>NC_047157.1:20484500-21157000 GCF_009819705.1 Hippoglossus hippoglossus
ACCCAAAACACTGCTTTCCCTGTCTCACTACTTCACCTCTCACTCATCTCTGCCATAAACACACACACACAGTCTTATTTGTCCTTCTTGTTCACCGCTGAATGTTGATTTGACGGATTTGTCCTCATCACTCCAGCTTCCACCAGAAGCTGCTTTCCCGAAATGTGCATGTGTTGGAAGCCCCGTCATTCCTCTGTGCATGTAGCCTGTCCGTGCTGTTAGCATGCTGCTTTCCCTCCTGTAGATTTATGTAAGCGCTTCTGTATACACTCCCAGTGGATGGAAAGCACAGGCACGCATGCATACATGTGTGGAGAGAAACGCACATACACGTTTTTTTTGCCCAAAAGGAATGCTTCTGGAGCTAATTAGTGTTATTGAGTGCATGTTTTATTGCCTTCTGCTGGACAGGGAGCGAGCAGAAGCACAGGAATGTACAACTTGGTACAGATAACCCTGCCTTCCTGTCAGGTAATTTCTCTTAATGCTCTCCGCCGTTTGATGCATTCTGTCGAGGATAAGTGTTTTTTGAATAAATGCCACAAATGGAGACAAAGAATCTCTCCTCTCATAAGCATCACCCAACTTTACTTAGCTGGCAAGACTCTAGAAAGTTGTGTTGTTTTCCACTTATCTCCCTGATTCACCTGTTGAACCCAGCAGTCCAGAATGACATCTGGACGTACATAGCAGAGCCTCTGTGCTCTTGGCAAGGCCGAGGCACTTGCTGGGAGAGATGATGAAACACACTGCGGGTGGGACTTGACAGTGTGGCGAGTGGTCAAAAGGCCCAGATGTACTAAGCAGCAGGCGCTCTGTTCTGAACGCTCGGCTTCAATGATGGACGGAGCTTCTACATTGCCAGGAATGCTGGACTCGTTTGAGTTTTTCTAATAATTTCCCTCTATTGCCCTGACGTTTTCTGTTTTTCTTTCTATCCCTCAGAACTCCAATTTTGTGGTAAACTCATATGATTTGTCGCTCAGACAACATGCGACCACTGCAAACTGCATGTGAGAGAAGCGGAATTCTGAAAAGTTCAACGAATAACAGAATGCATGATATTTCTTCACATTCAGCTACTTCTCTTTCATCTGGATTACTTTGGCCTGGGCTTATCAGTGACCGGCAGCAAATACGACTCCCCTGCACTTCCATGTACCAAGGTACCAAGCAGTGAAGCTGAGAGAGCAGATGTGGGCCAGAGCACAGCCAGAGATCCTGGGACCAACAGCTCCGCTGCTGCAAAAACAAATACAGTCCTCTTTGCTTGGTACTGGGGCACTGACAGATCAGAGGGGAGAGGAGGAATGAGATGAGAGGAGCAGGAAGAGACAGAAAGAAAAGGAGAATAGAGTCGGAAGGTTGATAAAGAGTGCACGTTGTGCATTTCGTTAAACCCAGTCCATTTCTCTCATTATTCCTTTTCCTTGTGGGAACATAATGTGCCTCAGAACTTTCTTGTTAGTGCAGTGATGGTGGTGTTTGTGCATCGTAAAACACTATTTTAAAGCCACCTACCCTGCCCAGTCACCAGCTGCACTGTGTGTTAGTTCTCCTCGCGGAAGGTTGCGTTAGCGGAAGCTCGTAATACTGACCAGATTCCTCACCAGTCTCCGACAGCCAAATCAAAGCTTGTAAAAGCCAAGCAACAACTGTACGCAAGGTTTTTTTTTTTTTATGAGAAGTGATGAAATATTGCGTATGTGCACCATGGAATATGAATTGCATGTGGCAGGTTACTATGGTATTTGTTTTGGTGAGTGTGCAGCTGTGTTTCCTCTACAGATATTTAGTTTATTTAAAAAAAGAAATGAGCTGTAATGAAAGAAAATAAACAAGCGGTTAAAATCCGAGTGCCAAAGTGCCCGTCACAAGATGCTGCTTTGGGATGCAGGAGGAAATTACACAAGTTCTCTGTAGACACCGGAAAATCTGTTTGTGCCGATGTGCATATTGTATGTGCATTTTCCTGAGGTCTATAATAAGAGGTGGCTTGGCTGGTCGGGGAGGGTGTGGCCCCTGTGGCCACGAAATTAAAGAACATAAAAAACAAGGGGATGAGGGGAAGACTGAGTGGGGGAAACTGAAAGGCTGTGGTTTCACGTCTCTTGAGTTGCTTTATCCGGCAGCTAAGGGGAAGTGCAGATGGTCACAGTGGCATTAGCGCGGAGGAACATCCCTCGCTGCTTGGCACACATCTGTCTGCACCCCTTCATCCCTGTCTCTCGGCACGTTGCATCACACCGCAGAACAATGACCGCTGAAGATTTAGGATGTGGTTTCTTTGTTGTCACTGTTGCCTCTCAGTAATGCACAGTCTCTCTTGGCAGACTTCTGAGGGAACATAATGATGCCTCAGTTCCAATTTTCGAGATGACTCAATTTGTCCCGCAGGACCTTCAGTTGCTGTGAGGCATCTTCAGACTGGGAGTCGACTGATTTACTTCAAAACGTTCATTTCAGAGCGGATATTGATTATCAGTAATCAAGCAGACCATTGAATGATATTTAGAACTGGTATACAATTGCGGTTAAAATGTAAATGTTGACGTCAAAATCAAGAACAACTCAAGCTCTAACACTCTGGTTGCCGGTGGTTCTGTGTTGCGGTTAGCATGTTTTTAACTGGTCTATCTCAACCCAGTTATTTTGTCTATTTTCTCCTGTTTTCTTCATTTCAATGGTTAATTACCCACTTTATATTTAAACTTAAAATACATCTGCTCAAGTACTCATGGCGCCCGTGCTCTCTTTTGCTGATTGTGTCTTGGATCAACAAAAGCATTTTCTTCATAAAATTGTCGTGTTGTTGTAACTTCAATTTAAGAAGAAGAATTATTATGTTTTATTATATAATTCGATTAGATTATATATTAGATATTATTTTACCCTTACCTTAGATTCACCAGTTTGGCTTAGAGTAAAGTAAAGGTTCAAAATATAAAGAATCAACAATAGAAATATAAAGTATAATATATAAATAAAACAATTAATATTAAACAAATTAAATTCCATTCCAATTAAATTCCAATTTTTCCTATAGATACCGTTATGTGACGCAAAGCTGTGAATCTTGGCATGAAAACTTGGGGAGGGGGAATTTTTTATCACACATCACAATCACTGACTTTAGGGCAGATTAAACATTACACTGTTGATTTTATAACCTGCAGATTAAATCAGTTCACTTTTAATTCTGCAAACTTTTAAGTTGAATTCAGTGATACCGGTTCCACATTTTCTGAAACAGCTGCAACAACAACAACAAAGCTTCTTGAATTCACTCCTTCTCTGATTCACACCTCTGGCTCACTTCCTCTCCATAGCAGTGGGCTCATGGGTATTGTAGTAGCTGGACTGGCTGCAAAAATCTCAGAGATGTAAATCTCAAAACATTTGAGAAATGTGTTTATTTGGTTTTTTTGCAGAGCGATAAATTAATGACTCTCACGTGAATATGAAGCAGCAGTAACTTATTGGAGTCTCAACTGGTGACCCGCCAAGAACTAGTCCAGCAAATAAATCCCCTGTGAATTGCCTTTTTTTCCCTTTGTCTTTGTACAGATTAAATAAACAAGATATAGCTTGTTAATTTGTGAGTTGTGTAGATGTCGGTAGGTGGATTTTGTTACTTTTGGATGGAGGCAAGCTGCCTCCCCCTGTTTTCAGACTTTGTGCTAAGCCCAGTTAGCCAGTCACAGATTCACATTCAACAGATGCGAGTCTGGCATTGATCTTCTCATCTAACTTTCCTACTCTAAAGTTTATTTCCCCAAAATGACCAAACTTTCATTTAAACCAAAGCTATCAACAGAGTGAAGGTAAATGAAAAAAATCTGGATTCTTGTAATTGGGATGAACAGACCATTGGACACAGCTGCTGCCTGGGTGCTCTGTAAAGGGCAAAGAGAGGCTTTACAGACAGATACATTCCTCTGAGCTCCACGCTGTTCCATATCCAGTAGAAATCTCTGGTCCATGATGCCCAGTGAAGCGTGAGCTGGAACCCAGCACTACAGTTTATGAGTGTAGAGGGCAGCGATGGCTGCAGTGAGAGGGCGAGAGAGAGGTTAACAAAGCTGCTGCGAGTACAGTCTCAGACCTCTAGATGACCTTCGGGCCGGAGAACTCGGAAAAGATTGGTTTGACCACAAATCATAAATGTAAAGACTCTTCTTCCTGTGGTTATTGCTTCTGCGTGCACACAGGCTCAGAGGCTTGCGTACATGATTGCGCGCACATGCCGAAAAACTGCGGCGAGTTAATGATCGTTAACCGTAAGTTATAGCATGAAATGCCACTGACCCTTTCCCAGGGAGCCGGGGCTGTCAGGCCCCGCAGCAGTATAAATACATCACACAGCCATGATGTCATCAGTAGTCGCCAGTGGGCAGGATGTTTCCTAACGTTGTAATCGCCCTACTGTGGGCACTCACCCGGTACCCAAGAGATCAAACCCTCCTCTCTCTTTATAGGATAAACATCTTGAGAATCTGCCCCTCGCTTGCACTCGTTTTTTCTTCCCCTCTCTCCTGTAGCTTATGGAAACTATGACTTACTTGTTCCCAGTTCTGTCGTTAAGTTACTGTTTGAGTAAAAGCAGTAGAAAGAGACTGATCATTTTAGTTTATCAATCAAATTTGCACAAGTCTATTTAGTGTTACAGTAGCTTTCACGGACATTCAGATCCCATCATTAAATCATCTGATTGGACACTTTCCCTGTGTCTTTGGGTATCAGGTGTGTCGTTGGAGTTAATGGCCTCTACAGGGAGGCAGATAGTGGTAGCACAATTAACTCAAGGGAACTAAAGGTGGGAGACGGGAGGGGGTGGGGGGGCAAAGCTTAAGCCGTCGCTTTTGAGAAGTGAGAGCGGTGCCAGGGGTGAACTCCCCCCAGCCCTCACCCCCGCTGAGCAGCGGAAGCGTGCAAGGCGGGACCGAGGGGTGTGAGGGCGGCGAACAGACACTTGGGCTAATTCGAGCCGTCAGATCTGTCTGCTGCTGCTCCGGAGCCTGAGGTGTCGGAGAAGTGTCTTGGGTCCGCAGGCCCGGTAGGAGAGGGGGAAGGGGATTAAGGAGGGAAAAGAGAAGAACGAGAGGGAGGGAGGGATTTACAAGAAGAGACAAAACAGGAGTTGAAGTATATTTGGTAATATTTGATAGTTGCTGTCAAATTCAATGAAATCCCCAATACTAACATTCTGGTTTCTCATAAATTTTGGATTTTATCAGTTTGTCTGTCACTCTCGAGCCCAATTGTTCTGATTGTAGACGTGAAACTTTAATAGGTCAAAGTCCACACAGTGTATGGGTGTGCAACATCGTTTAAAAACTGTTGTGTCCATTCAATTATTTTGATTTCCAAACATGTTCGGTTAATAGTTTAGGACATTTTTTTGTTAAACAAACTTTCATGAGTTTTTCCAGCAAAACAGTGAATGTGGGATTGTGGGGTTCAAACTGCAGTGTTGGTGTTCAATGTTCATTCAAACAGGAATAAAGGCTTTGGCTACACCTACAATGGACAAAACAAGGAACTGAGTATCACAGTGTTTGACTAATTTCCAGTGTTGTAGAAATAAAACATTATATTAACACTTTAGAAAGTAGTAGTAAACCTTAAATCACTCTTGATTATCTTCTGTTTTGGCTTTTAGCAAGTAACACTCTATAGTGGAGAAGGAGTCCGTGCACCCAGCAGGGAAACATACATCTTGAGATGCTAGCACAGTGTTTGATCGGTAACCCTCTGGTTACCAGGTGCCTGGTAGATCTGAGGGATGGAGCACTCATCATCATCCCGACATCTCTTATGTGTGCTGCTGTGCACGTGTGTGGCTCGCATGAGTGAAATGATGTGGGATAACTGTGCATCGTCAGCACTTTGTGTGAAGAGCAATCAGACCCAATGATAAAAGAAGCTCACTGTACATGTGCACGTGTTTGTGATGTTTGTGCATGTGTGTGTGCGTGCGTGTGTGTGTGTGTGTCTCTTTGCATGTGTGTGTGTGTGTTGTTGCATCTCTAATTATGGATTACAGAAACCCATAATGATTGTGTGTGACGCACAAGACTATTCACTTCACAGGAAATACTTTGTGATAGTTGTGTGTGTGTGTGTGTGTGTGTGTGTGTGTGTGTGTGTGTGTGTGTGTGTGTGTGTGTGTGTGTGTGTGTGTGTGTGTGTGTGTGTGTGTGTGTGTGTGTGTGTGTGTGTGTGTGTGTGTGTGTGTGTGTGGGTGTGTGTGTGTGTGTGTTTCCATGTGTGGTGCAGCAACCGATCAGGAAGCTGGCTACTCCAAATGAAGGGCTCACATGGTATGAGAGGGTGTGTTTGCCATGTTTGTGGTGAGTGCATTTGTGCGACACAGGTGGGGCGATGGCTACTCACTTCCTCCCGGAGGAAGTCATAAACGCTCCAGCTTGGCTTTAACTGTGCGTCTTCCCCTCATCTAATGACTGCCATCTTGCTGTAATGGCCTGTGAGAGAAAGTGAAAGAAAGGACCATGGCAGAATCATGGCTGCGCTCAGTTTCTCTAAAAGCGTACACGATGAAATTCATGCTTTGAGCAGTGGAAATGGAAAGCGATGTGATAGAAATAGTTAGCGTGGGAGTTGAACAGAAGCATCCAGCTGTTCTCACATGCAATGATAAAGAGGTTTAACAGTGAAGGGGCGGACGGATGCTCTGGCGTCCTCACGGGAGGGAGCGCACCTGCACATGGCTACGGGAGGAGGGACAGGTCCCTGGTGTGATGGAAGAATAAGCAGGCCCCGGAGCAGGAGAGGTAGGATGGAAAAATCTAAAATGTGTGAGAGAAAACATGAAGTAATTGTTTCCTGGAAGGATAATAAAATGAGAATGGTAGCCCTTACTTTGTTGTACGCTGTGTCCTGTTATGCTGCTCCAGGCCTTGCAGGCTCCAACAGTGTTTCCCAACCTCATGCAAGATAAATCACACAAGATGGTCACAGGATGATTGAAGGAATATGAAAGATAACATTTATTTGAGACACATTTTTTGCTCTCCTTTTTGTTACCTCCGCTAAAGAGGTCATGTTTTTACCCCTGTCACTTAGTTTGTCAGTTGGGTTTTCAGCTGATTTTCATAGATTTAGGCACATGGATTTCAATGTGGTTTCATATGGACATAGACTCTCTGCGGTTACAGAGAGGGACAGAAACCTGTAACTATCACGTATGTGTAGCTAAGATAATGCCAATTCAGTAGGATAGCAAGAGTTTATATATCCATATTCAATAGTTATTGAAGTATCTCCATATAAACCTGTCAGATTTGGTCTTGAGTTGTTGGGCCTTGGCAGGAGAAAGCGGCATTCTAGTTTTCCTTCTGAAATATTGATTCTGTTCACCTCATTTGGTCTTAGATGATTCAAATAAGCAACCCATTCATCAAACAGCAACAACAAGCAATCCAACATTTTGTTTTCAAGGGTGATAAGCGGTAAAATGTTTACGAACCTCTGGGCAACTGTAGAGTGTTGGGTGTGGGGTGAGCACACAGTGAACTCCCATGAGCTTCAGGCTTGTTCAGCTGCACGATGTAAAGTGCGACTTGGAGGCTGAGTTCTTGATGAAAGACCTTATTGACGGAGTGGTCCACAGCGCAGGATTGGTACAAGTGTAATAAATAAGCGGGGGTGGTTGGAGGAAGTGATGCTGAATTGATAAAAGGTCTACAGTGAAGTCCACGTAACCTTGAACTCCAATTGTTTTCAGGAAGAGTCGAGCAGCTTTTCAAAGCAGTCCAGTGTGTGCCCGGAGCAGATGGAGGACAATGGCCGCCTAAAGCAAGGCCATCTAATGGCCAACAGAGTGCAGAGCTGTCCCTCATTGAAGAGTAATTAGATCCTTTCTTTTACTCCTGCTCCGGCCAATCATTTCACAGAGCTGCCTTTGTATCATGTCCTTCAGCAACTGGGTTTAATAGAGACGTCAACAAAAGGGGATGTAGAGGAGAGTGCACGGGGAGAACTGCATAAGAAGGACGATGTGTGTCCTGAAAGAAATAAAACCACATGTGTGCGGGGAAACATGCATAACATTTGCATCATTGCACACTTCTATTACTGACAGCTGGTGCAGAACAAGTATGTTGTCATCTGAGATTTGTTTGACTCATATTTGTTGTTTATTTGTATTTTGTTGTTGCCGTTGTAATTGCTTTGCCTTTTGCGCGTGTGTGTGTGTGTGTGTATTTGTCCGCTGATGTGTTAGCGTGTGGACGGCTTTGCAAAGATCCAGGGACTTGTTGTTCTCCTGCCAAAGTCGTGGCTCAGAGCCATGGAGGCCGTGGACCCTGGTAAAGAGTTGTTGAGCAACAATGGATGGTGGACGGATGGATGCAGGAGGGGGTCTTTCCTCTGTAACCCAGCTGCGACTCAGCCCTGCAGGGGATGTGGTTGATATCTAACTGTATGAAGACAGTGAGAGATTCATTTGATTATTGATTAACTGATTAAGTCTTCCAGAGTGTTATTGTGGACTGTTTCATGTCATCCCAAACACGAGGGGGGTGTCTTTAAATTGCTTGTTAGCCCCTACCCAAGGGATTTCAATTTACAATGTGTTAATATTCATATTCATATATATTTTCATATATAACATATTGCTATGCTAATTTATTATTTATTTATTATCTTTTTTTAAATTGACCAATTAATAATATCTCAATTGAGAGAAAGAGGATATCTACACCTGAAAACCACATGAGATGTAGTTTAATTTTCTCCTTAAAAATGAATCAGTTATTCAATTTGTTGTTATTCAATTCTATTAATGGATTATAAATGGTATAGGGAATTTCGTAGAAAGAGGACAAGATTTGAAATGCCACTGTGGTGTGGCTATATAATATATTGGTTTCATGGTTTTCTTTTCAAACTTATAAGTGATTTTAAGTTATTTTGGGCACTTTAGAGTTTGTGTTTATCTATCTGTTTGTCTATGTATTGCTCTGTGTACATGTGGGGGGTCCGTCTGACAGTTGATAAAGTTGGAGGTGGAAGGAGAGCAAGGAGATGATGAGAGACAAGCCGCTGACCCCTGGGATGTCCTGCTGGGACATGAGAGGAGCAGGGTCAGGTGGGGCACGTCTTGGGGGTACAGTGGGGGTTGGAAAGCCGAGGTGTGGGGATGGAGACAGAGGAGGCGATGGGGATGGGGGTACACCAAACATGTAGCCCCAACTCATGAGAACCAGATGAAGGGCAGACTGGACGACTCTCTGGGGCTCTGAGAGGAAGAGAAGGAGAAGAAAGGGGGCTCATAAAACTGTCAGAGGCCGCCTGCTTCTCTCTATCATGGCCCAGTGTGCACCAGATGCATCGCTTCTAGTGCTAGTCCTCATGAATGTTTCAATCATAGACCAACATATGTAGTGCACATCTATAGATGTGTTTAATCTGGGGCTGATCCAGAGTCTGTCAGGCTATGTCAGCTCCCCGCTAACAAGAGTAAAGAACCTGAGAGGAAAAGACATTTGTTTTCTACCTTTTCTTTGTTGCAAACATGTGTTTTCTATCCATGGGAGACTCGACACCAAACATAAAGCTTATATGAAGTCACATGACCCCTCTGTGTCTCCCTGCAGACATTTTAACGTCTCTGCTGATTAAAGGGAGCATGCAGACCAGCTCACGTGAATGGAAACAGCATCCTCTGTACACTG
The DNA here is from genome assembly GCF_009819705.1 of Hippoglossus hippoglossus. Taxonomy (NCBI): domain Eukaryota; kingdom Metazoa; phylum Chordata; class Actinopteri; order Pleuronectiformes; family Pleuronectidae; genus Hippoglossus; species Hippoglossus hippoglossus. The sequence goes on from NC_047157.1 coordinate 20,494,199, forward strand.
CAGACACACGATGAGACAAATGTATTTCATTTTTACGTTTTATTTTTTCGCAGTAGAGCACGACAAGGAATTCCTCCCAGTGCGCCGGCATCACAGAGAGTTCAGATTTGACCTCTCGCGGATCCCAGAGGGGGAGGCGGTCACTGCTGCTGAGTTCCGCATCTACAAAGACTTCATCCACGAGCGTTACGATAACGAGACCTTCCGCATCAGCATCTACCAGGTGTTGGAGGAACACTCCGATAGGTGGGTACTGGTTTATGGTTTTATTTCCCTCATGTTGTTAAGCAGTGACTGTCTGGACTATATGGGAAGTGATTGTTTGATTGATTAATCAGTCAATCAACATAAAATTAAGTAACAACCATTCAGTCAATCCACCACCTGTTCCCAAAATGAAGTTGACATTTGTTTTTTTTCTTTTGTCATTGAGTTAGGTTCAAACTTGAAAGTCCCCCGCAGGATTAACTGTAACAACTTTATTGATCCCTTAACATTTCATCTCACAACATCATTAGGTCACAATTTGTCAGATTTCATTAATAACCACACACCTGCATTTCAATCAGTCCTACAAATCACAGAACTGCTGGCGGGATTTTGTCTCTTTATCGACTGTTCGACTGACTGTTTAATTTATTTATTCAGAACAAAGTACAAACATTTGCAGGTTCTAATTTCTTAAACTTTTTTTGTCTTTATTTCATGTCTTTTTCACAGCAGCTTATTTGACATGGTTAAAAAACGCTCAGGCGTAACAGCTCTATTCAAATGTCCCAGTGACCCAGCATCCACAATAAATCAACATATTTGTCAGTAAAGACCATAAATTGCAGTTCTCCACATTTGGCCCCACGTTCTCCATGTGGCTCATCCTGAAGATGTGTATATGTCACAGTGTCCTACTCTCCTCGACCCCTCCTGAAGGTTTCTGTTGTCCAGAGGGAACAACACAGTCATTTATTCCTTTGCCAGAGACGGGCCTGGGTACATGAATGAACCAGAGCTCCGTGACACACGATCTGCCCAGTCACAAAATAGGTCGGGATACATCAAGAACAAGAGATTTGAGTCTTCAATGGCAGACGAGTGGAAAATCCAGAGTTCACTGGTGGACAGTGGGACTGACTTTGACATGCCCTGTTTCACTCACTAGTTTTCACACAGTTTTTCACAGCTGTGTTTTTTTTCTCTCTCTCTCTCTCTCTCTCTCTCTCTCTCTCTCTATCTCTCTCTCTCTCTCTCTCTCTCTTTGGCTTTCTGGCTCTGCCACAAAATTCCAGCCAGTGATGGACTGCGTATAGTGTATGAAAGGACTGGTCGTTTATAAAGCCATTATTGTCAATTAAGAAAACGAAGTGTTCCCCTGGGCCTCACCATCTGGAGCCCTCTCTCCCCACCTCCCTCCCTGACTTGCTTCCTTGCTCCATCTCTCTCTCTCTCTCTTTGTTTCACTCTGTCACACTCTGCTGACTCCCTCTCTCCCCTCCATTACTTTGCTTTGCGCTTCGGTCACTTAGCTTTACACTCTGTCACGTGGTTCCAACCTATCTTTTGTAATCGTGCACATAATCCCTGTTGACTCACATTCATCTCTGACTTCAAGTGTGAACTTTTATTGTCGTCTTCCTCTCCAGAGAGTCCGACCTGTTCCTGCTGGACTCGCGGGTGATCTGGGCAGCAGAGGAGGGCTGGTTGGTGTTCGACGTGACAGCCACCAGTAACCACTGGGTCCTGAACCCGGGCAGGAACCTGGGGCTACAGCTCGCCCTGGAGAGCACAAATGGTGAGAGTCACTCAGATCAGTGTATTCCTCAGCATGTAGAAGGCTACAGGTGACAATGTGACTGGTGAGATGTGTTTTGCACATAGATAGACCGCTGCAGAGGATGAAAATAAAAGGCACAAAGATGAGGAGATGAGAAACCAGACAAATGGAGATTAACCAGTATCCCACTGACAGTGTAAACAATAAGCTTCACAAAGGAATGACTTGCAGGGTTGTTATGTGTAGCTGTGTTTTAGATTGAACCTGAGGTGCACTGTGGTGAATGGTGAAATTAAATGATGAATTAAAGAAGCTAATTCAGTTAAAAAATTATCATAATTATGAACTTTATTTATATAGCTCAGGTATAAGGTGCTTTACAAGTTAAAGAAATGAAGAGCTCAAGGCAAACAATTAAGTCACACAAAATATAAGAATACAATTTTTTTTTAAACATCCTAAATGATTAAAATAGTCAGTTAGATTAGAGGGAGAAGCATTTTACTTTAGCGCGTGCACAATATGAGGTTTAAAAGTTTTTTAAAAGTCAAGGAGAAGGTGAATTCAGACTACAAGTCTTAAGCAGGGATTTAAAAGAGGATAAACTCGAAGATGAATACGAACTTGTACTCTGACAGGAGTAAATGCAATTAGTTGCCTTCTTCTTTGATGTGAACCACACTGAAACCATAAAAAACTACAGAGTACTATAAAACCTCACCACCATCAGATTATCATATTCTTTAGACAGACCCAATATAACTGTATAATGTGCAGTGGGTGGGTATTGTTGGATATGATCTAACAAACATGGACATCTGCAGAAGGCCAAACAATGATGTGATTTATTCTTTGTCTGTACACAGCAAAGATAAATGAATCCCCACTCCTCCTTATCACTCATCATCACTCATCCGTCGTACCCTCAGCATCATTAGCAGGCATTTAGAAAATACGCTGCGTCATTGTGAGGATAACATCTCAGTGTGAGTTCGACCATCACATGGCTCGGATGTTCGTCAGTGGAAAAGTTTATCAACAAACAGAGAATATTATCTGTCACAGGACGGCAGGATGTTACACGTTACTTGAGAAAAACAGGCACTGTGTTGCTCTCATGCTGTGGGAGGGGTGTGTATGGGAGGTTGTATCCATGAGTGTGTGTTTGTGTGTTGGATCGGGTACGAAGGGAGAGCATGTACAGACAGGCGCACGGGACGTCCCGTCGCCAGCAGCGACCAGAGGCCTTGATTTACCACCAAACGGTGATCAGAGAGAGAGAAATTCTTCTGTGTGAGAACTGCTGGCGCGCACATGCAAGCACGTGCGCGAGCACACCCACACAAATTGCAGATAGAGAAGCTTTGATGTTCAGTGTGTTGAGGTGGAGAGGGGATGAGAAAAAGGGAAAGGAATTCACAGAGGAAAATCTCATTTGTAAAACTGAACGGAGCATTAAAGACATGACAGAAGTGGTTGTCTTTTATGAATAAAATCTGGATTTCTTTGACATAACACCTGTTGCACTGTTCTCTCCCCCTGCAGGAGAGAGTATCAATCCTCGTGTGGCGGGGCTGATAGGTCGCAGTGGGCCTCAGAATAAACAGCCCTTCATGGTGGCCTTCTTCAAAGCAACTGAGGTGCACCTGCGAAGCATCCGCTCAGCGCCGGCAGGGACCAAGCAGCGTAACCCCAACCGCTCCAAGGGGGCAAAGAGCCAAGAGGCACTCCGAGTGGCCAGTGTTGCAGGTATGAGTATGTACTGTATATACAGTCAGTGCTGGTGTATACTGCTGTACTGGGCCAGCCCCCGCTTCAAACTGGCTTTTGTTGGCTTCGTCAGGAATTCATGGAATGGGTCACAGATGAATGATGCTTGTTGGTTCATGTGAGAAAAATCTACATTTTCATAGAACATGGGCCAACACATACAGTATGAACTCATTCATGAGGCACACATTCACAAATACACAACACGTCCAACACAAGTGTGCTTTTGGAATTGATTGGATTCTTGCACGACAAAACATGCGATGCACATTCGTCTTGGAGGTGTGAGCGCTGTGTTTATGCGAAGCGCTGAAACATTACACCGTAATGCCTGAGCTTCAAATACCCCTCTGCTGTCTTTGTTTATTTACACGAGCATTACAGAGGAGTCCGGGCCAAGTTCCCTGCATGGAGGTAAGGCAGCGCAGGCTTTTATGGCAGAACACATCTGCGGTGTGCTGTGGGGCAACCGGGGCCACAACACATGGGCCAAATGAGCCTGTTTGGAACGTTGGATACCAGTGGTCTTTAACTGGATGATGAGAACCAGTGTTTCCAATGTGAACAGCTCTCAGGAACTAATGTACCACAGAGCCCCAGAGGTCACCAGAAGAATAGAGAGAGAGAGAGAGAGAGAGAGAGAGAGAGAGAGAGAGAGAGAGAGAGAGAGAGAGAGAGAGAGAGAGAGAGAGAGAGCAATACTATTAGATAGAAAACAGATTATTCTTTCTTTAACACATGGATGGTGTAAAAAGAAAAGCTGAAATGAGCGTGGAGGAAAAAAGAGAGAATAAATAAAAGACTCCAGTTATATAAAATGTGGCAGGCCTCCTCTTTGTGCACATCTGTTTCAGCCAGTGGAAACTCAAAGCCCAGCTGAGTGACTTCTAAGCAGGGTGGCCCATTCATTTGAAGCAATTACCAAACTGCTGCTGTATCTGGAGGTGATTTCCTTCAGCCTTTGTCTGAATGTTAATGCTTCATATGGGAACTCTCGCTGTGTTTAGATCTGGTCTATATCTCTGCCTAATTGGGGCCTGACTGTGATAAATAGTTAATCTTGCCGCTCAACTGGGAAAATAGCACATGTTTCTGAATGTCTGTCCCTTTCTCTGTCTGTCCCTCTCCTCAGAAAACAGCAGCACTGATCAGAAGCAGGCGTGTAAGAAGCACGAGCTCTACGTCAGTTTCAGGGACCTGGGGTGGCAGGTACGCAAAGCAAGACGCTTAACTCAGACGGTTTCTGATCTTATCCCAGGATCCCGATGAACGTCACACTACAATCAGCCCACATACAGTTTAGGGTGTAATAACCACTGGACTTTTGCAGTTTCAACTTGATTTAGTCACTAAAAGTTCACTTAGTTGTGGCCCAAATTAGTTATAGAGTGTAAATAAAGGAGAAAATATCTTTACATACGGTCTATTTATCGTGTCACTTTCCTTTGCATCATATACTTTTGCCACATACAGGCTCTTACGCGGATCATAGAGTATAATGAGGCCATATGCAGCTCTGCAGAAAAAACTGAAGCCTGAAAATAATTCAGAAGCACAACAATTTAATTTTAAACTTTTTAAGAAATATATAGGCTGGACGTTTAGTAGTTTAATCAAGAATATGACAGGCAGATTAATCGATAACAAAGATATTTAGTAGTTGCAGCTGTAAATTTATACCTCAATTAACAATCGACAATATGCACTCGTGATATTCTCCAAAAAACAATGTCAGAATCAAAGATATAACAGTACAAAGATAATGCATTGTACACGAACAGTCAGAATTGACACAGAAAAAGCCCTGTCTTCCTTGTACCCCTTGTAAATGTACGATTGCACGCCCCAAATCTGGATTATGTGATAACTGAAGTTTATATGAAACCCAAGTCTGCACCACCAACATCTGTCCACACATATAAAGATGTATTACGACCAGATCTGTCTCACATTTGGTCCTCGGGTGCTCGAGTCCAACTTTACTGGCTACCTGGACTCTCTGCTCCTTCATCTCTTCATTTCTGCTTTCATCACATTGTATAATTTCCCCATCTGCACAACCTAAATGTACCTCTGCCTCCCTCCTCACTATCAGGACTGGATCATCGCTCCAGAGGGATACGCGGCGTACTACTGCGAGGGAGAGTGCGCCTTCCCACTAAACTCCTACATGAACGCCACAAACCACGCCATTGTGCAAACCCTCGTGAGTAACCAAATACGCAGGGAACAAGAAACCCAGCAGTCATGTTTGGAGTCTAATCATCTCATCAGCTGTCACGACAGTACAGCAGATGTTGCAACTACTGTATTTTAAAGAACGCCGTCGACACAGTAAAGTCGAACTTTTCAAGGTGTACGATGAATAGCTTTATGACCATGTTCATTCATGGTGTAATGATGAGTTCACCACTTTCCTCTCTCTCTCTCTCTTTCCCAGGTTCATTTCATTAACCCAGAGACCGTCCCGAAGCCTTGTTGCGCCCCCACGCAGCTCCACGCCATCTCAGTGCTCTACTTTGATGACAGCTCCAACGTCATCCTCAAGAAATACCGCAACATGGTGGTCAGAGCTTGTGGCTGCCACTAGACTCTCAGCATCTTCACACAGACACACAACATGTATGCACACACACACACACACGCACACACACACACACACACGTAAAGCTGTTTTATAAATAAAGGCTGAAAATGGATTTCAAAACAAACTGCGTCTCACATGCATTTGATGAAGGTCCTGAGCGTTCAAGACAAGTTTCCTGTGCGGGAAAACGCTCTTGTCTCATTTTCCAGGTTTGTTCTGAGGCATCAGACTGACGGACAAACGCTGTTCGAGTGCCATGACCAGAGAAACGTCTTGTAGCCTTCAGCCTTCACTCTGTGTAACTGTGTCAAAGGGCGAAGGCTGAACTTCACTCTGTGACACAAAAAGAAAATTCTTGTTTCTCTTGAGCAAGAATTTCAATCAATTTTAGATTCCTCACCACAAGTACACACACATACATACGCACACGTGCACAAACAAACACACACACACACACACACACACACACACTCACGTTTGTGCTTTCTACTGTGTATACAAGACATTTAAAGCAGTGATTGTACTGTATACTCCTTCACAGTCAACAATATTTTGTTTATTTCAACAACTTGTTATTGTAGTTCATTCTTTTACTGTAGATTTTTATTATATATATATTTTTATGACTGAGAGACCCAGATCGAAGTTCTGAATTTCTTATATGTACAATACTGTGTAAATAATTTTTTTTTCAACAAAAGAAAAAAAGCAAGAAGTGTATTTATTTCCTGAAATGTAACTTGGGTTTGTGTTTTCTCCTGTATGTAATGCTGCCTGTTTTCTTTCACATGATAGTACACACACACTCTGAGGAAATGAAAACAAAGTTGACGGGAAACTACTTTGACGTGAGCGTGGAGGTCCAACTCAAAGCACCTCTCTCTGTGTGCGCTTCACGCTGAGGGTAGAGGGGGGAGTTTATTACGACTTGGAACTGTGGAAATGTCGAGATATTTCACCAGTCGTTACATAAATCTGACACTTGTTTCGTTTGTTTTTAAAAACCCACAACAATCAGCGGAAGTTCTGAAAGAAAAGGGAGATTTTTTTCAAAGCCTCTTATTCTGTGTGCAAAAAAAAATTTATTTTTAATATTCCTCTGCTGTAATACAATCTGTCATATTTAAAAACAAAAAAAGTCTATTTATTGAGAGCTGGCTAAGCTGTTTCTACATTGTGCTCCGATATCTCAAACATGTTTAACTGCTGAACTGGTACAACAATAAACTGGGAGAAAAGCGACAAAGCCACGCTGAGGTGTGTTGTTTGATCCGGATGAAAAGCAGAATGAAAGTTGGCGGGTTGAACGAAGACACGGAAGGGAAAGTTTGGTGAAGGTCCCCTCTTTGAAACGTGGCTACATATTTTACCTGTTGACCTTTCGTAAGAGCTTCCACATTTAAAAGCAAATGTTACTCTATCTATCTATCTATCTATCTATCTATCTATCTATCTATCTATCTATCTATCTATCTATCTATCTATCTATCTATCTGTCTGTTTGTTGTTATTATTATTCATATTTTAAGTGTCATTTGTGTGGGTATTGATAGTAAGAGAGATTTACACTGCCCTCTGCTGGAAAAAAGTATGAAGTGTCATTGTTTACACAGCATTATACAGTTCAAGATTCAAGAGTTTATTGTCATATGCACAACGATAACATTCATTGTCATACATGAGTCTTCTTGATCTTAATTTTGGATTTTCTCAGGTGTAGACTTTCTACCTGAAATGAAAACATGCTCTGTCTGCGAAATGGAGGTGGAGGCTCTAAAAAAACTAAACACTCATGGTCGTAATAATGCATTCCCTAGCCCCTCACCCTAACCCTAACCATCTTAACTAAATGCCGAAAACCCTAATTTTAACACTAACCATAAAACCCTCTTAACCCTCAAACGAGCCCTTTGAAGAAGTGAGGACCGGCCAAAATGTCCTCACTTTCCAGAAATGTCCTCATAGGGTCTATTCTTAAAATGGTCCTCACAAAGTTATAAGTACAGGAACACATACACACACACAAACTTTCATTTCACAGGTTAAGGTGGAGGTTAAGATATTATGTGTTGCTACATCCGCATGTGTGTGTTTGTACTGTGTGTGTGTGTGTGTGTGTGTGTGTGTGTGTGTGTGTGTGTGTGTGTGTGTGTGTCTGTGAGTGAGTGCAACTAACTTTCTGTACACAGTGTGTAACAGAAAGAGCTTGTGTCACCAACAGAACTTGTGTCACCAGTGGCTGTGTGTGTTTGGATGACATCTTATCTCCTGTTGTTGACATACTGACTAATTATGCAAATGAAAAAAATAATTATCCCAAGGAAACGAAACTTGGGAATTAGTAGTTTCGTTTACAATTAAAGTGAATCTTACACGTGATTTCTTTTACACATTTGTAAGGTAACCCAGACTTAAAAATGAAATCATGATCGTATAGAATGACTCCATAATAATATTAATAATAATAATAATAGTATTTTTATAGCACCTTTTTAAAGGCAAACAATATAGGAAACTGTTAAAAAGCAGATAAGCAAAGATAAACAAACTCAAATAAAACATTGTAATAAAACATTATTATCAGATTTCTTTTTGACCCAGTGACCTGCTCGTGTTACACCTCCCTCACACACCTTACATGGAAATGATTTAACTAAGGACTCAGCGATTAGTAGGAAAGCGAAAGTATAAACCGGAGCTCCACGTTTCGCTTTCGCTTCGAGAGCGCACTTGGTTTCACGCTCGACTTTTACGCACAAGCTTGCGAGTAACTCTCTCTCTCTGTAACTATTACAAACTACATTTATCACCATCACCCGGCCGCGGTTTTGTGTTTAAATTCTAGACGCAGAATAAAACAAATTATTGATGATTTTCTCGCTTGTGAAGGCGAAGACGTGATCGGGCTGCGTTTCTCCGCACATGCCCCCGCCTGTGTGTGTCCGAGGTTTGACGGTGAAGCTGTAGAGACCGAGTGATGTGCTGAAGATGGTAGAAAGAGCCAAGCTGCACCTGAAAGAGTGGCTGATCGGTCAGATAGAGAGCGGGCGGTACGAGGGGCTGAGCTGGGAGGATGAGGACAGGACCATGTTCAGGATCCCCTGGAAACACGCAGCCAAGAAGGACTACAAGCAGACGGAGGATGCGGCTCTGTTCAAGGTCAACACTTTACAACCTCTCTGCTGTTATAAATCATGGCACCTGCAACATGTGTGGGTCCTGTTAAACTTCAACTTTTAATATATTGAACACATTGATGAAGAGAGTTCATTTTGATGATAGTGTCGTATACAAACATTATTTATAACATTTCGTAATTAAAGGCCTGTGACAAATGAACACATTGACTTTTACATATTTGTAATCCAAAAGTTTTAATGGGATTTTCGTATTGTTTGGAAAATATTTTGAGCTTAAAAGATTGAAAAGTGCTACATGAATAAAATGAATATAAAATATCATTACTGTTATTGTCAAGTATCACCCAAAACATTAAATAACACATAACATTTTTGACCAATTATTATTATTAATATTATTATTAATATTATTATTATTATGCTTCTTACTAAAGCTCTAAATATTTTGGAACTAATCCTGAAACACCTTGAAATGAGTTTGAACATAAACCCTGTAGCTGGCTTAAGTCTTAACTTTGTGCTAATGTTAATGTATAACTTTACCATTGCAATCAGAAAAAGTTAAATTAAATTTTTATGACATCATTCAACAATTTAAAGGCAGGTGACATATAACTATGATTTTTTAGAATGAGTATTTAGTTTGTCACTTTCCAAATGCTTTTGATGGATTAAAGTAAACAGAACAACATTAATTATTCCTGTAAAGAAAATTACACTGCTAATCATTTCATCTAAATCTTTTTCTACATGTTGAAATGTGTGTTTAGTCTACGATCTCCCCAGTTTATCACTCTAACCGTAATATAACATTTCAATCTTTGCATTCAGGCCTGGGCTGTGTATAAGGGCAAATACAGGGAGGGAAGGGACAGGGCTGACCCCACCATGTGGAAGACTCGCCTCCGCTGTGCACTCAACAAGAGCACGGACTTCCAGGAGGTTCCTGAACGCAACCAGCTGGACATCACTGAGCCATATAAAGTCTATCGCATCATGCACGACAATGGGTCGGTCAAGCCAGCAGGTAAAAACCAAAGAACAGGTTTCTTTTACTTTTCCAGTCATTCAGCCCTCAGCTGATCCGAATTGGTACCATATTTATATACTGGACCATGACAAGAGGGAGAAAGGAAAAAGGTCAAAAGGTTTGAAGTTTTTGCCCTTTTTTAATAAATATACTAGAATGGCATGAGCCCATATCTCCATTAAGGCCCAACAGTCCCCGTAGATTCTATAAAGCTGCACCAAATTGCACACACTCATGGATATCAGTCCAATTAATGTGCCTGATGTTTGTTTCATCAACATCCATCAATTATTCCCTGGGTAACTGGTGAAAATGTCAGAAAACACCCTGTGTCACGTTGTTCCCTGGATCCACCCGCTAATCAGGATCCTCACCAAAATTTGGTGTTTCTCTCCCTGATCTATAGCGCATCCTTCCACTGAGTTTCGTGATAACCCGTCCAGTAGTTTATGTGTAATCCTGCCAACTAACTAACAGACAAACTAACAGACAAACAAACCAAAGCAAAGGAAAACATAACGTCCTTGGTGCAGGTCATTTCTTTCTAACTTGATAAAATCCATGATTTTTTCTCTCCCCAGAGTCTCTACAGATAAAGGATGAAGTGATTATCAGGACTAAAATGTCTCCAAAGAGTCCTGTTATTTTGGATGAACAGGTTAGTTCAAAACTTGATAATAAGACAGAAAGATATAAACTGACAAAGTAAAGCAGTGAACCTCCGGAATACTTGACAGTGGGTCGACACAATATGTCAGACGTAAAGATAAATGTAACACTGTGTGAGGGCAATCAGTTTGTTTTCTATAGGGGTCAGTATTTCTAGTTCTCGCTGTGTCTCTTTATGATTAACAAAATTTTCTTTCTGACTCTATAGATATAGGTATAGTTTATATGCTAGAAGACCCTTGCTGTTGTTTTTGAAGCTTCCATGTGTCAGACATTTTCAAATGGTTGGTTTGATTTTATTAATCCAATTCAGTTTTATTTCTGTGGTGCCTAATCCCAACATACCTTATCTCAAAGCACTTTTTACATATTAAGGTTGAGAGTAAACAATATTGTAGAGAAACCCAAGAGTTCCTTCAATCAGCTCTGGAGCCTGAGAAATAAATACATGATCTAATCCCTTATAAAATAATCATTGTTCTATGTCACCTATTTATTGTTTCTGTATTTTTTTTTATTTTTATTACTTCTTTTTCAAAATGAATCATTTCAGGCTGATATAGAAGAAGAAGAAAAACCATGGAGTGGTAAGTGTTACACACACAGACGGGTTCAGAATTCAAATGGGAAATCCTGCCCGTAGATATGAGAGACAATCCTCTCCTGTGGACTCATAAAGATGTAATAAAACAGGAGAAATACCTAAAGAAAGTCTACAGTCCATCATGTAGGACTTAGTCATGTTTGCATTCAAGGACCCCTTTTGTATTGGGAGACATTTAGGGCCTGTATTGAAAACGATCTAACCCATGTTGGGCCTAAATTAAGATTTTACCACAATGAACTTAATTTTAAAATAATAAAAACAATTCTATATATCACAGTATTCTCACAGTATTGAGAATGCCTCATTTCTCTTTTCTGCTTCAGTGGATCTGATGACGGAGCACATGTACTGTGATGTAAAAGGAGAAAAAACTGAAAATCATCTCCCTGCTCCTGCCACTTTCTTCAGCCCTGGGCTCACCGTATCAGGTAAGAAACACAAATCTAACCGACTGTATATACTGCTGGCCTTTTACGCTGTACGACCTAAAAATTTAAATCTGTGTCTTGTGTGTGTAGACCTTCGTATGCAGGTGACGTTGTTGTACCAGGGTCAGAGTGTGATGAGAGTGACCACCAGCAGCCCAGATGGGTGCTTCATCCTGCAGGGCCACGTTCCCTGGGGAAATGAACGCATCTACGGACCCTGCACCGCCCAGCAGTTCTCGTTCCCCTCCCCGGGCTCTGTTTCCCTGCCCTCATGCATGGCCGAAGCAATGAATCGCCTGCTTTGTCACCTGGAACGGGGTGTGCTGTTATGGGTGGCCCCAGACGGGGTGTTCATCAAGCGTTTCTGCCAGGGCCGGGTGTACTGGAGCGGTCCGTTGGCCCAGCACACCGACGCACCCAACAAACTTGAGCGAGAAAAGACCTTCAAACTGTTGGACATACCCAGATTTGTCAGCGGTAAGGCAGCACACGAAAATTCATCATGTACGGTTTAGTCATGTAAATCTAACGGGAACAGAATATGATTTATTTAAAGAGCGACAGATTGACTGGGATCATTGGGAGTGAAATGAAATAAATGTTGTCTATGCAAAAAGGCAACGTGTTTATATGTTGAATGGGAATATTCCATATGTCTGTGCAGAGCTGCAGAGGAGTGTACAGGGTAAAGGACCTGCACCTACTTATGAGATCGAGCTCTGCTTTGGAGAAGAGTATCCAGACCCTCATGTGCCGAAAAACAGGAAGCTGATCATGGCACAGGTCAGTTCTGAAGTTTCTTTTTTGTCGCCTACTCCTATATTGTGTAGATTTTTGGTTGTAGATAACGAGTCATAATGAAAAATGTCACTATGTGTTTGCTCAGGGATTCAATTTAAATGTTTGACACTCACTCTAAATATTTTATTCTCCAAAGGACGTTTAACAACTCCAAGTGGAGCCTCATAATTGTCTCTGCCAGGAAGATTATGTTTCAACTGAGTTAGTTAGCAAGTAAACCCCAAAACCACCTGACAGATTCAATGAAACCTGGCAGAAGGATGTAGTTTGGGTCAAGGAAGAACCCATGAAAATTTGTATGTGGATCATAATCAGGGGGGAGGATCCAGGATTTTTTTGTTTGTGAAATTTGTCATTTATTTCCCAGAGAATAATTGATGGGTCTTGATGAAAAAAAAAAATCTAACATGTCTGGGGGACTGATATTTATTATTTCTGAGTTTGTGCAATTAGGTTTAGATCCATATAAAAATCTGGAAGCTAGTGAACTTAAACCTAAACCTAAACGGCCCCTCGTCAGTCGGACCGCAGTTGTAACAGTGTAAATCACCAGGAGAGGTCCTCATAGGCTCACTGATAGCATGTTGCTCTGTGCTCTGCTGGTCCAGGTGGTGCCTCTGTTTGCGGTGGAGCTTCTGCAGAGGTTCAAGCCGGGAGCGAGTGAGGAGACGCGGCCGACTCTCAGCTCCAACACAGAGGGAGAGAAGATGTAGAGAGACTGTGAAAAAGCATCCCTGCACCTGGGCGACCATGAACAATACACATAAACTGTGACTTTCTGAGGCCGGGCATCATCAGGAGGTAGCGTATCATCAGTGGAGATGTATATATGATGAAGAAATGATGGACGCGCTTCAGTGTGAGCAGGTTCGCAATGAGGAAAATTAAAAGCGATGTTCTTTATAATTTTTTATCTTATGTAGGTTTTTTTCTTGTTCACCACGCAGCTACTCTGCCAGGATTTATCAGCTGTCAGAAAACATCTTGTTAATAATGTTTTATAGAAGTTTTTCCTGCATATCTATCTTAATCCCATATTCGTTTATGTGTATGAAATTATAATATAACCGTTTAGTACCTCACAACGCAATCCAGAAAATAAAATGACACTTTTGATTAATCTATAAAGCTTTTTTTTTTTTTCTCCTTTATTTCTAGCGAACATCATTTAACAGATTCACAATGTTTTTTTAAAAATATACATATATTTTTGTAGCTATGACATTTAGAAAGAAAAAATCAACAGGTAAGGTTTTCTTTTTCGAAAATAAAAAAACAAACAACTAAAGTGAGAGAGTGTGCTGAATCAAAGGAGATACCCGTATCTGAGTTTAAAATACTTTCATTGTTTTTCCCTGCCCTCGAACATATACAGTACGTTAAAAAAAAAAAACGAGACGGGAACAGAAGCGTACAGTACACAGGGGTCAAGAGTATTCACAAAGCATCATGTTCCAACGTGTTATTAGCACCATTACTCTCCAGCCGTGCTGCACTTTCTCATTCTCTCCATCATTCAGTTTTTAATGGAAAAACACCACGAGTGTCAAGGCGATGTGGCACAGACCTGTCTGTGTGGGTGGGATTGTCTGTTACGCAATTTTCATTAGTGTTCTCCCTTTTCTCAGAGATAATGTTAAGAACATATTGGAGGGTAATGCCTTGACGAACAATTGTTTTGAAACGACTCCTGGCGATGAGAATAAAAAAAGGCGAAGAATTTGCTCGTACATTCAACTTGCCCGCCCAGGCCGACACTTAAGACATCGGCTCGGAAGCAAGAAAAACAATATAGAGAAAAAAATAAAAAATAAAATGCATTGGGAAATTGACAGAGAAGATTGCATTAAATCTGTTTAGCATATTTACTGTATATAACATCTGTAATATGTATAGTCAAATTTCGTTCGTATATGTCTGCACTTCCTCGATAGCGTTTACTTTCATAACACTGACTGAAAGTTGATACCCTGCAGAAAACACTGTCAGTAAGTAGGTGTGTGCGACAATCATTACAAAAACAAAGTGAATACAGACAAGTGCTTGATTGTCTCACTAAACGTCTTCAGTGCATCTGTAAGGAGCCGTCCAGAAATCCTTCAGCTGCTGCTCCTGCAGTGTGGACACCCGTAAATTCTCTACTGTTTTTATTTTTTATTCCTTCCCTGCAACCCTGCCTTGAGGTCTCTCCATTGTTTGTCTTTGTGGGTGCAACAGAGACAAGGAGGGTGTGTGTGTGTACTCATGTGTGTGTGTCAGTGTGCATGTATATGTATGCGTGTGCAAGTTTCTACTGCCACTTCATCAACTTGGAGCTATGAGGTAAATCCAGGAGGCTTTCATCAGTTCCGGTTGAGGGAAGGGCGTCAGGGGCAGACCAGCGGCGCTTGCGTGCACGTGGCTGCTCTCGAGCGAGGGGCTCTGCGGCCAGAGTGCGTGGCGGGGCTGCAGCGGGAGGAGGTGGGTGGTGGTGAGGAAGAGGGGGCGGAGGAGGTGGAGGTGGCATCTCCTCCCTGTGCGAGCTGCTGGACTCCCCTGTAGCCCTGGGGGGAAGTTGCGTGCGGTGCGCCCTGGAGCCGGTGCGCGTGTGTGTCCGGTGGGTTTGGCTGGGCGTCGGGGTGAGGGCCAGGCAGACGTCCCCCTCCACGAGTTGGCGGCAGGGCAGGCCGTACAGCTGCGTGGTTCTCTGGGGACTGCAAGAAGACCAGCCTCGGTCCTGCACAAAGAATGGATACTCCGCCAAGACCTTCAGTAACTCCTACAAAAAAACACACAACATTGTTACACACATTATTACAACAAATTGTATTAACTGAAAGTGCACCACCATACTCATGTACTTACTCAAAAGTACTCATCATGTCATGCAGTTAAGAGTACTTGTGTACTTCTGTAGAGAAAGCTGACCTGAGTGTTGCGGTCCGTGAGGTGGACCTGCAGGTGGCTGAATCCCTGGGCGTTGCTGGGGGCAATCAGCAGCACGGTGCAGGTGCTGAGGTGGAACTCAGAGGAGGTGTCGGCGCTCCTCAGGAAGTCCTCGGTCCGCAGCTCCTCCACTCGCTTCAACCGCCCGCTGGCCAACTCGATCAGAGAACCCTTGGCGAAGTGAGGTAGGAGCGCTGGGGGAGATGGGTGAAGTGCTGGGGGTGGGGTGTGAAGATGGGAGGGAGACGACTCCGTCCCTCTGTCTTTTTCTCTGTCCCGTCGTCTCTCGCGCTGTCTGTCCCTTTCTTGGTCTTTGTCATGCTGTAGGTGCTTCTCTTTGTCTTTAGCTCGCTCCCTGTCCCTTTGCGAGACTTTGTCTCTTTCTTGGTCTCTTTCCCAGTCTCTTTGCAACCTTTCATGGCTGTTAGGCGGACCCAGGGGTGAGTGAGGTGAGTTCTTTAGATTGTGCTGCCTGGGGCCCGGCTCCCTGTGCAGGTTGTACAGAGGTGTTCCTGAGGGGCTATAGTGTGGGTAGGGCTGAGGGCTGGGGTGGCACACTGATCCCAAAGAGTAGTAGATCTGGGCTTCAGCTGGTGTGGCCCCTATGGGGTCCAGTTGTCCCCCTCTACCAGCCCTGGGGTCTGCTCCGAGGGGACTGGAGGAGAGTAAATTTGAGCCTGTCTTAACTATACCATGCGGATGTCTGTCCTGCAGTGAGGAATGTGGCTCAGGGTCCTCCTGAGTTTGAGGGTCTAACAAAAATGGCCCTCCAGAATGGTGGTGGGAGGTAGGATCCTCCTGCTGTCTCCGTCCACCATTGGTATGGGAGCTGTGTGGACTGAAGTCCAGCCTGGTTCTGCTGCTCTCATTCCCGTACTCTCCTGTGAGCAGAGCCCTGGAGGTCGAGACAGTCCTGCTGCCTGGCCCATCCAAGCCGTTGGGCCTCTTGCTGAGGTACCTGTGTCTGGCATCAACTAAGCTTGGGTCTTGGGGGTAGAGAGAATGGTGGCTAAACAAGTATGATGGGGAGAAGAGAGAGGAGTTGTAGTCGCGCCGGCCGCTATTGACATAGGACCACATCTCTCTTGAATCGGCAGGGAAAGGAGTCTTGAAGGACGAAGCCGAGGAGGAAGATGATGGAGATGGCAAGGAGAGGGAACCCTCCCCTCTGAGCCATCTGGAGGACTGGGGAAGGGGTGAGGAGAGAGGATCATCTCTCCAGGCGGGAGACCCTGAGCTTCTCCTCTCGCCGATCTGCCCTGGGAAAAGGGGAAGAGAGACAGAGGGAGAGTAGCCCAGGTGCCATGGGAGGGATAGGGGGAGGCATGGTGCAGGAGCAGGAAGGGATGGAGTGTGGAGAAGATGGGGGTTCGGGTTCGTCAGAGCTCGATCCCTGTCACTGGCCTCCCTGCCCCCCTCCCCTCTGCCTGTGCTGGGCCGACTTCGGAGCGGCACAGGGGGTTTGAACTCGTCCAAAGTGATGTGGTGTTCTGTCGATCCCTGCCGAGACTCCCTCTTCTTGGGAGGGAGGCACTCTTTGCCGCGGTCGGGGCTGGGATTCATGGGTGGGCTCCAGCGGCAGTGGGGGCCCCCTGTGTGCGGGTGTAGGCTAGGTCACATGGGCCTCGCGGGAGAACGAACGGGGCAGACAGAGCGGAGGGCTGCTACACAGCATCACTGTCGGATCACTGCTGGTTCTCTTGCACTGGAGCGCCACTCACCTAGAGGATGAACGAGGACAGACGCAGATATGAGGGAAAAAAGGGAGGGAAGGGAGAGAAACAGAAGAAAGGGAGATTCAGACTGGTGGAGACAAATCATCCAGCGACTCCTTCATCCAGAGCTACTTGAAAAAGGTCAGAAACTCTTAGCTTCCTGATGGCTGTCACTAATTAGTCATTACCTGCGTGCACTGTGGTGGGAGTGAAAGTACCCGACTTACTCGTTTTATTCAAAACACATTACTCCCACATGTGGGCTATAAATACATTTTGTAGCCAATGAAGTTCAGAGGCAGAACACACACACACACACACACACACACACACACACACACACACACACACACACACACACTCACAGCAGGAGAGTTTTCATCTCTGACTCTCGGGGGATGATTGGAATATGTAGCTATGTTTTTGTACCACTTTCATGAGCCACCCCCACGACACCCCCGGGGAGTTCTCTGTATTCTATATAAGCTTACTACTACCCCACCCCCCCGCCCCTTCTTCTTTCAGACAGACACACTTGGACAGCAGCAGACACACAAACACTCCCTCGGGCGGCTGTACTTACTCCCCCAGTGATAGGCAAAGCTGGTCACCACCCACCCAAAAGCTGAAGAAACACTGTTGATATTGCCACCAGTGGTTGTGCGTACAGGGTGTGTGTCTCAGCATATTAATTATGTGTCACAGCAGGGGTGTGGGGAAGTGTGTGTGACAGTTTGCGTGAGTGCATGCATGTGTGCCATGTTTGTGCAGATTTTTTTTTGTTGGTGGAAATGTGTGAAAGTGTTTATTTGTTTAGGTCTTTGTGTGTGTGTGTGTTTGTGTTCGAGTCCTCGAATGTGTCAGAGATTTTGCAGCCTTGTTTCATTCAGTGAGAAGTGCGGGGGAGCTCTACTAATTCTTCTCCCAGCGTCTAAATGGGCTTTTCTGAAGTGATGGCCGCCGCAGCGCCAGCCCAGCTGTTCCCTCCACCACCACCACCACCGCCGTCCCTGCTCCCTCCGCCGCCACAACACCACAGCGCCACGATGGCACTCAGCCCCACGCTCACCCGCAAGTCTGTCTCAACAGCCTACCAACTCCCTGCCGTCTCACCATCCGCCACACTGTCACCATGGCAACTGCGTCCGCACACACATCCATTCGTTTGGAGAGGTTAGATGGGGATACTCCGTGGAGAGGCGGGTAAACTGTTGCTCATCAAGTGATTTGGTCCAAAAACAGAATAAGTGTTAGCGTGGAGCAAGCTGTTTGTGCATCTGAGTGGAAAACTGAAAACTGGGTGGTGAGAGGAGGGGAGAGTTATTGTTCCAGACACTGACAGCAGGGCTGCGATGGATTCAGACGTGTGAAATGTTTATGATGAACAGTTGTTTTTGGCAGTTATTAGGTGAATTAGGACGTTGCTGTCAAGATGGGAAATATTATATAAGTCCGGCTTCACTGATATATTTTCAGTTCAGCTGAGACATTACATGGTTTCCGGTGCTGACCGAACCCATTGACCTGAAGGCTTACATGAAAAATGATGTTCTGCAGAGTTCAGCGCTTCAGGCAGCAGCGACAACAAAAAGTTATTCCTTATATAAGTGTAATTTCTATCAATATTCCTTGAAGAATAATCAGATCTCTATCAAATTAATTATTATCAATCAATCAATGAAATTAAATTTGCATAGCCCATCTTCACAAATAACTAATTTATTGACTAAATAATTAGAATGAAAATACTACAATTTCTACTATAAAAAGAAATATGCCAGTTAAATTACAAGACAGGTTTCCATAACAATAATTATAAAATGTCAAAATACATTTTCAAGTTGCACACAGTATTCAAAAGGTCTGCATTTGTCAAAAGTATTCATGTTTTTTTCCCCCGTAAGTCCTCTCCACTGCTGCACTCAAGAATCAAAATCTTTCAAATTGATAAAAATCTGCTGTGTGTCTTTGTCCTGAAATGACTCTTTTGACAGCGCTTGTAAAAAAAAAAAAGGTTGCTGATGCATTAAACTTGCCAAAAAAGAACAAGAAAACAACGATCGCACTTGTGCATGTGGAGGAGTTTGCAGAGAACCGTCTTCTAACAGAACCCTCCCACACTGTGCACACATGCACGCAGCGCTAGAGTTGATCTGGGGCTACAGTGGTTGAAGTATTTAAATATCCACTCCAACAGATCACAGTAATAATGTTGTTGCACTTTCCTTCCAACAAATGACTCCTTAAGGCCTTTTTACATGCTATGTAAGCACGGATGCACATTTATTTCCCTAAAACTGATAATGAAACACAAACTAAAACAACTGGCATGAACATTTTTACATTAAAATGTAAAATGCAAGTTTTCTTCAACTTACTCTCAACTTGCTCTCATGCAACAGTCAAATTTGACACATTGATTTGCACGGCTCCATCTCATCCCGCCTTTTCTCTGCATGAATTGCTCAGGAGAAATATTAAAGGTGCACCCTTCATAACTGCGAACCTCTTAAAAGCAGAACTACAGATTGTTAGTGACTAGTTTCCCCTGTTTCAATCAAAGAAACAATAAATAATAATAATTCAGCAGTGCTACCTGAAACAGATAAAGACATCAAACAGCAGCTCTCCAGTTCAAAAAGAGCAGTGAGAGAATGTGCGAGCAGACAGACGATGATGGAGCCGGCAGTTGCTGTGATGTGATGTTAGACTGACCTCAGTGCGGGTTGAGCAGACGTCCCGGCATTTGGCCGTCATTCATATTCCAGTCCTCCCAGAGGGTCAACCCACTCCTCAGCTCCTCACTGGGCTACACTGCTCCTCCACAACACCACCGCCTGTTCCAACACCCGCAGATATCAGCAGCCTCCAGCTACACACTGACTCTGATCTCTGCACGCATGAAATAACACCAGCAAGCCCACCGAACTGAGGGAAAGAACTGAGAGCACTGCTATCCGTCTCTGTGTCAGTTGTGTATGTGAGTGTGTGTGTGTGTCAAGAATGTGTGTGTGTGTGTGTGCTTGCGTGTGCAAAGGGCTGAGGAAATGAGTAATATCTAGCAGTGAGAAACATGTCTGCTAAGCAGAGCCACATAGGCAGACCAGTTGCTGCTGCCGCCCACTTGCTTTAATCACTGTGAGGGATACAAATATGCAGACACACACACACACACACACACACACACACACACACACACACACACACACACACACACACACACACACATATATACGTTATGCATACACAAACACACACACACACACACACACACACACACATACACACACACACACATACACACACACACACACACACACATATACATACACAAACACACACAGACAGACAGTCAAGGATGCAGCACAAACACATTATATACGTGACTATATGCTGCCTTTGTGCTGTCTGATGTTACGCTTTTCACCAAAGTTGCACCAGTTAAATGCATGAAAAGTCGTGAATCAATCAATTAATCAGTAATCAAATCATTGGTGTGTGTTTCCCATGAACATGTTTCAGACGACATGTTGGCTCATCAAAGAGAGGGAGGGATGGAGGGGCGGCAGAGACACAGTTGATGAGAGATAGGGAGGGACATGGTGGGAGGCTCATCCCACACACACTCTCAGACTTGGGCTCTGACTCAAAACTAAACCACACACACACACACACACACACACACACACACACACACACACAAACACACACTTACACACACAACTTTTGGTACTTTTTGTTTATCGGTAGATTTTGTCGGACTTTGTGTCCTTTGTTCTCATCAAACCAATTTGTGATTAACCTTCCTGTCAAAAGAGCTTGAACAAATAAATTTGATTTGACTTCATACGCACACACACACACACACACACACACACACACACACACACACACACACACACACACACACACACACACACACACACACTCTGTTACTTCATATGCATGCACACCCTGATTGATTGCTTCAGTGATTCAGCCGGTGTAAAGCAAAGTGTGTCGGTATGGCCGGCGTGCCATAGGGCTGAATTGGTAAGAGCAGTGTAGTTCATTTCCAGCAAGAAGTCTGAAACCTGTCAGTATAAAAACCTTTTACAAAATAATAAACAGGCCCAAGGTTGGAAATGCAATGCTATGCAAATAACCCTGTCTGCTCCTCGTCAAAGAAACAGGGCCAAACCTCAATTCAAACAAGCTTATGTTAATTATCGGCACAGAAATGCAATACAGGAGCCAAAACATAAATTGGAGCACAGGGAGAAATAGGATTTAATGAAGCAATCTAAATCTTAAATTGTAAAAAGCAATATTTATTTTCTTTCACATTTCTACAAGCAATTCATCGAAGCCGTCGGAGCACAGAGCCAAACACAGAATCATATCCAGCAACAGTAAATTAGAGGTTAACCTTGTCTAACTTCTCAGCCTCAATGGAATGGAAAGCTAATCAGACTTGGAGGTGTGCAGACACATCAGCCTGAAGGCCACGCTGAAACATCCTCGCGCCGAGGTGACAATTGACAAGAAAGTCTCGTCTGACTCTTTCTTAGTTTTCAAAGTGAATGCTGTGTGAGGCTTGTGCGCGCTGAGGTTGTGTGGGCACAAGTGCTGTCTGCTCTGTTATTTGTTGTACTTGTATGGATTCATTATAGACACCAAATTTTATGACACAGAGATCTTTTCGTGTCGGGAGTTGAGATTATATTAAACAAAATAATGGTTCTATTTATGATAGTGGGGTCCACTTGTTAATGTCACATCTAAATCAAATCAATAATCAGAAAAACAAAAACACTGTCTAATTGTTGGGCTATAAATAAATTATAAAAACATTTTAATAATTAATAAATAAATGTATGAGGTACAACACAAAATTGTTCATTTTACTGTAATTACTTTTTTTAATTTTTTATTTCTTAATAACTAATATAAAACTGTAAAATTGGCTGCATTTAAAAATAAAGTTTCTCCTACAAACATTTTTTTGTTCTGATATTAAAGCATATGGTGAGGTCATCAGGTATCAGACTTAGCATTTCCATTTAAATAAAATAGTCCAATAATTATTCAAGATAAACTCACAAATTGATTTAAATATTTAACTGATATTAAATCTTGAGTTCAGCAAGTCACTGAGTAATCATACTTTTATGATTAAAACATTAAAGTAAAAATACATGAATACATAATTAAAGATAATAATTAAAAATAATTAAATAATGAATTTCCCCACCAAAAATCAATACCTCTGACATCGCAATCTCAATTTAAAACTATATAGTCTTTAATAAAAAACAATACAGTTTTCCTAGATATGTCATAACACTAGTCAAAATAGGTTTTGATGTAATGGTCCAGTCATAGTGAAAAAGAAGCAAATAGATTCAAAGACTGAGTTCATCAAAGAGTATTTACCACAATGTGGAGATATAGAAATGACTGTTGTGCTGTGCTTATACAAGCACAATTTTAGATATTTAGCTTATCGTTTACACACACACACACACACACACACACACACACACACACACACACACACACACACACACACACACACACACACACTCTCTCTCTCACACACAGACAGACATCAACACAAGCAATAACACCGTGGAGTCGTACTGTGCTGTCAGTCATTTCTGGCACCACTGAGGCCTTTGGAGTACACTCTCTCTGCATTTCATTAAGCTGTGGCTGTCTGTCTCTTTACCTGACATTGTACTTTTTAATCTCACTCACACACACACACACACACACACACACACACACACACACACACACACACACACACACACACACACACACACACACACACACATTTACACACACACACAGAGGGTCAGGCCTTGACAAGAAAGGTCGGATATGTCAGACTACAACCCCCCCAAAAAAAGAAACATTGATGTACAAGGTGAGTACAGGTGAGTGGATTTAACCCCTCAGCAGATTCTAAAGGAACATTATATACTGTCTGAGCTTCTGGACTGTTTTTAAATTTATTAAAAAGCTATTTCACTCTTTCTTTCCTTTTGTTTTTTACCATTCTTCACGCGTAGCCTCGTATCGGGTGTCTGATCACGTTTCAGGCTGAGTGTGGATCTATGATGGACATCTGATGCAGCAGAAATTTGTTGCTGAATGTAACAGATCTGAACAGAGGAGAGAGTAGAGGAGAACAGGAGGAGGTGAGGAGGGGTAGAGGACACGCCACACGGATAGATAGATGTATACATAGATAGATATATAGATGTATAGGCGTATACAGAGATAGAAAGATAGATGTATAGGCGTATAAAGAGATAGATAGATGTATAGAGAGATAGATAGATGTATACATATATAGATATATAGACGTATAAAGAGAAAGATAGATGTTTAAAGAGATAGATAGATGGATGTATAGATAGATGTATAGATAGATGTATAGATAGATGTATAGATAGATGTATAGATAGATGTATAGATAGATAGATAGATAGATAGATAGATAGATAGATAGATAGATAGTGAGCAAACAACTTCTTAAGTCTTAGAGGGAGAGTTGAAGAAGTGGGAAGGGATAGATGGATGGATGAATGGATGGATGGATGGATGGATGGATGGATGGGGGTGGAGGAGGGAAGTACTACGAGCCTTGTGTGGTGGCTTACTCCACAAGGAGCCGGGCTAAGCTGATAAAAGGACAGGGTGATACGGGTGATAGCTTAATGGGCAAAAGGCCAGGTCAGTCTCCAAGGGCCCTGACCCATTCTTCGACAGGATGAGCCAGCAGCCCTGCCCGCAGCAGGCTCAACCACAATGAGGATGGGCTTATGGCTCAGGAGTTACTATTAACACCCACACATACACACACTAACACACACGCACAGGAGATACTGCCTGTGCACAGACACACACGCATGCAAAATAAGCATTTCCTCAAACGTGTTGTTTGTGCAGACTCTTGATCCGACATGCACGTCTTCCTGTGGCACAACATTAATGAAAATATCTGCAGTTTTTGTATTAAAACTTAATATTAACACATGTGCTCTGAAAGTGCAGCAAAATAAACAGTGCATACAACGATCTGAAAAGCAGATTCATATACAGACACACTGCGAGATAAGAAGCTGAGGGGAAGACAGTACAGTGTGTATGATGCAGACTAGAGGGTGACGCCTGTAATGTATTGCTGGGTTAATCCCGGTGAATCCTAACTGGTACGGCCTAAGGAAGGCTTAGTATAGTTCTGGGAGGAAATCCCCCTGTGTGGTGGTGCAGGCCATTAGCCCCTAGGGTATAAATAGGGCAGCTATGGCTCCTTAAGCTGGCTTTTACGCAATATCAGTTAAAAATATGACTTGACTAATTACATGCAGGTCAGCCAGTCAGCAGAAGCCAAAATTCCTCCAGCTCGTTGACCACGGCAGACTGTGGCCGTCTTCCTGTGTCCCTCGCTCTCTGGAGTGTGCAGCCACAGGTCAGCAGCGAACAAACCGCAGAGGTGACAGGTATTCTGCTCGCGGCGGATATTTTTCTTGTGTCATTTTTGCTGTCATTCGTTGACATTTCAGTGTTTGCTGATGAGAGTTTCATTTTTGCACATTTTACATTATCGCAGTCCGTTAATATGAGGCGTCCGCACCGGATACACTTTCAACCGCAAAGGGCAGAGTTTGGTTTCAGCTCGATCACACGCGTCACGAAGACAATGAAAAAACAAACGTGCAATGTGCCACTGTGCTTATGTGACAGCAGTTTTCTTGATGATGTCACATACTGCTGATGCACAGTCATGCCTTTGGGCCGCCATTTGTTGTCTAACTTTTTTTACTATGAGCCCCTCTCACTAGTCTGTGACACGATTGGTCCAACTCAGAGCCCTGTGAGAAGAACTCTCATCAGTAGAGATGAGATCAGTAGCTTATGGGTTAAGTGGGGGGGGTGGAGGATAGTAAGAGTGGAATGGGAAGTAGAGCCTTCAGCTGCCTAGCTCCTCTCCCGTGGAGCCAGCTCCCACTCTGGGTTCGGGCACAATCTCTACAGTTAAGGTTAGACTTAAAACAATCCTCTTCGATAAAGCCTGTAGTTTGGGCTGGATCAGGTGAGTCCTGAACTATGCCCTTAGTCATGCTGCTACAGGCCTCGACTGCTGGGGGAACTCCCATCATGCACTTCTCTCCTTCTTTCTGTTTCTCTGCCCCAACATTTATTTATTTTACTACATGCTAATAACCTTTCCCTCCCATAGTCTCTCTCTCTCTCTGTCTCTCTCTCTGAAGGTTCAAGAGGTTTGTTCCAGTTAATGAGAGGTTTTTTTCTGTTCACATTCGCCAAAGTGCTGCTCATTGTGGGAACTGTTTCTCTATAAATTTAAAGGTCTTGTCCTTCTATGTAAAGGGCTTTGAGATAATATATATTATGATTTGGCGCTATACAGATAAAATAAAATTGAAATGAATAGTAAAGGAGAGGGGGAAAGAGTGAGAGTGAGAAACAAAGTCCGACGGGGTAGAAACAGCTTGAAAAGAGCGAGGACAAGAGCGTGTGTGTGTGTGGGAAAAAGGAGAGGGATTACTTTTCATTCCAAAGATTTGTGGGTTTCGGCACTGTCCCCTGGCGTCTGCCAATCAAACAGGCTTTCCGTCGGATGTCTGGTTTTGCAGTAAAATGTCAGCGAGCTGTAAGCAAACACAGTGATGGTATCTCCATGGAGAGGGAGCACACAGCCTGGTCTGGCCATGGTAGCTCGAGTGCCATTCATTTTCAGAGAGACTGTCTAGACTGGTTTCACAGATCCTGTCACGAGTACCTTTATCAGTGGCAACATTCAAGGCAACATTGCTATACACCATCATTATTGCCATTGCTCTACAAACCCCCCCCCCCCCCCCCCCCCCCCCCTCTGCTACCCGGTCTCTCACAGACACACACACACACACATCGCTATCTTAGTGAGGACACTCATTGGCATAATTCATTCCCTAGCCCCTTACCCTAACCCTAACCATCCAAACTAAATTAATAACCCTAACCCTAAGCCTTAACCTAACCTAAACCTAATTCTAATCCTAACCCTAAAACCAAGTCTTAACCCCCAAACAGTCCATTAAAGGGGGGTCACAAAGTGGGGACCGGCCAAAATGTCCTCACTCCGTAGGTTGTAGACTCAAACTGGTCCTCACAAAGACAGCTGTACAAGAGCACACACACACACACACGCACACACCCGTCTTATAGAAGATGCTGTAATGATATTGAGTGGGTTTAATGCTGTTTTGTCTAAATGAATACAGGGACAGTCCCAGCTCCATGTGAGAGAGAACCTATATCACTCAGCTATTTGCAAATAATATTCCATTTATATATCTTTTCAGATTTTTTACATCTCCTTCCATTTAAAAGAATTCCACGTTAATTATTATTACTTTACTAATGTCTCTTTCTGGCTGTAACGTTTTCCCCAAATTTTCCCACTGTAGGATTAACTTATATTATCTTAACATATCTTATCTTATCTTATCTTATCTTATAAAAGTCAAATTATTATCATTATTAAAGTAAAATGTTTTGATAATTGATTTAAAAGCATTGCTACAAAGGTAGAAGGTCAAACACCTCCATCTTCAGGACGAGCTGTCAGGACACTGTTGACACTACAGGCTACCGGATGTCTCAGATGTTACACCTTCTGTACGGTGACACAGATACTGTGTGATATATTGTGTTTATGTCCACGTCGGATCTGCTGTTCAAGAGAGCAGATGTATTTGCGCCTCGTGCAGCACGCAGAAAGACAAGCCCGGCTGAAAAAAAACTGTAGGTGTAAGAGGTGGGTGGCGAGGTTGAAAGGTCGTCGACCCCCATTGTAGATGAAGTGTGGAGGAGGAGGAGGAGAACATACTGCTTGATCATACACAAATGTTCACGAGTCAAAGCCAAAGAAAACGATCCGCGCGAACACAAAGCAGCGAAAGACGCAGATAACTGACGGATCCCACGTTTCCACATCCGCCGCGTCCTCACACGTTAGGATCTGAAAGCGAAGGCATCCTATGAAATATCACTTCCTGCTCCTTCCCGCACCGCAGCCGTCAGGTGCGTCTGCCACCTCAAAGTCGTCTGGCGTGGTGTCAGCTGTATTCAAACACTTGCATCTGTCTGGGATTATTCATCACCCTCTTGGTTCCTCAGCTGAGCTTCCCAAGCCAATTCTCCCACTGTGAGAGCGCTGATCTGGGAACAGCGGCCACGCCTTGACCGACTCAAATGTTTGTAAATGAAGAACCGATTTAAATCCAACAAATATTTTAATTTCTGCTGTACAATTTGTTGGTAACTGCTTTCCTAAGGCAGGTGAGTTGTGATGTGGAGCTCTCTATGCCTCCATGTGTTGACACATAGCAGATGTGCATAATTTGCTCGACTTGTCAGTTCTCAGGATACTTTAAAAAAATGATGTGAACTGCTCCGTTTAATGTACATTTCTAATTATAGGGGAGCTTTTAGAGATATATCCACACATGAGGAAGGACTGGAGCTCGACTTTGACATGCAAAGACATGCAAGCTTGTGTGTGACTGGAAGTGACAGCGAGAGTTAATGAACTGGTGAGTGTTTCCCCGCTCTCTGAGACTCGGAAGAGGAACAGGGACGTAGAAAAAAAATGATCACACGAACAAGTTTATGTGCGGTTATGGTGTGTGGCCTCAAGACAGGAAAAGCCTTCAACACAAAGGCCCTGAAATCACACATGGCACACACACCAAACACAACGATTGTTAAAATCACACAAACGCACAGTCTCTGCATGAATGTACACTCGACTAAGTCCTCCCTTCATGTCTCTTTCACTTTCAGTCCCCCCCCACCCCGCCCACGCTCTCTGTCTTTCCCTCTCACTTATCTGGCGGGCTGTTTGTGAGCACACACTCAACGTGGGTGAGAGTGCTAGAGTAGAGTATATGACTGTCAACACAAGGTGCAGGGTGTATGTCTGTGTGGTGTGTGTGCGTGTGCGTGTGTGTGTGTGTGTGTGTGTGTGTGTGTGTGTGTGTGTGTGTGTGTGTGGTGCTGTAGGTGGAGAGGCACAGCAGGGCGTGAAGGAGCTCTGTGATAATGACAGGCCATGCATTATATAACATTTAGATTGCATAAGGAGAAGATTATTTTAGGTCCAGATATTGAGGATGTATAAGTAATATTTAACGTGGGTGGACTGCACTGTGTGCGCACCTCCGAGTGTGTAGAAAAAAATGTTCTGAAATGTGCTCAGTTCTTTCGAGGAGGCTGTGGGTGTGAGTTAACTTAAGTGCATTATGTGTTTGTAAGAAGGGGGCACGAATGTTTTCAGATTTCTTTCATCGCTATCTGCATATCAAAACAAGTATGTGGGAATGTTGGCACGTTTGTGTACAGTGTGCATAAGGGTGTCTTTATAGCGAGCTCCCACTCATTATCACTTTTAGACTTCAGAGAAATCCACTCCTTATTGGGTGAAAACCTCCAGTTCTGATGATTTGGGCGTTTAAAGAACACATTTCTCCTCTAGGGACTGAACAAGTTTGACGACTTCCTCTCTCTCTCTCTCTCTCTCTCTCTCTCTCTCTCTCTCTCTTGCAGCCGCTCACCCAGGGTCCTGTATAGGATGTGTTGTGGGGAGTCACACAAGTGAGGCCGTGAGCAGAGAGAGTCTCGGTGTGCCACTGCCTCCTCTGTGCTGCCTCGCTCCTTGCATGAGTGTGCCCCTGTAAAAATAGACCTCTTAAAGGGCCAGCAGCCACTCAACCTTCTCCCACAAGAGGCCCGTTCTGCTCTTCAGGGCCACAGCACTCCAAGAAACGTGGGGATGGGAGAACATGCCGTGTTCCCCATTCAGCCCACAGGGACAAGTTGTGTTTCTATTCCCCCCCCCCCCCCTAGGAAAGATAAACATATGTACGTTCAGCTTCTCTTTGTCATCTCTACATCATTCACAAGGAGACGCTCTGCTGCAGAGCAGGAGTGTAACGTAAAGCTCCAGTCTTTTGTCTGGGTAAGATAATATACAACATGAGATAATCGAAGGAGATGCGGCCTTTGAAGTCACTTGAGCCCCACCTTAGCACAAACTCACTGATACACGGGGGGCCCACCTTTTTCACGTGAAAGTGACAAATCCGACGTTACCAGATACCAGAAATAAACGCTCCTTTGTACTCTTTGTAACTGAGCAATCGCTCAGTGACAGAACGCTTCCTGTACACTCCAGCAGATCCTTCACATAATTGATATAGGCTAAGTAAATTAAGTCTGCAAGGGACGAATGTTGTGCGTCTCCTATAGCCGAGAACTGTCTGAACCTGTGAAGTGTTCCTATGTGCAGCATATGGGGTATCACTGCAGCAGAAGGACACGCCTGCTGTGGCAGAAATAGACTTACAGAAAATCATAATCACGCACTCTGGCGTAGTATTTCTCCATCGAGAACTGCGAGAAAGGTGGAGGGACATGAAAGAGCCGGAAACGGAGAGATGCAGAAACAGACAGATTTGAAGTCTCTGAATGAGTGGAGTTGCAAAGTTTGAATTGGAGGATGTGATTTATCCTGCACTCTGACTGAATGAGAAGTTAGACGCATCTGCACACCTGCACATTCTGCAGGAGCTCTTCCCCGGAGATGCCCCCAAACATCTGCATCTCCTGTTTTCTCTCTCTCTCTTTCTCCCCCTCCCTCACTCTGCCTCCTTCCCAAATTTTACCCAACTCGTCTTTACCCCCACCCGCACCAAATCTCACATCCATCCCTCCCAGTCAGAGCGGGCTCCTCCAGGGCCCCTGGCTATCTCTGGACCAGGGCTATTTAAGCCCACTGCTCTAATTCTGAAAGTCCTGATCTGCTGTCAGGCAGAGTGATGAACCTCCACCTCTCTCTCGCTCTCGCTCTGTGCATGTGTGTGTGTTTCTGTCTTCCTCACACACTCCTTCTTGTTCACACTCTCAGTGTCATTCTCCTCAACGCGTACAAACACCCCCACACACAGGTGCTGCCTTACATGAGCACATAGGAAGAGCCCATTGACACACATGAGACACACACACACACACACACACACACACACACACACACACACACACACACACACACACACACACACACACACACAAACATATTCTCCCTATAATTAACCCGGCTCAGGATGACATGTGCTGTACATGCAGTTACACTAACTCCTAAACTGGTTTCCCTCAAAGCATTTCAAATCACAGAGCACAGTGTGTTCACCCCTTCATTCAAAGTTGCCAACACACCTGCGCTCCCTCTCTGCTTCACACACACACACACACACACACACACACACACACACACACACACACACACACACACACACACACACACACACACACACACACACACACACACACACACACACACACACACACACACACGCACACACACACTCGGAGGAGGAAGTGGTGTGGTCACATACCTTGCCGGGTGCCTTTGCGTAGCAAGTAGCAGAGAGTTTACTCATTGGATCAGGCGGCAGCAGGCTCGTAGGGAGATATCCAGTTTTGAGAGACAGCGAGTGTCTTCCTCCTCTCTACCGCTCAGCCTTCCCTCCCTTCATCCTATCTCTGCCTCTCCTCCCTCTCACTCTCTAAACGCCTCTTTGCTCTCTCTACGTCCCTGTGAGCGTGCTTTCTCTCCTTCTCTCCAGCTTGATCTCTCCAGCCCCCTTCCTCCCTCCCTCTCTCCCTCTCCCTCTCTCCTTCACTCCAGCTGACACACACCTTCTATCTCACCCTTACAACTTCAATCTGCAGCAGTCATGCCTCTCAGTGAGTCTCTGACACACAGTGACACTTGATAACTTTTTCTTTCCCCTGCCTGATATGCTCTCTCTCTCTCTCTCTCTCTCTCTCTCTCTCTCTCTCTCTCTCTCTCTCTCTCTCTGGGAGTGTATAATTAGACAGAGCTCAGTGGTAATACAGTCAGGCTCATTGTGGGAGCCTTAGCATTGCTGCTCATGTTTGGCTGATGGCCCAGCGCCTTCACTCATTAACCTCCCTCGAGCTGCAAAGTAGAACGGCCCACTTGCTCGTGCTATTTGCTGCACCACCTCAGCCTCTAAGCCCATCAGCCAATCACAGCCCAGGGGGATGATGGGGAAAGGTGTGCTCGCCAGCCACACAGTAGGGATACTCCGAGTGAGGGCGCTGAAAATAATCAGTGAGTGTTGGACACGTTCTTCAGGGGAAGTGTGTGATCAGCTGGTCAAGATCTAAAATTTTAGGATTTCATCACAGTCCTAATGAGTCAGTTCTCTTTTTTTGGGGTTTAATCATTTGTTCATGACCTGCGAGCAGCTGCATCATGTGCTCTTTTCTTACAACCCTGAAACCACTCACACATTTTATTGTGAAACCACTGTGAGGTATGGGGGATGTCCTGTGTAACGTAGTAACAAGTCAAATAACTTTTGAACTGTGCTACAGTTCCCATCACATACGACCGGGTACAAACCCACAATGGCGTCGTTCTCAATCTCATCGACACAATTAGAGTACAGGAAAAAGACTGACGGCTTTTAGGCGATAAAAGTTATAGAAAATAATTATTTTCTTCACATTTTGAACAAAAGTAATTAAATCATACTTGTTAAAGTCTAGTCAAAGTCAACATTATTGTACAGGAAACAGATGGGACTGAAATGCTGTTTCTCACTGATCCCCGGTGTAAACACATAAGTAGACAGAAAGTAATTAGTCAAAACGTAGTACACAGTACGACATAGTATGCAGTCATGCTGATTTGACTTGTTCTCTTATTGGCCGAGCCCAGCTTTGATTTTATTCTTTAAACTACAGCTGTAAAAAGTGAATATTTGGACTTTTCGATTTTTGTCTTTGTCATCACTGGAGAACATTTGACTCAGGTCCAGGTTAGAAGCGAAGTTTAGGATCTTTCCACAGTCCTGTATAAAAAGGTACAATCTACGACCTGCACCTGATGAGACGGAAAAGAAGCAAGATGCATTCGAGACTCTTCATTTCCCTGCTGCATCAAGCGATTGTCCATTTTCTATACATTTTCGGAAATGCCTCATTCGTTTGTTTTCTCGTCTGTTTTGTCGATATGGGTATGGGAAATGTTGAATATATCAATAATTGATCACGAGTATATAAAAAATTGCAAGTCAGGGCCAAGTGAGAAACAGCTGATCCTCATGAGAATACCATTCATACATAATGCACTTTCTTTTTTAGTTAAAAACAATAAACTGGTGATGAATCAATGTCAACACAAGTGTTTATATATAGATATAATTGATGCCTTATGACAGGTTTATAGCACTGAACCACAGTCAAATGAGTGATGATTTGATCGCAACATTAACTGCTCAAATAAAACTGAAAAAAGGCAGAAAGAAAGAGTAAAAACATTTGTATTTTATTAAGCAGTACTTTAAACTACAGTTTTTCTGTGGTAAATGGTAACAGAAAGTTCAAAGCCGCAGTTTAAAGATTATATTTTCATTTCTCATATTTTTCGCTGTTGTACTTTACTATTTTTTGTGCTTTAACAGGCATCGCCAGGCTCAATTAAAAGTAAAGAAAAGTCATTTCATCCAAATGTATTGTAACCGTCACATGTCATATTCTGCTCCAATCAGCAGAGCAATAGTCATAGCTACTGTAAGCTCCTCAGTCAACCTTTAAGTTTTGATTCATCTCAAACACAATCTATCTGAAACTGCAGATACTCCAAAGCACTTTACAGACGTGAAAACTTGTCTAACTGTAATATGTCATATGTTTGAAGAGATTCATTTCCATCGAGTATATGAAATGTCGCTGATTTCCCGTGGATGAGGCGTTATCTGTCGAGCGCTGCCGTTTGACTGGAGCACGAGTGAGATTGTGATCAATCAACCGCAGAGCATGCGACGGTGTGACTACAGCACTAATCAAGAAATCACATGTTGTGTGAGTGTGTGTGCACGCATGCATCTTTTGCTCTTGTGACCACTGGGCACTGAGCGGGCCAAACGTCTTAGTATCATTTCCTCTCTCCTTCTGTCTCTCCCATTCTCACTTCCTCATTCACACTACAACATCCTGTAAACACAGATGTAAATAGCACTGGGAAAACACATCACTTTGTTTGCGACCATATTTTAAACCTGAGATGATATATTGTGAAATTTGTGTTTCTTCACCCCACTGATGATTCTTCTGACTCAGTAACTGGAACAGTAGAATTTGTAATGACGACTGCACATGACCAAAACCAGTTCATCTGTGTGTGTGTGTGTGTGTCAATGTGGATAAGTGACAAATCAATTTCAAGAGCATAGCAGGGCGAGCACAAGTGACCATAGACTGATGACCCCTTTGCAAGCATGTCACCTTTACAGTTTTACAGTCACTGACTCTGAGGAAGCCCAGTGGACTGAGAGAAGGTGTGTGAGGTCGGCTGTTGAGATAGAGGGTAACAGAACCTATCGCTGTGAGAAGAATGAGGAAGCCAGGGATGGGACATTTTTCTATGGATGAATGAAATCACAAAGACTGAGAAAAGGAGCAAATCACAAAGTACACACATATGACTCCTGCCAACACACATGTACACACACACACACAGATAGATACACACATATATGGCTTTGACAAAGCCAATGTGAGACACACGCAAATGTGTGTGTGTGTGTGTGTGTGTGTGTGTGTGTGTGTGTGTGTGTGTGTGTGTGTGTGTGTGTGTGTGTGTGTGTGTGTGTAAGTGACTCACCCCGTGTCAGTTACTTACTAAAGTGTCCTTTCCTTTTTTACTTCACACCTCTCCAGTTTGCTATTTTTGGGCCATGTTAGCAGAACTAGTAGTATCTCTCCCTCTCTCTATCTTCCTCTCTCTCACTCTCTCTCACACACACACACACACACACACACACACACACACACACACTACAAGATGCAAAACCCTTTGGGGGTGTTTTTGGAAGAGCTGGAGGAGACGTGCATCTTTTATGGTGCACTGGCACAGTAGCTGATTCGATGGAGCAAGACAAAAATATCCAGGGTTACTCGCAAAGTGAAAAATATCGTATTGCATAAGATGGTGAAAGGACCTGATCACGTAAATGCAACAGTAGCTCTCTCCCACAAAGGCACGCACACACAGACACACACACACACACACACACACACACACACACACGCACACACACACAGAGTGATGTCCTAATAGTGTCCTGGGGCAGAGGCGGGCCGGGGTAGAGAAACTGGAGCTGAGGCAGTGTGCTGACTCAGGGAACAAATCAGTGTGTGTGTGTGTGTATGTGTGTGAGAGAGAGAGGGGGAGAGGGAGAGGGGGGGAGAGGGAGAGAGAGAGAGAGAGAGAGAGAGAGAGAGAGAGAGGAGGACATTGAACTTGCGTGTGCACGGACCAGAATGTCCTGACCACCACTCTGAGCACGTTATATTGTTTTACTCACCACTCAGAGGTTAAGGCCGAAGCTGTTTTCTGTCGAGACAGCGGAACCAAAAACACAAAGTCTTACTCTTGATAGAATCCCATTGAGAAAAAGGAGAAGTAAAAAGAAATATGTCTGTGTTTGTAATTTGCCTTTTAATCTGCACTCCTCACTTGCTCTTCTGAGTTGCTGCTTTGCCAGAGGTAAGAGTTTAAGTCCCATTATACTTAATGCCCAAGTCATTTTTTATTTGATTTGCTTATGATAATTATGTGATCAGACAGATGTTAAACCATACTCAGTAGAGCACAGACCTCCAACAAGGTCCAACAAATACACCAAATCACACACAGTCATAGATATCAGTTCCCTTAATGTGCCAGATTTTTTAATATATATATTTATATAGATCCATATATTATTCTGTAGTAGATCAGTGGAAATGTTGAAAGTCAAAGAAAGCGGAACAAAATGAATGAATAAATCCTTCATCCATCCCCATCCGCTCCCATGGATTCTTCCCTGACCCTCGAGAATCCTTCCAGTTTTAGTTTTTGTGCAAATCTGTGTTTTTTTGTAATCTTGCTTACAATCAAACTAACCAACCAATCAACAAACGAAAAGGGGTGAAAACATTTGGTGAAGGCAATTATTCTAACTCCTTCAGAAAGTCAAAAAGAAGGTGAGTGTATCACTGCCCAAAGTCTCTGCTGTAAATAGACCCACAGCTAACAATTATTTTTATTATCGATTTATCTAACCTTACTTGAACCCTTGCCCTTTCGCCCATGCTTGTTATTGCCGCCTACTCCTGAGCACTTAATTATAAAATCTTCCATGATGGATTGTGTCTGACCTTTAGGGTAAGTTCACTTTTAGTTTTACTTCAGAAAAAGTGCTCGGCCTGTTAAACTAACGTGTGTCGTGCTCGGTTAGATTTTGCAGCTTCCATGTTTCTCAGCTGTTACTTTGGTGAGTACAATGTTTTCACAAAAATATTTGGAAATTATGGGCAGAACTATAAAAATACTTGTAATAAACCATCCAGGCTCTTCACACATTGAGTATATGTGTGCACAAACATGAGGTGTATGGGTGTAATGTGATGTACTTATACAGCCTGTGCTCTAGACAGAAGAGGAGCAAGTCAGCAACATCCAGGTGGTTTTGTTTTACCCTCAGATTTCACTTCCCCCATTTCTCTCTCTCTCTCTCTCTCTCTCTCTGTCTCTCTCTCTCTCTCTCTCTCTCTCTCTCTCTCTCTGTCTCCCCCTCCGACCTCTCTCTTTCCTCTCTCTCGCCCGTACTCGTCCCCTTGTTGTCTCCCTGTGTCTTTCCTGCTTCATTGTTTGTCCTTTCTCTCTCTCTACGGCTAAAAATACTCGCTGCCCTGTCACTATAACAGATCACCTGCGAGGAAATTTGTTGCCAGCAGCGGACAGTGTTTGATAAAGCAGCAACAACAACACACACACACACACACACACACATTGGACATACACAAGCTGTGAGCCTGATACTATAATGGTGTCAGTGGATTAGTATTTGAGACTGAAACATAAAGTGTGTTTGTGTGCATGTGAGACACAAAGGTGCAGAGAACCTCGTGGGACTAACTGTGCTGTTGAGAATGTATAGGTGCAATAGTTACATTAGGTCACAGCAGTCGGAGTGCTGGAACAACAGATACTATCTCACTTAGAGAGAGAGAGAGAGAGAGACACAGGGTTGCACCTGTGCTGTTCAAAATAACAGGAATATATTGTGTGAGAGAAGAACTATGTAGCGTAGCAGACAAAGGAAATATGTGTGAATACGTGTGAAAATGAGTTTTCATGCAGGCGAGAGGAGGAGCGGGTGTGAAAAGGAGCGGGGTTGACGGACCACTCTTGTGACTCGTAAGAAAATTAAATAAACAACAACTTCTCACTCCTGCTTTCACACTCGATGTGCATCTCAGCCCGAGTCTCTCGGAGAAGACGGCGTGAGGTGTCGCTGCGCGGTGCTCAGGAGAATTTTCCTCATATTGCTCCGGTTCCCATGGAAACTGGGCAGTGACCTGTGGCGACCCCGTGAGGACCGGAGAGGGACAGAGGTGAAGTTGTCGTTTAGCACAGGTCAGTGGACGAGCATTACTGCATTCATCATCTACTTGCAGGTCACCATGGTGAAGTCGATAATCAGCCGCGATGATGAAGACAAACTGTGTCTCAGTGCATGTAATGATGTTAAAGGACGCAGCATATGAACCTGGATTCTAATAATTATGTGCCAGCTTGTCTGAACACGTCTGTAAGTGTGACGACACTGTAAACTTATTTTTTTGTATTTATATGTTTTCATTGTGTCTGTTACGTGATCATTTTCTTGCATTCAGCGGCCTCGCTCTTTCTTTCTCTTTCTCTCCATCTCTTTCAATGTGTGTGTGTGTGTGTGTGTGTGTGTGTGTGTGTGTGTGTGTGGGTGTAAAAGCATGTACCAAAGCCCCACTACCTGTATTTTCGACAGGCCGTGCTGTCTCATTATCAGAGTGACATTTGTGCAGTCCTGTGGAGCCATCTGGATCCGTCCCACACACATGTGAGAGAAACCAGCCCGGGTTTGGATCTGACTCACATCAAACAGCCTCTCTGCCCACACGCGCACACTAACACACACTAACACACACACACACACACACACACACACACACACACACACACACACACACACACACACACACACACACACACAAACACAGACGGCACGAATAGAGCAGTTTCCAGTGGCGAATATTTGACATTTAACGAATAGTGAGAGATTGAGTAAAACATTCCAGCAGATGCTTCACAGTTAGAGTTTCCAATCACAACAACGGAGGGTCATTGAAAATACACGCATATAAAGCTGTTGACAGCTGAAGAGCTAAGCCAAGTGGCCCACACTGCTATAATGTCAGTATCTGTGGGGTGTGTCATCTCAAACTTGTGTGTGTGTGTGTGTAGGTGTGTGTGTGTAAGTATGGGACAGCCCCACAATGAAAGCAAATGGCTGGTTACATGCCACAGGTTGGAGTTGTGAAACTGCGTGCAGAGCAGGCACAGAAGAAGGAGACGAGGTACCCGACTGCTTCATGGTCCCGGAAAGTCCCGAAGTTGACTCTTTAATCAAAGGTGTCACTTTAATGTTAGTTTCAACAAGATGAAAATCACAGTGAAAGAACCTGGTACGAAAAAAGACCTGACAGCACTGAAGATGAAGAAATGAACAGTTTCTATGGAAATAATATTTGCAAATATATGGCAGAAGTTACAATTAACAATGAATGGAAGCACTTTTTTGTGTTAATTCACAGGTTCTTCTAAATTCCTAGAATCACTACTCTCTGAAAATGTCTGTGGTCTGGTTTGTGTTCCGTATACTGAAGTTATAGGAGAGAAGAGAAAGACAAAAAGGCCTGTGTGAGTCAAACACAGAAGAGATCTAAGAGTGTGTGTGTGTGTGTGTGTGTGTGTGTGTGTGTGTGTGTGTGTGTGTGTGTGTGTGTGTGTGTGGGTGTGTGTGTGTGTGTGTGTGTGTGTGTCAAAATGCTGCATCTGGAAAAATTTTATATCCTTGTTACCGAGGGACGTTATGACTGGTGTGAAAAGACCAAATGTAGTTTCACTATGACTGTGCCAGTTCAGAATGTCTGCAGAGAAAAACACACATGTGCATATATGCAAGTGACCCAAAAGACCTCAGAGTTAGCTAACGGAGTCATTATCAAACAAATGCTATTGGTGCAGTGTGAAAAGTGCATGCACATATGCGCACATGAGCGCTCTCTCTCTCTCTCTCTCTCTCTCTCTCTCTCTCTCTCTCTCTCTCTCTGAGGCTCTCTACGCAGAATCGCGGGCCTCCAGAGTCCATTACCTGAGTGGCTGTGTGCATGCAGGTTGCAGTGTGCCACTGTGATGTTCACTGGCATGCTAAAGCTCTGCTGCATGCAGGGTAGGCCTCTCTCTATCCCCCCTTCATCTCGCTCTCTTTTTTTCCCTCCTACCTTCTCTCATCCATAATTGATCGCTCCCACTGTACCAACTTCATTTGCTGGCGGTGAATAATGAATGAGACACGGAGTGGAGGCGCTTTTTCCTCTCCACTGGTTTGATGCCCGATTAGCCGTTTACAGTGTATATAAGCTATCCGTGACCGGGCCTGGGGTTTCCAACGTGTGCCACCAAGTGAAGAGATGCTGCCAAGAAGGCTGCTCCTCCTCAGGGAGATGAGGCATGACAGCGTGAAGAATAAATAAATATATATATATATATGTATATATACATAGCAATCCCATTGATTAACATTACGTAAAACAGAGAAACAAGCATCATTCATCACCAAGCAAGCATGTATTCATACGTGAATGAAGCTTGTGACGCAGAGAAACAGCTGGGCGGTTGCATGGAGATGAACTCTGTGACTTACGGTGAGTGTATAACTGCCATTATAGCAGAGTCTTCACACACACACACACACACACACACACACACACACACACACACACACACACACACACACACACACACACACACCCAGACACACACACACACACACACACACACACACACACACACACACACACACAGGGCTGCACATGCTACATACTGTACCTGGCTCACAGTCGCACAGTTTCAAATATACACTCCAACTCACACGCACAGACACAAACTGTCACCCTGCCGCAGTGAGATGTGCTGAGGTTCATGCCATGTGATGCACATTCCACTTACCTCCTCTGCACAGCTCGATGGACTCTCAAGCCGTGTCCAACACGCAGCCTCACTCACTCGCTCACACTTAACCACATTCATTAAAATGCACGTTTCAGTTCCACAATGTGCTGCAGAAGTGCAAGGGAGGCAATTTAGAACGTGGGGGCCTAAAGATGACGGTACTGTTTGTTGGGGGGGGGGGGGGGGGGGGGGGTAGAGTTACATCAAACAGAGCCTTGAAACGCCGCCTCACATGTCCTCGAAAAGCTGACACGAGTGGCATGCCCCTACCCGTCCTCCCGCACCTTCATCCCCTACTAACACACACACACACACGCCCACGCCAACACATCCTCATTCATGAAAAAAAAGAGGACATTTGCTGACACGGGCATGCACAGATAAAAGAGCCACATTGTTACCAGTCTGCTGTTAGAGAAAGTTGTAATTGACAGAAGGGGCTCAGTGTGGGCAGCAGAGGGCTGACGACACAGCAGCTGCTGGACTTGAACTGCGAAACCGATGGAACCAGTGTGTGTTTGTGGTTTGGAAGAACGGCGACAGCGATGGTGAGAAGATGGTGAGACGATGAGGAAGTGGAAGAGGAAGGCAGCACTGAAGAGAAGGAGAAGGAGTTCAGTTTAATATCTGAAGTTTAATATCTGAAAAGCTGGTCACACATCTACACACACACACAGACACAGACACAGACACACACACACACAGACCCTGAGTGTGTTCCTGCACCCTGTAGAGTTAGAGGCTGTCTGAGTCTGAATAAGTCCTGATCTGCGGAGGTACACAGAGGCTCAGCTAGAAAGACAGACAGGGGAAGGGTGACGAGTGAAAAGACTAAGAACACAAGGGAGCATGAGTGCGTGAGAATGAGAGATGTACTGTAGGGAGCTGGAGGGAGATGGAGAGCGAAAGCGCGAGCGAGAGAGAGAGAAAAAGGGAGAGAGAATGGATGAGCATGAGAGTGTGTGAGAGAGATAAATAGAGACGGAGCGAGCGGGAGGAGGGGGAGAGTGTAAACAGCAGAAGGTTCACTGGGTTCAGTGTGCAGTAGAGGAGCTGAAAGATGGGCATCAGAACTCAAAGCCCAGGGGACTGGATAGTGGTGCGTGACTCACATACTCATGCATGCATTCACGCACACACACACGTACAGTATGCACATGCACACACAGAATCCACGATGACAAACATCTAAACGCTATTTCATTTCCTAGCATGAACCATTACACACACGAACCCCAGGGAGACAATATGAGACGTAAATAATGAAGCCATCTGAGAAGGGTGACACATTGACACATCTTTTTTTTTTTTTTGTCTTTTTTGTTGCAATACTGCCAACAAATGATTTTACAACTTCTCATTAGTATTTGAAAAGATCTGAACCCTTTTGGGACGTTGCTTGATGGCAGCATTCACAGATTTAGTCACAGTTTTGTTACGAAACTCGCTGTGGTTTTTGTTGTGACTCACGAAATACAGTTTCATGGACAAGAAAAACAAAATGTAATTGTTTTTTTCTTTTTTTTACAAGTTAACAGGTCACTCTAACCATGTTACAGTGCGGTTTGCTTTTTCATCCGGCAATGAATAATATGCACAGGAAAACACGAGCTTCACTGCTGTATATCAGTGGCGAGAGCTCAGCATGACGAGTCAAAGCGATACTGTCAGTCACCCGGTCCAAGCAGCAGCTTTTTCTCCACATGAGTCACCAGATCCCATTTAGATGCTGAAAAACACTGCACACACTTTGCAAAACTGACATCGCAAACCATCATGTTCGCCCATAACTGATCACTCCACGCACGCACACTTTCACGGCTCATGTGTGCAAAACACATTGCACAATCAAAAAGCTGTGACTATGTCAGATTTCAGACCTGACACTGAGTGAGCATGTTTGCGTGCACAACACACGCAAACATGTATATCCACAGCAGCAGAAAGACTCAACACAACCGGGACGCGCCATATTTTATTGAGCTTTGTGCCGTCGGAAAAGTTTGAATAATATAACAGGTAGATACTGTAACTGTCAGATTCACTGCTGGCAAGGACAAACAGGGAGAAGCAGTGGATGTGACGGTTGTATTTATAAAATGCCGCCGCCTTCAAAAGAAGCTGTCACTCACAGTGTTGCTTTCTTTACAACGTCTGGTGAGACAAAGCTCTGCTCCGCACAAAAGGTTGTGCGTCTCGCAGCCGAAGCATCACAATCCCTAACAACTTTCTGCTCTCAAAATGGCTAATTAACACCTTGACAGAGCCGCATGCTCCTCTCTCCGAGAACAAAGACACTGCAACTGTCGCCTCTGCGTCCTGCCACATTCAGCAAACAGCAGCGAGATACTGTCGAACACAGGGAGGCTCAGAGGCACAAGTTGGAAAACTGGCAGGCAGGTGTGCTCGTGGCACTTGGATGTCTGTTGCCATGGTGACCCCCAGAATATCCCCACACAGCACAATGAGATATTTTTAATAAAGTTTGAGGGCTTTGACTTTACTGTCTGGTGCGGCTGAGAAGATGTGAAGTGAAGATGTCAACTTTTGTGTGTGTGTGTGTGTGTGTGTGTGTGTGTGTGTGTCTGCGGCTTCGCTGTGTTGTTCAACCTGAGAAATTCCAGCATCTAATGTCGGCAGGCTTCCTGTGTGTTTCTCAACCAAAGGTTAATACGCATGAATAATAACTATGGTGACCGTGAATAGTGTGTACGTAGGCGTGAATACATGTGTCTGGGACTCTTGTCTTAAGTGTGTGAGTGTGTGAGTGTGTGTGCAGAAATGTGTATATTTACCACAGTATGACTCACAACCCACATCACAGACTATGCTGCAGAAAAATTGAGACAACACAGTTTCAAAGAGGAAGCCAGCACTGACAGAGCTCAAAGAGCAACAGGCACAACACACACACAAACACACGCACGCACACACGCTCACGCACACACACACACACACACACACACACACACACACACACACACACACACACACACACACACACACACACACACACACAGCCACATGTAGATTCACTCTCACAGATTATGACACTGGAAATCCCCTTTTGTTCACCTGAATGAATTAAACCTGGGAGCATCTGAAACCTGAACTCTACATTTTAAAAATATGATCATGATCATGATTCATTTCCTTAAAGCAACTAGAACACGAGACACAGCTGATTGGTTGTTGAGCAAGATATCAACTAATGATACATATGTGTTTCCTGATGTTGAGTGTGATTTCTTCTGTGTATGTTATTCACGGTGTTTCATGAAAATAGAAGTGGTAATGTCATTTTTTTCAAGTTATCATTGTGGTCAACTGCAAACAGCAGGTGCTTCCTTTAGTGTGAGATAACAGTGTAATACACCATCTTCACCAGCAGATGCCAGTATCTTCTAACCAGTGAAGTTGAGATGAGGAAATGTAATATATATGTGTTGTCTTGTGAAATGTCCCTCAGACTGTTAACACGTCAACAGTTGTATAAGTTGTTGTTCGACCATAATAGAACACAGCCAACTCGTGGTGCTTCCATTTCGGAACAGGTTCGATATCTGACGTAAATCAGCTCTGAAAAATCATTTCTGGCAAATGAAAGTACAGTTAAAAAATATCTCTGAGGTCAGAGGTCACCACAGCGCCTGAAAATGGCAGAACATCATATCGTGTTCTACAGCATTTCTCCTTCTGCTTATGTCGTCTGCAACGAGTTCCCCTTGACATTAGTGGTTAAACTGCAACGAGCTCGTCCAGCTGAATGTAATTGGCTGTTAAAAGCCTCTTATTAGGGAACAGGGAGTGAGGACCTGCACGACTCCATGATGCAAAGTGCCTATTAACCCCCGAGTGCGACACTTACAGTGTGTGTTTAATCCGGTGTGTGTGGGTACATGTGTATTTTGTAATGATGTGAGTGTGTATACGTGTTTTCTGTAATGATGTGCGTGTGTGTGTGTGTGTGTGTGTGTGTGTGTGTGTGTGTGTGTGTTTAATGACCTGTTATTACTGTATACTGCTCAGACTTGCATTAAGAAACCTCTTTAACAAAGGCTGCAAAAAGAACATGTTTTCATTTTCAAACAGCAGAGAAGTTATGCAAATTCTTTTTATTGCATTTCACAAATAATATGCTGGCAAACCCAAAAAGATTTACTGCGCCACAAACTCTACAAAGGCTCATGAGTGGAGATATCAGGGGCAGAGTCGGCTTTCGTTGCTATTTATACATAATTAATGTCTAAATTTTTAATATGCCGCTAAGACTAAATGTTATCAGGTCATTAATAAAGGGCAAAGGGGTTCTCACCTTTTAATTAGCTGCCAAGGCTGCAGCCGTAAATGTTAATAACCTGTGGATGCTTCCACCACTCGTTTCCAGAAGTGGTAAAATTGTCAATGCTACTGCATTCAAGTGCCGTCTGAGCAGACAGAGCAATGCTGGGGGAGAATTTACACCAGAAAAATTGATTTTGGGACCAACCTGGGATTTCCCAATACAATAATTACCTTTATTAATTAACTACGTTTATACATTTTTAATGATATCTAATTGAATTTGTAATTTAAGTAGAAGATCATTCATGACCAAATGCTAATGACGTTCTCTCCAGACTCGGCTAATTCGAATCAGTAACTGTTGGCACCTGAGGTAATATTCAATCTGGTAAAGATCAGCTGCTTAAAGGGATAGTTCACCCAAAAATGAATCTACTCTACCACTATGCTGGTGAGTGTTTGAGTCCGCAAAACACTTCTGGTGTTTCAGGGGTAAAGAGCGTTGCAGCCAAATCCAATAAAATTGAAGTGTGCGGATCACAACGGACATTTAGGCTAAAACATGGAGTAAATGACTTGAATTTGAATGGCAGGGCTTACAGACACTTGGATGACACCACAGGAGCAGGATGGAGGCATTTTATGTTTTTTCTGTTGTTTTGTACGTTTG
The DNA here is from genome assembly GCF_009819705.1 of Hippoglossus hippoglossus. Classification (NCBI taxonomy): domain Eukaryota; kingdom Metazoa; phylum Chordata; class Actinopteri; order Pleuronectiformes; family Pleuronectidae; genus Hippoglossus; species Hippoglossus hippoglossus. The sequence goes on from NC_047157.1 coordinate 20,538,782, forward strand.
AAGAAGTGGTCACCATTTACTTCAATTGTATCAGATTTGGCTGCAACGCTGTTTACCTCCTGAAACTCCAAAAGTGTTTTGTGGACTCAAACACTTCACCCACCCCCCTCCATCGGCATAGTGGTGAGTAGATAATGAGTGAATTTTAATTTTTGGGTGAACTATCCCTTTAACATTGTTGAGCATTAGCGTGCCGATGTTAGCGTTCAGCTCAAAGCTTCACTGTGTCTTACAGCCTCTAGGGATCAGAAGAATGTGCTCCTCTGTTGATTTGATTTTGACCTTTTTGTTCTTTCTTTCTTTCTCTGTTGAGTTCCAAAACTATGGGAATTGCAAAACCAGAGACCCCTTAAAATAGAATACAAATTAAAGGAAAAATGCAAAAGAGCAAACATGATATGACCCGATGTAAAAATTAACTATTGGGTCCTTTACATGTTTTTTGTAATATATAGTAGGTGATAAGAGTCAGTCCTGTAAATGCATCTTAATTTAAAGCAGCATTTCTTCTTTCACAATAAATCGCTTCAAACCTTTTTTAAACAAAGTGATTAAATAAATAAACAGATAACGTGAAGATGGATGAGATGGGAGGAGTTTAATCCTGGTACTTTCCTCAATATTATGTAAAAAGCCCCTACGCCTCCTGATCCTGCTGACCCCCTCGTTGTCACAAGTTGGTACAGGCCACAGTGCCGTAGCCCACTATGAGACTCTCCCCCCTGTCCCTAAGCTGCACAGCTCCCTACAACCCTGGAGTGAGCCTGTCTGATAGAGAGAGCTAGACAGAGTGTGTGGGTGTCTGTGTGTGTGAGTGTGATCACAGAGGCAGCCGCCGAGATGAGAGTGTGAAGCAGTGAGAGGGAAACCCTACAAAGAACAGCAGAGGCAATCAGACGTCAGCAAAAAAAGACAGAGCAGAGCAGAGGACAGAGAGGAGGAGAGAATCAGGGTGGGGGGGGGGTAAAGGACCATGTGAATCTACCATCTTTAGACCATGTGCCAAAGTCAAGAGAGGCAATGACTAGATGACCGACCCCCACAGACACACACCAGCATCCTGTCCTGGAGCCTCGACAGGGAGGGACGAGAGACTTCCACACACACTCCAGGGGTAATCGCACGCTCTTCAACCAATCCCCACATCCACTGGATCATGTCGTCCACCGGGTCGACCAACCACAACAAGCGACTGGCATGTAAGTAACCAACACTGACCAGAAATGTAGCCCAGGAGAAAGTGGCACTGAGTAGACTTGCAGTGCTGCAACTTTATGACCTGGAGAGGGAATTACTCTGCATTGTTGCTGTTGTGTCTCTCAGTCATTCATCACATGAACTGGTCTCTTTGGAGTTTAAAGGAAAATGTCATTTAATGGGAAAGGGAGGCATATTGAATTGTGCAGAGCGGATACATTCACTGCCACTGGTTGAGCTCCATATCAGCTCATTATTCATTATTCAGAGCAACAAAAGAGTAACGGGATAGTTCATCTAATAACCGTTAATACTTGACATTATACACAATATGCAATAGCCGGTTTATGCTTTGTCACTTCCTTTTAAGATTTTTGTAAGTTCTCAGAAAACTGCCCTGAAGGTATAATTAAAATATTGCTAAACTACAACCTAAAATAACACATATTCATTTATTCATGTTGCATCCTGTTCCAGCCCTGAACCCTCATTAGCAGCTCCTGCAAAGATCCAACTGTCCAGAGTGATAACAGCAGCCATTCACGCCTTTCTCGTTTTAACCATAATTAGCCCGACGTGCTTAATGGAGATCCGACGCCGTTGAGCCAGATGAGGTGTAATTACAGCGAAGAGGAAACCACTGCTGCCTCGAGTCTGACTAAAATAAATGAAGAAGGTCTGTACTTAGAAACGCTAACTGCTACCTGCTCGACAGAGAAACGCTGTCTTGCCGTCTAAACTGAACAAATGACCCCACGAGAGCTGCGGCTTCAATGAATACGTTTCTGCGCGTGGGTGCGTGTGAGTGTTAATGTACAGAGAGCAGAGGCGGTGCACTACAGATGAGCCCTGTGCAAACTACTCAAAGCCCTGTTTTGATTGACCCTAATGGGGAGCAGTGGGCCCGGCTGGAGGTCATCTTCGCATTTAGCCACGAGTGAAGTGCCTTAATGGCTTCGGGAATGGGAATGGGAACGTCCTGGGAATACACAATCTGATCAGACACTTAGAGAGTGGTTGGTCGGAAAAGGTTCAAGGTACGAGCACAGCATTGGGATCGGGAACCTGAGGATGGACGGGGAACTGATGGAGCAGATACAGTCTTCAGGATAGAGAGGAGTGGATAAGTAGCCACATCGAATTTTGAACAATTTCATGTAAGTATTTATTGTTCAAGGATTATAAGGCTGAGCTTCCAGCAGTATGACGATGATGAGGATGAGGATGATGATGATGATGGTGGGGGTGGGTGCTGTGGCAAGAGGCCGGACGTGGTTTCACAAGTGAATTGTCTGGGTTTACTTTCTACTGTAGGCTGTGTGTTTATGGATACATGTGTGTGCGTGTAGAGACGGGAGTGGGGAGGCACGGCTGGGGGGAGGTGGCTGTTGTGGTGCAGTGATCTCACCCATAAATGATTTATGCTCCATGGACTGCTCTGTCTAGCTCCGGCAAGAGGAAAAGTGATCGGCTCTGTAAATAATAGCAGCAATACCTGAAAGTGATTCTGCTGTTTACGACCGGGAGCTGGGTGACACCATCTTTGAGTCCCAGTGGGGGACGAACGGGCTGAAAGGGGAGAGACGTGGAGTGTTGAGATAGATGAGCTGTCACATGTGAGTGGTCACAGAGCGCAAACTGCCTTTCTGGCTCCATCTCAAACACACAAACACCCAGAATCTCTGTTCTCTAAAAAAGCAGAAGGATGATCATGGGATTTCTTTCCACTAGCCACAAGGGGATTGACGGCCAAACCATGTGACTCCTTGGTTCAAAAGGAACATTTGTTCCCTGCTTCGAGCGCCGTTCCCAGGACTCTTGATATATGACTGCACCATTAAAGCGGTTAACGACGTACGTATTGATTTAGAGGTTAATGTTTTCATCTTAGAGAAGGTGCTGGTACAGTAGCCAGAAATGCATACTGGGGCAAAATAACACAACCTGAGGAACGGACGTGTCATTTGTCACAGTTGTAGTGGAGAACAGAGACCAGCACTGTGTTATATCAGGAGCAGAGCAGTGGACGTGGTAAAAGGATCAGACCCTGGAATAAGAACCAGAAGGATGAAAGAAATCATGTGCTTCAGCTCAACTGTCACCTCTGGCCTTAGACCACCCACCCCCACCCCCAGCCCGTCAGAAACACACACCATGTCTAATTCTTGTGTTTTTTTTCGCGGAGAAGATACGATTTCATGTGATATTAAACCCGCTGAAATTATTTTCTACAACGTCTGCATTTGCCCTGACAAACAGCTTACACACCAAATATGCATGGAGTCACTGAACCCTTGTATTTTTCAGTTTGAGGCTAAGCTGAGGAAAAGCCTCATTCAGTTAAGCTTTGCCTCAAATCACTGACACTTCATTTGATTTTACCAGGAGTAAGGCACAGCAAGCTCAGATCTCATAACACCACATCCTCCTTTCTCTGACAAACACCTTTCTTTATTCATATGCAGGTAATACACAATGCACACTACAACATGCATGCATCCATCTTCACTACAACACACAACATGCATGCATGCACATATACTACAACATGCATGCATCCATCTTCAGTACAACACACAACATACACTACTACAACATGCATGCATCCATCTTCACTACAGTACACTATCTACACTGCCACATGCATGCATGCACACACAATACAATCAAGGCAGTAAGCTGCATAGTCATGCTCTACAATGAGGTAGGAGTCCCATGTTACAGGGTGCGCAGTTGAGGGATTGTAGCAGCATCACGTAACAGTAAGCCCCAGGTAATTATGGTTCAGTGTGCATTTAATTCGGTGTGTGTGGGTACATGTGTATTTTGTAATGATGTGTGTGTGTGTGTATACGTGTTTTTGTAATGCTTTGTGTGTGTGTGTGTGTGTGTGTGTGTGTGTGTGTGTGTGTGTGTGTGTGTGTGTTTAATGACCTGTTATTACCGTATACTGTTCAGACTTGCATTATGTGTTATGGCCTTTTAGTCTTCACGCAAACTGAAGTAACCCCTCTTCTGTGCTAAGCTAAGCTAGCATCTATACGCTACATTAAAGGAGACGTGTGATGCTTTTTCAGTTTTTCTCTCCTTCTAGTGTGTTATAGCAGGTTTTAATGTGTGTAAAAGGTCAACAAAGTCTTGCAGTATAGTCCACTTACAGAGAACACTGCTCCTACTCAGTTATCCGATACTTCCAGCGATTCTTGAAGTCATGTGACATCACAAATCACTACATTTGCAACATACACGCCCCCAAGGCTGGTCCTGCGTGCACCCTAACAAAGCCAGGCGAAGCAGACCAATATTTACTTCCTGCGCTGAACACGGTTAGCTAATCACAACAGAGTGGGCTAGACGGTCGATTAGAGGAGACTGGGCCAAACCAGGAGGGGAGCCCAAAAGAGACAGGAGCTAAAAACCAAGCAGTTCAGACAGAGGCTGAAAAAAGGAGCTGCAGCAATGGACAGAGTGAGGACAGCGATTAGAGCATGTGAACCTTTTCAAGTAGTAACCCAAATAAAATGATGAACCCCAATACGAGCATTATATGTCTTATTTGAAGGAGTATTTCAGTATTTCATGGGATTTCTATGCCAAAAATAAAAAAATAAACCTGTTAGTCTGATGGGAGAAGGAATATTCCCGTATTTACTATCCAACGTGAGAAGGAGTCTTTAAGTGTTGGTCTCTTTGGGGCTAAAAGTATGATCATGATAGCTTGTTAAATCCTGTCCCTATATAGTAATTGTCCAATTCAAGCTGAGCAACTATGCAGAACAGGTCTGTCAAACTCTGGATATCTCCACCTTTTAAAGCCTTTTTAATGTGTGTGAGGCTGCATGTGTAAGTGCCTGAGGAGTTTGCAGTAGGCTTATGCAAATAATTCATTGCTTTGATGGTAGTATTGTTACCCTGACTGGCTAAGTGGCTGGCAACCTGCAGTATTAAAAGGGCTCATCATTAACCACATTATTTTACAGGCGTAAAGGTCCTGTTAAAAAACTAGGGCTGAACCTTGGACAGGTTTGACTGGGGGAATATTCCCACAGATGGATGCTGACACATTGCATAACCTGAAGGGTTAGAACTTCCAATAATTCCATCGTAAAACATCAGACATTAATTTAATTTGAGGAGAAAAACAGCTTCAGTGCAAAAGCCTTTAGGCGTCAAAAGACTACACCTTCTTGGGCTGTGTGCACCTTCGAAGGTTCATAAAAAAAAAAAGTGGTCCCTGAAGTGAAACTCAATTTCTGATTCCTGGATCGTGTTATACAGAGGTGAGGGTAATAACACTGCTCCTGGGTCCCAAGGTAACCATTAGAAAAGTGGGTTTGAGATGTGAGACACTGCCAGAACCAGTTTTTTTTTTGCAGTAGTTGTCCTGAATTATTAATCCAAGCTTTTCTTTTCAGTTCATATTGTTTGTTCAGTTCCATCAGTAATGGAGCCGTGATGTGTAAATCAAAGATATGAAACCTGGCCCTCTCCTCCTCTCTCTTATCCTCTCCTGCTCTTTTTCCCGCTTCTCCTCCTCATATGAGCTATGTCTCTTTTCATCCTGAGGCCATCACATCCCTAACAAAGCAGCAGTCACAGCTGTTTTCTGTTCATTGACCCATCTACAGAAAATCTCTTCCAGATGACCTGTGTTACATAGAATAAATGAGGGGGACACGTTGACCTAAGAAGTAAATGAGTTGCACCTTTTAACACCAGGACTATTCCATCACATTTACGCTCACTGACCCTTCAGTTCAAGCGTTCATACATATTGTTATTACCTTCACCAAGGAGGTTATGTATTCACTTGGCCTGTTGGTTTAATAGTTAGCAGGATTATCGATTAATTTAAAGTGATTGGTGGACGGATGCGGCCTGAGCCTGGCAATTAAGAACCCATTGCATTTTGGTGCAGATGAGAATAAGAGGTGGATCCAGGGATTAAAAAAAAAAAAAACTTCTTTAACTATGATTCATGACAACTACATAATTCAGGTTATTAGACCACTTCCTTTCTTTCTATTACATTTCTACTATAAGAACCTAATAATCATGTGTAGTATTGTTCGGCCCTGGCGGACATATGTGCTCCACTGAGTTCCATGTAGTTTATTATCATAGTCTTAATGTAAAGATGGACAAAATGTCTCCACTTCCTCCCTCAATCCAGAAGAGAAGCTAAAATATTCAGAACTTTTTTTAATTGCATAGAATAACTTATTACAACTAAACTTACTGGGAAAACAAACACTTGAAGATACATCAGTTTTATAAGAACAACCTAAAATGAAAGAAATCCTCTTTGAGAAAAAATGTATGTAACTTTGTACTTTGAATTTCTTATTTTGTCCATGTCCCACCCATTAACATAAGGGAGACGGGATATATGACCTCTACTGCGGTCACGTCATCTATCTTTATAAACAGTCTGTGTTTATTATGCTGCTTATTTTCCCAAAACATATGTTTGGCCTTTATCGACAGCCTCTGAGAGACTGTAATTGAAGTATGAGTAAGAAGTGCAATATCGTCTGTCAACAGCCAAGGATTCCCGTGTGGAGGTTGTCGACACCTCCGGGTCTCACAGAGCGTGACGGTAAAATAATAACTGTAGCCAGTTTGCATGGAGACCTCCAACATGTCTTCCCCAGCAGGGTTCATTTGGATGAGTCAGCCTTTTACATACATGTGTTTCTCCCACGCAGGGGCAGACCGCGGAGCCTCTGTGTGTGTGTGTGTGTGTGTGTGTGTGTGGGGGGGGGGGGGGGGGGTGTCGGGTATGTCTACTGGCTGGGTCAGGTTAAGCAGTAAAATATGATTTTTAGATGAAGAGACAATGAAAATGAAGGAGAGAAAAGGAGAGAACGAGAGAGAGAGAGAGAACTTATTCAGCTACTAGGCAAAGCTGAGGTTTACGTAAGCTGTGCAGTTCCATCATCGTCATCAGAAGCCTCGTCATTGCTGTAACAGCCTGTTGTAGCTGGTTTGTTTGTCTCAGGCTTCCCACTGCTGTTAAATGATCATGGACACGAGCCGGGGACATCGAGGTGGCAGGTGGAGGCCATCGCTCTCATGAGTAAATCTGGGGTCCATCCATTCCATCCACTGTTTTTACTATTTCAGGAGAATATAGACAAACACGTAGGTGACAAACTGAAAGCCAAAAATAGTTGTTGGGCCAACACGGGCCTTCACTTAGTGTTTTGATGATGTGCAAGGCTACGTTGGAACCCAGCGTGTCTCTTTCGTTTGACTCAGACCAGTCCAGTGACACTTTCCAGTTTTGTAAGATTTGATCCGACAAGGTTATGCTTTTTATGACCCAAGCTGTAAATTTCTTCTATTCATCCAGCTTCTCTAGTAATCAGCAGCAGTTTATAGTTCACATTTAACAACGCCGTGAGCTTTTTATCCTTGTTCCCAGTTACTTCACCGACATCACCAGTGAGAGGTTTCCTGCCTCCACAGACGGCCTGAATGACAGAAGAAAGGTCCGGCATTAGTGCACAACAGTGGACACACACGCCTCCAGTGCAGGGGAGGAGTGACTGACAGAATGACTGGCTGGGTCTCTGGGGTGGAAACTGTCTGTACAGGGAGGCTGCGTGACACAGATGTGTTTTCGTACAGGAGAGAAGCAGCACTCGATAGATCTGAATGTAAATGAAGAGAAACACGGGACCCATCTGCAAGCGTGGTGTAAACATGTTGGTCAGGGAGGGTTGTCACATGTTAAACACACTGGATGACAACACGAGGAAAAACTAGATAACGCGCACACAGATTTATGTGCAGATAAACACACACAGTTTATATGACCACATTCACAGAGACATGAATGCACAGGCGCGGACATAAAAACACTGGTGACATGAGTCAGAGTGTCAGCTCATGCAGCCCAGTGGGAGAAGGCACAATGTGAGCTGAGGAGGTTACACAACCACCGGGTCGGCCCGACAGAGGTCACAGACCTGAGGACTGATGCTCTATTGATTTTCATGTCTTTTCACGCCCGGAAAATAAAAAACGAGTCCAGCAATGCCACATGTGACACGTCACCAGCTTGTGGTTTGCAATGTGGCACGCAAACAGCAAGAATGTTGTGATTGTTTTTCAGTGAGTAGTTCAGTGAGGACCACGTCAAATAATAATCCTAACCACACTCCAACCAGTGGCAACACCCTGACAGCTAATTAAAAGCCACCCTGTGAGAACACCGATCGTTTTGGCAAAATATTCATGCACCATGTTGCTCTGAGTTACATCTATACACACACACACACCCACACACACACACACACACACACACACACACACACACACACACACACACACACACACACACACACACACACACACACACACACACACACACAGATATCGCCAATAACTTCCAACATACATGCAATGCAAACAGTGCAATTTGGGCCACCTCCACCGCAATGGTTGCAGGAGATATTCATGCAAACGCTTGTGTATAATTATGACCACTAGGGGTCAGACTATTGTAATGAGGACGTTTCCTTTGCCTTATGAAAAGCCACAGAAAGAGCTGAGTGGATGGAAAAAGGGAAGACGATGAAAAAGAACTGAGAAAAGCATCAGATTTCTGTTCAGTACTTTCTGATATGACAGACCTTCAAGCAGCTATAGCACAAATGAGTGAAATCTGAAACAGCAATAAATCAAACGCTGGCAACATCTTAACTGATCCATATTCAGCTTTAGGCGCGAACTCTTTCTATACTTATTCATCAAATAATTTTTTCAGTTTGGCAAGTGTGAAAAAAACGTAAATCCACCAGATAATTATGGGATATGACGGAATTTGTTCTCATGAATTTAAATAGCAACAGCATAATGAGAATACACCAACTTGTGGTCCATAAACCAATCTTTCTGGCCTTTGTTCCCAGTTTCACCCACTGGTTCCCATCAGAGGTTAGTTAACAGCTCAAGAAACAAACGTCAGCACTTTAACCCTAACATCTACATCTCAATTAAGACTGTTATCAATATTTCCTTTGTCTTTTAAAAGGTATTTCAGGGAATTATATGACAACAAAGAGCCGCGGACACAAACCAGTCATTATGTGTTTCATGTTCAGTCCAAGTTTTCCTAAACAAAGACTATTTAAGTCTGAAAATTAAGTAACAAGTCCTCGTGTGTCAGGCAGAATAAGTCAGATCCTTTTTTGAGGAAACATTTAATATTAAGACACAGTAAACTGCATTAATAGTTCATGTTTTTATGTTGTTTTATTGGTCAGCGGAGACAGACAACTCTCAGCGGTTGTTGGATAACGATTCTACCCAGCACCTGAAGATGAGGGAGCGACAGCGTTTCTTTGAGGAGGTCTACCAGCACGATGTCGATAACTACTTGCCCTCTGCTCACTTGCAGATCGACAGCAGGAAACGTGAGCGACAGTCCTCTTATTTCAACACAGTGGCGTGAATGCATGAATGATTAAATGAAAAGTGGGTATGAAATATTTTTGTTGGCTGATCGACAACTGTTTTCCCATTGTTCAACTTCTCAAGAAACAAACGTGCCATTTAAGATATGTAGCGTGTGTGTTAACGCCACGTGCACTGCTCTGCTCATGTGCACAGCTCCAATGGGCAGTATCTCATCTATGGAAGTGAATGTGGACGTCCTGGAGCAGATGGACCTGATGGACATATCTGACCAGGAGGCTCTAGATGTGTTTCTAAACTCGGGCTCTGGAGCAGAGGATGGAGAGCTGGCTTCCCCACTACCAGGTGCACGGATTACTTCAAAACGACCTTCAGCCATTAGTCTTTTAAACAGAGTTTAAACTTTTAATGGAGTTCAAATTGAATTAACATTCATGAAATTCACAGACACAATAAGAAAGATGAGGTTAAAAAGTTTCACGGTTGAATTCATCAGCATTCCTATCCTTCTGGTCATCACTTTTTTTCTTGTGTCTAATGGAAAAAACGTTTAAAGATCATATCTGGTTTCTAATTTATTTGGGTGAGTCATAAAGGCATTGTGGTGATTTTTATTTTTAATTAGGCCATTGAGCAATACATTCTTTAGTTTTACCACTGTTGTTGGTTGCTTTGATGTGAAAATTACCGGTTGAGAACATATCTGTGGTTTATCAAAACGGTAAATCAACACCTGAGAGCCTGCTGCAAAACAGGGAAACATTGATTGACTGCTACACTGTTCCTGAGATGACGCTGGCAAGTGCTGACACCTTCTACTTACTTCTGTTCACAGAGTGTGAGGATGACGACGAAGAGGAGGAGGATGAAGACGCAGAGGTGGTCTACAGGGAGCGTGCGCCTTTGAAACGGCAAAACGAAGTCCACCGCGGCGCCAAGTCTCGCATGTCGTCCACATCATCTGGTTCCAGTGACACCAGTGGGGCCGGAGAGGACACGCCTGTGATCCAGTCTGACGATGAAGAAGTCCACGCGGACACTCTGCTGCTGACCTCTGCTCCCCAAACCAGGGATGAAGAAACAGAGGAGGAAGATGAGGAGGAAAGAGGCCTTGCAATAGAGGGCAGAGGAGTCTGACATCCTTCATTCTGAGTCTCTACATTTGCGTTCCTTTCTTTTGGGGAGAACCTCAGCATGGTTGACCTGGCTGTGATTCAATGTGTCTTCTGTACATCTCAAAATCAACTATGTTCCCCGAGTACCTCTTAAATACTCTGTGTGTGTGTGGAAATCCGAGTGATATGTGCAGTGTGGCAATTTATATAAATGAGTCACATCACTCCCACGCACTAACATGTTCTGGCCGAGATGATTTTCAGTTAGAGTTTGGTTCCTCTTGCTGTCTCCCCTCCTCCTCTCCATTTCTTTGTTTGTTTTTACGACTTCAAAGCAACAGGCTCTGAGCAGCCGTGTGAATCCTGAAGGTGGCTGTACTCGAACTGTATGGGCAAATCGCAAGTAAAAGAAAAAAAGCCGAGGGAAGCCATTTTGTATTCACTGAACAAATGCAGACATGTACAAAAGAGCACTTTAAGAATTAACTAAGGCTGCTGCACACATGAGGATTTTCAACTCTTGACCAATTTTTAAAAACGATTTTTAATCTTATAATCTTCAGAACACTAGATGATTTGGCCAGAACATCAGACCACACACTTGGCCATTTGTAGGAAACGATATTACAGTGGCGATTCCAGAGACTTGAAATCTCACAGAGACTTCCCGAAGGAACATGGAGCAGGACCGACGTTGTGTATTTTGTTCACCTCGCTCTAAATGGCTATTGCGGGTTCCTGTCTGAGGCGAGTATTGATATTTACGATTCGAGGTCGGGGAGACTCCCACTCAATCGGTAGCATCAAGATTAATTTGTAAACCCCTCACACTTCAGGATTATTTGGGCAGATAATTGGAACGCCACACAGATTGTCGGAAGGGGGCAAATAGGGTCTTAAATGGTCCCTAATATCCTCTAGTGTGCAGCAGCCTATAAACCTTTTTTTTAACTTTCATTGCACCAACTTTGAGTATCTTGAATTTTCCTTGTGATTATTGGCATTTAGATTACGTTTAGATTGCATTTAGAGATGCTGGCACGGTCCAATCGAACCGTGGTGAGCAATTTAGTCTATCATTCTGTGGTTAAGCTTTTTATTTGTCTGCAAGTGGAAAATGGCTTCGTAGCATAGCATTTAGATTCAAAACCACAGCCATAACCCTATCCAGAAATGAAGCCAAAATATCCCAGATACGATCTCTGCCATCTTGAATATTTTGGAGCCGGTTGGGGGATGGAACCACCACAGTGGGGAGGTGTCATTAGAATAGATATGTCAAAACCAGTTATCTTAAAGTTGTATTTGATGTCTATTTTTACTTTTTAGTTTGGTCCAGGTCCAGGTTTATGACATTTACTGCCACAAGCGTGTCATCAGGATGCTTTGGCTTCACGTTTGAGGATCTGTCATGTGATCCATCTCTGTTAACAGTCTATGCCTCAAGCTGATAGCTCCTGACTACACGGCAAACTGTCATTCAATGTCCCTTTGTGTTTTCAGATGATCTGCATGAGGCAGAAATGAGTAAAATCAAACAAAAAGTCCCTTTCCCTCTAATTACCATTAATCGATTGCCGTGTGCATGTGCAGACGGTTTACAGTATCATGAAAGGAGCTGTAAACGCATGCTGTTTTTGTTCTTGTTAATGAGTATTTCATATTTTTCCGAACCTGTACCGACAAAGTGTTGCATTACGGAACTGAACGGCACCTGAAGCCAAGTTACTCCTCTCGTCCACGTGAGACGTAGTCTGACAGTGGAGTGTTTGTCACGTTACGAGTGATGGATTTCCTTGTTTATGCCGTGTACAATATGTGTGTTTGTGTGGGTGTGTCAGGGTGTGGGCGTGTGGATGCGCACGGAAGATGTGGACCATCAACATTACAAAACAACCATTTGGCAGTGTTATTAATGTTGTGCATCTCTTACCCACTCAGACATCTTGCTATGGACTGAATAAAAATAAGGCAGAAGTTAAACCAGTTGAGTTTGGTGTATGTGGTTTACTGTCTTTCTTTTCCTTAGTAGTTTTGGTTTCTAAACCTCCTTCAGAGCAGTTAAACATTAAATGTGACATGAAAAGGAATGCTAAACATGCCTGCAAAAACATGTACAATTCTAAAGAGCTCTGCAAACTCCAAGTTTAAATAATAATCACATCACTTCCCATGTCAACATGTACAAGTCCTGAAAATGCAGAGTTGAGGAACTTTGGCCCAGGACCATTGTAACATACAACTTGATTTATCTCAGTAACCCATGATTTCAGACCCCAGTCTTACTCTGCTATCTAAGCAACTGAACACCAGCGTGACTGATCCAACAACATCGTAAAAGTCAACATTAGTTGATCCCTCCTTTCTAGTTCTACCTGTTTGTCACCGTTCAGTTGTCAAACATCACTATAGCTCGAGTCAACTTCTGCTGTTACGTCATCTGTGACATAACACCTTCAAAGCTCAGAGAGCGTGTTCTCATCTACTCATTACCCACATACCCACAGTCTCTGTTGTTAGGCTGTCTTAAGTAAAATCATCATAGCTGTCACAATAGACAAACTTGTACAAACTGTTATTGTATTAAAAAGTAAGACTCTTAATCTCTTAATTATGGCAGTTACCACATTACATGTTTTGTGTGTGTGGGGGGGGGGGGCAAACAAATGCCTGAACTGCAGATAATAAACCGTTGCTCGGAGTCTAAGGTTAAGTTGTACCACCTCATTGTGAAACAAAACAAGAGATCCTCACTGTGACAGCTAAACCTATAGGGTGGAGCTGGAGTTCATTTCGCTGCCAAGAATTTTATTTCAGTTCCCTCGCATCTAACACCTGCAGAATATTAAAAAACCCTTCTATGATGTCCCCAAACCAACAGAGCAGGTTTTCATTTTCCCCGGAGGCATCTCGACCTCAACACTACCTCAGCTTGTAGTGTTGGAGTCACACACAATTGCAACGTCTACTACAGAAGGAGGTTTGAACTCTGGCACGTGTTCACCATGACCCTGTTCAGACTTGGTGTCAACAACAGTGATCCTTTCACAAGTGGACAGCTCTTACAGGCTTGAACACACCCTAGATGCATTGAGGACGGATTAGAGGTAATTTGTCAAAACTCCGACCACGATCACAGGTGGTCTGGGGAGGCGTGTGGCCCCGAGCTTTTAGCTGTGTGAACACGAATATGTCCTGGGCCCCCATAAACAACCACCTATACTTAACAGACCTGCTACAGTTTACTCAAGAATTTAAAGTATTTTCACACTTCTCAGGGCCCATACATTGAACTATTTGCGGCCACCGCCACAATAATAATAGGACTTGCCCCATATTGATTTTAAAATGTTTAAAATCAATATATAAAATATTGTTTCACTGTAAAGCTATGCGCATTGTTTCGCTAAGCCCCTCCTAACTCCATTCTCTCACAGACACATTGACAATGGAGTCATACATATATTCAAACAGAGCTGAAGTGCTTGCCTATTTGCAAATGGGGCGTGGAAGTGAAATCTGACCACGAGTAGTTACAGGACACACATTCATAGTGGGTTTTAATGTGAAAAGGACAAACTTATAGCATCCACAGCCGTGCAAGATGCAATCACTAAACTTTGCATGTGAGTAGTTGAGATCGAAATGAATGCCAAGTTCAAAGAGGGTGGGGTCTGCCCCCTGAGTAATGAGTGCTCATGTAATGTCTGTATACTGAGTCATCGTGGGTTGGAAAGTCAACGTATTTACGAGCTGGTCTGAAGTCATTGCAAGATGGATCTATGGTATAGTTTAGTTCCATCATGATACAGTAGTTTGTATGGATTCAAGTTTATCATCTTCAAGACATTAGATGGAATATTGAGGGTATTTCACAACGAGGACGACCAGTGTGGATTGTGAACACAGTCATCTGAGGTCCTGGATACTGAAACATAACAGCCACTTTGCCAAATACTGTATTGTACGTCTGTTAGCCTTCTGAGTAGTAAGCACGGAGATGCTTTGGCACATCGTGAATCATAATTATGTTCTTCTTTCTTCATTCTTTTTGTAACCGATTGCTGACCACATTTGATCGAAACAAACATTCACTCTGTCCTTGATCTATTGTTGCAGACTGTTCCCTAAATTCTCAGGTGTCAATCATATTGAAGGGAAAGGTATTAGGCGGGGTGGCACTAAAACTTGCCAATTATTATTGCCTGTGGCAACCTAGACACAGTCGTGCCCTAATTATTTGAAAAGTTAGATAATTGTGCAGTTACCGTGTAAGATGTTATCCTATTTTATTTGATGTGTCTACGAGACAGCATGAGTGCAACAGAAAAGCACAAATGTGTGTCTATATCCAGTGTGTGTGTATGGTAATGAAGTACTGAATGTATGTGACTGGTTGAATGAGTGAGAGTGAGGTATGATGTTATTCCAGTCACTAACCAATACTTACAGGACATGAATCTGGGATTTTGTGATTTATATGAGAATAAGACATGTTAACCTGAGCCGTGTCATGTTTCCCAGTACACCCTGCGTTCACTTTAGTCACTTTATCGTATTCCCAAAAACACTCTCCCAAAATAAACTCACATTTGAAAGTGAAAGGAAATGTTCATGACGCTCATCTCCACTCGGTCTAAGTGTAGTTATAGAAAAAAACACAACATATCACGTTGCGCAGCTGCATGCATGAACAAACAGCTTCTTGTGAACGTCAGCCAACCTGCTGCCTGCAGGTATTGTGGGCTGTCGCACTCTAACTCGAGCTGCATTGACTCTTTCGAAGAACTCCCACAGAGCATTTTGGACAGAGTGGATCACGATGAGGACTTTTTCCCTGCTTCTGTTGGTAAGTTAAGTTAAGTAAAAGATTTGGTTCACAATGAACACGATGAACAAGGTGAATGTTTGTTTTTATGGCAAACTTGTAAACTTAGAAATGATAGCACATGTACTGAGTGTCTAGTTGTTGACGGTCAAAGGGTTATTTTTAAGTTTAAGTTTATCAAACAAATTGTGGACATGGTAATAGTATGAGTGCAGCTTTTTTTTTACAGTTATTGATTCTGTTTTACAGTTATTGATTTAAACATCTGAGATGACTTTACCTTTAACTTGAATGGTAAACTCAATTTACAGGACTTCTTCTTCTTTCGCTTTGGTTTCCCATCACAGTCTAAAGTCATACAGATTAGATGAAGTGGAAACCGTATGTTGCCCATATGTGCATGTGAACGTGGTTCTACACGGCTTGGACATATCTACATAGATGTTAACTGAATAACAAAATACAGTGAATAAAATGGAGGGGGTGTCGGAGAGACAGTGATAGATTAAATGAGTTATATTGGATCACTATGCACTTTTCTTGTCATTGTAGGTTGCATTAGCAGCCCTGGCAGAGTCTGGCCATGGGAAGCACATGAGGCGTGCTAAGCGGGTAAGAATTTTGTGTTTGGAATTGTAAACGTGAGCTAAAATGGTTTGATATGAGCAAAAATGATAACAGCTATGAACTTTACTAATCCACAGGAGCTTTTGCTGCGATCCAAAAGAAGGTGGGTTTTGTCTACGATCGAACTAGTAGAGGAAGAACCTGTCGTGGGTCGAAAAAAACTTATTTCACAGGTGAAGACTTTTTTTTGTAAATGAAATTACCAAACAGTGTGGCAGCTGGTTCTTGTCCGGCTCCGACATGCAAACAATAGCAGCTCAGTTGTGTGTGTTTGGACTCTAGATGCATAATGACCAGGTTAAAGAGGAAGCGCATAACACAAAGTTCCGTATCAGTGGAAAGGGTGTGGATGAGGCACCACTGGGCTTGTTCGAAATCAATGAAGTTACCGGAGAGGTGTTTGTCAAAAGATCCATTGACAGAGAGACAGACCCCACTTTTGACGTGAGTTTCATACTGGAATACCAGTTCCTCTGACAGTAGATACACCTTCATTGATTTTTTTTTAACCACTGGAAATCATCTTTCATGTGTTCTTTTACTCACAGTTGAAGTTTCAAATCTTGCACAGGACGACAGACCTAGAAGTAGACCCTCCACTATCTATAATTGTAGAAATAGGGGACATCAATGACAATGCACCTATTTTTAACAATCTTCCCCTGAGTGCCAATGTAAAGGAAAACACAAAAGAGGGTGAGTAAGCAGTTGTGCATGAGTATGCATGTTTTCTTCTTGCAGTCACTCATATCACACATAAAACTAGAAGGGTGATCGTAGAGCGCAAACCTCTGCCAAGGCAAACGCCCTATCTCACCATGTTAAAGAAAAACAAAATCCTAAATCCATTTGTCTAGATCCACTTCAAAAGTTAATGAGTTCTTCCTTGGGTTGTGCTCCCACCCCTCTAGAGTTATCCTGTTGATATGGCTATAAAAAAAAATTCCCACAAAATCTAGATGGTCAAACGGAGATGTGAGATAATAATCATTTCTGTTCAATAATCAAATCTGGTCTTTATCTTTTATCCTGTCTCACACTCATGCTGTGTTCTTGTTCATTTTGCTCCTCACTTCCTACTTTTGTGTAACACGTTAATTCTTTCGTGTTTCCTTTGCCTCAATGTTCTCAAGGGATCTTGCCAGTGGTGCTGGATGTTTTTGACAGGGATCAAGAGGACACGCAAAACTCTGAAGTCACCATCCGTATGCTTAAACAGGAACCGGCAGAGCCCAAGATTGAGTTGGAACAGCTCAATAACTCAAGGGCCCAGCTCACATTTAAAGGATGTTTTGACTACAATGTGAGGCTCTGTGACCTACTTTGGGCAGCTGCATATAAACAGGCTTACACACTCATACAGATGTTTCAATATGATGTTTGTAAAATATCATACACATCTGTTACAGAAAATCAAGACATATAAAGTTACGGTTGAAGCAAAAGATCATGGGAAACCAACTTTATCCTCCACTACTGTTGTTACTCTCAATGTTGTTGATACAAACACCCATCTACCAAAGTTCAAGAATAATAAGGCAAGGTTTATCATCATCCTCATCCTAATTATTATTATTAAAGTTTATCTTTGGGCTGACGTATGATGTTAAAGATAAATCTGTCCTGCCTGTCCAGGTCCAGGGTAAGGTGTGGGAATCAGTCACCGAAAGGGATGTCTTGAGAGTCGCAGTAGAAGACAAAGACACTCCTCAAACTCCTGGATGGCGGGCCAAATATTTCCTCGTTGACAAAAAAGAGGAAGAATACTTCCAAATTGAAACTGACCCCGTCACAAATGAGGGTATTCTGAATGTCATTAAGGTAATTCAGCTCATCTCAATCCATTAGAAACCTCGTCTATTCCCAGTGGACCAAGTTAAGAATGTTTCATGAATATACGTTGCACCAGTATTGATCTAAACCTGCATGTCTTTCCAGGGGAAGGATTATGAGAGGACAAGTTTAATAACCTTGCTGATCGGAGTAGAGAACGAAGAACCCCTTTTTGTTTGTGCAGACAAATCAAACGGCATAGTCACACTTCCACCTATAGATAAAGTCAACATCACAATAAAAGTGATGGACCTCAATGATGAACCCAAGTTTGAGAAAGAGAAAGTTGATGTGTACCTAAAGGAAGAGGAGGAGCTGGGGAAGTTGCTGTTCACTCCAAAGGTTACTGATCCGGACTCTGACTTAGACAAGATCAGGTTGGTGCCAAATAAGTGTATATCTGCTAAATTTGTTTCCACATTTTGCATCAAGCACAATCTTTCAGGCAGTTCCTGTTCTCTTTGGAGGTTTTCTTTCATTTTTCCGCCGGCCGTTTGTCAGAAAAACCCCCCTCACTTGTAATCCTGTGGGGGTTTTCTTGCTGAGTTCTCACATTGGCTCCTCCACATTTTCTACTAACTTGTAGGGGCAGGCCAGAGAAACTACACAGACGGTCCTGAGGCTCTCACTCTGACATTTGCGTTCACACCCACACACACACACACACACAGTCCCTTCAGAGAATGTGTGGAGGTTCTCCAGAGCTTCAGCACATGTCTGAAAGCAGCTACAGTCACACGTTTGAAATTGTCACCGTGGGTGCAAGGTCCATTATGAGTTTAGCACACACCAGAGCAAAAAAATGTGGTTTCCAGCAGATGCATTTCAGTGTTGTTTTTTTTACCTAATATGTTCTGCTCCACTCTCAAATATCTCTCCTATCTGTGATCAGGTTTGTGCTGTTGGAAGATCCAGCGGATTGGCTGACCATCAACGAGTTTACAGGAGAAGTCACATCGGTGAAGAAAATGGACAGAGAATCACCCTTTGTTAATGAGAAGGGCATTTACAAAGCAGTCATCTGCGCCATTGATGACGGTATGAAGGAGCTCTACTTTGTATTGTAATCAAACACAAGCTGTAGAATAGGGTTTATTGGTAAACTGGATTCATAAGGTGATAGTTTTTCCTTTGCCTTGGTCACCAAGGTGAACCTCCAGCCAACAGTACATCCCGGCTGCTGATCCACCTGGGGGATGTCAATGACAACACGCCAAAGCTGGCAAGCAAAAGCATCATTTTGTGTGGAAACAAGGGCAACAAGGCCATGGTGCCTGTCATAGACCCAGATGATCCTCCATACAGTGGGCCCTTTGCCTTTTCTCTGGGAGATGATGATAAAAATGTGGAGCAGCAATGGAAACTAGACCCTGCTTTCGGTTAGTATGTAGCTTTACGCCCACGTCAATAAAATAAATTGTTCCAACCAAAAAGACACTATTTAACTTTCTTGACATTCTTCTCCAGGTATGGAAGGTGGCCTTGTTAGCCTGAAGCCACTTGCTTATGGCAACTACTCTGTGCCACTGGAGATTAAGGACCAACAGGGCATGAGCGCAAAAGATACCGTGGTAATGATAGTGTGCGACTGTGGAGAAACAGACGTTTGCCCAGCCAGAGGGCCGCTCTCATCCAGCATCGGGCCTGCTGGTGTTGGATTGATTATTCTGGGATTGCTCATATTTTCGTGTGAGTATAGAGCAGTCAATGGATACATTAACGAAACCACAAAGTTCCTGCTCAATAAACCAACAGTGACTAAGGGATTTGGTAGTTCCTTGAAAACATAACTTGTTCTTAAATGTTATTTTGATGTGTGTCTGCAGTGCTGCTACTCCTCTTTATATGTAAGTGTGGACAAAGGGCGATCAAACACATCCCCATCCCGGACGATGAGGGACACCAGACCCTTATGAAGTACAACGAAGAAGGAGGCGGCGCTTCAAGCACAGTGAGTTGGTTGTGTGCTATGTTCAACTTAGTGGGAGTAAGGCAGTGACATTATATGCTATATTTCTACCCAGTTTGAGGGGGTCTGCACTGTTATTTAATGTGTTTTCTCCCTATCTGCCAGGCTATGCCCGCTATGCCCACTCTGTCCTGGCTACCTTCAAATGGGGGAACTGTGACAGACAACCTGAAACAGGCCAGCGGGCAGGTACGCCGGATACCGCCACACTCAGCTGCCTCTCGTTCCCCTTTTTTGTGGTTGACATTTTGACAGACAGGTCTTACGTGTTAGTGTGGGTTCAATTTTAGGGTGGGTCCAAAGTCAGGCGTCTAAAAGATCTAAGTAGGCCAGCCACAGGGAAAACAGATTCGAAAACACAAGTCTTAACCCTGATGGTAAATTACTGACAGCTCTAATCCGGTTGCTTTTCTTTGTATGTCTAACTGAGCCTATGGGATGGACGCAGATGTGTGATTTACTATGGAGGTTGAATGGTATGCGGTTGACATATGTATCACTTTAAGTACAGGGTTTGTGTGGATTGTGTAACAAGTAGCTCACAGGGTGAACTTTACCCATATAGCCAGATACCAAACATTTTAAGTAACCTGGAGAACCTGCAAGGAGGGACTTCTTACACATTTTAAAGGGGTCTAATACATTTTCTCTGCTCAAATAGATCTATAAAGCGGATCCTGTCATGATCCAGAATGTGGGTAACTACAAAGCCTCGGGGTCCATCATGGTGAGTAATAAATAGTTTTCTGGGTTTGAGAGTCTATAAAACAAAGACCTGTGACCTGTGGATTTTAAAGGAATGGTTTAAAGTAGCACAACTTGTTGAAATGGATGCAGATATGTCTTAAAACGTCTGTAGTTGTTACAGGCCTTGTTCTTGTCCTACTATGCTCCTCCACCCCTGAGTTAACCTTAATGTGTGTCACTGACAGAGTCATTCTAACATGAGCACAATGGAAACGCATCAGAGGGACACTCTCAGAACACTTGGAGGGCAGAGCATGGTGAGTGCACACTTGATTTATTAATTTGTTTTATGATTAACAATTTGCTGTCCCTGGCACAAACCTTTTTCACCGTTTTTTAGAGAGTAAAATGAATCACTTGATTGGGAAACTAATCAACTTTGATGGTCTCCACTGGTCGTATTGGTGTTTTAGTGCAGAGCCAGGAAACTCATTGCTTAAAATATGTTTTGGATTTTGTAATGGTGCTCAATCCAGAGGCAAATGTCCCAAAAACATTTACGGAAAGAGAGCGTTAAAAAAAGATTGTGAAGGCAGAAGGTAGAAGAATGAAATATGCTTTGTTTTTGTTTTCTTCCTTTTAGAACTTATCAAGGAATCCAAGCAGGAGCAACAGCTACCGGGTAAGTAGTGCTCTCTAATGATGGAACTTCATTTCATAAGTAGGCAAAAATGTAATGTCTTTGACTTGTTAACAAGGCAGTTGAAACCCCCAGGTACCCATGCAGGGAGGCTCAACAAGGCACATGCAGTCTTTCAGCATGCGGTCAAATATATACCTTCCTGATCTCATCGAAAGGGTAAGATCACACAGAGCTGAACGCCAGGCATCCTCTCTTAATGCTTTCACGAGGCACTTGTCTTAACTGATAATCAAATTCCACAAGCTGTAGAGGTTGCAGAGCACCGACTGATGGACGGGACACAACTATGATATAGTGAATGAGAATAAATTCAATAACAAGCATATGCAGGACATGGATGAGAACAAAATCCCTGTGATGTTTTACTGCCTTTGCCTTAAGCAGTGTAAGAAAGAGCCACACTGAGTGTCTTTGTACATGCATTCACCTCTTTTTGACAAACTGACCCAGACAATCTATTTTCACTCAATTCCACAGAGAATCCACATGATTGATGGAGACCACATCGACCACCCGATGCACGAGCCCTTACACTATGCCTACGAGGGTCAGGGAAGCCAATGCCAGTCACTGGATAAGCTGTCCCTCAGCAACCTGGGAGATGCTACAGAGTTTCTGAATGATTTAGGGCCAAAGTTCAAGACCTTGGGCAACATCTGTCACCAAACGGCTCAAGACAACAACACACAGATTTGAGGGGCACAGCTGGAATATGAGTTTTACATCAAGTAAGGCACTCGTCTTTACCCTGCACGCCAGCATGGCGGTCTGTGTGTGTGTGTGTGTGTGTGTGTGTACACACATAGACAGCCAACAACGCAGGGGCGGATTTTCATCAAACTTAGAAATACTACTTGGGAGAGTATCTCCAGGTGATTCATTGTTTAATGGGGTGTATACGGTGCATGTTCAGGGTAAGCATCGCCCCTTTCAGTGTTTTCCATTCCTTGTTTGTGACTATGATTAAGACCAGGATGGATATTAATATATTTATATACCACAAATTACACATTTGGTTGATTTATGAAATGAAAAGAAATAAATACACGATCAGAAAATACACGTTAAAATAAGCCTCTCCTGCACTGTTTCTGCAGTCCTAAAATACGTGTTCCTCGTACTGTACCACCTTGGTATGGTGCCCAAACTTTTGCAAATGCCCCACTTAGTTTAACTTCTAATTATCTTAAAGTTCATGAAATAAAAAGTGCATTAAAATAAGAAGATAGGCTTTTTTAATGTCTGTGTGGTTTAGAATGTGTCATTTGCACTGGGGCCCTTAAACCTTTGCACGCAACTGTATTTTTACAGATCCAAATATTTGATAGTGACATGGTATGAAACAAGTATTATGTGGCATAGGTTGTAGTTTACTTGGTTGAACATTGATTCAATGCACTGAAATAATTGTCATGCTCTGGTGATTTTGAGACGGTGTATTTTGACAGTTACTGGGTGTGTTGGCTTTTATTTTTTTTGGTACTTTGCTGCAATGAGAGTGTTGCAATGCCTCAGTGCAAACGTGTGTTTCTATCTCTGGAGGTTTTGTCAGAACAGTATTATTTTTGACCGTTTTTTTTACTACAATAATAATAACCTGATAGGAGGTTAACTGTGGAAACTGGGAATAGTTATGGTGCATGCAATGTTTTATTTCTGGAAGTGATTTCTTTCCAAGAGCACCATTTTACAAGAGATTCTTGTTTGTGACGGACCAGCAGAGATTTGACTGGTTGAAAACATTGCTGGTCCACAGTGGTACTATGACCAGAACTGTTGTTGTGGTGTCAAATTAACACTGTAAATATCATGTGACAATACAAAGTCATTGATTGCTTTAGTTTCTTTCGTGCATTATTTTGAATGAAATGTAATGTTTGGAAATAAATTTGCCATTACTAAAATAAATGGTGGTGGCAATCTCTTTTAGGTTTGTATGTTCTTATGTTTTATTTTACCTGGATAGAAAGCATATATATTTGTCTAAGTCTTCATCCATTACTCATATATAAATGTAAGGAATTAACATACATATATAATGCTTTAAACTGCACACTACTCGTCTAACGAGAAGACGGTGACATGAATAGCATGAGATTAAGGAGTTGTAAGCGCAGGAGTGGCAACAGACGTAAAATCGCCACCATTATCTTGTCAAAAAGGTATGTTGGGTTGTGTTGTGTTGAAAACAATTTCCCAACACTGTCTTTGAAAAGAATGCCGACAGCAGTCTACGAGGAAATCGTGCCTTGTGACCATGTTATACAACCAAGTGCCTGTGTTGCTTAAGCCTGGCCTGTATAGGTTGATTTGACTAATATACAGTAGGCTGTGAAATTCTGGCTTTGTGTTGCTGAAGCAGCAGCAGCAGCAGAAGTTGTGTTTTGTTTAATAGAGCCACTGAATGCACCAGATGTAGTTAAGGTGTGACACGGAGAGCAATATACAAATCTGAACTTGTGCAGCCGCCATGCATCGTTGAATATACAGGAAACACACATGGGGTATTGTAATTTTTAGTTTACTTCAGGTCAGGTCAGGACTTTGCTCTCCCACGGGAGGAAATTCTTTGAAGGCGTTAAAAGTACAGGTATTTTATACTACAGCAGGACAGGGGAGATAAAATGCAACGACACAGAACTGATACTCCACCCTGACAGATTCGTAGGTCAAACTGGCCGCTCGACCTGTTTTCTTAACGACACGCCATATGGAGAAACTGGGTGTTGCTCGATTACTCCGACCACACATTCCGTTTCTCCCTATGAGATTTTATCAGAGCTGCCCTTTTTCACTGACAATCTAAATGATTGATTCATTGGCAGAAACACAAGCCCTGGGGACACGACACAATCTGTAACATCAGCGTGGAAAAGGAAAATAAGCCCCAGTTGTTTTATGAAGCAGAATAAAGAAAAGAGAAAAACCACAATCATCCTCATGAGAGGTAGCATCATTAGATAAAATGTGAAAATAGATACAATTTGATTTTGGATGAAGGTTATTTTTGATTCAAAAAATTCTGGAAGTAAAAAGAAGTTTAATAAACTCTGTTCACAATATTGAACTTTTACACATTGATATTTTAAAATCTCGATAACTCATCTACATTGTTTTTTACATTTACATTATGTAATTACATGATGTTTTACATATAAAACATAGTATTACATTGTACATTTTATAATATATTTCAACCCGTATTTATTTGTGAAAATATGTATTTCATGTTTTATTAATTTAACGTAATAAAACATGACATTTATTATTTGTAACATACAAAACAATAAACACAGATGTTGGTTACTGTATTTCCATCCGTCAACATTCCACAGCTCCGTCCCAGCAAGGCCAAACTGTTGTTATCAACAGAAACTTATCTTCAACCAGAACAATATGCAGGTGTGGTGTGTCACTGTGTGGGTGAAGCACTTCCATGGAAATGTTTTGATGACTGATGCCATATGGTAATTCCAGTCAGTCAGTGCCAGCTTGTCGAGCCTGTTTTAGTTTGTGTGTGGGCGTGCGTCCTGTACCAATACCTTTGTTAGGACCATTTTAAGCATGGACCCCACAGAACGAAGACATTCTTGGAAAGTGAGGACATTTTTGGCCGGTTCTCACTTTTTCAAAGGACTGTTTGAGGGTTCAAACTTGGTTTTAGGGTTAGAATTAGAATTAGGTTTAGGTTAGGGCAAGGGTTAGGCATTTAGTTGTGATGTTTAAGGTTAGGGTAAGGGGCTAGGGAATGCATTATGTCAATGCTGTAATGTAAGTGTCCTTAAAACTATTGAGAGACGTGCAGATGTGTATTGTTTCTATAGAGGATGAGGTTTACCTGAGTTATGTCTGATGTACAAATGGAATATGAAATAAATGTGCAGATTCACTATAAAGGGGCACAGATCGCAAGTCACCTTTAATTAATTTTCTATGAAGCCAAGTCTTATTCAACTTTTACAGTTGTCTGCCAATACGCCTGGGGTCATTAATTACTGTAACATTAGTCATTAGCTCATCTGCATAAAATGACTATATCTTAAGGTTTTATCCTCCTTGTGGTTATAAAAAGCATAACCACTGCCCTGAAGAGCCATGAGTCACTTCATGTAATGTTATATAATATTTATATTTGAGTTTCTCTAATTATCTGCATCATTTATCTAATGATTTATAGAAGTGACTACATCGCTGATGCTTTTTCAACCTAAGAATATGAATTCCTCCTGAATCATGGTTACTCTAATGGTGTAGGTCTAAAAAAAAATTGTAAATATGAACTGAATAATATCTAAATATAAATGTGATTTACTTGCAGCTTCTCTACAGTGGCAGCAGTGTGAAAAAAAAATACAGAACTATGTGGGGTCTTCGGTGAAATGACTGATTCTTTAACCGATTGCACTCTCGGCGTGAGTGTGTGTTTACTTGGGGGGGCCGGCCTGGAGGAACCAGTTGTGTGCAGACAGGACACTGGGAGGGAGCAGCTGTTCCACCTGGAAGCCTTTATGTCCTGGATTCTCTCCATCAGGTCTACACAGCAGGACCATAAAAAACAAAAGAACAAGACCACATGCATGAAATGGCACATCAAACTAAGGAGCAGTCCATTCAGATGACACACAGCGATACAAGATGAGCGTCAGACAGAACCGAGCTTGTAAAAGATCCGATTCGTGGCCTAACTGGGCCACGTGTGCGAGTTCAGACCAGAGAGGTGGCAACATGAACCCATAGCTCCATGAACGGCTGCTGCACCTGGATCACCGTGGAAGCTGGTGGAAAAACCTCTGAAATAACCTGATTGACGCAACTGAGAAACAGAGTTTAATAATTGTAACCTACAAATCAGCAGAATGTAGACAAGGTGGTTATATTCAGCTGTTCCACGTGTTCTTAAAAAAATGCAACAGCTGTCATTTTACAGGCTCAACTAGAGAGATCCCACCTGGAAAGTTCCTCTCCCTGAAGGAATCGGTGGGAGAAGTGAAGACTGTCTCCAGTAAGATGTTTCTCCGTGGAACCCCCATCTGCTGAGCCGAAAAACAGAAAAACAACATCTTTATGTTGGGTCAATACGGGCACATGCAAGATGTGCTACTCATCATTTACTGTGCTTGTGTTAACATGAAGCAAAGATGTCAGCGTGTGTGGGTGTACGTCACAAATGAAAGAACAGACTTTTCTCTGTTGACTCCTTATCTGCAAAGCTCAAAATAGAAAAAGGTGTCGTGCAGTCATGATCAGATTTGATATATTTATATATGTTTTCTTCCATATCTGTCAGTTAAACTAGCTTTAGGTATAAATGTTGAGGTGAGTGACAGTCGCATACTTGGCCCATGAAGAAAACCTTATCCTTCCAACAACAGAGTAACCCCAGGTCATGAAAGTCCAGGCCCAATTATCTCTGTCAACCATAAACAGGTTTTCTCCGTTTTCTCAGCATTCTGAATCATTACAACATTATGAGCCCAAATTAATCTGAACTAAATATCGCCTGCAGATAAATCATGTTTAACAGCCAATGAGCTACTGAAGCTGACTGGTGGAGAAAGTTGTTCAGCAATTGTTAGCGAAGCTCCAGATATTTTTTGATGGAGACCAAACCTGAGCTGAAAGGTATTAATCTTGTTTTCATGTATTATATATTTATATATTTAAGCAGCAATTTGACAAAAACATTATTTTGACTCCTTATTTTGCACTTCACCTGCCCCCTGCTGGCAACATTTCCAACATGTAAGTACTGCAAACTGTCAAAATATTAAAAAACAGGTTTTATGTTATGGGAGATCTATTGATAACTCATGGCATGATTTATATGCATTACACACAGCTTACTCTGCCATGTGATACTTTTTTAAGCTGACGATGCAGACGAAGACAGCCCCAGGGGGATTGTGGTCCATTTCTCACCCTCCTTATTCATTCCTGTCACATGCTGATCTGCAGAAAGAGGGAGGAAGCAGATTTCATGATCATAAACCACACCACAGGCAAGTTTAGCAAAATTATGACCACGATGCCAACGCAAATGGCATCCTGTTGGCTGACATGTTGGGTTTTAAGTGTAAATAAAGCACCAGATCCACAAACAGAAAGTACGTGACACAGCCAAATAAAACACAGCAGTCCCAATTAGAAGTTCCAGGGAAGGAGGCTGACGTTTACTGTTAAAACAAAACAACAGTGGCACGTTTCCATAGAAGCTTTTACCTCTTCAGTATCACAGGGCGGCAGCTCAGGCCATTTATTCTCCAATCTTCCTTTTCATTAACCTTCCCTTCCAACTGTCTAAAGAGTAAAAGCATCCATTATATCTCCTCTAGCAGCTGTTTAATAATATTTTAAAAACCAGATTGCGTTTAAATTATTTATTCTGCCATTTATCCGAGTGCAGGATCACAGGCTGGTACAGCATCTTTTCCTGTAGTGGTTTTCTTGTGAAGGAAGAACATAAACAACAATCAACCTGGGAACCAAGTTAAGAGATGGTCACCCTGTTATATTCAAGCACTGACCACACCAGGCCTCTGGGGGACAATTTGTTTCTGTTCTGCTTATTCATCAGTTTTCTATATTTTAATTATTTACCTCTATTTCTCCATTAAGCTCGATTGGCCTTTGGAGCTGAATAAGCAGTGATTAAATAAGACACATCACAATAAGTTGTTTAACCACAACAGGTTCAATTGGAAATGTTATGTGATACATGCCCTCTGCTGGTTCATTTGGGAACTGGAAACACAGTATTTCCGTGTCCCCGAGGTTTTGATGTCCAGGATTTGTCTCAAAATCATACCTGGAAATCTTCATGTGCACAAATATCCATCTTCAGAGTGTTTTTATTTGTATTATTTGTCTAGAGGTGACAGCTAGTTGTTAATCCTAACACTACATTAAAACATTTTCAAGAAATTCCCCCCAAAACAACGATATTCCAGTGTTTTCAGCATATGTTGGACGTCATTAATAAAAAACAAACATTACATTGCCTTGTTTATTTATTTATTAAGCAAATAAATACATTATTCATCTTCCAGTGTGTATATACATTACAGAGATATCAGTAAAGCAAAAGGAAATCTTTTTTTTGCTACCACTTAGTGGGTTTTCCTTCCCCACCACCTTGTCCTTGGAGGTAGCCGTCATACAGCTCCCTGAGGTGGAGGATGAGCTCCTCTGTGTTCTGTCCAGCGAGAGCCGACACGGGAATGACCCGCTCCATGACAAGGCTCTTCAGAGTCTCCAGCTTCTCCCGGGCCTCGGGCAGGTCCATTTTGTTGGCTATGATGGCCTGAGGCCGCTGGGACAGACCAGGCTCATACTGGTCCAGCTCATAACGTAAATGTTGGAGCTGAGTCCAGGGCTCTGGGGCGGACAGGTCCAGGACGAAGAGGAGGAAACGACAGCGCTCTATGTGACGCAGGAAAGAGATGCCCAGGCCTCGATTTAGATGGGCTCCTCGGATGATGCCTGGGATGTCAGCAACTACACAGAGCGAGGGTAAGAGTGGCACACGTTATATTGTGTTTTACTGTTATGCTGAAAAAGATCAAATTTAAACTTTTTTATTTTGTAAAATAATAAACAATACATGAAATAATTAAAAACCATCTACCTGCAACTTGCTCATGATCCCTGTAACTGACAATTCCTACATGTGGGCTGAGTGTGGTGAATGGGTAAGCAGCCACAGCAGGCCTGGCATTGGATATGGCTCTCAACAACGAGGATTTCCCAGCATTAGGAAAACCCACCTGATGGGATATTAATTAAAACAGGTCCAAAAAAACATGTTTGTGGTGTTGAAAAGCAATATGTCAATGTTTAAAAATGTTCTCACCAGTCCTGCGTGTGCCATGGTGCGTAGCTCCAGCTGAAGGACCCTCTCCTCTCCTGGCACGCCTGAGGTTGCCGTCATGGGGGCTCGGTTCTCATTGGACAGAAAGAATCGATTCCCTTTGCCTCCGGCCCCTCCAAATACAGCCAGATACTCCAGCCCGTGTTCAGAGAGGTCCACTACAGTTTTCCCCTCCTCCTTCACCACAGTGCCTAATGGTACCTTTACAAGTAGAAGAATCACACAGGCAAGGTGAGGGTGACGAAACATGACACAAGAATTTATAAATGAAAAAGGGATTCATGATCAAATGCATGGACTCACAGAAACGTAGGTTGAGCTGCCGTTCCGACCATAACAGTTCTTGCTGCCACCCGATTGGCCATCCTCTCCCTTATACAGCGGAACTACTTGTGCCAAGGATTTGACAAACCGATTCGCTGAAAGCACGCAAATGAACAATAAGGAACATGGACGCATGATGTGATATAATGCTGAATGGAGGGAGCTCTGTCAGGGGCTGTGTTGTGTTTTGCGTTTTTTTTGTGTGTAGTAAGTGTAGGAATGGAAAGTGTAGAAGATACGTCATTGAATAACAACTTACCCTTGATAATGATGCTTCCTCCATCACCTCCATTCCCCCCATCCGGTCCACCCCACTCTTTTCGGGGCTCACTGTGAAAGCAGCAGGCACCTTTACCCCCGGACCCGGCCATCAGCTTCACACGGCGATGGTCCACAAAGTGACGGGTCTACGGGGCCACATGAAAGAACAGTTACACAGCTGAGTGACCCACACTTCAGCAGGTCACCATGAACACAACACTATAGGCTGGATTTCACCAAGAGCATGTGCAGATTCTACATAAAGTGGATTAGCTGTGGATAAAACTTTTAACTTTATGAAAGTGTAGAAATGTTCACTCCTTTTTTAGATGTTTTGGGCTTTTGAGATAAATTCATCTGGTATAAGTATGAAGTATTTTATTAAAATCATTATTAATGTCACACGATGAAGAATACATAGTGTTGCATCATAAATCCTCAGTTAACCAAGTGTTGAATTGAATCAGACTTAGATTAGTGCTGGTCAATTAAAAAAAATGTATCACCATTAATGTCACATTATCATTTCTTCTTAGTTTAAAGATGTTTTAAACTCTTCTATGTGGGCAGAGAATGACAAACACTTACAAAACTATTAACAATGCAAAACCAACACGTTGACATATATCATACTTTTGTTGTATTACAATTAATTAACATTATATTACAATAATTATTAATAAGGTTCCATTACCCACCAGCTCTACAGAATATATATTAAAATAAAAAATAAAAAATTACCAGATGATCTTTCATTCATTTTAAAATATCACAGGAGGAAGGTGATGTTTTTAACTGAGCAAATAATCCAACTACATGACATTAATCTTACTTTATTATCAATATTAAGGCAGTTGATATTAATATATGTCATATATAGAATCTACTGTATGTGTCTAGTCTTTTATTTTATATAAACAAATTAAATTTTGCCAAGTAAATAATCAAAACAAAATATTACATACATATATTTAATGCATATCATTAAATAACATAAACAGGATGCTGAATGAGCAACACGCGGCTCAGTGTGCAGGACGTTTTGGAGGAAGTGTTCAGCTCAAGATGCTGAAACATGGCGGAAAGGTAAACAACACAGTAACTTACCAGCTTCTTCTCCGTCATCTCTCCCTTGCTCTGCTGTCCTCGGGCTTTAGCGCACACGGCGCAGGAGGAGCTGACATGTCTGACCAGCTTCAGTCCCTTTCCCCTGAACTCGAGTCCCGACATGATGTCCGGGGGAAGACACCGAGGGATTCGAACCCTCCACAACGCCGCCAACATTATTTCTGAGAAGCTAGTTAGTTAGCTTAGTTAGCTTGGTCAGTTAGCTTACATCTGTTCAGCTGTGTCTCCATTAACATCTTTAACAGTGAGAGAAAATAGGAAAACACCCGCATGCGTCGCGTTGTTATTTCACGTTGCACATTAACGTCTCTGGAAAAGTGAAGGAAAGTCAAATAACACAAATCTTCCTCATGCTCAAGGGTCACGTTAGAAAGCTACGGAGACTGTGAAGGGACAATTCAGACACCTGTGTGGGCCTCTATCGCCCCCTCTGTGTTGGAAGGGGACAGGACAGGAGCACCAAAAGCAAAAATGTAACTAAATAAGTTTTTCTGGGCCATTAAAAATGTGATATTAAAATTAACAGTGTAATCTTTTGTTTTCTGGAAGAATTCATATTTTAAGCTGTGTTTTAAGAAGGTTGTTGGTTAGATACAGTTTAAAATAAAGTACAAAGTACAAAGATATGTTGTTCACAAGGTGCAGGGATGACGTGGGGATTTGACAATGTGTCTTTATTTGGTCATTTAATATTTATTGTTCCTGAATCTATCTTCCTCTCTTTTTTGCTATAAATAACAATGCAAATTTGTTAATATTTGATTTCGGGTATGTAAGTGCATGAGTCTGAGTGCATGTTTGTAAATAATTCTTTTTTCTGGGTTGTTTTTCATTTGTTTGTATAATCACTCTTTATTTAGATGTTTGAAATAAATAAAAATGAAAGAATGAAATTGGTCGTTAGTCAAATGTGATATTTAGATGCAACCTTTCAGCACTTTTATAAAATGTGCAATATTGATTTATATATACACAAAAATACACAAAATGCAGACGTACCAGAGGTGAATGTCAGTTTATTTTTCTATAACAAACAGTAACAAAAGACAGCAGAAAAGATCAGGCAATGCAGTCATACAATAGATAAGTAGATAAGATTCATATTTGGATTATACACACCAAACTTGACTTCCACCCGCTCACTCTCTCTCTCTCTCTTTATCACACATGCAAACACAGACACGCACACAAACAGGTCATACGAGCCACATCAGTGATTACACACGACAGAGAACTGGAAAATACTTGTCATATCGTACATGTTCAGGTCACAGTAAAATGAAACACTGACACAGATTCATCGTAGTACAGAGAAGCCTGTGATTGTCACTGTCGAGTGGTACATTGTTATTCAGCTGTTTGACAGCCACGTATCGCTCATTCTCGATTAACCCTGCAAAATGACTGCATCTGTTGTGCTCATTCCCCACTGAGGTACGTAGAGTTACTACAGGATATACTGCAAAGCTGAACCCGCACACAAATAACCCTTTATAATCCATATTACTGATTTAACTGGAGGAAACGGAGAAAGTGACCAGATGTGTCTGATTTCTTTTAAATCAATAAATCGACAACATAATATATGCCCACACAGAATGATAGATGGACAGACAGGCAGACAGATAGATGATAAAATAAATATGTAAAATAAGGCAAGTGTGCTTGTACACCATCTAAAAACTAAAAACTAACCTTCTATACCCCTTTGTCCAATTTGTTTGCATTACTTCCTTGATCTAATACAATACAGATGATTGATAAAGTTTTCACCGACAAAAAACGGAAGGGGTGAGTTTTATGTTCTGTTCAGACAGATAAATAAATTAAACACACATTTCTGAAATATGATGCATCAAAAACACATTCCATAACATTAAATAAACATAGACTCTGCCATGATTATAAGTCAAGAAATTACAAACAGTAAAGTGAAAGTTTATAAGAGCCAACCTCAACATGACTGACTGAGTGTATTGCACTTTTTAAAGCAGAGGTGCAGGACACGTGACTGTTCCTGTGTTACTTTGGCTTTTTGAGGATCATTTGTTGAAAAAAAAAAAAAAAAACGAAACAGGCTTAATTGCACTACAATACGAAATATCAAATAATACACATACTGTCACTGCAAATTAAAGTGCAAGACAAAGTAGCAATAATTTTTTATGAAAAATTCTTATTGAATGGGAGTATAACACCTCTGAACTCTGTGTGTCTGTGCAGGGCAATGCCACTGCAGACATAAGAGTCAAAAATACAACCACAGCGTCTGATCATCATGGACAATGACAAACACACTTGAGTCTTGATCAGTCAACTATCAACCATGTAGACATATGTAGAGTGAAAACATGTAATGTTCGACCACACGGCAACACGTCACAGTTTGACTAACACGGACAAACCACCCCGATCAAGTCAGCTTAAAGGACCAAACATTTTCACCTTCATAGAATTCAATCCCATTAGTGTAAGATATAAGAGCGAGTCTACGAGAGTCAAAGCAAAATCTGGACTGAGTCTATTAGATTTATATTAAGGAGCGTTTCCCTCAAGGCCAGTTTGCTTTTTATAGCCACAGTCTCACGAACCACAGTCTCGCGTCTCTGTGCACCAAAAAAGAACAAAAAGGAAGAACGGCTTCTAAAATGAAATCAAAGCGGAGGATATGATAAAGATGAACAGAGACAAGTGAAAGGCAAAGACAAAGAAAGAAGATAAGGACATAGGCCGGATTCTTTATCGAATGACGTAACTGCTCCTTTTTAGTACTGAAATTCCTCCATATGGAAGGTCGACATTAACCTTGTTTCTATACGCTACCTGATAAAAAGCAAAAAAGGAAGCATAATTTGTTTTCCTCTGCAAAAATGAAAATCAATGTCATAATGAAAGGATAATAAATGTGATGCAGCCAGGTCTTCTAATCCACAGCTGAGCTCAGTGCGTCTCATTCTCTTCCAACGCGAAAACAATGTGGTGCTTTTATTGCTGAAAATTCCCATACTGACCCTGCAACGCAAGATGATTCACACTGAGAGGCTGGATTGGATCTCACACATTTTGCTGCCCACTTTTTAGTTTTTGTTACCACAGAATACATCCCATAATTAGTACATGCATCCGCTTTCTTAATGTTTTATGCAAAATCATATGTGGGAACAGGACGCAAGGTTTTAGATCATTGGGTATTATCGTAAAATTTAAGTTAGAAAAGTTCGTCTAGATCAAGAAAGTATTTATCCCTTGTTACACCTACATTAGCAAATATCTTTACATGGAAAATCAGATTATGGCCTTAAGCACCTACAAATTTTGTTTTCTAACTTAAATAGTTGAAAGTTGACAGATTTTATCATCTAAAATGAGCCTATTGACCTGTATCGTATATATTTTTGATAAATGTTTAAAATGCATTAGTCATGTACCTGTTCATAAGCGTAGGGCCTCTGTGTCTGTGCTCCAGGGCCTCCCTGGGACGAGCGGTAGGAACCATACTGTTGGCTTTGACCCTGTTGATACTGTGCATACTGGGAGGATCCACCCTGGCCAGGCCCTGCGGAGGAGCGGTTACACTCAAGAAAATTGCTCGTTGTGTTTATGTTTGTTTGAAAGCACAAAATACTGTAGGATCTAGATTGTTCTAACCGTATCCCTGTGGCTGTCCTGTGTAGCCTTGTTGAGACGAGTACTGCTGTTGGCTGAAGGACTGCTGCTGGCCAGAGCTCTGCTGATACTGGGCTTGCTGTTGGCTGTACTGAGAGTTACCTGGAGGTGCACATGCATAAGCATCTGTCAGCTATTACATCTGTGAGTTAGTCCTTTACTAAAGTTTTGGTTGGAAAGCCCTCAGACAAACGGAGGCATGAAGGTTCAGGAAAATACACCTAATAAAGACAAAAAGCTGTTACCTCCTTCGTAGTAGTGCTGTGAGGTTTCGTCGAATGACCTGTCGTAGCCTTGCTCGCCGTATGAAGACTGTTGATATGAGAACTCTCCGTGACCTGCAGAGAACAGGATTCAACACATGCAACAACTCCTCTGCAAACTTACACACAGAAGATACATTTTTATCAACAGTGTGCAGCTGAAAAATTCACACGTGTAAAAACAAAGTTAAAACCACAGATATTTTACGAGGCTTCTCACTTCAGCATTATGCACAAAGCACAAAGAAACACCCCGGAGGAAATATGCGTTCTCTCCTGAACACAACTGCTACAGAACTGACTGAAATCTGAAATTCCGGCACACCAAAGGGGACAGTATGGACACAGACACAGTGGGAGGAAACATAATTGTGACCAATGTTAGTCTTTTGCAATTTCTTTTTAATACTTTTCATCTCCCACAGTTAAGGTAAAAAGGACAATGACTGGGCGTTAGAGCGGAATGCTTCAGCACTGGTGTAAATAAGGCTCAGGCCTGTGGGGTTGCAGTAAAAGGAAATGGCCTGACCCATAATGGGGATTTGTGTGTTTGAGAGCTGGGTGTATAAAGTTTATGGATGTGCATGATTACCATCAGGGTAATACTGCTGGTTTTTGGGCTCGCTGGAGCTCTGAGTGTGTCCATACTGCTCTCCGTAGAACTCGTCTTGTCCCATGTGCTGCTGTGCAGATCCTGCAAGACAGGCGACACCACGAACGGTTAAACAGCTGGAGACTAACGGGGCTGCGCCAGGTCACTTGAACAATTTAGGTTCTCTGAAGGAGTGTGTGAGCATGTGTGTGTATTAATAATAATAAAAGTTGCAACAGACAATTTTGTTATTTGACAACCTTTTAAGGAGTCATCATTTATCTCTGAGGCAAAAAGGGGGAAAATGATAGTATTATGGATTAATATTTTATATTTTTTATTATAATCATATATTGGACCATTTTAGTGGGAGGGGGATGTTAATAAAAATATGAAGAAAGTTTCTTCTGGCCAACGCAAACTTTAGAGACACTAACTAAAGTGAACCGAGTAAATAATTCCATGGAAAGATTGTACAAGATGTAATTTGGAGGAGAAAATGAGGATTGCAGAAAGCCAGCTATCAGGCTTCAGAGAGAGGCTTCTCCATCTGTCCTCTGCTCGGTGGTGGTGTGCAGAAAGTCCAGATTCCACTCCTTCATTTACCCTTTCAATTTGATCTAAAATACTCAGGAAACCAACAGAACAAAAGAAAACTCTCTGGAAGATGCAGCAAAAGACCCAAGCAAAGTCTAATCTTCTCTCCAAACCACAAAGGACCCAATAGTGTACAAATACAGCTATGAGCTACAGGACTAATAAAAAAACAAAAAACACTTTCATAGCAACAAATCTGACATGTCCCAATATGACCAAGGAGCCACAGTTGAAACAGACGCCCTAGCAACAGACCCACAACCAATCAGGGATGAGGCTGGACGAGTCACCTGGGTTAACTATGGACGAAAACAATTCTGAAACGTGGTTCTATTTGGAAATACATCACCCAGTCATGCAGGGATAACAGTGCACCAGGTTGAATGAGGACTTACAACCATGGGCCGTTGCCCTGGAAACGGTTTCCCATTCTTTTTATACATCAGAGCTACTATGTGCCTCTTCTTCAAAAGATATAACAGGGCAGGGTGCAGCTATTATTAGGCACACGCTGACACAGCACACATTAAGTGACTTACAAAGACAGGAACTTAATGGGACGTGAGTGATACATCGCCAGTCTGCCTCTTAAAGCGGCAGGAAGGCAACTGGGATGGATTCATTAGTTCACTTTTAATATGGCTCTCACTTTATGGTGGCTAATTAATACCATGATGCAGTGAAAATACTTATCAGGGGACAGAAAACAGCCATTCTAACGACCAGTGGATGGTCCAAGTGGTCCCACAGACACTCGCGTCCATCCACTGATGTATGCCACCACTCAAACACACCACAACAAACCAAGCCCACTGTTTAAAGGAGACGTATTGTGCTTTTTCAGATGCTCTTTAGTGTGTTATGAAGGTTTTTGTGTCGTGTTAAAGTTGTGCAAAGAGGGAGCTCCTCTTCTCCCCAGAAAACGCTGAGACGAGTCATCAGCAGACTGCCCGATACTTCCAGGGAATTGTGATGTCATGTAATATTTGTATGATGCACACCTAGCAGCTAGTCTGGCAAGGAGCTAAAACCGTGCATTTTGGGGCCGAGGAAGAAAACAGGAGCTGCAGCGATGGACAGTCTGTGGAACGTGAGGAGTTTTCTGAACATTGGAGCATGTAAACATTTTCAAGCAATAACCCAAATCAAACATGTGAACCTGATTGGGAGCATTACACGTCTCCTTTAACCAAAGTGGCATGGATCACCTACCTTGCTGTGAAGAGCGGTAGGATCCAATGGGCCTCTGAGTCATCAAACTGTTTCCTTGACTGCCCTGACCCATCATGCCCATGACCTGCTGTCCCTGATAGTGTTGGCCCCCAGCCTGAGCTGAGGAGTACTGCGGAGTGGCAGATTGTTGGTGCATCATGGAGACTAAAGGAAGGAGGTGGGATTGTGGAGAGATCTCACACATTAATATGCACAGAGGAACTCTATGCACGTTTCAGCATTCAACCGCATACACAACATTCAGGGAACTGTGCAAAATTAAACTGACAAATAAACGAATGTAGGAGGAGGACCATGCCAATAAGGGCACAGGGATAAAGCCAAAATGGGTCCAGAGCAGTCAGTGGCCTCTTTAAAGAAACAATCTTTTTTGGGACAAGATGCTGCTCTGAAGAGTAAATGCAAACAAAGCCAGTGAAGTCAGTGCATAAACAGAGGTGCAGGATGTACACACAGACATCCAGGGAGAGGAGGGCTGCATCTCAGGGTCAAGGGTCAGAGATTAGAAGAGGTAAAGCCTGGAGCAGGAGGGAGGAGGGAGGAGGCGGCACACCTCCCTGATAAACTGAATGTGTCTGGTTGTTTTGATGGTTACACTGCGTCGACAGGTCGGGATTTACAGATCGATGAATGCATGTAGGCAAATGCATTTAAGCAAGATCAAGGGGGAGTTCGTCATGGACACATTCTGATGTATTTCAGAAATCATCCAACTAGTTTATGGTTGTATGGTTCAACCTTGAACTTTATTTCCTTTACTCCCTTCCTCTCATATCATATTCCCGAATCTTGCATCATACCAAAATAAAGAACAAGTCAGACATCTTGTATCTTAACAGTGTAGTTTATAGAAGTGTTCCCTTCCATAGAAAATCTGATTACTGGGCTCTTCTTCCCCTGGCTCACCTTGGTTGGACTGCATGTTGAGGTTGCTGCAGGAGGAGGAGGAAGAGGAGGAGGAGGAAGAGCCATAACCAGGGCTCTGAATCATGCTGCCCTGGGAGGAGGGTGCAGCATGGCTGTAGCCGGAGGCCGAGGAAGAGGCCGAGGCTGAGCCACCGTAACTGCTGGCTGGCAGGCTGAGGGCTGTCGAGGGAAGGGCCGACTGCGTCTGACCCGACTGCTGCTGCATGGGGGCATGGCTGGAGCCTGACGACACACACGCACAGTCAGAGCAGCCAGCACTCGTTCCCATGTGCTACCACATTAATCACGGCCCCACATTCAGTTCATCTTTAAAGGACGTTATGCAAGGATAGATTCATGAGATGGGTGTTAATGACGTGTTTAGAGATGGATGAGAGGAAATAAAGGCAGCAAAAGTTCCTGCAAACAAACAATTGGATTATTGGATGAATGTGTGACCATAGATACGCAGGCAATAAAGAGGAGAGGCAGATACAACAGCATGACAGACCGGACATGCTGTTGTATCTGCAGACCAACATGCGGCAATGTGAGGATCAGACAAGGTCTCAGGACAGAGGACGGACAACAGCAGTGAGCTGTATTATGTGCAGACACCAAGTCTGAACTCTCACCATTGCTCATCTGGCTCTGCATCATCGATGTGGGGGCCAGTCCCGGGGCCATGGTGTCGTTGAGGTTGCTGGGAGCGTGCCCCCCACTCGGACCCATCCCTCCAGGACCCATTGGCATACTGGAAGTGGGAGGCTAAAAGGTTGAAAACATGTTCAATAACTTTATTGGCAGTCACAATTTAACAAAATTAAGATTTGTTTTACACAGTATGCATCTATATTTGCTGTTCTCCATTCATTTTCCTTTACTCATTCCTGTTTTGACTCAGTGTGCTATGATGTTCACATTTAGAATACAAGAGGACAAAGTACATGGAAAACAGAAAGTGAGTAATTTGTTCCAGAACTAACTTCCTTTAATGCCATGGAACGGATTTATTTTAACATTAAAGGAGAATATGATGGAAATGGTTTGACGAGGACTCACCGCAGGTAGAAGTGACTGCATGTTCTGATTTGAATCTGCTATCGTGGCCAAGTAGACAAGGTTTCTGTGCAGGACCTGCTGATACCTGTCGAAACACACCAGCTTTAGTTCATCACGTTTGCCTTATTGTGAGATGTACAAGGCATTGGTCAGGAAGGGAGAAAAGGGGAAACTTACTGTGTGCATTCAGCTGTCTTCCCTTTGCTTTGGTAGTCCATTATACATTGTATTAAATAATGATTTTCATCCAGCATCTTTGGGAGACAATAAAACAACTTCAGTTGTATCTGAGGCCAGAGTGCATGGTCCATTATTCACAATGATTCGTCCTTTTAAGGCATTAGAGTGATCATGTCCTGGATTCTGAGAACTTCACCCAGCCTGGAACATTTTTCTGGGTCAGTTTCATTTCTTTCTTTTTTTTTGTTCCATAATGGAGTCAAATCAAATAGCAGCCTCTCAGTCTTTATTTAGGACACCGCTTGAAATCTGCTTTCATGGATCAGTAGTGCCTCTTTTTTTTTTTTTAACCAGGACGTTTCAGTCAAGGGTAAGAGCAGCAGGAGATGATCGTGCGGTTGTTGCTCAGTTTCTTTCTCTCCACCCTACACGACCCTGCTTTTACACACACACACACACACACACACACACACACAGATTGTCTTCCAATACAGCGAGTGTCCAAAATAATACGACCAAATGAGACACTGTGTGCTGTTGCAACCTATAATAATCCACACAACCCAGCAAACGCGGTGTGATTTGAAATGTGCCAACAATAATTTGAATCTGATCCATTTCACATTCCAAGAAAACACTAATTTGTTGAGGTAACAAACGCCAGAAATTGCAGCATCACAGAAAACCCGCCTGAGCGCTGTGCGTAAAAAGCGGTCGCCTGCTCCTTGGCACTATCACGGCTTTGTTTGGTTTCGCACCTTCACTCGACTGCAACGCTACAATACCAGTTGCCATTTCTTCTGATGTTCACCACTTCCACTGCACTGGCGACGGATTGTCACTCCCCTCCCATCATCCATCCATCCATCCACACAGACGGACAGGAGCGTCCAATCCGTGCGTATGGATTGTGGTTTACCTTTTGGATCGTCTGCTGCGTCACCTCCCCTTTACTCCTGGGGCGCGCCGACGAAAACGCCACCGACATTTTGTCATGTGAAATAAAAGCGCTTCTTTTACTCGAATATGTATTATATTGAGCGCTGCCCTCTATTTGGTTGGGTAGTTTCTCTATTACTGGGAAATAGGGGTATTTACAAAGCCAGACTTCTGTTATCAGGGAAGGAAATTAGAAAAACAGCAAATGTCCCTGAATCCAATTAAAGAAATAACGAAGCTGAATGTGTTTTTCGTGGTGTGCGTGCAAATGATTGTGCATATTTAACTGCTACATGATAGAGTGAAATCCCTCTCCCTCTGTTTGTGGTATAGTCCAGACAGTGAGTAGCCTACCAGCTTCCTGCACTGGGGACGAGGTATCCTTTGATTCATTAGAGCCAATCAGTCCACATTGTGTCCGTGGCTGCAAAAGTTTTTTTTTAAACAGAAAAAAATAAAAATGATTTCTTATTCTGGAACCACAGTCCCAAACCAATTTTTTTGAAATAACACCTGACGCATTACTTTAATGTGAAAGAACCTCAGCTCAGTTTTCATATTAAGTTACAGCAGCAACTAATACAAAGCCATAATTAAAATATATTTGTTATATGTCAAGGGGAAAACATGTTACCTCCTCCAAATCGAAATACAAGGAACGTGTCTGCCTGCAACAGAACGTATGATCTGTATGGTCCCACCCAACGTTTCCATGTATTGATATGATAATGGTTACTTCTGCACAAAGACTATTGAAATATAATGTGTACTGCAGTAGCATCAGAGAACATGAGACGATCAGCATTTCCCCCTTTATTTACATTATTCTCACTTGTTGATTCAATACGACAGAATAAAGCAGTGACAAGATTTAACCTTTAAATACATTTAAGTTCAGTTCATTTTATGTTAATATTCACAATTTACAACATTCTTTAATGAAATATAATTAAAGTATGACAAGTATTCAAGAGGCAATACCCAACTTTTTTGAAAATAAACACATTTTAGAAGTGAAATTTGTCAAGTAGAAAAAAATTAATTCAATATTCACTTCCCCATTTAATAATTAAAAAAAGTATATATTCAGGCAAATATCCTGAAGGGAAGATTAATGTGCAATGCATCCATATTCAAACTGGAGACGGATGAAAAATAAATCTTTGTAATATGAATTGAGGATAACTGACTAAGGTGGAAAAACAAAAGATAATTTTTCATACAGTGTTAACAGAGTTACTTATGTTGCTCATTATGCCAAAAACACGCAGACACAGGTAAGTGGCAGCAGCCCCAGTAGTTATACACAAGGGAAATAGTCACAGGAAGCTGTGGGGATGATTTTGCTTTAGTGCCCTGGTATCAAACGCTGACCTTTACATCTGTCCACTCCTGCTTCTGTAAGTAGGTGGAGCAGTGCCCCGTCCTCTTGGTCCAGCGTATCCACCTCTGAAGCCACGGCCCCTCAGGAACCATCCAGGGACCCCGAAAGTCTCCAGATTGCGCTTCCGCTCCTCTGCCCACGTTAGTCTGAAACAGGTCGACAGCAAAAAGGTGTAGATCTACAAACAGACCCAACTCGTGTTAGGATTAAAGAACGCCAGGAGGTTTACCTGAGCATATTATCAGATGAGATGTTGTCAAAGAAGGACTTTGCTTTGTTATAGTAGCATTTTGGTCCAAAATGACCATCCTCTGCTGCCGAGTGCAATTTCTCCTTCTCCTTCTCTTCTACCTCACGATGACCATCTGCAGACAGAAACTCATGTCATGTACCCTGGAGGCTATGTGCAAAACTGCTGTAACTGTCACTACGTTGACCAAATCTGCTGCTAAGCTTCTATACAATTAATTTATTTTGAACGATTGTACACCATCACACGCAAGAGGAGATGAAAAATAGATACATCTGTGTGCATTGAACCAACCTTTCACATTCGTCCTGTCCTGCCCCTCCCTCTCCAGCTCCTCCTTAATAAACTGTGCATTTGAGGAATCAAAATCAAAGTCTGTGTCAAACTTCAGAGTGGGAGATGGAATATTCGCCGCCATCAACTGTCCACGACTGTAGTTCCTGCGTCTCCGAGGTCCTGGAATTAATAATTCTTTAAAAATCATTGTTAATAGCAAATTAATAGGATTTTTACTCATTTATGTACATTAATGATTACCTTGTCTTCTTCGGGATGGTGGCCTGTTTTCATCATTCTGTAGCCGAGCGTCCTGCTGAGCTTTGGGCACAGCTTGGCTGAACTTTGCTTATATATAAATAATAAAAATAGAAGATTGTTTGGAAGTGCACAAATAGGCATATAAGTTATATTAAACACATTTAGGCTTTTATCATTGCAATCCTGCATGCTTACAAGTGGCTCCAGAGACCCGTGAGGATTTGGAGCCCTCTCCTCTGGTCCTTTGGGGCCACCTCCTGTCCCACCACTGCTCCTGCTCCTGGGATGCAGACAAGCCTCCCCTCTGCCTATATCTGTCTACATGGAGGGTTTGAACAGCCTTTTCCACCATGGGGCCCCTTCTTATATGTAAGCCAGGAAGCACAGGCCCTGTATGGATAACATAGTAAAATACCCCAGTATTTAAACAAGTTGCATATCGGGATGTCAGCCAAA
Source organism: Hippoglossus hippoglossus (assembly GCF_009819705.1). Classification (NCBI taxonomy): domain Eukaryota; kingdom Metazoa; phylum Chordata; class Actinopteri; order Pleuronectiformes; family Pleuronectidae; genus Hippoglossus; species Hippoglossus hippoglossus. Next base: position 20,581,810 of record NC_047157.1, read on the forward strand.
CTAAAGAAGTAGGGTTATCGGTTTACTAGGAATTTCTGCTCTTTGACTTACCGAGGCCAAGAGCTGCAGCATACTGTTGATTAAGTAGAGAGCTGGCAGCGAGCTGGTTGTAGGCGGGCATCCTCATGGGGCTAAATGGTCCAAGAGCTGAGCAGATGCCTGAAGAACCTGCACTGGATGACTGATTAAAAGAGGTTAACACTATTAAACTCACATTTTATGGGTCTTAATATATATATTTCCTCTTTAACGTTATCGTACTGTGTGGGCTGTGAGCCATGCTGCTCTAGTATACCTGTATTATGGCAGGGTCTGGAGGCAGGCTGTGATGGGATCTTGGAAGTTCACACAGTGATATGTCCTTAATATCGCTTCCCCGGAAAGTGATGTACTCGTAAACATCATCTTTGGGCGGCGTTGGTCTGTCAGTGGGTCGTCCCTCCGTTCCCAAGCACTTGACTAGTTAAAAGACAACGTTTGAGACAAGTGTGCAGAGTGACAGCCATGTTTGAATACTTCAGGCTCGCCACCACTCACCTTTAGCCAGCACCACTGTGGAGTTGACTTTATCGATCGTGTACAGAATCCCCTCGTAACGATTCTGGGCTCTTGAGATTAACCCTATTTTACAGCCAATGTACGGCTTGTCTAAACTCATGGCTGCAGGATGCTCAGGGCTGCTGCGTGCAAACTTCCTCAACACCTCACATGGTGTGACAGCGTCCACACCACGGCGGCAACCAGGAAGCCTTTATAGGTGTGCACACGTGACCTGAAACCACGCCCACAGATTGGCTGAGACGCACCTGGCAGAGTGACGTCATGCACCAATCTACTCTCACGTTCACTCATGATCCGGATTATTTGGCACAATTTAGTTATGATTCTTCAGAAACACTTTAGATAGATAGATAGATAGATAGATAGATAGATGTACTTTATTGATCCCAAATTGGGAAATTGTTGTGTTACAGCAACATGTCAAGGGCATTGCACATAGAACAAAGAACAAAAGACTAAATACAAAAGATGACAAAAAGATGCAAGTGTGCAAAATTGCAGTAGTTGTTTGCAAAGGTATAAGTAGGAAGATGAATAGAATAAATCAATATGAATATAAGACGTGCCAACAAATAAATTCACACTTATTGCAGGAGAGGTCAGAGAGTTTTGGTGTGGACAGAAACTATAGGGATCATAGTTTTGAGAGTTCACCTTTTGACAGAGGTGAAGAACTTTACTTTGCACATTCCAGTCTCTATTGTTTCCTTACAACTTATTGCACAACCTCTCCCCTGGTGCTTATAGTATTTGTTTAATATTTACACTTGCACAAATGCACCGCAGCCAATTCCTTGTATGTGTAAACCTGGCTTGGCAATAGATCTAATTCTGATGCTTGTCTGGCGAAGATAGCAAGAAAGCAGCCATTTTGAGTCCTCTGGGATCAAGTCAGTGGATGCTTGATGCCTGGGTTCCGTGTGCAGCTCTGCAGGGACATGTTGCACTGAGCAGAAACTTTGTGAGAGAGTTTCCTCTGAGGGATGAAGTCCCGTCAGGTGCAGCTCAGTGACGAGAAGCTCTGTTTCCCCCTGGTTCTCCCCACACTGCAGGATTTAGCTCCCCCGCACGAGCCAATCACAGCGCCCGACGGAGCCGCGTCACGGAGGCCGCAGCCAACCGGCGCACGCGTCCGGCGGTGCCGAGCGTAGCCGGGGGTCAAAGATGGCGGCGGGCTGCGAGTCACTGGGTGATGTGTTTACTCGGCGGAGAGCTGCGCGGAAAAGTAGCGAGCGATGCGAACGCGTCTCCGGAGTGCGAGCTAGCGGCAGCACGTCACCTCCACGCGACAGTCAGGGTCCAGTCTGCGGGCGAAACGCGTCCGCAACTCGGCTATAGGTAGAGATTGAAGCGTCCAGGGCGGCGGAAGATGGGACTTTCTCAACTGGAACTCGCTGAAGCGGGGGAGATATCTGCCCGCTCCGGTTAGCTTAACGTGTTAGCTTGTTTTGGTTGCAGGAGCTAACTTGTTTCCCCCCCGAGTTGTTTTTGGACACCCCCCCACTTCCCCGTGGTACAGGAGTGCGTGGAGTTGTGACGGGCGGTGCGGGAGGGGGGTCCCACGTTTTCGAGCATGGATGGGACCCCATCACCGGCGGGACCGAGCCTGACACCCGCGCAGAGTCAGCCCAAGGCGGCGGCGGCGAGCGGGGTCGTCGCGGTCTCCTCCGATGGACTAGCTGGGAAACCTGCAGCTGCTGGTGTTGAAACTTTGAATGGAGGCACCGTGGTGGTGAGGTGTCACGTCCCCGCCAGCAGCCCGCAGGCAGCTGTCACGCGTGTAAACAACGGACCCGTCCCTGCAGCGGCGTCTGCGGCATCCGGTGCCATCATACGGACTACTTCTTCCCCCGTGACCTCCCCTGTGATCCCCCCTCAGCCCTGCGTGAACACTGCCCCCACGGTCACGCTTGTGAGGCCGCCTATGCAAACTCCCACTAACGCCTCGCCAAGCGGAGGGAACCCCGCTCCAGCTGCGACAGCACCGGCCGGATGTGTTGTCAACAAGTGGGACTCCACAAAGACCGTGATGCAGACCACTGCTGCCACGACGGGCTCGATCGTGAGGAGCCCGACTGTTCTGCAGAGCCCGAGGACTTCGGTGCAGATAGCTGCCGCTCCTACTCCCGGGGTAGTACGAGCCATTGCTCCGCAGGTGTTGGCCCCTCGACTCACTCAGCCCCAGCCAAATGCCCCAAATATCCAAAACATCCAGCTCCCTCCAGGTAAAGTAGCAACCACCGTAAGGGCATGGATGGGTTTCTCCAACAGGTTAGACAGGATTTACTATTTCTACTCCCCCTGTGACACAGAGTCCACTGGCATCAACATCATAACTACTCCCACTGCCCACATCAGTCCAGGCATAGTGTGGTCCTCATGACCTCATCAGAACTCAACCAGTCACATGGTTTCCCCTTTATCTAAACCCAGTGTCTCCTCATCTTTACCTGCCTCCACTCATGAAGCTCACAACTGTTGCTTCACTGCTGCTCACAGCTCTGCAGCTCTCCTAAATCCTGGAGGAGAAAGGAGAAGTTATAGGAGCCAGTTCTACTTCTCCTGTGACACAGAGACCACTGGCATCAACATCATAACTACTCCCCTGCCCTCTCCTGCCCACATCAGTCTAGATATATCGTGGTCCTCATGACATCTGAATGTACCCACTCACATGGTTTCCCTTTTTCTAAACTAAGTGTCTCATGTTGCCCACAAATGTTGCTTCACTCATTGTGGTCCGGCACAGCCTCAGTTAAAAAAGTTAATAACCCTACAACGTGCGCATGTTTGTCCATCATCGTCCGCCTGCTGCTCACAGCTCTGCAGCTCTCCTAAATCCTGGAGGAGAAAGGAGTAATAATGATTTTACTCTTTTTACCTCGGAGTCATGCAGGGTTAAATGCACAGGTGACAATTTGCCTCAAATATCCAAAACATCCAGCTTCCCAGAGTTAAAGTAACAACCACTTTAAGAGGATTAATAGTTTTCTCCAACAAGTTAGACAGGATTGACTCTTTAGGCTGCAAGCAGCCACAACATAATCAGATAGCGTTATAGAATAAACAGATTGTCTTCTAGGGCCACAAGCAGCTGATTAGAAATGTGCAAAGCCCTGCAATAAATTGATTATTACAACTTTGTCTTGTCAGAGACAACATCAAACTGTTCTCATATAAGCAGCTATTTACTGTATAACGCTTTGGTATAAGGAAGTATTAATGTCTGTGAATGGAAATCAGCTCTTTTTTGGAGACCAGTGTATAGAGCTTACCCAACCAGAGGATGACTGGTCTGACTTAAACAGACCACAACATCATTAAACAACAACTCCTGCAACTTGGCACAAAACCATTCTCCTAGCTGTCCTCTCTGTAACCTGCTTCTACTTTGTCAGTCAGTGTACCGTACTGTGTACTGACGCTTTGTGATTTATCACACAGTGAATCACCTTTTAGTTAACGGGCCGGCAAAACACTGTACACTTATAAAGTTTTGGCTGCAAGAGTAAAGTTTTACTTTGTTCTTTTAGTATGAGGATGGTTAACAAGCTCTAGTTAAACATTGTGTTTGGGCTTGAAATGCTTTTGATTTACAGAACCATGATTTGCTGCTTGATCTGTCACTGACTGGCTTGAAATCTCTTTACATATGATCAGGGGTAATGCATCGATACACCTACAGATGAATAATTCATAATGCCACATGTCAGAAACTCCATACATACGCTCATACAGTATATTGATGAGACTGATCAGACCATCCTAACCCCCCCTGACGTTTGCCTCTTGCAGGCATGGTCCTGGTTCGCAGTGAGAGTGGACAGCTGCTGATGATTCACCAGCAGACCTTGGCTCAGATGCAGGCTCAGTCGCAGTCCCAAAGCGCCATGACACCACGACCTGCGGCCCCCACAAGCACTCCACCTGTCCAGATCAATTCTCTACAGGTAACAGCTGAACACATGGCTGCAGTCACAAACACAACATGTGACTCATACCTGTTAGGTAGTGATGCACTGATCTGATCTACTGGATCAGTATTTATGTACATCATAATCCTGAAACAGGAACTTTAAAAGAATGTTGGTGTAGAAATATCTTCACTTTTAGTTTGGAAATGGTCGTACTAATCATCATCATTTAGATCTGTTCTCCGTCTTAACCGATATCCTGAGTTTAGGTATCATTCAGGACTGGTATCAGTCCTGAATGATCAAGAGAAACACTGGACTTGAGCAATATATCACAAGCCTCCCATCAAAGTGACAATGTTCACAGTCACAATAATGAACACACTTTGAGTTGTCACCCTGCAAATGTTTTCAATCTAATTATTTAGACACACTTTGTTACATCATGTACAATTTTACTGTCGGATAGAAAATAAAAATCAACCAAATGTGTTTTTCTTGTGCTAGAAATTGTAAACAAAGACGCCGTGTTGATTTGATGCATTTCACTTTGCAGTCTGATTTCATTATATTTTGACAGATGGTTTCACATGCACGCTCTGGCTGAACGGTAAAGGAGCAATCAAAATGAACAGGCTTTATTTAGCATACGTGGAGTTCTGCATCCAACGTTAAATTGAGTTAAGGAACTGAAAGAGATAACTCAGTGGAAAAATTGCTACACCTGCTTCAAATAATTGACTGAAAAAAACCCAGTCATTTCTTTGCTACTGAAGTGAAAGGCAGCATATATAAAGTGCAATTATGTAAAAAGATAAATCCTAAGTAGTGCACTGTTATTTAAATTGTCATGTACGACACCTCCTCTCATATCTCCTGCTGTTCTACAGGCTCCAGGCGCGGCGTCGCTGCTGACTCGTTCAGTTGCCCCCACCACTATCATTAAACAAGGTTCCACGGCCCAGACCACTGTGACGCCCACCACCAAACTGCAGAGGCCGCCCGTACTGCAGGTAAAGCCACCACAATGTAATTACCTGTGTAGAATATAAAGGCAGCAAGCACCAAAGTTAAAACAAACCTCTGAGATATCCTGCTGATTGGCTACATGCGGCACTTTTGGCATCAACATCATAATTACTCCCCTACCCTCTGCTGCCCACATCAGTCTAGACATGGCGTGGTCCTTATGACCTCGTCAAAACTCAACCAGTTACCTAGAATTCAAAAGTTATATAATGATCTTACTCTTTTTACCTTTGATGCAGGATTAAATGCATTGTTCTTGAACAAGTTAAATAGATTTTCTAAATGAATTGGAATGTGTGATTAAAAAAAAAAATAATAATATTGCTCAGTTATCAACTTGTTTTGCCAAATAACTGCAAGGAAAGGCTGGGTTTTCTGTCAAGGCTTGAAGATCTGGCCTTTTTGTCTGCCTACTGGTTGTATTAATCTTTTTCTTTCTCTTCGTTGCCATGGAAATTCCTTTAAAGGTTTATACACTTTTCACTGAAACATCATTAGTTTTCATTGTCTGGTTTGCACATCACATTGTTGTTGGGAGCTCTATTGTAATGTAGGGATGGAAGAGGAGAACTGTAAAGCTCCAACGACTGAATGTTGTATACAAAAGACAAACCTCTATCTCTTTCCTGGAAGAATAAAAATGACGGGCATGTTATTCTGACCTTGTCATTTTCCTGAGTCTCATCTCATGGCTGCATATTCACTGACTCAAACAGAACACCATCATGCTGGGAGGAACGGCCGCCAGCCCGGGTCAGCCGCTAGGAACGTCCACCACTGTACAGCCTGGATCTGCAGCCACAACTGTGACACAGAGGGCAGGGCCCCTCAGGGCCCCTGGGGCCTCCGCTCCAATAGCTATCACAGCTGTAAGAGAGAAGTAGTAACCTTGAACATTTTATAATGAACCACACAGATATGTAATTTTCTAGTGTTTTGTGTTGTGCTCTATTTTTCTACTGTAAATGAAATGTGTGTTTTAGAAAAGTACAGTTTGTTTGTGTGTTTTGCAGGAGACACTTGAGAATGTGAAGAAGTGTAGGAACTTTTTGTCCACGCTGATCAAGCTGGCATCCAGTGGAAAACAGTCCTCTGAGACCACAGCCAGCGTCAAGGAGCTGGTCAAGCAATTGCTGGTACAGTTTTCTCCTTCTTCTTCCTCATTATTCCATCATATCCTTCATCTCTTTCTCTCACCATCTCTGGGCCCTACGACTTAAGTGTTTGTTGGTTCAAATTCTCCTTTCCTGCACCCATTTTTGTTAAAAAAGCAAATGCACTTGCCTCCACCTGAGCACCAATGGGTGTGTTGCTCATCCTCTCTCGTTATTCCTTTGTTCTGTTTTTCCTTAACCTTCAATCTCGTTTCTGTTCTTATTCATCTTCTGTTTCTATTGTACAACAGGAAGCAAAGATAGAGCCTGAAGATTTCACCAGTAGATTATACAAAGAGCTGAACTCGTCGCCACAGCCGTACCTTGTGCCTTTCCTGAAGGTGAGATCAACAACACACTCGCAGATAGAACGGCTAATACGGCATTTTATGCTTCTAGTCCTCTTTTCATCAGTTCACCTGCACATGAAGGCTGTGCCCTGCGTGACAGACAAAAGCTGCATTCACACAGCACATGCACTTCAACCCTGAACCTTTCTATACATTACCTGGTGGCACTGTATGTCTGAATCCGTTGAACTGGACATTACAGATGGATTTTTAGATAAAAACACTTATTTCCAACATGGTCCCGAGATGTCATGACAAAAACATACGTAAAAAAGGATTCAAAATCATCTAAAAACAAAATAATCTTAAAATCCTAAAAGGTAGCATTATATCATAGAAGAAGAAAAATAAACCCACATCAAAAATTGATGAGTCTTGTTTCCCAGAACAAGAAAGAAAGATATACTTGATGTTAGACATGGCAGGTCATTTATACAGACAGTACTGATTTGCCTCATCACAAATTTGGAAATTGTCATATTATTGTGTCAATGCAAAAGTATCTAAAGTAAAAAGTCAAATAAATAAAATCGATATAAAAACACATTCATCCTGCTTGCTGGTTCAGCAGTGGGAAATCCTGCTAAGCATTCACCATTACAAATAGCTCCTTCACTGTTTTGCCAGTGGGATGTTTAGTGGTTTATTTAAAACAAACCTAGAGAAAGTGCAACGTAAACTACATTTCCTCTAAATTCTCTCTCTTCTTGTTGTTTCCAGCACAGTGTTTAATAGTCTTTAATAGTCTTATCTTGAACTGCTGTTTCTTTGTAAATGTGTCCTGTGTGGATTAAAGTAGACGTCATTAAACTACTGTTTATTTACTCTGTCTGTCCTCTGTCCTCCTGCAGAGAAGTCTCCCTGCACTGCGTCAGTTGACCCCAGACTCAGAGGCCTTCATTCAGCAGAGCCTGCTGCCGCAGCCCAGCACTCAGGCGGCTGCCACAGCCTCCAAGGCCCTCACCGCTGTGGTGCTGCGACCTCCAATCTCCACCGCCACCACTGTAGCCACCAGCTCCACCGGGAACAAAACCACAGTCATCAGCCTCCCTCAGATGCCTCACAGCAAAACAGTACTGGTAATATGTCTGTTTAGTATCTGAATTCAGTGATGGGCAGGCAAATAGTAAATGAAGTGTAAAAGTTTATACATCTGTTTTTGTTATTGTGTCTCGCCACAGCAACACGGGACTATAGTGAGGCCACAGGTGACAGTGGCTCAGTCTCCCATGGTAACACTCCGAGGTCAACCCCACAGCCGCATCATTGTGGGCCAGCCGCAGGTTGTCAAACAGCTGCAGACAGGTGTGACGCTCTCTTACTCTTTTTTTTATTTCTTCCTTGGGGATGTAAAATCAGTGCCAATGAATGTGACCACTATTTTCTTTATTTGGTGTATTATACAGTTTCCAGTGAGAATTGGTGGTGAGATTTAGATGCTAAACATATTAATTAAAGTCACTGAATAACACAAAGAATACTTTGAGTCACCCATTTACTATGTTCCACTCTGGGCTGCCACCGTGTGGATACTGTCTGTAACTGCAGGACAAAATCCTTTGACAAAGATGTCAAATATAAAATCTGAAATTATTATTATATTCATGTTACAGTGCATGTTTTAAAAATTTCTTTTAACTGCAACATTTTCTTACTCACAGCAGCATTAATCTGACCGTTCCTCTGTCTCTGTTAGTTCCGGCTGTGAGGCACATGTTTGTTCCGGGGACTAAAGGAGTGCAGGTCGTCAGTCAGACCCTTCTCACTGCCGCTCAGAGGAACAAGCTGATGGAAGCAGGAGGAGGAACCTTCAGGTTTGACACACGTTCAGTTAAATGATGAATAAACATTGGTCTCCAGTATCATATTTTCACTATCTTACATCCTTAAAAGCAATTGAGAAGATGCTTAATGTTCTTATTCATATATTTGATGATGGAACAGTGGTTAACTAATAAAAACTTGTGACTTATACCTGGAATAATTAATTTATTAGTTTATCAAACAACAGAAAAGTAAGCATTGAAGTTTTTCACTTATTATTAAGTCATTTTAATTAATTCACCACTTCCAGCTCATAGAAGATTTGCAGCTTGACTTACTTACGTGATGCTAAAATAATCATTAAATATCAGATTTTTTTCCCTACTTGCTGACATTTTATCGCCCAAACAATTAGTGGTTTAATTAAAAATTGCGGCATATTGATTTACCAGAAGTCAGACTGGGAAATCCAGCTTTAAATCAGGACCATAGGCTTCTATGCTTTCAGTTTTTATTTATTGGAACATGAACTCACCAGTGTCGAACCAGACTTTTAAACACATCCCCAATTTATTGCTCATTCAACAGTGCAGCTGTAAATACTTAAGTAGGCTATTGTGTGATGTAAATGAGTCACACATGCACTTTAAAACTCTTTGATTCCAGCGCGCCGGTTTATTGTCCTTGTGTCTGTTTCTATTTGACCACCCTTGTGTTTGTTGACACATTTGCTAATTAATGCAGTAATTATGTGAATTAATGACCTCGTAAGCATCAGTGGTTTTGTGTAATATATCATGGTCGTTACTCCTCCCTGTCAAGACCAAGTGAACTAACTGTATCTCTGCTTTCACAAAGATAGAGTAAAGCTTCAATGAGTAGAAATGAGTCAGCAGACAATAATAAGTACATTAGATTGTACAGGTGTAACTCAAAAGACTGTTTTATACTGTAGGACAAATATGTGGCTGAGCAATGTGATAGTTTGTGCTCTGCCTTGTTTTAACAGGTCGCTTGATCAAACTGCAGAATCATAGTTGTGATAAAACAAACAAAGAGCGATTTCATTGAAAACTGCGTGTTTGGATATACTGGCGAGGAAGTAGGACGCGTCGGCACAGACAGTTTAAAACTGCCGAGACAAATCAGAGTTAACTGCTGCATCTGTCTAAAAGATGTATTCTTTCAATTACTCTTCTCACCAGATGCCTGCTGTTATTTGCTTTCTTGTTGTTTATGAACCACGGGTATGTGCAAGAAGAGATTTACACATATTTGTTGTAACAAATATGTCCGCGCCGTTTTATGTGACTCGAAATGAGATGGTCTTAAATTGATCCAGTCTTTCTTTCTTATATTACATTGATCTCGATTTCTCTAAATACTATACTTTGTCCAATGTAATTCTTTAACTATGACTTGGGAGCACCAGGCTTTGACTTTTGGAATCCTACACAAAGTATAGTGGCTTTAGGAATAGCTTAAATATTTGCGTTTTGCTGTTATATATGAACTTTATTGATCCTTTCTGCATTGATTTATTAAGTACAAATGTACACAGATAGATAAATAGATATCAGTTTTAAGCAACGTGCTCGTGTTGCTGTTCCTCACATCACTTTCTGTTTCTTCCAGGGATGATGATGATATCAACGACGTGGCCTCCATGGCAGGAGTCAACTTGTCGGAGGAGAGTGCCCGTATCTTAGCAACCAACTCTGACCTTGTTGGTGCGGTGACTCGCTCCTGCAAGGATGAGGCCTTCCTCTCCACCTCTCCACTCACCCGGAGAGCTCTCGAGATCGGTGAGACACACAAACTGAAGAGAACACGTGCGGCTCGTTTCTTGGTGTTAAAGAGTGAATCTGTCTCATTCTGCTCAAATCTTAATCCCCCCCCCCATCTCATTGTGACAGGTAAGAAGTTTGGTATCAGCGAGTTGGGCTCAGATGTGATCAACTTCATCTCCCATGCTACGCAGCAGCGACTGCAGAGCCTGCTGGAGAAGGTGTCACTCGTGGCGCAGCAGAAGAACGTAACTTTCAAGGTGACGGTTTATTACCATCTATTTTAAGTGAGAGTTGCCATTTACTCTGCTTCAGCTTCTCACATTGTGTCTTTCTGTTCCTCCTCGCTGTGTCTTTATATAAATCTAACCTTCAGGAGGATGAGCGGCACGTGCAGGTCAGCGATGTGCGAACCCAGCTCCGATACTTCGAGCAGCTGGATCAGGTGGAGAAGCAGAGGAAGGAGGAGCAGGAGAGAGAGATCCTCCTGAAGGCTGCCAAGGTAAGATTCTATCTATAGTAGCTCTGTACGATTCTGTCATAACTGCTTAGAGAAGGCGAGTGAGTGATCTCAGGTCAGTGTCATTAATATACATTTTCCTCGGCTGCGAGAGAGCCGATATGCTAACGATGAGTGAGCGAATGAATAAAACAATTGATTGAATAAATTGAACATATCCATCTTGAAATATTAAAATGTCCTCTGCATCGCCGCAGTCCCGGTCACGACAAGAGGACCCCGAGCAGCTGAGACTCAAACAAAAGGCCAAAGAGGTAAATATATGCTACCGTAAGTGTATGATTGTATTCTGATGAGTTGGACTGTGAGACTGATCTGTGTGTGATTCCTCCTCCAGATGCAGCAGCAGGAGCTGGCTCAGATCCGGCAGAGAGAAGCCAACCTCACGGCGCTGGCAGCCATTGGCCCAAGGAAAAAACAAAAAATGTACTCTCCTGTTCGAGGTGCCAGTGCAGAGGTGAGGAACATGGAAGCATTTAATGCAGACGGGGTTTTTTTCTTTTTTCAAATTCACATAAGAGCTCATTAAACGACTAAATGTCTGTCTTGTGTTTGCTCCATTTCCACCTTCCAGGGCTCCGGGTCAGGGCCCTGCCAGCCTGCGGGCTCCGGTGGAGGGGGCTCCAGACAGTTTATGCGACAGCGCATCACCAGAGTCAACCTCAGGGACCTGCTCTTCTGCCTGGAGAATGAAAGAGGGACCAGTCACTCACACCTACTCTATAAAGGCTTCCTCAAATAGCACCCGCATTAAAGTGACGAGTCTAACTCAGTGGCATTAAGGAAGCAGAGTTGACTGTCAGCTCAGACCCTCTCTGCTGGTACTTTGATCACCCTCTGCAGAATGTGGGGAGACGTGTGTCTGTGGGAAGTGAATTATCTGGAACGCCGAGGAGACGTCAGCTTTCAAAAGCCTCTTCAGCTCTCAGCCCTTTTGTGTTCTCAGCACAGAGATGGAGCAAATATTGAAACTTGGCCCTGATTTCAGCGGGAGCCTCTCAGCTCGCTTTGCTCTTCAGAGACCAGTTGCACTCAGCCGCTCTTCCCTCATGCACTGCCTCACGCTGCTCAGGAGGAGAAGAAAAAAAAAAACGTCTTTTACCGAACTGAGCTCTTCAGATTTGAAAGCCTTGTCAGTGTCATTGCACTGACTTCTGGGTAGAAATGAATAAGTGGTTCCATTTGAGATTAACGTGCAACATTCAGCTGCAGCCTGATATCCCAAAACTGCAGTAATTCAAACTTTCTCGACCGTGACGACATAAACACTCTGTTTATTTACGTTTTTTAACAGAGGTTTTAATTTATCGCACATTTATACCTTGTGTTTTTTTTTTTGCCAGTTTTATTTTGCCTGTGGATTGTTTCACAGAGATTTATTTTGACTCCTCCTGTCTTTTGCTGAGTTGCCTTGTTCAAATGAAGCCATATGAATTAGACTGTGACGTTCAGCTCATGTAACTTCATCACTCCATCAGCTCGTTCCAGATTTGTCGGATGCATTCTTTATTTTGTTGTTTGCTTTTTTTTTTTGTGTGTGTCTTTGCTTGATTGGAAACAGAAATAATAATGTATATCATGCGTCGTGCAGCAGTTTAATCCCACAGGGTTACACATGGTGTAATCACAAGGTGTTGATATCTGTTGGTATTTGAATTGCGGTGTTTTCACTGTGGGAGATCCTGAGTGTTTATTTTTTATTATTTTATTTAGATTCCAGCACAGTTACAACAATGTTTACTTATCATCCCTGCCGATCATTTCTGAAGCAACCATACTGAGTTTTTAGTTTTTCCCCTACAGCCTATTTCCATGCATTTCTTAAGTGATGACAGACAATTCAACTTTCTGTTTTTTAATATCCTGGTGCCATTTATTTATAGAAGATCCAAGAATAATGAGCCGTGCACTTGAAAAATAATACTGAGGATTTGGGTGTGTATGCTTATTCTAAAACTAATAATCAGAACTATAAACCAATATTCCTGCCTTTTTAAAAAAATGTCACAAAAAGAACTTCAAATCAAAATGTACAATGTTAATGTAACTTCTGGCTAAAATGTATTGGGGCAGGATATTAACTCAATTCAGTTCTTTTCTGTTTGTACCATTGGAAATATATTAGACATTGGTTAATGCTACTTAATAAAATCATGTATGGTGTAATTTGCAAGTGATTTAAAGTTTCCGCACTGTGTAGCCCATGTGCTATAATATGAAATTTAAGAAATGGAGTATAGAGAAATCCCAGTAACATATTTTTTTCAGTGAAGTTGAGCATCTTCATTTTTATATTTGAATGGATGATGGAGGTCACGTCGGGTGAAACATGAGAACTGCACTTTGACACATCAGTTTTCTAAGGACATAAACACAATAACTTTCTATATTTGTAGCGCACATAATTCTAATAATTATAATTTTGGGACTTTATACCTTTTTGTCGTTTAACAAGAGAATGTTTATGGGCAGATTTTATTACTGTACATACTTAAGTTTGCTATTTGTAGATTTATCAGTTGCCAACTTTACAATGAGAGAATTTGTGGAATTTTTCCTACACATTCATTTGTCGAATAAGACGAATAAATGATGCTCTCCCAATATCATGTAAATTTTGCACAGCCACTTGTTTATATGTAAATATCTGAATTGCTATTTTATAATGGATTGAGAGAGAATGATCTCTATTAAAAAAGAAATATCTTTATCTTGAGTGTCGTGATTATTGATGACATCGTTGTGTTCACTCACACATTGGGCTTAGTTTGTCATGTCATGTCCGCACTGTTAATCCTATTTTATCTTCTCTACCATTTACAATCAGCCCATTTGTTATGAAATAATCCAACAATTTCAATCTTGAAGCACATTAAAATGGGGATTTAAAAAAATCTGACTTATCCCTATAGCAATTTTCCACATATTCTTATTCCTTGTTTGCGTCTTATCATTTAATTTCTTCAAGCTGTTCGATCAGATCAGATCTTATCATACATCTGAGAGGTCGATCTTAATTGGTCACTGCTTCCAAACGCAGACATTTCCAGTTGCATTGTGAATCCTTTAAAAATCCAAAATGGACATTCTGACTTTTTAAATACTTCACCCCTCTCTCTGTTTGAAGCTGAAGAATTTGGCAGCACACCAGCTCATCAGTGCACGAAACGTGATCATTTCAAGGATTCCATTCTCCCTAAGTGCTTAAAAATATATTCTTTATGTCCAACAACGATCATCTCTGACAGAGTTTGTGTGCTCCATAATAACTACATCACCAAAAAACGCCAGAGAAAGAGAAACGCTGTGTTGTAACAGACTCATTAATGGCTGCACAAATTGCCAAAATGCAACCTCTTGCACACACTCCTCTAGAAACTCCCCGTTTAATATCCTCCTCTATTAAAACGTATTCAGCAGCACTGCAGAGGGAGCGTGATGAGGCCAAGTCCTCAAAATAAAAAATAATTAGGAGCCCATTACTGCTGGATAAAACAATACATTACGCATTGAATTTCCTTCCTTAACCTTGAAACATAATCAAAAGATGTTTTTTTTCAGAGAAATAAACAAGATTTGTATCTCTCTACTTCAGTATTTCTGTTTTTCTACCACAGATTAAACTGTAATCTTTAGTTTTTTTTCTTGCATGTGTTCCGTCAGATGATTAAAGTTTAGCTGAACTCACTCGGGGCACTTTTAATCACTGTAAATTTATTTTATGCCTCTTGAATTTATACCTCGGTGACAAAACGGGCCTAAATCACCAGGACCTTTGTCTTATCATGTTCACAGAAAGAGGCAGTAAAAGTCACATTTATATGAGTGGTGGGAGTGAGCGGGGGAAGCTGTTCATGGTGTAATAGTTACAAAGTTCCCTCATTATTCACTCTGAGGTGTTCTTTATGGATATGGGGTATTTTAAAAGTGATCTACTGCGCAGTGGGAAGACATGTTGAGCCCCTTGGGAACTGTTTCACATTCATTCTTCTTCATCTCAGGTTCCCTCTATAGGTTGTTCTCACCCGTCTCATGGTTTGTATGCTTTTTAAAACAGGATTACGCAAAAAATTTAAATAACAGATTTCTGTGAAACTGGACGAATGGGACTTGGGCCAAGAAAGACCCCTTTAAATTATGGATCCAGACAAAGGGGCCATATCTAGGGAACTAATATCTATGAGAGTTTGGTGCAGCACCATCAAATTTAAAGGGACCGTTTGGTCTTCGCGAAGTTTTGGTTTCTGATTGTAGTCTTTTGATTTGGTGTGAAAATCTCATTCATCACTGAGCGGTTTGTGGTCGCTGAGTGGAGAACACAGACCTGAAGTGAGTCGAGCCTGATGTGGGAGTCGGGGTGGCTCCACAGGAGGGCACTGTTGCACCACCTGGCCACCACACACCAGAGTTCAGTCTGAGGCATCTGCTGCCAAAGGCCTGTATGACCTGGGTCCATATAACTCACATGTTGCCATATGTAAGAGCTGGGAGGAAAAAGTTTTACCAGCAAAAGTCATTTCTTTTTGAAGCGCACGATAAAAAAAGTAACTTTTCTTTCTAAGGAAACCAGCTGCAACATGATTCCGTGCGAGTACTGACTTCCTGACGTCTGCTTCGTGGAGGATCTGAGAACACACACACACACACACACACACACACACACACACACACACACACAGACACACACACACACACACACACACACACACACACACACACACACACACACACACACACACACACACACGGGCAGATGGACATCTCCGTTAAGGATCACACCAATGCACTTCCATTCTCTTCCCTCATATTTGTTGGATTTGAGGCTTAGGAAGTTGTTTGTTCTGCTCCCTCTGCAGACAAGGTATCTCATGCCTGTTGTCGCCCAAACCGTTGTCTCGGTTGTCTGGAGATCCAGGCACGGGCACACTTCTAAGTCTTCTGCAATATGAGTTGTCAGGCTATATTTGCTTATGTTACTCTGGGACACCAAACTCAATTCCACTGCCTTGTTTGATTTTGCATAATGAGCGGCTGCTGGCTGGGATCATGTGTTTGAGTGACAGCCTTGAAGATGAGTGAATACGTTTCACATATTCTGATGGATTTTATACTTTTACACTCTAATGGCTAAAAACATGGAGAACCAGTCTCTACTGAGCCCTGATGTGTGGTTTAAATAAAGTGGACACCTGTTGCAGGTGATTATAAATGAGTTTAAGAAATATTTACGAGTTATAAAGTTTGAAACATAAATTATTGTTCATGGCCAAGTATAAACTATATACTTTACTCTATAGTTTGTGTAGAATATATGTGCCTACAGAAATAAGTCATTATTTATGTCCTCCAACTTAAACTAGGATTCAATATGTAGTTTTTATCAATAATTTCAAACGTAGTGTTTATAGTTTGGTTATACAACCTTTGATTTACAGTTACATTTCATTATATAAATCATGTACAAAAATACTTAATGGTTACTAACGCAGGTCAAGAAAAAAAGAAGAATACGTATTTTTTGTAAAAACCAAACCGATAAAATATATAAATATAAACAGTGTGGAACAGGCAACACTTGATATTACAGCCGACAGAGCTTTCACCGTTAAATTAAAACATGTACAGGTATCTCTAAAAATAAATACTACCTTAGCTCCCCATTAAACATTAAAGAGTATCTGTGTTTGATCCACCAGCCTCTGTATGTGACACGACTACATCAGCTCATGTTCTCTTCCTCACATGCGATAGTTGTGTTCTGCTGCTGCTGCTGCTTCGTTTCCACGTCTGCAAAACAATCTCTCAGCTTGTGCCTTTTCTGGATCATACAGTGAAGTCGAAAGACATGAAAATAAATCCCCGGAGTACAGGTGCAGATTCCCTGTCGAGAGTTAATATGTATTTTTTAATGTAATTGCACCAAATTAAAGTTTGTTGATAAAAGAAACTCTGAGGTGTATTTTACATGACACAGTGAAAAACGGGTCTATGAACTGTAATATCATGCACGGCTGCTCTCACCTTTTACCGTTAAATTACACAATGAAAAACAGGATGTTTTTTTTACACTGTTTATACCAAACTTCAGGTTTGAGTTTATTATTTGCAAAAACACTTGGCATGTAATTGTTTTTTCTCCTTTTGTCTAAAGTTCAAAAACTTTAACTCCCCGGTTGTCTTGAGTCTTGTTTACTTCCATATTCCATAATTATTCTACATTTAAGTACCAGTAAGGTTTTTATTCCCCCAAGATATTGCAGAATCCAACTTGCGGCTGCTGCAGGAGCCTCCGTATGTGAGGTGTCCTCACAACCAGGTGAATTACACCTGCCCCAAGTACCATGAAGTCATTTTACCTGATTTATTCACCCACATTTCCCTGTATATATTCTCAGTTGTGTTATAATATCAATGTTAGAATTACGGCAAATCCCTCTCAAAACTTTTACAGGTGTTAAAAACCAAAGAACTGAACAAAGTCAAAACACAAAGTCAAGGGATCACAGTTACATTTACTCTGACTGGGACTTGAGGCTGAATTTGATCCTTTCAGCAGATGTTGCAGCATTTTACATCTGGACAGTGCATGGACATCCTCTGGGGATCATGAATAAAGTGAAGGACAAACAGACACCAGGTCTTTGGAGCTGAAAAACAATCTCTCATGTCTAATGACTCGTGTTGATCCTGCAAAAATAAATACAATCCACAAACACCAGTTATTTTACTGTATATTAGCATCATCACTTCCCTCCATGTGCTCTCAAATGTGTGTTTACAGAATATAAATTAATTCACAGAATCAAAGTCCTGTAATAAGTGTGATTTGCTGCTGCTGGCTGTCAACTGTATCGCACCGATCAGAGCAGATGGATGAGATTCCCCCAACAGAGAGAAACAGATAAACAAAAAACAAGCCCTGCTCACCTGTTTAGCAGGAAGTCAGCGCGAGTTCAAACTTCCTACAGGTGCGAAGCCAGAGCTTGTTTTTGTTTCTGACATTTCTCTGTCAGATGATATCCGGAGGCTCACTGGAGGTTTTGGCCTCGCAACCGTGAGCCGCTCTGTGTTCCGACATCTGCTCCCATCACTGAGGGGGGAACGGTGGAGAGGATGAGGATGAAGCTCCAGCTGCAAGAGACGAAGAGCTTTTACGTCCTGTAAATAAAACATCAAGTTTAAAGCTGCTGTCGACACAGTGTTGAACCAAAAATGGAAATTCAGAGACTCAAGATGAAACCCTGAGGTGAGAGGATCGAACGTTTTCCTAAGATATTTTACTAGAATGTTAGATTGTGTTGTAGTGGAATCCCACAGTGCTCCCAATTCAAAATTATCCTCTTTATCATCTTAAAATACTGTAAATATATGTATATATAAATACATATGAAACATTATGACTGGAGTTAATGGCAGACAAATATAATGTGAACACAACTTGTTTTATTCTTTCTCATTTCTTATTTTTCCTCCATTTTTGGAATTGAACCCACATTCAAAGAAATTCTGTCAGAAAAGTAGAGGATGGTAAAATGAAGGAACTGTTGTCAGGACGTTGTCGACATCCTGACTATAAATAAAAAAGATGCTTTGTTAAAAAATGTAAATGTATTCTTCATTTATGGCCTTTACAAGCTAATAAATGAGTTTTGTCCACTGACAGGATATCAAATTTAGCAGAATATATCATAAAGACCGACCAACAACTCTTTATTACAGCAGTAAAATATTATGGCATAAAGACACAAAAAGAAAAACAGTCAATTAAATCTGAATTTGGACGTGAACGCATTTACAATGAGCAGATAGATGTGGAGATTTACCGTTTATCACTGAAACTGAAACACCAGTTTGATTTCCCTGGAAGATAATTTGGGAAACAAGTCTTTCTGTAGCTGTCAGGTTTGGTTTAGAGCGAGAAATATTCAAGCCTGTAGGTTGCTGCTTTTCAACTGGCAGCGTGTGTGCGTGTGTGTGTGTGTGTGTGTGTGTGTGTGTGTGTGTGTGTGTTTGTGAGAGAGAGAACAACAATCTCAAACTGATCTCAGAAAACAGAAGGAGAGGCGAAAAACAGGGGAAATTAACAACACAACTACTGGTGTATCAACAAGTGCTTTAAATGATCTGCAACACATTTCAACAAATTGTCGTTCACTGTGCATCTTCAAGTTGTAAAAATAGAAGTAATTAAAAAAAAATGCTGCTAACAGCCGCAATGATTTACCTCATAATTTAATTATATTCAAAAATAACAGTTTGGGTTTTTTAGGTTATGTTACCTCAGGTTGGATTTAGATGGGTTTATTCAACTGGTGACTGACTGACTGGTTTCATTGACTCATAACTGCCGGACTCACGACTGCACTGACGTGGCAGCCGAGCAGGAGCCAGGTTACAGAATCAGATTTTTCCCTCAGAAAGGTCAGAGAGAATCGTGCTGCAGAGGAAACTTCGTGGCATTAAATCAATCTGGGGCCAAACAAGCTCTGTACAACTCTGAGCGATCGCCATCATCCCATGATGCATTTCTCTCGTGCATTGGAAGACATTTTTCTCCTCTCACCGGTTTCATGAACACGTCACTGTTTGGACACGTGAAGCTGCTTTCTCATGTGAAGCCTGGTTACATAAAGGTTTATAACCTTCATCAATATCAATGTGAGAAGGTTCAATACTTGATATGATACTTGATAACTCGATATGATGATTTTGCCGTGTGTAAACACAGTGAGGAGATATTAAACATATTGATTCACATCGGGTGAGTCAAATGTTTCGCTGTTTATTTGTCATTCTCTGCTCATAAAGAAAAGTTTAAATCCACGTAATCTCTGAACAGATTCTGCGTGTGAATAAACAGAATCTGTAGATTTACTTTTCCAGTTTAACCAATCCCGTCTGAGCAGGCTTTGATCCATGTGGAGAGGAAACACACCGACTGAAATGCATCGGTTTTTCAGCTTTTTTAATTTCAGTCTGAAAACCTACGTTTGAAATATTTATTGCAGCAGCAGCACAAAGTTAGAGTTTGGTGTCCAGGCTCTGACTTCATCACTTTCCCCAAGTATGATAACACTAATATCGGGGGGGTGATGATTAAATATACCACAGGTGGATGCTGGGCTGAATCGACAGACAGCGATACTGACGCAGGGCAGCAGAGACATTGACAAGCAAAGGGAGAGATGGGAAGTCTTTGCAGATTAAACAGATTGATGGGAGGGTGTGTATCATAGAGGGCTGTGGAGAGTGAGGCATGTCACGTGATCAGAGCAGCACAGAGAACTAGCCTGAACTAGCTTTCAAGCGTCGCTCCATTTATCTGCAGTCATTTGAGGGAAAGAAGTTGTCGTCCTGACCTAAAACATCACTGTTCAAATCCCTATTTGTGAAAAACACGGTCGTGTCGTGTCTCAACTCCAACTCCATTCTTGCATCTCTCCACAAAAGGAAGAGTCTTGGATATCTACTGTCTTCACCAGAGGCCCTAAAGTATTGTCAGTTCCCGCTATTGGCTTATTCGTTGTCACGCGATAGCCAACGGGCTCCGAGTTTAACAAATAATGTGACTTTTACCACGAACATGATCGATATCGACTGATGTGAAATACAAGAAACGTCACAGACCCATGTGTTCACGCTGGTATTTTCCAACATGCTCCATGTGCTGGATATGGATTTCCATTACTCAGCTCATTCAGGGAAGCAAAGGGAGAGGGAACGAGCGGCGCTCCCTCCGGACTGAGAAACAACCTGCGCCTGCATCCTCGGCGCATAATTGAACAAATTAGCCGTGAGCAGCTGTTACCTGTTAAAGTGACCCGCATTCATTTTTATCACCGCGGACAAGAGGTCCGATAGCATCTGCATGCTACAGCTGACAGCCAGTCCGATTAGCTCTCTGATTCCTGCTTCCAGTATATCATGACAAAGATAATTACCTCAACGTCTCATTTTATGGATTCTACAAATCGCCAGGCTCACGGAGCACGCCAAGTGTCCATCAATTATCGCCACGCTCTGCTGGTTGTAGCCCGTCCAAGTTGGCTGCCTCGGCTTTGAGAAACCACTTTGTCTTGAGTGAGAGAAGGTCTCTAATGTTGCCATAAGTGAGCGCCCACTGCTGGTTCACTTCTAAAATTAGGAATACAGTGTGTAATCATGAGGCAGAAGCACATGACCCTCGTGGTCTGACCTCTCAGACGCTCGGCGAGGGCTCATCAGCGGCTCGACCTCGAGAACGCTCGCTGTGACATCAGCCTCTGAGCGAGCTCGAGAAGACTCGGCCAGTAATGACCATTTATAAGTTTTGGCATTCATTGTGTTGAAGTTAAGTGGCTGTAAAACCGAATACTTACAGACATGAGTGTTCAGGTTCATTGAACTGCTGAGGGATCTTAAACACAAGTACCCTGTCTGAGAGCAAATCTCCATTCGTTATCTGAAAGAATTAAATAAAAGGAAACAACTCTCTCCAGCCTCCTGCTGAGGCGATAGTTTACTTGAAGTTCTGATAAAATTACCTCATATGGTGCCATCGTCTCGTTAAAAGAAAACTCAAAGCTTCAGAAATGAATCCTTTTATGTTATCAGAGGATCAAAGATGACGTGTCATGTGAAAGTGTTGTTATCACTCAGAGGATTTAGCCTTTACGGACGCAACACTAACATCTTGGTTCAATCTCACAGCTTTCATCAGTGTCAATGCAGACGCAGGAAGCAGTTCAATGAAAAGGTTTCTATAAACTCGACTTACAATAAGTGCATTCAACCATGAGGTACAAACCCAGAACAAGAAGAGTCAAGAAAGTACATTTTCTTCAAGAAAGCCAAACTACTAGCTAGTAAGTGTCATTTAAGTGCTTCTAAATTTTTTTTTTTATTCAAGGTATAGTCTGATACATTGTTTATATCATATTCATATATATAACTGGAGCAAGGACATTAAGAATAAAGCAGAATACCAGGAGTGGGGATCGAACCCACGAGGGCATTTGCCCATTGGATCTTAAGTCCAACGCCTTAACCTCTCGGCCATCCTGGTACGAAGGACAGTGTCTTCAGGTGGAAAAAAATCACGACAAACTCAATGTTCATGTTGTTTCATGTGTGGTCCATGTGCGATATATGATGTTATTATAGATATAAATATGTTTGCTTTCATCAAAAAAGTGACAATATCACAGACTGTATATAAAGTCGGACGACATGACTGCTCTCTAAAAGTGAAGCCAAAGCAGCTCACCCACCTGGTGGCTGGCTGTGGTATAGGTCAGAAACCCCCACCTCATCCATGTGAGTGGATGGGACGTGGTATAGTCAGGTATAGTTCTCATCACACTGATGATTGATTAGTTATTTGATGCAATAAGAACAGGGTGAAACATCATGATTGACAGCTGAGACGGAGTCACGATTGGTGGAGCGTTAGTGGACACGCGTTCTCCATCTTTATTTACAGGCTTGGGATATGATGTTGAAATTATTTTGCACTCGCACATGTAATGTTATAAATGTGGAAAAAATATTGCTGGGTTCTGAACACTTTCTAAAGTTAGCCTTGACAATTGGAAATTTTGTGAACAAAAAAAAGATAATGATGATGAATAGTAAATGGATTCCATTAATATACAAAACACACACACACACACACACACACACACACACACACACACACACACACACACACACACACTCTAATAAAAATCGTATCTGAAAAATGAAATAATAATAATAAATGAAAACAGATGTTTATCATCCACTAATGACTTTGTGAAAGTGGAGTTCACGTCCATCATCCATTCGTTCTGCATTTAATCTGGATGGAACTTCCATTGTATTTTACTAATTACCCAGAATTACCCTGGAGTCAAATTCGTATGCACCAAACTCAAAACACCTGAATCTCCTCATGTTTTCTGTGGTTTTTAAAGAGATTGAAAATTTAATTTCCCAAATCAGCTTCTCCCAGGAGCAGAGCAACAGCACAGCAGTAATTCATTTGTAATTTAAAAATCAGCATTATAGCCGTATGCGTATATTTTACATTTTCACTCATGGCTGGAGTTATTGTTTGCATCGTTCCTGTTTCCTCTCAACTCGGGACACTCGGGGCAATAAACTAAGGCGTATGGAAAATAAATGCACAGCAGCAGCTCCATCCTTTTGAACTATGTGCACGTTATTCCAATAGTCTTCCTTGGAGCCGCCTCAAATCATCCACCTCCTTGATTATGTGGTGCACCTCTCGACAGCTGACCTTTTACTGCCGGAGCAGTCGTCAACACGGAGGAACGTGCGTCTGATCTGTGCATCTTCTGCAGTCGGAGGAAACGGGGTGAAGGCGAAACGCTCGCTTCTCTTCAGGCTGCTTCGTCCGTGCAGAGGAGCTGGACGACAAATCTCTCTGGACCAAAACTCCAAAACTTTTAGCGGCTGCAGTGATCACGCACCGTCATGAAATGTACTTTAAAGAGCTCAGTTGTAACATAAAACAAGCCAAAGGAAGAAAGAGACGCAAATTTGTTAAGTCCCCCACGAGGGAGGCGGTAAACTCCTGAGGCCTCATCTTGCGTGGAAATTAAAAAATTGGAAGATTCGGAACCGAGCAGGAGAGACTACAAAGGGGATTTGAATTCAAGACATTTCACACCCTGCAAAACAATAAAAATGATTTTTTTTACTCTTAAGCGTCTGGGGTCTTCTCAGTCTGTCTATTGTACTTTTCCAAATCCCTGCTCTGTATCTTCAGATTAATATTTCAGATTTTAGCGGTGAAGGCAAAGCGTTTTTATTGTTGCACTAAGATCTCATAAATCAAACATGTCGCTTTAATGGGAAATAAATCGTCTGCTTGTGGATTGTTTGTTCATTATTAATACAGTTGAACGTGTTGATGCGAGCGATGTAGGGTTCTGTTCAGAGAGGATCTCGGAGCGGCAGCCGATACAGTGGCTCCATCGGGGCGATATCTTGTAGGTAAGCGGTGACAGACGGTGGGATCATGGTGACAGCGGCTGTGTCTGTGAGTGATGGATCGCTTCTCTGTGAATGGCTGTGGAGCGTAATACGATTTAGATGTGAGAATGGATTCTAAATCTGATTTCAGGCGATACTATGGGCCCAGAGCTTCACTCCTTTATCCCCGTTTCCCTCACTAGCCATAACACGGTCAGCCGTTCTCTCTGGGGTGCAGCCTCACTGACCCGGGGAAGGAAACATTACCACTTCCAATTCCAGCTTTGAGTCGCCTTTATGACTCTTCGAAACGACTCCCATCATATCATAGCGCTCGTGCTACCTGCCCCTGCCCATCTCGACTGGCGGCTTCTTCAGGAAGGCTCCGCGTGAGTCAGACATCTTTAGTTGATGTGGTGACCCGTGGCAGAGCCGGAGCAGAGTTTCAGGATTGTTTCCCCCGCATGGCTCCGTGGTTCTCTTGACTGTTTGAACTCATTTCTCCCGAGAGCCCGCTCCTCCCCTACGGTGCAGTTACTCTCTGCGAAAGGATTAAATGAGGAGTTCACCGCCGGGGCATCAGGCAATCTACATACAATCGTCCACTATGGCTGCGGATAAATCACAATTGATGTAGGACACTAAAGCCAATGCGCCGTAGCTATTTGTTTATGACACCGAGGAGCACATTTTGAACCATTCGGAGGAAAATGCGTTACTTGGAGATGACTCTGAACGCAGACCGCCCTCACTATCTCCATTACACTCTCTGTGCGCCATGTCTGAGTCCAGAGGCGGCCCGGCCGTCCACTAAAGCGGCCATTAGATAGCTATCCAGTCAGACTTGGGCCATTCCCTCTTTCCTGCATCCTCCTCTGTCCTTCACGTCCTCGGGCTATAATAGAGGAAATGAAAGTCACTGATGGAGAATATGAGGGAATAGTATGGGTAGATGGATGACTGGTCGGACTGTGTCTACAGAGCTCCCTGAGGGAATGTATATATATAACTTATATATACACACACCTGGCTATATGCTAACGTTAGAGCAACAATATACACAACAGATGCAGATCTGTGATCGTTTTGATAACTTCTGCAAGTTGTTGAAACATCGCCTTCTGCAAAGAGCTGAACATTTTTTTTTTATCTAAACTAGAAAATAAAGAATTTCATTAATTGATTATTTCAGCAAAAGTGAAACATCAGTCAGACGCATTCAGTTCTGTTCCTGTTCAGCCAATTCCAGAAGTTCCTATTTGGATGATGAGCTTTGCTGAATCAGAATGAAACTGTTCTCTTACAGTGTTATATCTTGTAGAGTAGAGTAAGAAATTTAAATGATTATTATTCTTTGTCTGGAGACTTTAGTGCACAGTAATAAATATGCAGTATTTAAAACACACATGTGAAGTGGTGGGATGAATATTCATCAATTAATTATATATGCCGCTTATCTTTTGAGGGTCACGGGGGTCAACTGGAGCCAATCCCAGCTGACGGTGCATTCACCCTGGACAGGCTGCTGGTGTATCACAAGGTCAACATATAGAGACAAACAACCATTCACACCTGTGGTCAACTTAGAGTCTCCAATTAACCCTTTGTGCTTTGTGTTTGGCCTGAGGGGTGAAGCTGGAGAACCAGAGAAACCCCACACAGACACAAGGAGAACACACAAACACACAGAAAGATCCCGGCTGAATTGAGATTCCAACCGAGAACCTTCAAGTTAAATATATTCCTCTGAAACATGAGCAGCTTCATACGAATATGAATCCTCATCCTGTCTGAGACAAACCAACGGTCTATGAAGTGACTCAACTTCATTTGAGCTGCAACATTACTGTATGAATGACAATCCAGAAACAAGGTGCATATAAATACTCACACTCATATTGTTTTTTATCCACATAGAGTGTATGATTACCATTGATACTCTTGATACTTGATAATACTGTAGTAGTTTTACTCAAAGTAAGATTTTGATTGCTGGCTATTGGCTTCTAATTTAGTATGAGTACATTATGGTATTAGTACTTTAATGTAAAGAATCTGAATCTATTGCAGATATTATTGCAACATAAAATAAAGGATTAATAGATTCCAGAGCTATTAATAGCTATATATATATATATATATATATATGTGTGTGTATACTTTCATTTCTGCAACTCAAACTAATACTAACTTTTCGTTAACTTTGTCCTTTTTTTCCCGAGACACAAACCAAGACGAGCTTCAGTTAATTGAATCCACTTGGATGTGACAGATTTCACTCGTAGGCGTCATTTGGTCCCAAGTCAACGAGGTTCAGAGCCACAGTTTAAATATATGGAGTTTATATAAGTAGCACTCATGTGTTTTATGATGATAAGTATGTTGACAGAGACATTAAGGCATTAAGTAGTTTAATTAATGGTGTCGTTAGCAGAACGTGTTGTGTTTCATAAATCATGGTGATTACAGTGGGACACCGGAATAACTCGTACTGTTTTGATTAATGGAATGTTTGGCTCTTAATCAAAGCATTTATAGTTTCTGACCAATCGGAAGATTTCAAATACCAGTAACGATCGTGTCGTTCACTGGGATAAAATCACTTTATAAACAGGAGGAAAATAAACATCAAGGAATGTAAGATGGATGAGGTTGAGAAGTTTGAACGGATATGTTTGTTTTTTAGCTTTCACAAAATACAATAGCAATAAAAATAAAAAATAAATAGCAATAATTTGCTAAACAAGAAAAAGTCAATAAGTTCAGAAAACTTTTTGCTGCATGTTTTTCCAAAAATGACTCATTCATTTAGCAGACAAGTAATACGCTTTTACAAAATGCATTTACTGCTGATGTCAATGACATTAACATCATGAGAGGCTCTGGTTAAGTGCACAAAGGGAGAAAACTCATAACTACCCCCCCCCCCCCCCACACTGTATTATATGACGATGGATCAGTAGTGTGAGTTCATGTGTGTGTTTTGACTTTTTGTGTGTTCGATCCAGGATGTCACTGTGAACTTTGGAGTTCTGTGAGAATCTGAACATAAACATATAAATGAAATGGATGGTTTCTGCAGTGCAAAATGTCAGTGAACATTTTCACTTACTGTACATGTTCAGTATCGACATTTTTACTTGACAAATCGTCATGGTGGTGCAGTGGTTCGCACTGTCGCCTCACAGCAAGAATGTTCTTGGTTCATATCCTGATTTAAGGCCTTTCTGTGAGGAGTTTCCTCATATTTGCATTGTGGCTTAATTGGAGACTCTGAATTGAAGCTAATGTGAGTATAAATGGTCGTTTGTCTCTGTATCTCCGCCCTGTGACGGGCCCTGTCCAGGATGTCCCCCGCCTCTCACCCAATGTCAGCTGGGAAGGGCTCCAGCCCCCCCCCCCCCCGCGGCCCTGTAAAGGGTAAGACCACATACGTAAATGCAAAGGGAATACTGCGGTTGAACCACCACAGGAAGCGGCGCGACAAAGGTTCGCCTCTAAAATATATTTGCTTATGTGTGGCCGGGACCTTAGTGGTACAGACAATGGATGGATAACTTACAGAATACATACATTAATATTTCCTCATTAAATCAAATTCATTCTGGATACGTTACTAATTAGTTGAAATGTATATGAGACAGGTTTGTAAACATTTTATTTACCCGTTGCTGTTTTCAGTGGTTGAGTTAAGGTAAGCTAATGAAATACTAGCTGTAGGATTCCTCCCTATTTAACTGACGGACAGGTGAGTGGTCTCGTTTCACTCACTGGTTTCCAGATAGTAAATATGCAGGTGACATGTAAAACGTCGCTTGTGAAGCTGGTAAAAATAACTCAGCTGTAAACCGCCCACATGTATAAATCAACTCAGGGTCAAAATCCAGCATGGGGCGGTTCCGATAACCATGTAACCGTTAGTTGAATTAATGCATTTTGATTCGTCCTGTCGACCCCTCGGTGAGGCTGGCAGGGGGGGGGGGGGGGGGGGGGCAGGTTTCGGTTTAGCCTCAGTTTCCTTGTAGTTTGAGGAGGGAGATTTGTGCATTCATCTGTGCTTGTGTGAGCGGTGTGCAACAGCGGGGCCCATTCTGTCTGCGTGTGCATCGACATGCTCTGACAGGTCAATCAATGAGGAGGAGCTGCCGTCTGCTGTCGGTTCATTGACCCGCTGTGGTGAAATACAACAAGTGAGGGGTCAGCTCATCCCCGTCCTCACGCTGCTCTGACCGCGGATGTATTCGCCACATTCCGGTTTCCGCTCTTGTTATCGGCGCCGTCGCTGAATTAAAGGGATAGTTCACCCAGAAATGACTCACCACTATGCCGATGGAGGGGTGGGTGAAGTGTTTGGTGAAGAATTGGTCACCAGTTCCTTCAATTGTACTGGATTTGGCTGTAAACTCCAAAAGTGTTTTGTGGACTCAAACACTTCACCCACCCCCATCCATCAGCAGACAGTGAGTAGATAGTGAGTGAATTTTTATTTTTGGGTGAACTATCCCTTTAAGATTTAAGTGAAATGTCAGTCAAGACGTTTTAAGGTTGACAAACAGGGATGTGATTGTGCAACATGTTGTCTAAGGACCATGCAAGTGCTTTCTGCCCTTAAACGGATGTGTTGCCTTAAATAACTCCACCAACGAGGTTATGTTTTCACCGCTGGTTGTTTTGTTTGTCAGCAGGATTACGCAGAAACGGATTTCCACAAAAACACACCAAACGTTGGTACGGATGAGGACAAAGGGGCAGATTCAGGATTATTTATCTATCTTTTGCACCCTTTGACATTTTCAACCGTTATCCCTCATGGATTAATTTATAGACCTCTGAAAGTTATCGGGCGTATATTTCGGGGACTGATATCTATGAGTGGCTGCAATTTGGTGCAGCTTGATTGAATTGGAGGGGCTGTTGGGCCTTGGCAGATTAATGCGCTCCACTGAGTGCCATTCTAGCTCATTCCATTTTATTTCATTGCCAATATTGCTCATATTTTTGTGCCACTTGGTGCCATTTGGTTTCTGCCTCTTTAGCGGCTCACCAGCTCGTGTCTGAGAGTGAACCAAAAAAAGATTCAGGTGATAATTCATCACCTCTCACATCACCACATTGTTTTCATACTGTCACTTCATTAAACATTCATCCACTAATTGCAGAAATCTCTGTTGGCAGGTGTAATAGTTTAAAAAATATCAGTTATTGCCAGTTAAATGTTTTCAAATTGTTTTCATTCATAATTGAATAATTAAAGCAAATTGGCTGAGGAAGTACAAATATCAAGCATGAAAAAAAAAAAAAACGCACATGCTGCTCTGCATAGATCCGTGTGGGTGTCAAACAGATAAGCTGTAGCATCACGTCTGTTTTAGATTCCGCTGGTGACATTTGCAGCATAAAAGTGAAATATAGAAAACATTAAAGTTGAATAAAAGAGAAAAAGAAGGGAAAAAAGGAAATTAAATACTCCCCTTTCTGTTTTTACACAGAGTCACTTCATTTCATCTGCTTCGGCTCGGGAATCACTTCATTATCCCACTTTGGGACACGACCCCGTCAGACACAGTTCACAAACAAGCAGTCGTAATTGTGTTGATCACTTTAGTTTATGTTTGTTCAGGAGAGACGTTAAAACTTGGAAGACACAATAAACCACATATTAAACAGACTCATCGTGACATTCTCAGTGTTGAAAGGTTTCCTGGAGAACTTCTCACATGTGCAGCCGTGCTCCTCAGTGTGTGCACAACGTGAGCCTCTGTTTTAGTGCAGAGTGCTTTGTTATGTTATTTACTGGGAGAATGCAAACTGGAAATGGCAGCGTGTCTGATCTCATTCGCTGGAAATTCATCCGGTCTGCTCATCCCCTTCTCCTGAGAAGAGTCTGGTTCTGTGCTGATGTGTTCTCTCACAGCACAATATACAGTTAACATGCATTTGTTCACTTATACCGGTCTCAAAGAATTTTTCAGTATTTCTGAGTTATAAAGGTAAAATTGAAGTTTAATTTTACGAAATTTATAACCCTGCCTTAATGAAATATAACCTTGAATTAATGTGCAGTTATTTCAATTTAAAAACATTGAACTCAAATGAAATTTAACACAGTGTAAAGTTGCCCGACTTGACAAAGAAGAGACAGGAGCCAGTGTTCTTATAAGGAGGGGAGATTTTATTTATAACACATGGTGCTGACAGGGAGTCTCCAGCTCAGCGTCTATTTTACAAGGTTTGATCTGCAAGGCTGCGCATATACTGTACGGTATTTGGAAACCAAGATTGCAGTGGCACTAGAAACACACGCTTGAAACAACAGACTCTTTCTGTATTTTTTTTGGTGGTTTTTTTTTTCCATTGTTTTCTTACAAAATGGTACAAACAACAATACAAAATATTTGTGCTGTTGACAATTTACAAAAGAAGTCTTCTGACTCAATAACTGTGCAATAATTTTTTTTATCAGCTTTTAAATTTTTTTTTTCTCCTCCATTTTAAACTAAGCGAGTATGGTCGACCAGAATCCCTTTTTCCCCGAACGGCAGCCCCGGTCATGCGGGCTGCGACACATTTTAAAATGTTGTATGATTACTGTAATAGAACTCATCTGTCCATGATAAAAAGACACATGCAAAAAGCTCCAATTGTACAGTTACAGTTTGCCTAACTCAGTCTGCTTAGCGTCAAGCAAATACTACATTATGTACACTTCCACTTGAGCAGTATCGGGAGAACCAGTACGAAAACACCGCCGCCTGTTCTTTTGTGATTCTTTCCAAGGGCAGGACAAAAAGTCTGGCGTCCGCTGGAGCCTCCCGTCATGTGCGTGTCCATGGTCAGGCAGTGTGTCCGCAGTGAGACCACGTGTCCTTTAACTAACACCAGTCAGAGAGGCAGAGGAGCTGCTGCAGGGAACAGGGACGGACTAGAGCAGTGCGATAGCTCTTCCCTCGTTGGCCAATTCTCCCCCTCACTTTGGCGAGGGGACGTCAATAAGACAAGTGGAGCACGGATGGAACGGGTGAAGATCAATCTTCCTCCGTTTCACAAATTGCATTTAAATGGGGGTCAAGTTTGACCGACTCCACCGGTGATTTGCTGCCACTTGTCACTGCGAGTCTGCGATAACATTCAGTATCGTAATGGCGTTTGTGTCATGTATGATGACACAGTGATAAAGGTCAGTTACCTTGTGTAAAGTGTGTGTGTGTGTGTGTAGGGGGGGGTTGGGCCTCCTGCTGTGTTTGGCCCTGAATCTGGTCTGCACGTCTGATAAAGGTACGTCTGTATCCTGTGAATGCTGCACGGCCTTCGGTAAAGTGGGAGCTCTGTGGCTGAATTGGAACGATGCTGAGAGGGCTTATATAATATAGAACACTCACGTATATACAGTAAGGCCTAGAGGAGTGAGTGTGTGCGAGTGGAGACTGTACACGTCGGTTTGAGATGGAACCGTTTCACCACCGGGGAACTTGAACAGCGACGCAGGGGGGGGGGGTATGGCTGAAAGCTCGTTTGAGAATCGCACCGATTCTCCTTAAATGCACATGGCTTTTTGTGGTGACATATTCCTCGCCCCGGGTTTTCATTGGAAATAAAAAAGCAAGTGAGTGAAAGAAAATGGAAAGACCACACGGACACAGACAAGTCAGTCCACCAAATGTATAAAAAAAAAAAGTTCTGTATATACAACATTTATACGTCAGAAATGATCACAAAGAGTAAGAAGTAACAGCTGTGTTTATTTTGTGTATGCTGATGGATGAGAGCTTATCCAGCAGCGAGTCTCCTGCTCTCAGCTTGGAAAAATCACCGCTGACCGTTGCTTCACTGACGAGGTGCGTTTTAAACCCATTTATCTGCAGATCTACATCAAGAGATTCTTACCCTGTAAATGTTATTAATCAAACTCCCTTCCCTTGTTTATAGTCGACTCACTCGCATCCTCATCTCTTTTTAATGGCATGATGAATATTTACATTAACAGGTACCATTTCCCACTTATCTCTTGTCACTTCTTTTCCCTTTCCGCTTTGAAACCGTCGCCAGCCTCTCGCACGTTCTGCCGTTTGCGTGACGACGACGGAAAAAAGGGTAAAGATAGTTTCAACGAACCCTTTAACGCAGGTGAGGAGCAGGTGAAAAGCGGTCGGAAATACAAAAGGAATACGAGCGGAGACTCCTTCACCTTCGCATCGTCTGAAGAACACTGCAGCTACGGAGACACCCCCCCCCCCTCAAGTATTCATCATATTCTTAATTAATAGAGAATCTGGTCAATCCACATCAAGATGAAACCACCGAGGAGCATTTCAATGGGCACTCAGAAGATAAGGAATGATTAAATCTTTTCTATCATTCACCAGAATCTCGCCGGTCCCCTCTGTGAAATGTTTTGCATATTTAAATAATTTAATATAAAGACTAAAGCTCTTTCTCTCTCCCCCCCCCCCTCCCCAAGTTCTCCGTATAGATGCAGTTCCAGGAGCCTGAAATATGATTACAAAAGCCCATGGGTAGTGGAGCTTTTTTTTCATTAAGTCACAAAACACAACTGTCTTTCAAAACGTCTGTCTTTTTAAAGCGCAATTACCGAAGCTTTAGTTTTGCCCGTCTGCTTTGATAAAGTGCGGCGCTTCATAACAGACTTTCCCTTCCGCTAACTTCTTTTCAAAACCTCTTGAACTCGCATGCCAACAATTTCAGGAGAAAATTTCAGATGAATGAAACGCTGCCTGAAGAGAGACAGATTGCGAAGGCGCTAAATCCCTGGCTGAGGCTCAGTTCCCCTCGTTTCGGTGACAGGGACCAGCACCAAAGTTTGTATATTAAAAGTTTGTCGAAGAAACAACAGTGAATCAACAAAAGAAGAAAAGGAACGGAGGGAGGGAGACAGAGAGAGAGAGAGAAGGGGGCTCAGAATGTGGCTCAGACGAGCTCACGACTCTCTATGAAATGTTATCGGAGTGATTTGAAGTCATCTCGTCTTTCCTCTCCCCCTCGTGTTTGTACAGTTTATGGAGTTTTCTTTTTGGAAACATTGACCACACGATAACTGGCGCCGTGCTCGTGACCTTTGGGTGTCTCGGCATCAACATGCAAACCCTAATGACCTGAGAGGTCAAACCCCTCCTCAAATAACCCTCATATGTACTTCACATACAGTCACATCACAGAGGTAACACACTTGACTTGTCGAAAATTTAGCAACAAGCCTCATCAAGTTTTATGTGCAAATACTGAGAGCTCAAAACAAACACAGCTGCTATTGAAAGCCACAATAAACAAAGACACACGCAATGCATTTCTTCTCTAACACAGTCCCATTATGTATTTTTCCGTAACCACATCTATAGGAGCAGATATGCCCGACTTGGAAAGTGAATGATTTGTCCATAACTCACAGACACACTGTTGGCCTATGTACAGTACGTCTACATACAGTACAGCGCCAGTCAAACCAGCACTGACGCCCCCTTCCCCCCCCACAGATGCCACAGCGCTGCAGGACGACAGAAATGACGAGGGAAAGGGCTGAGTTAAAGGGTCAGGGGTCGTATGGGGGCATGTAAGCCCAGAAATGGCAACCAATCCTGAGTTAGCGGGAGTCTGCTAAAATACGCACCACTGAAGGCACTTTTTAAACAACAGTGCTTCTGTTCTAAGTAATTCAAGTTCAAGAAAGAATAAACCAGGGCCCTCCGTGCAGGAAGGACTTTCATATCCGCGTTCTTCTTCTTCTTCTTCTTTTTTTTTCTTTCTTCCTTTTGTTCCTCTCAGACAAAGCAAGAAGCTCAACCTAAAGCTTCTGCGGAGAGAGGCAGGCGGGGGCCGACAACGAAGGGAAAAGTGAAAACCCTTAGGAATCGACTTGAATCAAAAGGGAGTGAGGACAGAAAAATAAAAGTTGCAGGAACCAAAAGGAAAAAACAAAACCAGACAAAAGTTACTGAAACCCTACATCCGGCGTCAAACCTAAACTGAAACGAAAGCACAAGAGTTTGAGGAGACAAACTACGAGAAGCCTGCGATTCGGAGCTTCAGTTTCAGTCTAAGACTTTCGAGCGGGTGACGGCTGAGAAGAGAAACTGACTCACGGGGACCGGTCCTCTGTGGTGGGTAATTTCGATTGGTTGGTTGGTCAGTGTGAACAAGTCATTTTTACCAATAAGGGTGTTGTAGCCCCATGTGTTAGAGGGACAGAGCATGGCAGGCCAGCTGACGGGACGAGCGTGTGTGTGTGTGTGCGTGCGCCTGTGTGACCGGGCCGGTTTAATCTTCGTCCCCGCCGCCGTACATGTCGGCCAGCTTCTTGAAGCGTGGGCCCCAGTCGTTGAGGTAGTCATAGTCCTGGTCCCCCGTGCTGGAGGAGTTGAGCGAGCTGACGGAGCCGGCGGTGGAGCCGCTGCCCTCGTAGTCAAACACCAGCAGGGAGTCGTAGGGAGGAGCGGTGGGGTCATTGTCTGCTGCTCGCAGACCCTGAACAGGAGCAGGAAAGAGGAAGTGATTAGTGCTCATGTGCTTACAGGGGAACATATGATTCAAATATAAAGGACCAGTGATGGAAAAGCAACAAGTTGTTCAGCTCCATCTCTCACAAAAGACTCATTTAGAAGAAGAAAGGTAAGAATTGGAGCAACAGAAGATGGGGCAAGATACTGAGCAAAGGTATTTTACTTTGTGGCACTGACATTTATCAATTCTATCTTTGTCGTAGCCCTTTGTTAAGTCTCAGGTCTACTTGTGAAACATAAATGCAGATAGAAAAAGATCCATGGCACTGTGGGTGAAAATCTATCGGGAACGTACAGCGCTCCAGACTAAACTTTTTACATTGGTTGCACTGGTGCGCTTAACTTTTTCATCTAGGGGCACCAGCACAAAATTTAGGTGCACCAAACACTTTTCTACTGCACCTTTTAGCACTGCTATAATACATCTATTAAAGCTTTTCTTGACAGTTACCATATACATAGGTAATTCCTTGAGGGCGAGGAAGCGACACGACTCGATCAAGAACAGAGACACCAGATAAATTTCTGTCGTACTGGTGCAACCAAGGACGTTAATTTGTCAATACACTTAAGTTTTGTATTCAGCAAGGTGCATTCGGTGAAATGGTCTAATTCCTGTTACATGTAGCTTGTGCAGATGTGTCATTAAACGTGTATAAATGTGTATAAATACATGAATAAGAGCTTTGGCTATTTCTTCTTTCTGAATTTGATCTTTTAATGTTTAAACATAAATAATCAAAATTGTATTGCGGTTATATAAATTCGATGTGAATGAGATTTGGTCTGTATGTTTTCTGCCGCCGCTTTGAAACCTTGACTTGTTTCTCCAATGACAAAATGAATGTCATTGACCAGAGGGTTCGTCAGGAGAAGAGAATTTGACTTCATCCACATCAGTGGGAAACAGTCAAAAAAGCCTCAACCCTCTGGGGCACAGTGCGTGGAACACCATGTGTTTACCAGCCTGCTGGAGCGCCGTCAGGTGAGTGCATGTGTGAGTGAGGGGGGGGAGAGAGGAAGAGAGAGAGAGAGAGAGTCAAGGCTGGATGGATCAAAGCTGAACAGCTGCTGACACCCCTCGAGTGCGAAAGTGTTGTCACGAGTCTGTCAATCAGCATTTTCTAGCATCACTGTGCCAAAGCTGGGGTTGTGTGTGAGAGAGGTGTGTGTGTGTGTGTGTGTGTGTGTGTGTGTGTGTGTGTGTGTGTGTGTGTGTGTGTGTGTGTGTGTGTGTGTGTGTGAGAGAGAGAGCAGTGAGAGCAGGGGAAAGCTACACAAAACACAGTTTCATCACCATTCTGCAGTTTAAGTAAGGAACAGCATCTAGAAATGAGTAATCACATTAAATATCAAAACAAAATATCACGATGGTTTTGCTCTCGTGCGTGTGAGATACAATGTGTGTGTCCGCTGTGTGCGTGTCCGTCACCTCGTGGATAAAGTCCCCGATGTCTCCAGGATGGGGCACGACAGGTCTAATTGGATACTGGGACTCGGGGATTATGGGACGCTCGTCCACCCTGCGGACACCAGGCGGCTTGCTGATGATGTGCTCCAAGGAGTCGGGCTGCTGCAGCTGGCTCAGGTCATAGTCCTACACAGCCGCAGGGGCAAACAGATGTAAGCAGGGCAGAGGCCAACATGGAAAGCATGTGTGTGCGCGAGGGCTGAGTCTCTCGGGGATCTCACCTGGTCCTCCTCTCCTCCTCCCTCTTCATCGTATTTGAGGATGTTGTCCCTGACATCGTCTTCAGGGTCAATCAGCAGCTGCTTCGTCTGCCTCTCCTTCTCTCTGCGCTTGATCCACACCACAAACAACAGCACCATGCCTGCAACACACACACACACACACACACACAAACATGGACATGATAAATTGTGCTGCAACAATCGGCCTTAAAAATAACCTCACCCTCTGTGAACGGTACTAAATACTAAAGTCTAACAAGTATAATGTTTAACTTGTTAACCTTCTTATTTTAGCATCTGAGCATGGTGACACACTAATAAGCACAAATACACAAAGTATTGCAGTGTCATAAGTTTTCTAGGTGTTCCAGGTATATTAAGTGTTGAAAAAAACATATATTCTGCTCTGATATGTTTATCACCGAAATTATTTTATCCTGGTGGTCTGTCCAACAAATGTCACTTCAAACACTTAATGAGACATTTCTATACCTTGAGTAAACTTCACATACCAGTAAACTAACCAGATTTACTTCCCTGTGGTTTTTACAGCTCCGCCAACCAGCGTGGTTTCAGTCTGAATTCATCCTATGAGGTCGCCGTTAACTTTTCTCTTCAACCACCAAAATATTATCAGTCCATTTTTTGAGTCCAAGTGAACGTTTTTCCAGAGATGATGCTCTCACAAAACCAAAACATTTCTTTTGTTAGTTCGCCTTTCATCACCAAAATCGAATCAGTTCATCGTTGAATCCAAATTTCTACCAAAATTGAAGAAATTCCCAAAAGGCGTTCTTGAAATATCCAATCTTCGAGAGTCTTTCTTTTATTCATATGAAATTATATTAATAATAATAAAAATACATAATGCACATAGGTAAATAAGTATACACACAACATGGAATACATATTTGCACCTGCTGAATATGCATCGTTATGTAAAGTGCAGCAGCAGTCACAAGGTGCATGTGCATCATTGCAACAGGTTCTAAAGGACGTTGTGCATTATTGATTGAGTCAGCTGAAGATTGTGTATTCGTGTTGCGTACAGTATAACAGTGCAGTAGCCTATAGTATGAACTCACAGCTACGGGTGAATTTGTCTATAGGACGTCTCTGTATGTACGAACAAATGCAACCAAACAAACAAGCAACAGAGTAAGCCAGCGGCATGAATCAGTGGAGGACGGAGTAGCAGATATTTTCTCTTCCAGGATCACGAGACAAGAACTCCTCGTTGCCAGACGCTGGAGAAGATTCCAGCAGTCGAGACATTCATCCATTATACAAACTATTGTTCGTGTTGTTGTCTTACAGCCTGGTTAAAGTTTAATGGCTGCAACCTAAACTGCACAGAGAGGAAAATCAATGCCAGTCACGGGCAGCTGTAACTTTTCCCGTTGTAACTATGTGTGTGGGCGTGTGAGAGTAGTGAAGTGTCAGTGGAAGAATGGGATCTGAACACGTGACACTCACTGAGCAGTATGATGATGCACATCAGGATGGAGATGATGGCGCCGGTTCCCAGGCCAGCGGCTGCCACAGCCCCGAGAGTGGTGCAGTCTCCGTTTTCATCGCAGGGACACACCTTCACTTTGATGACCGACCTGTTGGACAGTGGAGGGTTCCCAGAGTCCGACACGATCACAGGGACCTCATACACCCCGGGCTCTAAATATATCTGGTACCGCAGACCCAGACGGGCGTAGTTGCCTGTGGAAAGAGAGAAAGAGTAAAGGAAAGAGAAAAGTTACTAGATGCTATTAATGGGGATTTGAACAAATTGCTGGACGAGTGCCACGGTACATTTTGTTACGCGTCAAAAACATTAATCTTTCATTTTCCCTGACAGCTCCTCACCACTGATCCGGGAGATTGTCCAGTTGCGTCGGATGCTGATGGGGAAGTTGGGCAGCTCAAAGACAAAGGGTCCGGCGTTGGGGTCAGTGTCGGCATCAGCGGCAGTGATGTTGACACCTTTGACATTCCTGTTCACCCTCTCGCAGATCTGAGACTCCCTGGGTATGAGCGCTGGAGGGTTGTCATTAATATCTATCAGATAGATCTGCAACGTGCCCGTGCCACTGGCTACAGGCAAGCCTGGGAGCAGGGAAGAGAAAATAGTATCATGACGAGAGGAAAGGATGACAAAGGGAGTAAAAGGAGCGATACGGAGGAAAGAGGGACCCGAGTTGAAGGCCGACAGAGGGAAGGCCGATAATGAAAGAGAAGATTGAGGGAAATAGAAGAGAGGAGGTGAAACGAACACTGTTTATTTACAGTAGTGATGTTCGAGGCAGGGTCGCTGCAGAGCTGGAGGAGAATTTCTACTGTTGACAGAAATACTTCTGACATTTGTGCTTCGCAGCTTCTCTTTTAGCCTTAACACACAAATCAGAGCCATCCCAGTCGGGCCAGACGCAGGCACGGCACATCCCAGCGCCAGGAGAGGGCTTAGGTACAATAACGATGACTGTAATACAATCAAACAAATCCTTGTCTGTGCGTATTTATACAACTCTGAGAGCCATCTATGATTCAGTAGATAAAGGTACCTCTGTTTGCAATATTAACAATGGAGTTCCTGAAAGGTGAACTGGGAATTCTGGTAACACCCAGTCCTCTGTTGTCACATATTGACTTGTTAAGAGGACCTATCCACCGCCTGCGTACATACATATCAGATGTTACTCTGCGTTCACAGATAATCAAGCACTCTTGAGAATAAGACACTCGGGATCTCCAAAGTCCTCCTAGTGACATTGTTGTATGAATAAGTAAAATCAGTGTGAAAGCAGCTTTCCCACAGTGGAGAGTTTAGCATCAAATCACATGTATTTTTTAAGTAAAACGTGCAGTATTTTATTAAATTAATAGAAGCAATATTAACGGCACTATTCCGTGGTGTAAATGTTGCTAATTTTGAAAAACGGGTACAGCAGATCCAGTCTGAAGTTAGTGGAATCCCTGCCGTACTCGTCTACTTCTTTTGAAAACACATTATTCATTATTTTGCATATATTTTAGCCACTATCACTAGCTGTGATATCCTCATACATGAACCCCTGCAGACTTTACACCATGTTGTAAGTCTGTGGACATTGTTGAGGCCAATTGTCGTGAATCAAAGCAAATTGTCGAGCTATGTGGTCTGATTCGACTGTAGGCAGCCATTGCAGACTCACTACAGTGTTGCCACACTCGAACACACGTGGTAACATGCACTGGTGCACACAGACACAGACACAGACACAGCGCCTTTTTGCACTGAACAGAGCAACAGACCATCAGCAACAGCCTTAATAGAGCATTGAGGGTAAAGAACAGACACTTTAAACAATCAGAAAGTAAGATAGCAGACCGGCCAGAAGAATGCATGAATGTGCATGTGCCTGTGTGGAATGTGTGGTATGGAGAAATCCCCCCCCCACCACAAAAAAACAAGAGTTCTTAGTAGTATTAGGCTCAGAGCTGTTTATTGAGTGTGTGTCAGGGGGTGACGACACTTAGCTGCTTCCAATTACGAGTCATTTCCCCGCCATGCCCCACTGGCTGAACCACTGGAATCAAGCGACCCAAGGGCCCATCTCTGGGAGGAGATAAGGGCGATGTAATTTACAGAGATTTATGCAAAGCTGACAGATCTGCCAATTAAACATGGCAACAGAGCAAGACATTTGCCACGAGAAGAGTGAGACGCGGTTAAAGTTCCTCTCCTGGCATTGATTAAACCTTTCAAACTAATTTCTGTTCCTCAAAATGATATCTTTAGGAGTTTTTTTACGTGAATAAAAATATGTTCATGACCTTAAGATGGCCTGGATGTAACTGCCCACCTCTGCTTCATTTAGTATTTGTGGATCTATCTCCACCTAAAACACACACACCTCTGTTTTGTTAACTATTGAATGCTACACAAGTAATTATTTTTTGTTTCGTTTGAGAGCAGGACTTATTGATTTCACATTTAGATGCTCTCACTCAAAACCCTGCACTTGCACTCAAATGTAACCTGCTTGTGCTTTGATTTCCTGTCCAACCAATAGAATCGGTTATAGTTTCACTCATGTCAGGGTCTTGTGAAAAACTTGATTTTCATTGGATGGGGGTCTGTAATACTGTAAAAAAATGTAAATGTCCAATGATCACAAATCTAAGTGCTACTAGAGCTTTAGTAAAGTGTAAGAAAGATTATTTCTGAAATATAATTTATTTAGGGTCAGTTGAAGGTTTCATAGAGTTGAGAGACATGAAAATTTAACCTAATACTTACTTTCATGCCAAATCTGGATATTTCACATATAAAGTGAATAATGTAACAGCTACCACAGCTAAAGAACACAAGGAAAATACAGAGATACCCTTGTATAGAACTAATGACATAGCAATACCATTAAAACAATAACTTGAGTTGCATTCTGACAATAAACATACATGATGACTGCCACATAGTCCATAATTATTGACAGTAAAAAGATTTTCAGATTTTCAGCGATTTTTATAAAAACTTCTCATTGCTTTGAATACATTATATTCAATCATCACTATTTACACATTATCTTATGCTGTTATCATTAGTGGCCACTTGTTATAAGCATATAGTACATGCTCCTTTATTTTAGTTATAAATAGTTATTAGTATTCGTTATTATTCAGGTTATGGGGACATGCTTTTGTCTCCATATGGAAGACAAGTCTCCATAATGTGACTGTCTAAACAGATTTAGGTTGCCACAACATGAGTAATACCTGGACCACACACACACACACACACACACACACACACACACACACACACACACACACACACACACACACACACACACACACACACACTCATACACGTGTGCACACTCATGCGCATGCACGCAGAGGCTTTTCCATTTTGCTGCTTTGTTAATCCCAGCCATGTATGGGGGACATGTGGAAGCAGCTTGCCACAGCTGATATGAGAATTATGTGGGTTTTAACCAGCTAAATAAATAATTATGTTTGTGTAAATTCCTCAAAAGGATTTGTATTAAC
Source organism: Hippoglossus hippoglossus (assembly GCF_009819705.1). Taxonomy (NCBI): domain Eukaryota; kingdom Metazoa; phylum Chordata; class Actinopteri; order Pleuronectiformes; family Pleuronectidae; genus Hippoglossus; species Hippoglossus hippoglossus. The sequence goes on from NC_047157.1 coordinate 20,623,074, forward strand.
TCCCTTTTTTGATGCCGGCTCAGAGATGTGAAGCATGGTGAGAAGACTTGTACCAGGCCCACCACATCGAAGAGCACACAAGGACATAGACAATACCACCGGGGTCGTGAAGAGGTGCGTGTCAGAAAAGGTCTGAAGCATTCGGGTTGTGTTGGAGGGCACACACACGCACACACACGCACACACACACACACACACACATACACGCACACACATGCACACACACTCGCACACGATATCAGTCAAACCCAGGTCAGGCTGAAAGAAAGGGCCTCTAGTAGCAATAAAGAAAACCAGGGACTATAAACAAGAAAAACACAAGAGTTAAATGTTTGCGGAGTCCAATCAAACACTAATCCTGCTGCCTCTTCCTTCCCATCATCACAGCAGATTACATATCATGGTGTCTGACATCAGTCAAATACAGAAACACACACACACACACACACAGACACACACACTCGCACAAATGTGTTACAAATGAGCACATGCTCACAGCTAAAAATACACTAATGTTTCAAAGCCAGCTCAACTTAAGGTAAACACAGCAGTGCACTGCACGTCAGTGATAAGGCCGTCGAGGAGGGTAAAAGTATTCCCGTCTTTTACTTGAGGAAAAGCACTCACTTCAACTTGGGGGAGGGGAACTGAATTTGTTTGCTGCGATTGAGTTTGTGCTTAGTTAAGCTTGAGTTTGAACTTTGAGGCAGAACAAATAATATATGCCACATGAATTTTGAGCAGAGGAGAGGAGCAAAGAGGAGAAAAGATGAGAGGAGAGGAGAAAAGAGGAGAGAGCTTCTATATCCTTATCTCTTTTTGGGGGGAAATTGACAGGTGACTGACTCATAAGCCCTGAAAATATCATGCATACATAATGTGGACAATTTGAAAATGCTTCAAAGTTAATAAGGGGCAAAAATTCAAAGTGATTTCTAGAACGTCTCATTTGAGTTTTAATATTATACTTGAGTACCAGATAATGTTTTTTACCAAATCAAAACTATTTGTGAGCATAAATAATAAATCCCCAGTTCTGTGATCCTGGCTTTTAAAAAACTGTGATACAGAGAAATACAATCAATCAGGAAAAAACATTTAAAGCATGAAAGGAGCCTCTTACCATTATCTGTTGCCAGGAACGTGGCCTCATACACATTGTTCTTGACGTAGATGGACTCCCGGTCCAGCATCGCCGTGGTTACTATCTGACCGTTGGTTCTGTTGATGGACAACCAGTCCGCGGGGTCATTCAGCTTTGAATACCTAAAGACGCACGAGGACAGATCGATGGAGAAGTTAGCGCCTGGCTTCCTGTGTTTACAAGCAATTATACATTTTCTCTTGCATCCGTGCATAGATTTCCTGCGCACACACACACACACACTCACAAAATCACAACAGCCTGACCTTCACACAGTTTAATTCTTCATTGACTTCTCCTCCTGAGCCTGCAGCCTACAGTCAATTTCACCTCATTTTTCACTCCTGTGTACCAGGCACTGAAGTCAATTACCTCCCTAGTTAAGCACTGCTGCAACTGCCCATGTGTGTGTGTGTGTGTGTGTGTGTGTGTGTGTGTGTGTGTGTGTGTGTGTGTGTGTGTGTGTGTGTGTGTGTGTGTGTGTGTGTGTGTTGCATGCACATATTCACAGGAAGTGTTTTTGCAGAAGGCTAAATTCCCGGACAGGGTTTTATGGTGCATGCATGTGAGGGTATGGATGTTTGAAAATGTTCCTGTGGGTGCACGAGGAAGCATGTGCATCGGCTGGAGACGGGATGATAGCATCTTGGTGCTGATCGTCGAACAGGGAAGTGGATGTGGAAGCAGGCGGTGACTCTCCCCTGGGATGAAGTGCAGGGAAAAGGAAAGGGATCAACTCCAGGATTGAATCCCAATCTCGCTCGGATCTAACTGTTCTTGTGTCTCTGGCTTTTGTCGCTTTTCGTCTCGTTCCACACTTTCTATTTTATCTGATCTCTCTCTCTCTCAACCAGCGCCGCCTCACCTCATCTTGCTGTGCTTTTGTATTCATACATTTTCTTATCCCCGTCTGTATCTCCTCATCCTCGTCTCATTCCCTCTGTGATACAGGGTTCATAAACTGCCACCTCTTCTGGCTGCAATTTCACTTTTGGGAGTGAAACATCAGCCGTGGACATGTGACACCTTGGCCTTACACAACAAGGTTTCTACATCAATCCGATTTCATTTACTGAATGTCAGTTTGGGCTACAAGACCATGTTATTATATGGCGTACACAAGCTTTTAAAATCCTTCCAAATTGAAATGGATTTTCCCTTAACCTTGCTTTTATATTTATTAAATTGTTGTGTACTTACTGTCGGTATATACAGCCCACTTGTTTATTTGTGCCTGATTAAATACCGGATACACATTTCTTCTTACATAGAGGAGAATGGAAGCCAATAGGAGTGTGTGACGATGCGGTGGGGGGTTGACAGAGAGTATAATCTCTCTCCTGCAGAGAGGGAGGTGGGATTTTCCCAGCAGGCAGTGGGCATGATCCCAGGCGTAGCGCAGTGCGGGGAAGGGGATCACAGAGATGACATTCCCACACTCTAGACGGTTTCACACAAGCTAGCCAAACCTCTAACTGGCGGACTGTGAAATCACCGTCAGCACTAGAGTGAGTCCATCACAGTGGGAGGGCGGGATGAAAGGGGGAGGGAAATGATCAGGACTGGGTGGGAGAAGGAAAGAGGGGCAGGGAGAAGTGACATTTGGAAGTAGCAGCATGGCTGTGTGATCTGGTTCTGATATCCTCATTAAGACTGACTTTATACCTCGAGCTATTCTGTGTCCAACTGCTTCTTTGTTGGTTTTCCCAAACGGACTCTCTCTGTCTGTTCACCCAAATACGAGAGAGAAACATCCTAATGAGTGGACATTTTTTTAGGGAGTTTAATTTAGTTTATTTGCCAAAAGTTAAAATTAAAAAGGATGTTTAATGCATGTATGCTAAACGCAGAAGAGGAATCAGCTGCAGATTAGCCTGGCTCTGCCTAACAGCACCTCTAAAGGTCACCGACTAACACAGCATATCTTGTTTGTTTAATTTGTAGAGAAATTCCAGACTGGAGCCTGGGGTCTGGAGTTACTGCTAATTACTTGGCAAAGCTCATTGCGATGACAAGACTCCAGGAAGTCACTTCTGTCAGCCAAGAAAAGGTCCAGCATGTGAGAATCCTCATAAAACCAACGCTTACTTTTATTACAAAGCAGTTTGTGTCGCCTACATTTCAGATTTTTTATACCTCTGGACATAGCCATTGTAGTCGTTTTCATATTCTGTGTTTTTTTGCTGATCTACGCTAATTGTATATTGTAATTGTATCATTTGCATTGAGGCGTGACAGTGGTATCAAGGTAAATCTCAGCAAGAAAATGAATAGAAAACTAAAAACAAGCCCTACCTACGAGTACTAGGTACACTAGGTACAACGCAACCTACGAGTGAGGATACCCAAGTCAAGCCCATTGTGTCCCAACGGGCTCTGACGCGTTTGGACAACATTTTTGAAATGCTACTCGGCTTCGGGTTAAGTTTAATGATGTTGGCTAGAATATCTATGACATTTGTTTACGCTGCACGTGCCTGTAATCGGGGAAAACATCAGATCAGGTTCGGACACAAAAAAACATAAATCCCTTTCAGGTTCGGGTTGCTCTCTCTTTGTTTTTCTCCTGGGCTCGGACGGGCTTGGGCAGTAAATTTCAGCCTGACTCTAATGAGCACCATAAGGAAACGTTTATCACCATCCACTCTGCCACATGGAAGGAAACATCTCAAAGGCAAAAATCACACAAAATGAGTTAATAAAGCCAAACCTATCTGCATGGCTAGACAGAAGTGAGAAAATGTGTTTTTTTGTGTGTGATTTGGATTAACTGACCCTTTAATATCGGGGACAAAGAAAAAGAAAACCTGAGACTTTTCCTCCTGTAATGGGCGATAAAAGACCGCTGGAAACTTCTCTTTTCTCCGCACAAAGCCACGATAACACAAGTGGATGTGTGCCCTCCGATAATAAAAGCCGTATCACAAAGGTTTGTTCACAAAGCAGAGTGCTCTGCTCACCACCGTACTTTAATTAAGTCTCCTAAACAGCCCTCAGTGCAGATGTAATAAACCTGATACAGAGCAAATGAAGAAGCCCTGAATGAATGGTCTTTGCAGCTGAGCTCATTTCCAAGACACTGAATAGACAATCCTCCGTACGGTTCATCTTGTTCTTCCAAACTCCAAACTCTCTTCTGTGAAATAAGTTAACGGCAGATGGTTTGGCTTCGTCCAGCCACGCGTATATGTCTCTTTACGGATATATTTCCACTTCAGCGTCTTCATGCACCCTGTAGACGATGAGGTTATTCTGGCCATTAGAATGTTCCTGTGAAAGCACCCAGTGTTTTTGTTTACAAGTCCCAACCGTCAACAACGTTACTGTGGGCAATTGGCAGTCCCCGTCGCTAACTTTTTAACGAAGTGTTGTGCCAATATTTTCTCTACTTGGAAGGGTAAACAGTTCTTGTTTACGCAAGTGCTATTTTGGAATTAAAAAAAAGAAGAAAACTGGGGTGCAAATGTTAGAAATTGTGTGAAATTTTAATGATTTCTTCTCGTCTCTTTATTTCCAGGGCTTTATTGAGTTCTCCTGTATATCTGAAGGTCTCTCTCATTTTGATGTTGGTACGTGTCTGCGTACGGATGGATGTCTGATTAGGACTGGTAGGTTAGTGATCTTAGCCAGCAGCAGGGAGACGCATGACATTTATTTTTCAAACCCCCCCCCCCCGACCCCGAGGATGAAAAATGCATGTCTGGAGCTTAGCCAAGGCGGCTTGGGTAATCATTTATGCCAGTGTCTCCAGTCCCGTGTCTCGACCTTACTGGTTGGGTATCTGACAGGTGATGCGTGATGCCTCGTTCTCCCTCGGCCTCCTACCAGCCCTTCTCCTGTCCACATTGCCTCCTGCGCAACCCACGAGAGGATGCTGTCAGTCCATCCCCTCCTTTGATAAGCACCTGTCAAGTTTCCACCTTGACCCGGAGTCAGCTCACGATCCGCAGTTCCCCTTCTGCCTCCCTCCACTGCAGTCCTGCTCTTTTTCTCACCTTAACGGCTTCCTCTTAAATCTTCTCCATGTCTCTCTTTATGTAACTGCACCAAACGTTTACAAAGACATTTTGCTCTTTGTCATATGCAAAGACGAACTATAAATCCACCACAAATCTGAATGTCCACCGAATGCAAACAGGCATCAGCTGAGTATTTGACAGATGTGTTCACTGAAAACAGTCCTGTGTGGTAAAAGTTTGAAAATGAGAGTTTAATTGGGTGATGCAAACACGGCACAAGTTTATTGGAAAGAATGAGCACCTGAATTTCCATTTCTTCCTAGTAAAGGCTCAGCGTAAGATACGGAAACGGATGGAGCCTCCTGTCTGTTCTTTTGTTCTTTTGTCTTCTGAAGACTTACGGACACAGATGAAACTGACCAAACAGGGCAGTGTGTGATCCACACGCGAACGCGGCTCCGGAGGAAAACAGTGAACATTTAGGTTAAAATTTGGTATTAATGACCTCATTTGGAGTCAAATTTGAATGTCGGGGCTTACGGACACTTGGATGACACCACAGGAGCAGTGTGGAGGCATTTTATGTTTTTTTCTGTTGATTTTTTACATTTGAAGACTCGGTCACCATTTACTTCAATTGTATTGGATCTGGTTGCAAAGCTGTTTACCCCCAATACTCTGTTTACCCCCGATGCAAAGGGCGCATGGAAGTAAGGTGGCTGTTATATCACTTGAAATTTACTTATGTCTTTTGGTACATAAAGGCGGCATTAATGAACCTTAAGGAGGATTCAAGAGACAGAGGAAGCAGGTGTGATTAGTGTCCTTGCATAACAATCCTGGATGAAAGTGGCGTAAAGCGGGGGGATTGATTGTGATCCTGTCCAGATGGATCCAAATGACTGAGGTGGTGGTTTGCCATCCCCGACGTGGTGAGAGAAGAGGCAGGAGATTTGGTTCGCATTTGTGTTAAGGAGACCTTGACAGACCACAGCACGGTTAGCTAACTTAATTCCAAGATGTCAGGAACTGCAGTCTTGCACAGGTCATGGGAAAAAAAAACCCAGGAAGGAAACCCAAGAGGTCAAGGTGAATTGAGTCGGGAGGGAGGATAAGAGAGACAAAAAGAGGGCAGGGAAAGAGAGGAAGAGCCAGCTGGTGACTTTGTCGTCGATCTAAATTATAACGTACAACCAATTTACTCTCATTTGCTGTGAAATTAGCTGGGAAATTTGTTTAGATCGTTTCCCCCAGAGAAAAGGGAGGGAAGGGGCTCTCGGAGTGTGAGGTGGTTGGGGGGAGGTGGTTTTAATGTCACACTGAACAGCCGTGTCATCCACTCATTTACTGTGCTGGTCCCAAATTACACCAGCACATTCTATGTAAAGTATAGGGACACTGTACATGTGACAATGAAGGGAAACACACGTGAGTTGTATGTTCAAAAGATGTCGATATCGATACAGAAGAAAGTGTATTTGATAGATGACCTAGAACTTTAACAGACAATAATGCAGACATTGTTTAAAAGGAGATGACGGCGCTTCAGCAGAACCAATAAAAAACAGAACTGTCACAAAGCGGATTCAATTCAACTTCTGTCGTTTCACTGAACTCTGCATTTTCCCTCAAGGGAAAGAGACATAATTAGGTTGACGTAACAAGGATTCATTGAAACCACATCATAAGTTACATATAACGTCCACACTGTTGTCTCATTAATTAGTCTCATGTTCCACAACAAAGGTTGTATATACTGTATGAGAGATTATAAACATTACATTCAAAATGTGATGCTAACTCAGAACGACAACTAAATCTAAACAAACCTCCCACAGAGGGAGCTCTTCGGTCTCCGTCCTTGTCGGGCGTGTTGCACGTGGTGACAAGTTTGTGCCCCTGTTACTGTCAGGATGACAGCGGGACTGAGAAAAGGTCTGCTGGTCGTTTTAAAGGTTGGTTTACATTTAAAGTCCAGAGAGGCTTAGTGCAGAGTAAGAGCACTGCAGGTGGACATAATGCTGTGTCAGACATTTGGGCCTCGGCCAGCTGTTCTCTTTATCCTCCCTCCATCTTTTCTCTTCTCTCTCTCTCTCTCGTGTGCATGTGTGTGTGTGCACCTGCATACATGTGCTGGTGCAACACTCAGAATGCACACACTTCTGATTACCCCGGAGGCCATTGCTCCCTATTAACCTTCGTACCCTCCTTCCTCCCTGTTCTCCACTGGCTCATATACTTTGCACAGTAAGACTTTGAGAGATGGGGTGATGCCAAAATATAGTTCCCTTGTTGAACTCTGACCTATAACTACTGACATGGAACTCATCCAAGAGGCTCTTTAGCCCGCTGCTGGTGCATATAGAAGGATTTCTGCCAGGTTTGTACCTACACTGCAGCTTGTGAGACTTCAAGAGTCATTCAGACATTCCTCTTCTTCGTTTAGCGACAGACTAAGTGTAGTAGAAATGATCTAATCAATACTACTACAAGGTAATTATACTAAAGACATGGTATTAAAATGTCAGAATGACCCGTAGCAGTGTGATTTACTGTTTTCACTCAGTACCTGATTATCTGCTGCATCTGTAGTCGGTCGGGATCTGAGGCTGAGAAGGTCGTCAGGCTGGTGCCGGCGGGGACACCCTCCTCAAAGCGGATGGGTTTCGGGTTTGTGGGGAAATAAGGAGGTTCGTTGACATCCTGGACAGATATGGTGACCCCAGCGGTGGACTGGAGCGAAGACTGAATGCCGTTGGCCAGGTGGGCCTGGTTGGACACCACCACCGTCAGCATGAAGGCCCGGTTCATCTCAAAGTCTACGGGCTAGAGGAAGAACAGACGTTAAATTGAATTCAGGGAGTTTAAACTTCATAGAGAACATAGTTTATGGGCGATTGAAATTCAGCATGAATACCCTTCCTACTTGAGCACTACAACATGTACATTTGTTACCATATTTATATGGTAATTATTGCATTGGTATCATTGACGTCTAACTGACTCCAAAGTGGCGACTAATTTGTTTGTCTTCATTAATTCTCAAGTTATGAGCATTAGGTAAATAAACCGTGATAACTTGAGAAATAATAAAGTACAGGTATTTGTTTGGCTTGCACAAACAATATTTGTGTGTGTATAGAGGAAACACTGGATGATATTCATTAGGTCCTTGTATAATCTTTTCTTACACATATGCTTCCTTAAGTACAAAACTACAGCCTTTGTTCTTGATTTACAGGTAAAAATAAAAACAAGGGCATTTCTCCTTTCGATGGGAAAACAATATAACAGCTACAGTTAAAAGTGTATTATTGTTATTATTACATTTTTATGAGTAAACCATGTCAAGTGTTCAAGCATAAGTGTCCTATAAATATTATGCTGATTACGGTGTTAAAACCCCTGTCAACATTTCTCTCTCCCCTGTGGCTGTGGAATATGTGTTCAACCTTGTTGATGATAAAGGACAAGATAAATGAACAGATGTCGTGACAAGTGGACACACACACACACACACATATATAAATACACAGATATGCAGGCACACACACACACACACACACACACACACACACACACACACACACACACACACACACACACACACACACACACACACACACACACACACACACACACACATACATATAAATACACAGACACGCAGGCACACACACATGCACACACAGGATAGGAGGATACAGCAAGGCCTATACTATTCATAGGGTGCTCTTTGGCATTGATTGTGCCTTTTGAGTGTGTGTGTGTGTGTGTGTGTGTGTGTGTGTGTGTGTGTGTGTGTGTGTGTGTGTACTCTACAGGGGGGTTTGCCAGCTGAGCCTAAATCAGACTGACAGGTCCGTGCTCTCCTAATGAAGACTACACAATCAGGTTCAAATGACAACAACAAGAAGCAAGGAAACAAAAAAGAAAACAAATTAAGCTGCTGGTCCATTTCTGCACGGGCAGATGGTGATTACCGCCGCGAGGCTTGTGTCTGTGGTGTTTGATGGTGATGTTAATGACGTTGAGCACATCTGTATGTTGCACTGCCTCAGTGTTATCAATGGACAGCGTGGCGGCAAACCTCTGATATAAAAAAACCCATCCTTGATCACGCAGCCCGGCTGACAAGGGCACAGGAGTTGATACGTCTGTGTGTGTTTGTCTGTGTATGTGGACACACACACAAGTTTAAGTAAATGTAAGCACATGAGTGTGGATATGTGTGTGACCCCATGGTGCAGTGGGAACCCATTTACAGGCGAACCACGCTCAGGGCTCTTTGATCAACGGCCAGTGGTATTCAGAGCACAGGGAGGTCTGGAATATAGCTGTAGGCAAACTAAAACACACATGCACACAAACAAACCCTGAGGGACGCCAGAGGGTCGAGAGGTCAATAACACGGCTTCCATCTTTAGCCCACGAGCCATCACATCTTACATCTCCTCTGTATCGCCTCACTGGTTCCTCTCTTACCCTTTTACCTAATTTGTTCTGCTGGACCCCCCCCCCCCCATCAGCAACTTCTGTGTGATCTATTCCCCGTGGTCCGCGTCTCTCGATCCACGGATATCTGTCTTCGCATCACTTCTCCTGTCATCTTCTGTGCTTATCATAAGCTGTGATTTACATATCCTAATGACTCATGTGAACCAAGCGGGGTCTGTTTGTGTGTTTTCATCCATGCTTGTTCGTCTACAGGCTTTATTACCATGCGGCAAAACTACGTCTCATAAACTCCCCGGAGAGCAGAGTAAATGTGTGACATGTTCTGGGTGCGACCTCAGCCCTTGTTTACAGAGGAGCCCAGGTCCCTTCTGGAAAATTGAGGCATACCTGGGTGTCACTGTAGTTTCTATGTGTCGACACAAGTAGCAGCAGATGCCTTGTTAAAAATAAGAACACCGAGGTAGTATCTACTTTTGGCTTCTTGATTTTACCCATCGTACCTTGTCTGATGTGAACCATTCTGCCTCCTCTTCCCCTGGAGCTAGCTTAAGCCCCTCTGTTTACTTGTTGAGACAGTCTATTTCTCATCTCTTCCCAGGAGGTGTCCTGTCTGTTATTTCATGATTTCCTGATAATCTCCCATGGGTCTCCGTCGAAGCTCCCGGCTACCCGGCTGCCTGCTGACTTTTACATAAGGGTGTCAGAGGAATGGATTATAAAAGGCAGTCATCTAGAGATAATGAAGAGAAGCAAAATGCCAACGCTCATTGCTCTGGGTGCAGTGGGAATTACAGGGAGATGTTATTGCTGCTTTTTCAAACATTACTGTGTGCGATGCGAGATGCGATTTGCAAGAGTGAGATACACGAGGATAATACCCTTGGGTCACCAGGGTCATGAAAATAAACTAGTTATTTCCACAAAACACGACACGCGACATGATAATCACATTCACTGTGAACCATTCATGGATGAGGACACAAATCCTAAAGGCCATTCAACAGGAAGCATATTTACACACTTAACATACACACACACACACACAGAAGATACCATGAACATCTGTTGTCCATTATCTGTATATATTCTCCTGAATGGTTTTAAAACTCTCCGGACAAGCTGCGTCCGAGAGGTTGAACACGAACACACAAGGTTGTTACAAGACATAGCTTTGTAGTGGCTGTCATTTACCGCAGCGGCCAGCACATTATGGGTGTATAAGAACCGTTGCCTTTGTAATTGAGAAATCAATACCTAATTTGCTACAGTGGTCTCGCCAGCCATTGTGTTTGAGTCCGCGTGTGAGTGTATGAGCTGTTTGTGAAGGGTGCGGCGGCCTCCAATCCCTCATTTGGACATAAAGGGGCACATGAAAGGCAAAAGACCCCAGCATGTCCCCATTTAACTTATACCCTGTTATTGTTGCTTGTGCACGTTCCAGACGGGATCTCACATTCAAATCAGGAAAAAAAAAGAGATGACGCTGTTTCTTCTACACAGCTCTATATAGACTGGTGTCTTACCTTAACCACAGTGACCATGCCGTCATTGGTGACGGGGTCAGTGCGGATAGTGAAGTGCCCGGACGGGTCGCCGCTGATGATTCTGTAAATCGCGTTCCAGTTTGGCGAGTGTGGTTGGTCGGCATCGATCACTGTCAGATTAGCCACCACAACGTCCACTCGATTCTCCGGGACCTCACCGGAAAACTGCAGAGGGGGAGAGTCAAATGTTACTTTGTAAGATGCCACTTTGAAATATCTTCATTTTGACAGCTCTTTGAGAGAGGCCATGTTTTTTACAAAAAGCCACTAAGTGCCTATCTCTCTTTTTTTTCTTCTTAACAGAGCCAGTCCTCCTTTCAGGTTTTCAGGTAGAGTAGGTTTAATGACCTCGCTTTTAGGACCACTGAGTCAAGCAGTAAACCCAGTTGCAGACCAGCAAGCTCATCCACACTGGGGCATCGCTCCAGTTTCAAGTGTTTTTTTTTTTTATTCATTTTTTCTGTATTCCCGTTCGCAGCCTTGATGAGCACAAATATTTTGTTCCTTTGAAATCCAGAGCGACAGAGAAGGAGAGAAGGAGGCCAGCAGCAGCGGAGAGGGTTAAAAACAGCTGTTTGAGTGTATACGAGTGGCTTTTAGTTGTCCCCGTGCTGTACAAACACATGTGCTTTGTCCTGATAAGCCTGATGAGGAGTGAGCCGCTGTCTGTCATGTGTCTGTTATGGTGGGGATTGATGAAAGCCACATAGGCTCAGGGGATAAAACCCACAGAGGCGAACCAACTCGTAAAAAAACATGAGTCGACCGCAGCCCCACCTTCACGACCAAACCTATCAACTCATAACCAATCATGTGGGGGGTCAGAGGGTGAGCATGTTGACACGTCCTCATCTAGAGGCAACAGGCATGTAGCACTACACAGTCACCGTGTCACTACTGGTAACAAGCGTGGAAGAGCCACTGAGCGGCTTATGTGAGTGTAGGATATCAAAGAGCAAAGCCCCAGACCAAACACTCCGAAGGACCATAATACCCTGCCTGGCAACCCTCGCATCACCCAGCAAACAGCCGACAGCAGCGGGCAGATTAGGAGGCTGCGTCAGGAGAGCTGTTCAGAGACTCAATGACATTCTTAAGACAACAGACATGTCCGGGTGGTCGTGATACACTGCCTGCTTTGGATAAGTAGGCATGCTGTCGTATGTTTGTGTCAGAGCGAGTGTGTGTATGTGTGGTTTATTACTGGGGTCGGGTTAAGGGACCAATACCGATTCAGTAAAATAAAACTTCAGATATCTCTTAAGCTCCTAAGGACCCTGAAGCATCTTCTTTCTCCTTGCACAGTAAAACCTAAGGCAAAGTGTTAACCAGATCTGATGGAGAAAAAATGTGAAGTGTCCGTCGCAGCTCTTATTATCAATATCCCAGTTCAACGTCCATTCTCCCATTATTTCATCATAAAGGGGGGGGGGGGGGGATTGGACGGGGTTACGTCAGGCATCCAAAGCTCGTGTGGAAAGAGTCATTCAATTTTCTCATTCCAATCTTAACACGGTGTGACAGTTTCACATTTCCTTCAATCATTCAATTCAAACATTTAGCAAATAAATGGTTCATTGAAAAGGAAAATGTTGAAAAGCACAGCGTTGTGTAAACACCAATTGAAGGAGGTGCAGGAAGTCAGCTATGAGTCCCAAACAACACCGCGGTAAATACACATCAGCCACCGAAAATTAAAATCTCTCATCTGTGATTGTAATATAGAATCTGGTTGAACTGTTTTCTGCTCTGATCAACTGGACTGAAGAATTAAGTGTCTTTCAACAAACAGAAATAAGAATCTAAAGAGAAAAATAAAAACAAATCCCAATTCTTCTCCTTATTTTGTTCAACTTGACGGCTTCTCCATCTCTTTAGGACTTCCTCTCATGTTATTGTCAATGATGCATTGTGATGCATCATTTGTGAGTTTTAAGATTAGAGTCTCTCTTTGAAAAGGATTGGGGGCTGTTCTCTCTCTTTCACTCGCCTGATGAATATTGTTTTGACACTTGCTGGTTCGAGCGGTGCAGTGGAAGTTGCTGCACGGCCGTGGTGTCTTTCAGCTCCGGCTCAGCCTCTCTCTGATCCGGTAGCTCTCCCTGCTATGATACTGTCCCTGGGAGGGGGTGGGGGGAGTCGGGGTGAGGGTCTTGCAATTGTGACTGGCACAGAGTGCAGTTGACTTTCTCGCAGCACTTGACAAAACACTTCTTGCCAACACCCTCACCCTCCTGTCACCGTGTTGGCACACGGGGGAAAGACTAAAGCGGGCGAGGGGAGGGGAGAGAGAGGAGAAGTGACAGGATACTTCATCACAGGGACTTTGTGCAGGATTTCTACTGCAGTGCTCCGTCGGCCTCCTTCGCTCACCGTCCTCACAGAGATGTGTTCACTGCTTGATTGTAGGACCTTTACACTTAATTACAAAGCATTCAGTACAATATACTGTAGCCCCTCTGGTCAACAAACCCATTAACAGCCACTAACTTTTGTCTGAAATGGGACGGGACACAATCGGCAATCAAATGACTCTGCAGTCGACTCCGATCAGTCGCTGTGGGAACACGACACCCGGGTGAACCTGCTAACTTCCTCTTATTCGTCTCCTTTGTTTTAACAGTCTAGATGCGGTTGCTGCACCTTTACTGGGTGGCTTCATGACGTGCAATGAAGTTATTATTGTACTTCTTGCTTTTTACATCTATGGAACAATATGCAACAGCGTTTTTTTTCTTCACATCGTGCAAGATGCAACCCAGGTGAGACAGCGAGGAGAGAGAGCTTCTTCAGTCTCCGACGTGTTTGTGATGACGAATGTGACTTACGGGGGAAACAAAAAACTGAACGGCAATGAGAAAGGAGTCATTTGTGTGAAGGAGACGTTCAGGAGATACAGATATTGTTTTGCGGCGCACTGTATACATAAACAAAACGAAGAGATAAACAACTTTTTCTGGGGAATCCTATTCATCTGCATCACAGAGAAAAGATGCAGAGCATGCATGCAGCCTCCGAGTGCAGCACCCAGAGCCTTCACACATGCACCCACCCTTTGCCGCCTTGAAAAATAGGCCACCCTCTGATAGACGTGATGAAATATTAATCATCAACATTAAAGACAAATTCCCCCCCAAACTTTATATTTCTGGGACACAGTGAAAGATCTACAGGGTTTATTGCAAACACTAAATATTTGCATAATGGCCTGCATTCTCAACAAAATGGCTTTTTACGTTATCCCGCCACTGAAGCGGGTGATTTATGAAAGTCGTGGGTAAAAAGTGCTCCGCTCGTCGCGGCTCTAAAAACGACGAGATTTATCATCGGTTTCCATGACGTGCCGATGGAAATGCACTTAAACACGGTGGAATACAGTTAGAGAATATTAATCTATTACTGGCCACAATCATCAGTACAACACCATCAGTGGAGAATCCCAATGCAAAGGAGGGGGGGTTGCCAAGTCAGGAAAGGTCCCTGATTTACAATGTGACACGTCTATGCTTTATCACTGCTGCTGTAGAAAGTAGCTCCTTTGACTAAACAATCCTTCATCCTTCCTCCTCTCGCCATCACTCTCCCAACGCTTCCCCCCCCCTGCATTTTTCATCATGGATTCTGGTGGTGGTCCAGTCATCGACTCCTCTCCCCTCTTTGTTGTCCTTTTTCTCCCACCCTCTTCTTCATGTCTTTTCTCCCTACTGTCCCCCCCCCGCTCTGTACATTTTCTTCAGCGTGTGATATCGCAGCTCTCTGATGAGCTCTAAGGCTGATGCATGCTCGCTGCCATTGATAATTCATCATTACGAGGGTCTTAATAGCCCCCAGGGTAACAGCTAATGCTAACGGCTTCAAACTCAAAGAGCCGAGGCTACAGTAGGACTGCTGATGCAAGAGCTGCATCTGCCTGCGAGGATCGTGCTCTCATCGCGGAGGAAGCCGTGGTGACACCCGCAAGGATTTCTAAACTGAAAATAGAATGCAGACAAATGGACGCCATCTTTACATCCCTAAACAAATGAATGCCTTTGCCACAATAAAATAAATGTTGAATCTCTCAGCCATGCAAATAATAAATAACAAGTTTTTTTCCCCCAATCCGTCAATGAGAAATATTACAACCGCCTCATATGACACGCACACGTCCGAAGATTCAGTGGCTCTGAGAGAAATGATCTAGAGAGTTATAAATAATAAAACGAGCTTAACTTTTTAACAATTATTTTTTCGTTTTTAACATCACTTATTAATTTAGTGATGACGTTGCGGAATTTCACCACCAGTGATACCATACATTATATCCAGTACATTACTCTGGGCTTCGGAGTTTCACCTCCTTCTAATAATGACCGTCCGTAATGTCATCATCATTCTAAATATCACAATCACGACAACAATCATTAACAATTCGCTGGCTCTAGTTTTTTTTTTTTTGCTGATGAAAGGCCGATGATATGGATTCATTTTTGTGTCTCTTGTGTGAGTGTGTGTGTGTGTGTGTGTGTGTAGAAGGAAATTAGCACGTAGCATTTGCACTCCATACCCCACCCTCACTGTTATATGTGCAACAATGCAGGTGTAATTACCTTCTTTCTCCTTTCTTTATTCAATTGCTCTTTATTCTCTCCACCTGTTCACCCTTTCTTCTCTTCATTAACGTCATTCACTTGCTACACTTTTATTATATTTGTACTCTGATAAACACTTGAGCGGATTTTCCCCTCTGTTTTACAAAAAAATCTCCGTCCAGATCAAAAACCACTACGAACACTCCAGGACCAGTAGGTGGTGATAAAGTCTCCATCAGTGATTGGTCAAATACCAGATCAGAGCGCCGTGGTCCAAGTAGCTGTGGGCGAGGCTGACACCTGTGACTGCGGTGTCATGTGGTGCAATGTTAAATTCAGCAGGAAACTTGTAATCAGACAGTGCTAGTTAAATGTAGAGAAACCTATATATAACCAATACATATACCTATATACAGCCATTGTTGTTTCAGGCAAATGCTCATTAGATAAAGCAACAGTGCAAAACCCTCTCCTTCTTAAAACCGTGACCCCCTTTCCCCCGCCCCCCTCTCATCTGTAGCCACTCACAGTTCTGGAGGTCAACATGGGAGGGTTGTCGTTGATGTCGGTGACCGTGATGATGGCAGTGGCCGTGTTGGAGAGGCCGAAGTTCAGGTTGCCCTCCATGTCCGTGGCCTGCACGATGATGGTATACTGGGACACTTTCTGTTGAAGGTAGAGAGGGAAAAGACAACAGTGGGCAGTTATTGTCTGCCAAGCAGCTTTCACTTTCTCTCGTCTGAACAGCAGCAGCCACATACTGCGATTCCCAGAGGAGAAAAGAAAAGCTGAGCCTGTGCTCTGCTGCATCGTCACCGTCCACGGTCTTATGTGAAAAGCAGAACTGCAAGGGTGAAGTCTTTTATCCGACTAACTTGAAACCTCCTCACGAAACATTTCCTGCCTTCACACCATCTGCAGCGGCTGAACTGTGAAGCCTCGCCATGGGTGTGTCGTCGAAGACACTGCTCGCTGCCCCTGATGGACAGATGTGAGGACGACGTTCTGACTGACAGAGATTAATAGACTGTCTATGGAGACATGATATGAGACAATGATAAATGCCATTCCATCTTTGAAATCTGGAAGCTGCAATGTGCTTCTCTTATTTGTGTTTTTGCACTTTTTGCATCCTCCTTCCCTCCCCAAGCCTCCTCTCTCTTCCCTGGCATCCTCCGTCTCCTCTCCTGTCCCATGGTGCAGTTAATGGGCTGCAGGAAGGATGGAGCCCAGGAGCCGACTGTCTGGATAATGTGTCTCGTCACTGAGATTCCCAATTACATTCCCAGTCTCTCTCTCACCTGCTAATTACCGAGTAAATATCACAATTAAGCCAGGACGCCACATCAGGAGGATTAGACAGCTCCTCTCAGAACCTCTCATCTTGATGCCAGACGAGATGCTGAACTCCAACCCTGCACTCACGCTCTCATTAACGCCCACACGTACACACAAGCGTAGACCAACACTCACACAGAAACACACGCACAGCGTTTTTTCTCCGTATGTTGTTTTAAAAGCAGTGCTCGCCCGACTGTCCCATCAGCCCGTGTGTTCAGCGTGTACACAACACTCTCACTAATTAGACAAGGGAGTAATTATGTAGAGCTCCCCCCGAACCTCTCAGCTTTGCAACAACACAGCGGCATGACCGGGTTCCTCTGGAGAACCGAGGTCTGTTACTGTCAACGAGCTTTTTAAAAGTCCGCTGCAGACCGGTGCAAACCTTTAGAGGGGAGTCGGTGTGGAAGTTTATAAAAGGAGAGGAAGGAGACATTTCAAAAGTAAAGAACAGAGGGGAGGAGGAGAGACAGCAGGGGAGGCAGCGGAGGCACAAGGGAGGAGGGATACCGAAAATAGATGCCTGTGTATTTTTATTTCTATTTTTTTTCGAGGAACCTTACACCTCCAACAACCCAGCCGAGGAAGGGAAGGGAGAAGCAGAAACTTTTCAAGTTTGAAAGGGCCAAAGTGCTGACGAAAAGTGGACCAGGGAAACACTGCAGTCTGCATCTTCCCTCTCAGTCTATGTACAGTAAAGTATAGAAGCTCAGCTTTTTTCACTGCAAGGTTTTAGATTTTTATCTGCTCTGAAAGGAGAACGTCTTAAGCAAACAGGAGTGTGTATAAGTTTACTTCAGTCAATGTCTGGCCCTGTGAGAGCCAATTTGAGTTTTAGAGAGAGAGAGGGCATTTTATGGGAAAGATCCTCGCTTCACACAGTTTTAGTGTTAACTGTTTTAAGGTTAAGGCAATAATCTGGGTTAGTTTCCAGGTTGGGATTACACATTTTGTTGAGTTAGTTAAAGATCTGAAACCCACGATTTAGACCCATTATTAAGATGCTGATATGGAGACGCTGTCCAAGGTAATGACCCGGGAGGCCGGACCTGGTGGCCCTGGATTCTGAGGCTTGGGTCCTCCTGCAGCGGCCCCAACTTTCATTCTGAAGGTTCAAATTAGCTCTGCGCGGTCAACAAGCCTGACCTCGGGTGAAGAGAAGTGATTCTGCTCTGGGCTTTACTGCCTGTCAAAGTAGGGGCGCTCTGTTTTGGCTTGGTTGAGACAGCAGGAAGACGTGAGATCTTATCTTGTTGGACAAACTGTCTTTCTATAGAATATGGTCAAACTGAATAGGGCACACAGTCACAGTCACACATAGAATAGTCACATCCATCATATACCTCTCAAACTCACCCAATGTCTCATGTCGATCACCCCGTCTTCTTTGCCAAATTCCCACTCGCTCACTCCACCCTCATCATAATACCCCATCAGCCTCGCTCTGTTTTTGTTCAATCGCTCCCTCCAGTTTCCTTCTCTCACCTCCATTTCCTGTGTTTTATCGAGTATAGATGTGATTATATGGGCTTTTGTGTTTGCCTGACAGGTGTCAAGGGCATTCCATCTCAGATATTTCCACTCTGTCTTCACCGCACAAACGCACACATACAACACAACGTGAGCAGCCCAATGCAGCGTGATGTGTTGTTAATAGGTCTGTCGCCGGTGACAGTCCGGGACGATGATCTGTCTCCGAGATTTCTTTGCGGGGTTTGTCTTTGGCATATCCATGCCGCATGAATACACACATTTGGATGTCGGCACAACTTTTATAGCTCCATAAACAAGGTGACCGCAGAAGCAGGCAATTTAGTGTGAAAAAAAAGATGGCTTGATGTGTGTGTGTGTGTGTGTGTGTGTGTGTGTGTGTGTGTGTGTGTGTGGTGAGGAGTGACTACAAAACATTTTAAAGTCAGATCTCAGGGTGTTGTCAACAAACAATGATTAAGGTATATCTTTTAACTAGTTGTGTTCCTAGTGTTTTTAACGACAGAATCATTATTATGTTGATGTTGTGCTTAATTTAAAAGATTGGGGATGACGATGACCAACCTCTCGATCGAGACCAGGCGCCACCGTCACGATGTCTCCCGTCTCGCTGTTGATGGTGAACATGTTGGGAATGGGGCTGTGTGGCGTCTGGGACAGGATCCGATAGCGCACCATTCCGTTAGCGGTGGTGTTGTCGTCCGCATCGAACGCCGCCAGGTGCATCACATACGTTCCTGAGGAAGACAACAACATTATTTAACATTTAATCAACATAAATGCAAGTGGTCAGATAACAGAAAACAGAAATAACTATGTTGCATTCAATTTTTATCATTTATTAAACCTTTATCTGTGTTAAAATAAGACTGGGTGACATTTTAATGATAATGACATAACACAAGTGTCCTTTTTAGTGAAGGACAGTTGAATTTATTGGATACAAATGTACCCTTAACTGCTTCAATACACCTAAATACACTCTGATTACAGCTTAAAGGCCCATTTACACTCCACCTTACAGATGTAACCCTCTGTCTGAAATGTTTTCTAAATATTCTTGTGTGAATATGAATGAATTGACTAATATTGAGATAGGGCTACACTATGTTTTAAAATGTCACAGATAAACAGTTACATTGTACAACTGAATCTTGGGGATGGAACCTAAGCATTATTCTGTGTTTGTTAATAAAACATTTCTCTGTCCCTATTTAACTGATCATTTTGTGCGACCATGCCTTTTATTAGATCGTTAAACAAGAGGAAGAAATGCACTGTGCACAGTGCAATGCTATCTGTGATCAACCATCCTACAAACACATTTTAATGATATACACTGGTATTATTCACACACTGATGGTGGTTAATGTGAAGATAAAAGTGGTGAATATACCATAACATGTCCCATAACAATTTATATTTGTTATATATATATATATACCAGCATATAAATGGTGGACACATATTTTGCAAATAGGCACAAACATAAAGTAGGTTTACATGCCGATATTACTCACATTATACTGTACTTTGCATTAATGAGATTATTCTGATATTGATTAGTTCATTACATAGCAAGTGAACTATGTAAATGTTAGATACACTGACATCCAGCTTACACTGATCTTTACAGATAAATGCAAACCTCGAACAGGTTCTATAAATGAAAATGTCTCCACCGTGAAGGGCAAGTAAGCACAGGCATAAATATGTTGACACTGTTGTGTTGCAGAGAATAAGACGCTACCCTTGAACGCTGCCTGTTGGTTTTTCCTGCCTCCACACACACACTTGCATAACTCTGTGGCATCACTGCCTGTCACCTAATCTCTCCATCTCTCCATCTCTCTCTCTCTCTCTCTCTCTCTCTCATGCTCCCCCTCTCTCGTGGCTGATTGTAATTGCCAGAGATAGTGATATCATCCCAGTGACAGCCCCTGTCCGAGGATAATTGTAACCGCAGCTCCCATTTCAAACTTCATTACATTTCAAAGCAACATTTGTCAATGACTCGGCCAGAGGGAGCACTCCGAAGGCCTCTCAGCGAGACGAGAAATAAAAGCCGGCAGCGAGCGAGGGGGGAGCAAAAGAGAGAAATAGAGGACAGACTCCATATTTGGTTGGATTCCAAGAGGAGTGACTATCAGTCCTTCACCCATCTTTTTTTTTTAGATGGAGGGATAGAGAGAGGGAGGTGAAGAATCACAATGGCATCGCATCAGCGGGGTAATTTCATTAAGCTGCACTCTTAGGGGGTTTAATGTGGACCCTTTGTACGGGCGTCCTAAGCTGCGCCTGACAGGATTAGGTCCCCATAATGACTCTTTAATTTGCAAACTAATTCAAGTCTGTAATTGGCCTTCCATTGAAACTACTGGAGCTCTAAATTCTAAAACGCTATTTTTTTTATGATTATTGTTTAGCAGAATGTCATGCACGCCGCAGAGACGTGTCTGCTGTGCGGGTGGGGGGGCTGAGGGGAAAGGGAAGGCAGGATAGCAGAAGAAGAAAGAGAGAGAGAAAGAAAGAAAGAAAGAAAGAAAGAAGGAAAGAAAGATTTTATTGCAGTTCTGGTGCAATAAACTTGGGCTCATCAGACTCACACACATGCATGCACACAGAGAGCTCATCTCCGGGTTTCTTGCGCTCTGAGGTTACACATAAAATGACCCAGTGGTGCTAGAGAGTGGCGCATTTAATCCTCAATCTCCTCTCCACCCTGAGCACCTCTTTGCTTTATGGCCACTGCTGAAGCCGACTAAATGAAAAGCCACTATAGGAGACAGATCCTCCGTCTGCTAAATCAGGGGGAATGGAAATTTCACAGTTGGGTCAGAGATTGCCTGGTGCCGTCATACTTACGACACAATACCGTTCATTACCCCTCCCTTCGTATCCAATACAATCACACATTTCTTTCATCTTTAATTAACACACTGAAATTGCTCCGGCTTCACACTTGACTTGATGTTCCGTGTACCTGGTTTCGAGCCTTCGTCCACGGAGCCATTGTAGACCTGGTTTTTGAACTCAGGTCTGTTGTCGTTCATGTCGATGACGAAGATGTACAGATCGATGGGGTTCTCCACCTGGTTCCCATTCATGTCCACAGCGTGGGCACGCAACTGAGAAACACAAACACAAAAAGATTAGTTTACATTACAGCACATAGTTATTACTGCAGTTCAGAGAAGGGATGAGCTTATGAAAATGTTCATGTACCCATTTGAGTCATTGTCAGTTATTATAGTGACACTGGGCACAACACGCACACAACAATATAGATTTTATTTACAGGTAGGGTCTTTGTATTGTTCTGAGGACAAGTTACTGCAAATGACTGCATGTGTTTCTGGGACATCGTTTTACTTTGAGGAACAAAACTACATTTTACTGCACTTTAGTCTATAGTTTAGTATATATATATATATATATGTAGAAAAACAAAATAAAAACCCCAAATTCATTTATTACTTCTGAAAACCACATCTTCACCCTGTGTCTGCTGTCTACATCAGTATGCGGCTTAAATTACTAACTTGTGTTTTGTTTGTGCACATTTTCCAAACGGTTGTTGGCATGTTTGAAAATCAGTTCTGATAAACACACCCTTACTCTTTCAGAGTATTCCCAACTGTCTCCGCTCACAGACGTAAAGAAACTAAGATGCAACGTTAATAAAACACCAAACAAACTGGGAACAAGTGGATTTCTCCTTCAAAGTAAATACTTTCAAAGCCAAACAGAAAAATACCTAAGCAGCGTTTTCTGAATTTGTCATTTTTATCATGCTCCAGAACACAATGATGGATAATACGTGTATTTTTGAATTATAAAGTTTAAAAAAGACTAAAACCCAAAGGACAACATTAAGTGGGGTCAAATTCTGGATATTTTTCTTGCAGATTTATTGCCTTTGCGATCGTGTGCTTTGTCCAGACTTCTTATCTTTTCTACACTTAGTCCCCAGAAGTTTATATTTCAGCAGCACCCAAAACCAGAAACATCTTATTTTAAGGGGAGTCGGCTGTGCTGGGAAGCCGAGGTGTCTGTTTCAGGATCACAGCGCTGAGTCCCGGTGCCGACATTCTGTTTGATTTTGTTTGAAAGAGAGTCGTGAAATCTCCCCCACAGTCGCCGCATCTCAAAATTCAACGCAGAGGTGCTCGGACCAATGGAATCGCCAACTAGGATTTTCCACACAAAGTTTGGACGTGAAGTTATGAGAGGAATCAATACGTGATATAAAAAACAGTCCTGGCTGCTTCCTCTCTTATGAAGTCTGGGGGAGAAAAAAACAGAAACCCGAACGAGAGCTTGAGAAAATAACAGAGTTATCAGGGAAATGTTGAGTTTGAATAAGTGCTTGTGGTCTGTTGTTCTGCAGCCATACGTGAAGGTCAAAACAACAGACCAAAGTGGCAATTGACAATGAACTGCTCGCTTCAGTTTAAGGCTGTTTTGATTCACTTCACCTTACCTGGGAATGTTTATATCCCTGAACATGACTTATTCAGTGATACTCCTGTCAGGTGGTAGCACTGGGGGATATGTTTAGTTTATACGAAGGAGAAAGAAGAGAAAAAAAAAGATCTCAGATACTATCTACATCCTGCATCCTAACAACATAGGCTGATCAATATTTATTTTATTAAAAATGTCGGCAATCAATTTCAGAGCAAAGGACCCTCCGACTTATGGGATGTTAAGGATATCCATCTATAGGACGGCCAAGGGACGAGGGAGGGTACCGTGGCTGGAAGAAGGGGCTTCTGGAAACAGATTGTAACACGAGCCCTCTCTTCCCACCATGTATGGAGAATGGAGGGAATCGTTCTCTTTCCAACTGAGCCTGTCTGATGGGAAACATACTACCTGGTCACTGCAGCAGCACGAGAGCCAGATAAGTGAAATACCCTCCAGGCTCATTTCGGCAGGAAATAGAATAAAAAAGCATTCACCATCGGCTTCTTCTCCTCAGAGAGGTGGAGATCTCCTCGGCTGCTGCCTGTCCACTCCTCTCCACCGTCCGCACTCCACTCCACGCCTACACTGAAATTGCGTCCTCAGGTCTCCCCGAGGTTAATTTGACTTTACTTTTTCCAGTGCATTGTCTGATCTGTCCTGCACCCAATATCCGCGCACGCTGCCATCGCATCTCGCCGCGCTGGAAGCCAGAACCCCCTTATCTCCCCCCCAACCCTCATCCCTCCATCCTGCATGCACCCACACCCTAATTCAATAACAGCAGGAGTCAGAGATTACCGGCATGTTTAAAGAAGGCAAAATGTAATTCTGGGTCCACATTAAAGTTATTATCTTGAAAGGCAGGGGGAGAAAACAGAGCGTAGCATGCAGCGCTCTGCATTTGGCAGAGAGGAAGCGTCCTGATAGAGATAACAGCAGGCCAGATGCTCCAAGGTTTTTCTCCTCATAAGAATGCATCTTATGTTGCTTGGCTAGTTTTGAATTTCAGAGTGCTCATTCTTTTGAGAGAAAAAGAACTCGACCATAACTTTGTTCTGTCCTTGCATGAAATATGAAGTAAACAAATGAAAGAGCACAAAGTCAACTTCTAACTTTTGTGTGTTGTAGTTTTCCAGGATAATGTTGCTCATAATATTTAAAGTTTGAACCGATTCAGTTAAATTGCCGTCTCGTTCCTAACAGCATCAGAGTAATTGATCGGCAACACCTTCCCTCATCTGTTTACATCTTTACCTTGTCTCATCTGGTTTCCCCTTTCAATTTGTATTCCACAACATTAACGAACACTTCTCCTCCACAGCAAACACTGAATTTAACTAAAGCAGCCTTTAGAAAGCCTTCGCCTTTCTTAACAAATCACCTCATTGATTGGAGTTTCTCGCAGGTATTAATCTGCTCGGCTCCCACTAAAAGGTTGGGCCTGCCAGCTCTCTAGGACCGTTACTCAGACTCGGCTCCCATAGAAAAACAAGGTTCAGAGACAGACACAGAAACGTAAAGTGATAAATCCACTGTGGTTACTACACTACGCCCCAAACCTTCTTCTCGTGGCGGCGGAAAGACTTGTGGAGAGATTTGCTCAGGCAGAAAAACAAGAAGTTAGTGCTTGATTAAATTTTAAATACGCTTTGCCTGACTGCCTAATATTTCCATTCTTAGAGCAGCATGCACAGCACAAAGGCTGCAGAGAGATGGCACTTTCATTCAAAACAAGCAGAGCCGAGGCAGGTGTTGGTATTTATGGGAGAAAATGGCTTCAGACCAGCACGGCCATTAGCCACCATTTCACATTTCTGTTTCACTTTAGGTTTAACTGTCTATAAAGATATACGACATGACTGCTCCCCAAAAGTGAAGGAAGAGCGTCTTGATCGCCCCGTGTTGACCTGCTTCAGGATACGTCATGAAATCCCTCCTCCTCCATGTTAGTGGATGGGACATGGGCAAAAATGGGGGGGAAAAATACTATTAATATAATATTTCTGTCATTTTAGGTAGTTCTCATCACACTGATGGATGTCCAAGTGCTCCTTTTAGTGGTAAGCTTGGTTTTGATACATATTTTGATGATATAAAACCAGTTGCAACGTCATGATGGTAATCAAGCGTGTGAATCGACAGGACCTCAATCCTCTGATCACTTCACTGCGCAGGCTCAGGCTCAAAATGCACAACATGGCGGCGTTACTATCCTTTGTATTTTAGCCTAAATTCTGCAACGTGTGAGGAAGAAAAGATGCATCCCCCATCTTTATATGCAAGCTACAGGTTAAACAAACAATAAACAGTGGTTTTATTCCTCAGCTACAAGTTAAATGCGATCCGCTGTGAGCTCAATGATCGATTATTACTTTCCCTGACTTTATACGTCACTTCATCCTGATGCTTTGCATATAACACATAGTGAAAACGTGCAAGTTTCCATCATTCTTTTCAACATCACTGTGCACTAGACTAATCCTTGCTGTGATTCAATGTGTTCATGCTGAATAATGTAGTGCAATATTCTTATGTAATGTTCATGGAATGGCTTTTCACTTAATGGCTTCTACAGCTGATTTGTTTGTTTGTAATTTGTTGTATTATCTGTTATGGTTTTCCTCATGTGTAACTACACAGATTCTGATTCAATCCCACTTCTGTTGAGGTGGTAAAGGAGCTGTTTGTGTCAAAGGGTTTAACGGCTTTATAATAATCTTCACGAGTTTCATCTCAAAGGTCATCGCCGGTGTGGTGTGCATGGACGTGTGTGTGTGTGTGTGTGTGTGTGTGTGTGTGTGTGTGTGTGTGTGTGTGTGTGTGTGTGAGGCCGAGAGAAAGAGAGAAGGGGCGAGAGACACTCACATGGTAAGAAGAGCGATGTTCTCGATCAAGAGGTTTGGTGACGAACATCTTCCCGACCACGGGGTCGATGCTGAACACCTCATTGGGCGGTTGATCCGCTCCCACCCCAGTGATGCTGTATCGGATCGAGATGTCCTGGTCCTGGTCGGAGCGAATCTGCATCACATGAAAGAGAAGAACAGGAAATCAATGGAGAGATTATCGGTCTCATGATGTGTTTCTAGAAGCGACGCCACTTTCTATCTTACTTCTGTCTCTACCCCAAAAGACTAAAGTCATTCACACAGATCCCCACGGCCAACCTACACCTACTGGTTAAATATACACAGTGAGGGGTTTATTATTGAAGCACCACACTGTGAAATATAAAAACTCCAGAGTTTAATAATCTAAGAAACCTGATAGTACATATTATTCACTGGAAACACACACACACACACACACACACACACACACACACACACACACACACACACACACACACACACACACACACACACACACACACACACACACACACACACACACACACACACACACACACACAAATGCACAAATGCACACACACACACACACACACACACATCACAGTTGGGCATTTGGAGGTAGCACATACTCAAGGATTCCATTAGTGCTGCTGCAGGGAGCACTATGCATTCGGTTTGGCAGAATTGGACTGCTTCAAAAGAGAAATTCAAATTCAATATTTCTGGGAGGGATAAATGAAATGGACATTTATTTACTTTGACGGTCAGGTAGTAATTTAGAAGGACTTCCCTTGAGCCATGCTGGGAATACAGACAGGCTGTGGACAAAATGACAATTAGATAGGTAAAGGGAGGATTTGAGGTTATAATGTCTGTGTGATTAGGGAAGCAACAACAGCCAACATAACAATAAACTGTTCTTTCTTTGCAGGAGGAAAAATAGGACAGAGGAAAATAACAGCCTCAAATCCAGGGTGCACATGAGAGCAGCATTATTTAATAACTGTGGTATATAAGAATCACAAAGTTTTCTAAAAAATGAAATATAAAAAAAAAAGGTATTTTGGCTCAGCCTTCCTTGCTGGATAGAAAGCTCCGAGCATTGTGCAGTAGGTCTGTGATTTGGTCTGAAGCAGCGCGTAACTGGGCCTCATCTGGAGGAGTTTTTCTATTTAGTGCCCAAATAGTCCGAGGCTCCGAGTGTGCTCTCTCTTTCCAATAAGTACATGACAACCTGAGAACATCAGCTGGTGTATCAGAATGACTCAATCACACACACACACACACACACACACACACACACACACACACACACACACACACACACACACACACACACACACACACGTACGCACAGAGAAAGGCCCAACCTTCTTCTTTTGTTCAAGGACTATTTCAGTGGAGATCCTGAGTGCACAAGAGTAAGACTGTCCAAAGTTGTCTCCATCTTTCACCACTCGTGGAACCAATTTAGCCGCACTTTTGACACACCGGGAATTCTGCCTCGCTGAGAAAATTGCCGGAGCAACTAACAAGGACGAGGTAAGGACATGTGGTATTAGACAGGTGTCATCCTGACTCTTCCTGCCTCTGGAATAAAAACCTGTCACCATCACCAACACCGCTATTATCACAATCTTGCTTGTCTAGGTTCGGCATCCACGTTATCATCAACTCCCTTTTAGCAAAAGCGCAGTCGTGGTGCGTCTCAATAATCAAACCAAAACAATCATTTATAGACACCTCAGCTGTAATAATGCAAGAGGAGCCGTCACGACAGCTCACTAATTCTATTTGTGCAAGTCTGTGTTTATGCGTTTTCTCGGGGGAATAGCGGGAGGAGAGCATCAGCACGCTCTGCACATATCTCAGCGAATTACTGCTGACAGCTATGATAATTAACGAGCTGCAGGCATCGACCGCTATTACTTCAAAGAAAATCCACCCGTTCAACACCGACAAACTAACAACTACTCAGCGAGCGGCTGGGTTGAACTCCCGATGTACCGCCATTACCCTCCTGTGCAGGCGAAGCTACAAGACCACAGCACGCCGACTCCATCTACCTCTCCTGTTGCATTAGAAAATACAAGCAATTACTACACATCCGCCTGCCAAACTGTCTCCCCCCTCTCCTTCATCCCCCTGTTCTTCTTGTCTCTCCCTTCTCCTCTCCATCTCCTTCTCTCTCATCGTCACTCCTCCCCTTGCCTCTCATCTCTCCCCTCCGCCGTACTCTCTCAGCACTTTCTCTCTCCCGCTCTCTCTCTTTCTTCGCTTCAGGTCTCTGTGGGGACAGAAGCCATGCATAAAAAATTAAATTACTTCAATCCGTTGGCCCTGGCAGTGCTGTATAAATCCTCACTAGTTAGGAAGTGATAGCTCTCCATAATTCCATTTGGGTTTTCCCCGCCCCTCTGGTTTCCCACCCGTTTCCAAGTTGTCCTGCTTGGGGGGGAAAAAGAGCTTCAGCTCCATTTTTCCACAGCCTTTCCAGCCAATTAGCTCTCGCTCCCACAATGTTCACGTAGACGTTCTAAATTGTTAAGGGACGGCGCCAGGATCCTCAGCCTCGTCTGTTGCGACCAAATATTTGTGCATGGCTGCATGTGCACACATATGCACATTCGAGCGTGGACGCTTTCTTCAACTTTTTTGTTTGTACCAATTAAAAATGTACAAAAAACAGAGAGAATGCCTCGTTCCACCTCCAGTCCTCACACTTGGCTTGTTTGTCTCGGAGCGGAAGGCGAAGTGATGACAAAGTGCCTCCGCCACGACGTCTGGCTCATGATTAATAATGTATGTAATACATCACATGCACACATGGTTGTGCGTTTAAGGGATCCAATAAAGGCCGTCAAGAAAATGAGTCAGCTAAATGTTGCATGCTCGTCTCCTCCTTTTATCAGAGAATATTGTGACAGACAGGACGTCATTTCAACAGCAGGCAGCTCTCAGTGTCACTTTGCCATTTCTCAGCTCCAGAAAGGAAGTGAATGTGTTGGAGAAATAAAATAAAATAGCCTTGCATGACACAAAGCTTCTCATGACTGTATCAGAGCTTTTATTTCCTTTAATGAAGAGAGGGAGGCTCTCTCTCTCTCTCTCTCTCTCTCTCTCTCTCTCTCTCTCTCTCTCTCTCTCTCTCTCTGTCGTTACACTGCTATCTTGCACTTCGAATGGGACACACACACACACACACAAATAAAAAGTAAAGGAGTGCCAATAAAAATCGACAGTTTTTTCTTTATTTGTCTTTTTCCTTTGTTCCCTCCGATTTTTTGCATTGTCTTGATAATGTGTGTGTGTGTGTGTGTGTGTGTGTATAGGGGAGAGAGACTGGACGAGAAGCGCTCAGCTGAGAGAGTCTGATATAGAGAGAGAGAGAGAGAGAAAGAGAGAGAGAGAGAGAGAGAGAGAGAGAGAGAGAGAGAGAGAGAGAGAGAGAGAGGAAGTCATATCATTAGGCATCAGAAACTAGACACCGTCTAAATGACCCATTTGTCAACAGATCAAAGCCGTTCCCTTCATTACTGACGACTTGTCGGCTTCTTAAGGAGATCTTATCAGTGAGCTGGGCTCCCCTCTGCCAGGCAAAGCTGAATCAAATGAGAAATGATTGTGCCACTGGGTCCACGGGGACAACAGCAGAGGAGATGGAGGGAATGAATAACACAGTCGTTCTACGACTGCAGTCACCGGGGTGCGGAGGAATTTAACTATCACTTAAAAATTCATGTTAACTAACGCTAACAAAGTATCCAGCTACTGCTACTCAGATATGTGACCACACTGCATCTTGTAGAAACACGATGGCATTATTTAAAGATACGATGAAATACATATTTAAATGAAATGAATCCAAAGTTTGGATCAGGCGATCTATACTGCCAGCCTACGGGGGAACACTAGTATGAGATATGTATAAATACGTGAGGAGCTATATACATTTTATCAACTCTAAAGAAACAGATGACATCTAATCCATAACAATTTACATATATGGGGTCAAACTAAATATTAGAAATATTAGAAACACCTCTACATACAATATATAACAAGTAATCCCTGTACAATCCCTATAAAGTCCTACTTATCCAGAATTATCTTTGACTGCTTTAGAACCAGGCCTGTTTTTACTGAAATTCTGTTTCCACAAACCAAACGAGGAGACGAGTGGAGACTATTTTATTAATGATGGATAAGGAGGTAAAATTGTCCCAGTCAGATGATGATCTCAGACATTGAGTGACCAATTACATTTGAAACTTCCCATCCATCCATCCCTCATGTTCACAAGCAGCCCATATGATTGACAACACAGTTTTCTGTGTGTCAGCTCTGTGTCATTAAAATCCGACCAGTCAGCCAAACCTGAACCGCCATTTTGATGATTTCTCTCGAATGCCTCGAGCGTCTCCTGAAACGCTTCCTGGACCTTAATCTATCACGGTTACAATAACAGAGAGTGTACCAGGACGGACGTGCTGGACTTTCATTGCTGTGACAGTATAATAATATAATACACACACAGTTAAGCTCATGGAATCGTCACAGTTTGTTTAGGTTTGCAGGCACAAAAAACTACTTGGTTAGTTTCAGGATGAGATTGTGGTTTTAAATGAAAAACTCCCTTTTCAAGGATCAAGAACCTTTGTCATCACACAGTTATAAATATGTAGTTTCTCTTCTGTATTGTCGACACATTCATTTACACCAACCTTCTCCTGAGCTCTTCACACTATCTCCCACACTACGACTCTTAGAGGTCACTTAATAATAAACCTTGACTATGGATTGCAATAAGGAGCTCACACAGAAGACCTTTGTGGTTGCGTTTTACAGTCTCTTGAAATCAATGCATGAGAAATGTACTTTACACGTTATATACTGGTGTATTCTGTACTTTTATATACACCACATTTCATGCTTTATTAAAACAAATCTTAATTAACAGCTTTCCAAACATGCATCCAGCTCAGGCAAACGTTTATCATGGGAAACTCTGATTTATAAAGCGATCTAGATATACTGTCAATTACTGTTACAGCTACATTTTCTGAAGAGACAAAGCGAGTAAAGGCTAAACCCGAAGCACCAGAGCCACAAATACAAGCACAGCTAACTGCAGATCATCTTATAACTGGATCACACCGGCCACATGTTGACATGGTGACTCATGAGTGCAAATCCACACGGGTGGTATTTACATTCCTTAGTTAAGAAAGTGCAGATAAGATCCATTCATACAGTTGATGTTTGGATTCACATCCTCATCCGAGCTAAACTGAGCCGGGTCGGATTTATATTTATATTCAGTAAAAACCCAAACAAAGGCGACATGCACTGGATTTGTTTCTGACATTTGATCTGTGTTGAATAGAATTTAAGACGTGCATCGCTTTGTTTATAGAGAACAGATTTAAAACTCACGACCTCCGTTTTTTTTTGTTTTTATTCAATTTTCCTCAAACACATGACACAAGACAGAGGACGCATCAGATGTGGCTCTGGTGCGGCTCCAACATGGAGACAAAGTGGCCACATGTTGGTGTTTGTGCCAGGAGAATGGTGCAAACACAAACCACAGCAAAGCCTACAAAATATTGTTGAATAGTGTTTCTTGAAATCACTTTGCATCGAGCTGAATAAAACCTTCAATTTCAAAACACATGGAAATGGAAGGTGGTCTTTCAACTTGAATTGTCATGCAGCTTTGTGCATTACATCTTCCAGACAGCTTGAAATGATTGGCCGGCTTCCATTTCTTTTTCTTGTGAAACGGTTTTGAAAAATAAGGAAAAAACTCAATCTAAATGAATAACACACTACGAGAGATGACCCGTGTACTCGGCACTTGTATACATTTGTATATGAATAAAATGTAGCCACAATAAAAATGAAAAACACTATCTTGACATGGAGCAAAACTGAAATCACTCGCTTTGAGTTGGTGTATTTCCAGAAAATGCTCGAGATTGAAAAAAACAAATCACTATCTGGCTTAAACATGTCGCACACAAACACGAAAAAGAAACAAACCCACAGACACAAAGACACAGAACTGACTCGTGAGTTTGCCAATTAGTTGTGCAGTGGAGCCGAGATGTGTTTCAGAGAACGACACTGGTTCAGGGAGCGGGACAGTAGAAACAGTCTGTTGCTTTCAGACGGCAAAGTCGGAGCCAACGCAGTTTAGAGCCCCGACAAAAAAACAGGGATTTAAACTCCAAACACAAACACAGACAGGAACAAACAGAGATACCTTATGTTTTCCGGAGCTGTGCCGTAAAGCCTAACAGGCAGACTAGAGATGCAGGTACACTAGAGATGCAGGTACGTGGCCAACAGGTCACAAACAAACTCTGAAGAGAAAAGAAACCCCTCTACAAGAGCGAGGTCTTTGGATGGCCTCGTGTATCTCACACACAGACCATCTGTCAAACGTTCTCTGTTCTACACACAGAGATGAAAAGACACCTTGTGTTTTGCTGCGAGTCAGCAAGGTGTTTGCATTAAGAGCTTTCATGGCCTTTTTTTAAAAACAAAGAATTTTGCTCAGGCTTTGATGTTTTGCGCGTTGTAACTCTTCAAAAAGAAGGGCAGGATTGATGTCGACTACCTCAGTCTTACAAGAAGTTATTCCTTTCAAAAAGCCCTCTCGTTCAGTTAAACATAAAACATAAATTGTGTAACATATTGTATTAATTAGCTGGCGAGGATTGCACAGCCGGCTCGAACAGATGTACCTGTGGCTCTGTAACAATAGGCTGTAATGTGTTTCCGTGAGAGAACGAGGAGCATCCAACCCAATGAAAGACATTTAATCAACATTCATGTCCTCCTCGAGTTGAATTTTCACAACTTCATCTAATGTCATCATCAGGCAAAAGTGTGATAGGGTTAAAATGTGTTGTTTAGAGAGGTTTCAGTACCAGCATCGGAAATGCCTGGGAAACTGTCAAAAACACAATTTTTTGCATCGGCGAGTACGAAAAATAAATGTTTGCGATTAGAAATGATTACATGCACCCACTACATTCAAAACTGCAATTTAGTTTTTCAGGTAATCACTTGTTCTTTGCCGCTCCAAAACAGCAGTTGCGCTGCACAGCCATTGACAAGTACTGTTTTTAGAGCGGCAAAGGGGAAGTGATTTCTGGTAGTGTGGCATTAGCCACAGCTACTTAAACAGTGGCTGCACTTTAACAGCTATTTGCAAAAAGTAATGGTTGTGTTTTCCTCAATGTATTTTACAGTCAACTGTTCACCCTGAGCCAGGACATATAACGACGACAGCCATCATCACTTCAATACAGGGCCGGTACATACAGCCGTTAAATATGTTATATAAGTTGTTATGTCTTTAATATTATATCAGTACTCGGCTGATACAGAAAGTCCAGGCATCAGAATCAGTATCTGTATTTTGTGTTCAGAAGGGCTACGTGCTAAACCAAGGAGGTGAGCATGGTAAAGATTAAACCTGCTAAACATCAGCATACTTCCACTGTGCGAATGTTAGCATGCTGAGGTCAGGCTTTACATCAAATCACCCTCAGGGCTGTTTATATGGCTGCACACCCTTAGTCTTGTTGGGTCATATTTGTGCCAAATCCTCTTTTTCTCTTCATATTGATTTGCAAACAACAGATTCATGCACTCATCTCTCTTCCACCTCGGTGTTCTGCTCATCATCAGATGGTCAAACCTCAACCACTGCTGCTTACCTCACTCCCCTCTATTGGGTTTTAATGAAGGCAAACTCAAGATTAAGTTGTTTTGAGATACATTTTGTCTGATACATAATAATACTACTTCAACTAATAATAATAAATGTTACTGAAGTAGCACTTTTCATACATAAAATTAAGGTAAAAGTGCTTTTCAATAAAATCAAAGACATGAAATAAGATAGATAAGATAATAATAAGAAAGACTTAGGATAAAAGCCTAAAACTAGAAAAAGGAATAAAAAGAAGTAGAAAGGATACAATTAATTAAAAGCAAGAACATAGAAATTGGTCTTGAGTTGTTTCTGAAAACTAACAACAGAAGAAGCTTGTCTGATGAGTGGTGGGAGTTTGTTCCAAACCTTTGGTGCATAGCAACAGGAAGCTGCTTCCCTAAACATTTTGGTCGTTCATTTTTGGGATGTTTAGCGAGCCTGCGGTAGAAGACCTCAGGGAACGGTTAAGAACACACTACAATAAACAATCAGAAATGTACGAGGGTGCTGTACCATAACTTGGAGAAATAATGATTTTTATTGTGGCTCATGAATGCTGCAACATCATCACATCACTATTGTATGATTGCAAAAAAATAAAATAAATACAACTTACAACCAAACCTGTTTTGACCTCAATGAAATGTTACACAAATTATCACACCCCTATCCTCTGGCACGCCATTTCCAGATCTACTGAAGGGACAGAGAGGACGGAAGGGCAAAAAGATAAATCTTCCGGTTTCCTCCAGCTTACGCGAGTGAGTGAGAGAATAAAATGGAGAGATGGTGTGTTTTATGTGTTATCTGAATGGAAGCTAGAAGTTATGCAGGTGCAGATTATTAAAACAGATCTTTCCCCACATTAGGGAAAATAACGCGGAGTAATGGAAGTTAAGCAGTGAATGACTTTTCCAATTATTGCAGTGTGAAAGGAGTCTGGTCTTCAATAGTGCAGGCTTATGGCAAATTAGAGGAGCCATTCTCCCCGGAGGTAACAATGGAATGACTCGCCCTCCGCACTCCCCGTCTTCCAGGCAGAGAGAATGAAAATAAGGCAGCCATTGTGGCGGCAGACAAAGAGCGGACACACCCCCCTAAGCTTTGCTTTAGCGGGGTTAAGGTGTTAGGGCTGCCATCTCACTATCACCCCTCTCTCTCTCTCTCTCTCTCTCTCTCTCTCTCTCTCTCTCTCTCTCTCTCTCTCTCTCTTTCCGTGAGGGGATTGATTAAATTGTGAAATCGGCAGTGTGATGGATGCATGAATGACTTCTCCAGTTGCTCCCTATTGGCTTTGACAAGGACAATATCAAGGACCCCCACCCCCCAGTTATTGCCCCCTTTCCTCCCTTGTCCCTTCATCCCCAGGAGACCCAATCTGGGTAATTAGAGTGAGGAGTGTTGGAGAGAGAGAAAGAGAGAGAGAGTGGGGGTGACAGTGACATGAAATATGCTGCTATAGCATTTTTCCCAGCCATTTACTCGCCCAGCCAAACTCCATATATATATACACACGCACAATTCTGCTTCGTCCACTTTTCATACACCACTATCACCCTCCTCTTCCAACACCCTCCCTCTCTTTTTCTTCTTCTTCTTCTCTCTTTCTACATCTATCAGGCTGCGGTGGAGATGAGAAATGCGGACTAGAGCGAAAATGAAGGGAAGTAAAGAGAGAGGAGAGTGAGAGCTAGGGGGGAGAAAAAAACCCTAAAAACTGTGAATTGACTGCATCAGCAGAACTCTGTGGCGGAGCATGAGCCGTTTGGCCGGAGAACTGGAAACAGGAAGTGTGGAGAAGTTGCCAGGACTTTGAGTGGACATCCGTCTGGCAGGATGGATCTACAGTACAACAAAAAAAACAACCTAAGAGGATAAAGCTTTTCCCCCTTGACCAGACATATGACCTCTGTGGGATTCTGTGCCGTAAATTGTATTTTTTTCATCGTAGTCAGAGAAACATCCACTTACGTCATTGCGCACACACACACACACACACACACACACACACACACACACACACACACACACACACACACACACACACACACACACACACACACACACGCAGTGGACACAGCGCTGAAGGGGTGTCTGGACGGGAGAAGCATGCAGTACACTCATCCCAGCCTACAGGGACAAACACTCTGGAGGTATCACGAGGTAAACAGATGTCTAAGGACCCAGATGCGAGTACGGAGGCGAGGGAGGAAAGGTGTTGCTGGTGGAGGCGGGAGCAGTGTGCACGTTTGATGTCGACTGGAAGCCTGACAAAATGGGCCGCTCCCTGCCAAGCCTGCCCCTGCCAAGCACAGGCAGAAACTGAAGAGGGGCTGGACCTTGCCATGCTGCTGCTGGGTGTTTTGAAAAGTTGCACACGCACACCAGCACAAAGACACACTCGCTCATGTACATACACACGCACACGCGCACGCACACAATCCCAGTGCAGCCCTCTAAGTGTGTGTCAGAATGTTTCCCAGGATGTTCTGGCTCCCACTAACCAAGCGAGGGATTCAGCTTGGCAAACTCCACCTCAGCAAGAGTCCAGCTGTCATCTTGACAAATGAACCTTGGATGAGTGAGGAGGTGTGTGTGTGTGTGTGTGTGTGTGTGTGTGTGTGTGTGTGTGTGTGTGTGTGTGTGTGTGTTTGTGCAGCCCAGCCATGCATGTGTCTGTGGATTCAAGCCGGTGTATTTTCTGCTGGAGCGTAAGCATATGTGTCATGAGAACGACATGCAGATGTCTGGTGTACATGTGGTTTCTGCTTTTTCAGAAGCAGCCGACATGTCAGTTGTGTTGATTGATTGATACGGATCAGGAAATTGATCAGAACCAGCCGTGGTCAGTTTCTCATCCCGGAACTCATCAGGAAAAAAAATCGCCGAAAATCAGGAACTGCCGCACCCTAACCCTAACCCTCCCTGGCCACTTGGCTTTAAAAAAAAAACTAAAACGGACTACACAGCGACCAGTACAAATCACCTTATATAAAGAAGCGCTTTGCACAGCCTCAGATGAACCATAAAATAATCCCCCTGCATGCCGCGATGCCAGGTGCTGTGCAACGAGCTATGCATCATTCTGGTTTTATTAACAATGTGGGATGTTATAGCTTTTATAGAGCGTTAGGAGGAAATGTTCCTTTCTCCTGGAAATGAAGAGCAAATAAAAATGTGGAAAGCAGCATCGGGGAATATTGGCCAGAAATAGTTTACTTCACTCACGACTGAGAAGCGAACGAGGAAGCCACAAAACTAAAAGACAAGTTATAAAAACACCGGCAACTTTTTATTTGGGTGCTAAAGTGTTTACCTTTAGGATAAACGCATTCACAGCGGTGATGCACTGTACGCCTGCTTGTACCGGATCTTTATGTGTTTGTGCTCCTGCATGTCTCTGGGTATGTATGAGCTCAGGGGACGTTTACCACTATACAAAAACACCATCACCCCATGACAGTATCCATTATGCTTGCATGAAAAGATTCCGACTGGGGCCTTTCATCGTAAATGACAAAGTAAATAGGATCTGAATTTTTCTGTCGCAAGCCTCGATTTTTGATTTCCCCCTCAAATTTTTACCTCCAGGAAAGAAAGAACCAAAGAGAGGAAAATGGAAAAAATACAAGCACATTAGGTGAGATTAGAATTTACCTCACACGACTTTCATTCAAGTGCTTCAATTCAATCTCATGCTCAAGGACTGCCCCCCCCCCCCGCAATGGCTCTTTTCTCCCATTTCCTCTAAACGCAGTTTTTTTATGTTGAATCAGATTGTTATTTTGTCTCTCGACCAGGCAAACGTGAGGTGGGAGGAAAGAATTACCTGATGGGTCGGACGCATTTATCTGCATGTCTTCTCTGTCTGTCTGCTCTGCTTTCCATTTTGTCCCGCTGTCTGTCTGTCTGTCAGCCCGTCCTCTCCGTTCGACCGACCTTGTCTCATATCGCCAACAATCACTGCCACCCACAGCCCCTCACTTCATCACTGGTCCCCACCTCCCCGAGTCCCCTTCCGAATATCTTTCTTCCAATTTCACTGCACATTATTTTTTCATGTCTTCTGAGGAATAGATTCTTGGCTCTCCTTCATCCCACTGATCCGCAGGGTCGCCGAGGCCAACCTCCCGGGGAACCAGACAGAGGCTGTTTGTTAAGCTGTTATTTATCTCCTTCATAAAGTCCTCCTCATCTCCTATTAAGGAGCCCAGAACTGTTGCCCTTGACTCACATATAACTCTTGTGTCTTTTGGTGGGATGATTTACTGTTTAATTTAACACCAACTGAACCCAGGAGGGAGCCCGCCTGGTGCTGCCTGATGTCATATCTGAGAGGAATGTGGTGGGGGGGATTTGTGAACATGTGTGTGTGTGAATGCTGTCTGAGCGAGTGTGAGCGAGTGGGTGGCTGAGGCGGAGTTTTTCTCTTGTTTGTTTTGTTACTGTTAAGCCTAAGTCGTGGCGGCTCTGGGCCTGGATGTGCACAACCCGGCCGCGGCTGGATTTTCTTCTCTCTAGCCGAGTGCGACTGATGAACATGTTTACCGGGACTTCACGCCACTAATTTCAAAATAATGAGATATTAAACTGTGAAAATTACATTTCAGTCTCACTTCCCCGAACACAAAAGGGAAAACAAAGGCCAAACTGCTGTTGACAAATGCACAAATGTAGTAACAATTTGTTTTCCTCATCAATACCGGTAGATTAGGAGACTCCATTTCCTGGGGCTGATAGATGTAATTATATTGATCTCACTAATTTCATTAGGAGGAAAGGAAATGCAGTTCATAAAGTATTTTGCGCCGAGACAAAAGGTGTGGCCCTCGGGAAAACAGTAGATCATTGAGGGGGGGGGGGAGACAAGACTCTGGAGTGTCAAAGAATACATGAAGCTATTCCCTTCATATTTCATGAATGCCCTGGATCGCCTCCTTGCTTGAGATATTAATGCAGCCTCAGATGCTCACCTCTTCTCTTAAATACCCGAGTCTCACACTATTCGGAAAATGGTCTGATGTTTTATTAATCACCTGACCTGTCAGAACGGACGGCGGTGAGCATGCCTCTCCATCACAAAGACTCCATTAGCAGGAGTAACAATGTAAAGCACTCTCGACTTCCTCCCACTAGCTATTCAACTTCATCCCTGTATAGTCACAAGAGCAGTTATTTTTAGTGAAATGAATGAATAGTCGTCATATGTGAACACTTCAACTTTACACTTATGTGTGAGGGGGATGATCTACTTGTGCACATGCTGAGCACTTAAGAAGTCAGGCGATGTTTTTTTCGATAAATGTGTTATTTGAATGTAGAAAGCTGAAATATCGTTTGTATCCGTAGCAAAGTTCATTGCAATGAAGCGAATCATTTTATATATAAGTTTCACTAAGGTTTCGCGCTAAAAGGAGAAGCGAGGTGATCAGAAACATATACCTTATGATTCCTAACACATCTCTACATCGTCGTCAATTGGTACAAAACGCTGCTGCTGGGATTATTACTGGTTACGGACTCCAGTCTCGCTGCTGTTTGTTTTCGCATTGATTTTAAGATTCTGTTGATGAAGCAGATCCAACGTCGCCGTAGCATCAGTGGAGCACGGCTAAAAAAGAAGACCAGCAAATATCAAATATTTGGCCCGGGTGATTTGCGGTGTCAGCTGGAATAAAAGTCAAAGCTGGGGTTTGGAAGAAGGAGTACCTTATGTGAATTCCTGAGGAAGTGAAACCAAACAAAAAAAGCCAAGAGTTTAAAGTGGCCAAGATGTTTTACTGAGTAAAAACAAAGAAGGAATCAAGTGCTGACACGGCTGTTTGTGCTTTTTTCCCCCCAGAGTGGACCAAGGTCTCTCGCTCCTTTTTCCTCCCTCTTCAAACTTTACAGGAGGTCCACCCATTTCTGAAAGGAGTATATTGTTTCCTCTATTTACTTCCCCTGGCCAATGAAGAGAGAGCGTGTGTGTTGGAGGACGTACGGCTGCCAAGAAAGAGACTTCAGCAGTTCACGAGAACATCGAAAGAATGCAAGACAAAACACGGCCCCGAACAAAGTCCTCTTGAATACATATACACCGGTGCACATCCTGTACAGTGCATGTGTTTGATAGACTTAGTGTAGCCACACATTTAAGTGTTTTCACAGCCGGAATTTATTTAGCCCCGAGAACTCTGCAGTCCGACATTCATAAAACGTTCCATATGGGCAGCGATGTGGTTTCCCAGTGACCGAGCTCTGGATTGGACTGTGATCCTTAAATACTCGCATCCCAGCGTTTCACCATCCTGTGGCTTCTCTGGTCGACTAGGTTATAAAAAAAAACACACACACACACACACACATACACTATGGAGTCCTATTTTTCTAGCTTAGCTTTTTCTCCTCTTTGTTCGGGGATAAAGCAGAAATGCGAACAAACAAAAAACCCCGAACAATGAGCATTTACAAAGGCAACAACGCAGCACATACGCTTTACAGAACCTTTATTTGCCGCCTGTGCAGGACAAGTAATTTCTCTCTGTGCCCGTGTGTGCATATGTATGTTTGTTTGTCATCGAGCGTGCGTGCGTGTGCTTGTCTCAGCGGGAGGGAGTGGAAAAGGATGAAGCGGGCAGACTTGAGCTGTGCAGTGCTGGTGTTGGCCGGGCGGTGGGGTGGCAGATGCCAGAAGCCTTCATTAGACTCGAGGGAGGAGGCTGTGAATGGCATTTCTCCGGGAAGTCTATCAGACCTAAACACAAACACAGACGTGCCTCTAATCCTGGTCTAGCCCTACACTCCCCTCTCTTGCTCCTTTTCCTTTCTCTCTGTTGCTCTCTCTTGTTCTCAATCATACCCAAACCTTTTTGTCCCCCCCCCCCCCCGCCCTCAAATTCTCCAATTCAATCAGCTCCAGCTCACTTGTACAGTATGTTGCTTTTTGTTCCTTCCTTTTCTCTCCGTTGTTTTTGTTGTTGCCGTGTCTGTCAGTGAAGCGGAGCAGTCATTAATCACCAGTAAACGTACGCGGAGGAGAAAGCAGACACCCCGGGGGGGGAGTTCTCTCATTCTGCTCGAAAAATGCTTTTTTTTCGCAACATGCTCAATGGAGAAAGATGTGGAAAGTGGAGCACAGGTGCTGCAGCGAGAACAATAAACATGACCAGATGCACTGCAACACACACCGAGTAAGATGCAAATGCTTAACATGCCGGCTGCAAAGCTGCTTCCAGGAAGTAAATACAGACAACACATAACAGACATAAATGGCTTGTCGATAAAAGTCCAGGATATCAAACGAAACTAACACTTTCTCTTCATATCAGTCAATACAGGGCTTTAGACAAGTACCCATTTATTTGGCTTATTGCTCTCACTGCTGCTTTTTCACTCTATGGTATTCCTGTCAATATAATGCCCTGTGATTATTGAAAAGTGCAGCTGCACTTTATCAGGATATCTGGCTTCTGTGTCTCAAGGACACGCAGCAGGTGGGAAGAAAAGATCCTTCCAAAGA
This sequence comes from Hippoglossus hippoglossus, assembly GCF_009819705.1. Lineage (NCBI taxonomy): Eukaryota > Metazoa > Chordata > Actinopteri > Pleuronectiformes > Pleuronectidae > Hippoglossus > Hippoglossus hippoglossus. The sequence goes on from NC_047157.1 coordinate 20,664,137, forward strand.
GATATTATCCAATAAAGCAACAGTTTAGCTGAAGTTGGAGAGATCTTCACGTCCCTTAATCCAAGCTCTAAAAGTAATGTCTTCTTTGTCACAATCTTATTACTGTTATACTTAAGTGTTTTTTTATCATATTAAGAAAAAGGTAGAAATGAAGAGTGAAGACGGAGGAAAAAAATTGCAATGAGTGTGAACAATTACCTGAGAATTGATGGTGAGAATGTAGAGAGAAACAGAGCCTGTGAGGGATCATTTTCCTAACGATTAGCTGTTCCCATGGGAAAGAACATCACATTTTATTAACTGTTAATAATTGACGATTTGGTAAATTGCCATGACAACAGCTGTTATTCTGACTATGTGAATGTAGATTTCTCTAAAAAAGAGTGTTCATGCTTTCCAATTTATTGTATGATACAAATAGTCTGATATCAATGATACCACGACATCATCTGCATCTGCAACTCAGACATGACAAAACCACATCTCTCCTCCCTCATACTCTCTCACAGACCAGAGTCAGTGAACAGCAAAATGACAAAGTTGGTTAACGGGACCAACATGTATTCACACTCTCATCTTGTCCCTTGCCTAGATAGTTGTTTCATCGAGGTCTTGCTCACTTTTTCTGCTGACGCTTGATCTAATAGGGGGTTAAGGGAGCTGAGTGGTGGAGGGGGATGGTTACGTTGAGTCTTTATTTACCCGAGCAAAAGAAATCGATGTGTCTCAGCCGTAGGAGAAGTGCGCGGATCAATGCAAGGTTTCAAAAAAGCCTCTGTGAAAAATCGATGTCCCTTACATGCTATTGATGGCTGTTTGGCTGCAGAAGAAAGAGAACGACATAGAACAACTGTTTATTGTGAAAAATGATGCCCCGCACCCTTTGTTTGAGTCTTTCTGGAGCTCTTCTTCCCTTTGTTTTCTCTAGAACAGTCGAGCGTTGCTGTTTCCTCTCCATTGCTTTCTTAGCATTTTCACTTTTTGGAACAAGTTACACACTACTCACTGTCAATTATTGTAACGGACCATTGCAGTAGTGAAACAGGTGCTACATCCAACAAGGCTTAATATTAACCCTTTGAGTTGCACCGTGCACACTAAATCTCCATGTGCAACGGAAAAGGCGCAAGTGCCGGAGCAATTATTTCAGTGCTGCTATTAATAAATCGGAGTCGATATAATTTCTCTTTGAGCTTTGACACTGTCTTGGCTTTAGAGCACGATGGGAGTACAGTGCTGCCAAGACTTTACCGGAGCAGTCAACATCTCCCTCGAGCCATGTCAGGCTGCGGAGCTCAGGGGCCAGTCAGTGGGGCCTCTGTCCTGACACCTGCCCGATCCTGTGCCGGCCTGATCAAAGCGACAGTGCTGCAGACCTGCGGAGATGCAGGTGAGGGCTGCTGTCACCCCCCGCCTGTCCAACTGATGGCAACTTGGTCAGGGCAGGGAGGAAAGCGGCGGGATGGCGAGTAAGGCCGCCGCCTGCTTGTCACTCACTGCTCTGCCGGATGACAGGACGGCCCATTAGGATGGGGACTGACATCACAGGCCATTAGGGGAGCCATCACACAGCCGAAGCACTCGGAGCGCTGAGCCTCACACGGAAACACTGTACGCTCCGTTTTGAAACGTGGTTCATATCATTATTAAAATAGCAATTAACGTTTTGAAGACATTGAAAAAAATCGGTCTTCACCTTTCCTTGGATTTTGTTGTTGTTTTGAGTACGATTTTAAACTGAGGGAATTGAAACAGACGCACGTAAGCCTCAATTATCCAAAGAAGAGCAACGAGGTTATAAAACTGGACTAAACACATAAACAACAAGTGAAGCAAAATCATCCACATGCCATTCACCCCCCCCCCCCCAGAGCTGTCTCCTTGTTAAAATCACTAGCTCTCAGTTCGGCCCTGCCTGCCCTCCAGTCATCATTAAAGAGAAAGACGGGAACCTGAGAGCCCAACAGAGGCATCAACACGCATCACTTCTCCTTTTGCTCTGAACGCTCCGGTCTCAGCGATCCACCAGCCCCTGACGGACCTGTTTACTGCACAGAGTGGATTGTTTTTGGTAGCTCACTATACTTCCAAATGTTCCTTTGATTCGTCTTCTCCAGGCTCCGTCGCTCTCTGGTTCGGACTCAACCGTGGAAGCAGCAGAACCCGTCTGGCCGGTTTACGGCTGGGTGTCGCTCTTCTGAGGGGCTCAGCGGGCTTAAGAAACGAGTGCCACACTGCGCCGGGCTGATGGGATGCGTTCCAGCAGCAGACCCACTTCAACTCCAAATACAAAAGACCTACAAACTCTCTCCTCTTTGAAATAAAAAATAAAAAAAAGTTTCCCTCAAGCAGCTCCCCGGGCATTTCCCTGGGGATTGGATGAAACCCGGCTGAAAAACAAAGAACAGAAACAAAACAAGACAAAAAAAAAAAAAAAAAAACACAGAGGAAGAAAATAACTGCCTCTTTTGCACAATTTAAGACCCCAAAGAGATAAACTGTGAGAGTTTTGTAAACAGCGAGGAAAAGCTGATGGCTACATATTCCAGATAAAGGAGGGAAGGAAAGTGGGAGCAGGGAAAAGCAGCGGTCTCCAGGAATGATGGTTTTTGATGAATTACAGCGTGCACCACAAGCTTAGAGTCGGGAGCTTCGCTACGAGACAGACAAACTGCACTTTCTGTTATGACAGAACCTCTGACTTCCAAGCACTGTGCAGCTCAAGCTTTTCACATAGCAACACATTTACAAACCTTTGTTTACTGGGTTTTTTTCTCTCTTACAGCCTCAACCACTAACCTTCACCATGTCGAATTTATATTATATTTATATACACAAATCAAAACTAGCAGTTTTGAAGAAATGAAATTTGCTGTGATAAAAGTCGGTCGTTGTCGCCGCGTTACGATCTTGAATGCTAAGCGAGAGCCGGTTTGTGGAGCTGTGATTACAGGCGCCAGCAGCTGAGGTGTTGCTACTTGTAAATTCCCTGTATTGTGTAGACATGGATGCACACAGGGACACACATGCAGGGTGAGGATGCAGTCGGGTCCTTTGTCACGTTGTTACCTGTGATTTATTTCAGTTTTAATGTCCTTATGGGGGTGCAGAGGAATAAACCCCTGTCCTGCTCTTTTGAGCCGGAGAACGGCGGCTTTTCATACTTTCTCTCTATATCTCACTGGAGGCCCAGAGTTATGGCTTCAGTAAAGATCCTGTGACAAATTCTATTGTTATGGAGCGGCTATAAAAATGGAATTGAACTTCGTGCAACCTTTCTGAAACGGCCTGATAAAGGGAAGAAAAAGATGCACAAAAGAGCAGAAATAATCATTTGTTTCCCCGTGAACCCGCTGGACCTCGCACGGTGGGAGAACTTCGCCTGAGCTCGGCCTGTGAATGACGGGGGAAACTTCTCAGGGCCAAATCCAGGGCTGTTTAAATACCGTAAGATTTTTTGTGGCTATAATTACATCAGGGGGGGGATGTGGAGAACCAAACCAGTTATTCTAATGCACTTTTGTTCAATATCAAAGTCCATCACACGTCCCCAATCAGCATTAGCCGTGAAGTGCCCTCAAGACATCCCAGCTGTAAATTCAGAACAAATCAGCGACGCGGCCCATCAGGTCTGTCACTTACGCTGACGAGCATCTGAGGGAACGGTCCTCGAGAATTCTCCGCCACGTTGATTGGTGGGATCACCCAGTCCCTCTTCTGCCGCCGCAGACCCTTGGAGCCGTTCCGGCCAGACCCTGAGAACATGACGACAGGAGGCGGGGCCTGGAACGCGTCCGTCTTCTCTTTTCTCTCAGCGACTTCTCCGTCTTGCTTTGTGACCTTTAAAAACAAGAAAAAGGCTTTTACTCAGCAGGCAGGACGTGCTTCTTTTTTTTTATGAAAACAGTAACTGATGTGTCTCTTTCAGTCTGGATGTAGAAATTGGCAGAACAGCAAGAAAAACAACAACATTCAAGGCTTGTGAATCCAGTTGAAATGACACATCTAATGAATTTGTGATGCGTGAATCCATTGAGATTTTTAGGACTCGGTCATTATGAATAAGTGTCATTCAGATACTTAGTGGTTAGTCCTACACCAACCTATAGGGAAGTGAAGTGGTCTGTATCTCTAATGCTCTGCAGCAGAGCAGAACTCAAACTACGGCTGCTGACTACATCTGATCCTATTAACAACCAAACTCTGCACATACTCTCATCTCATCACGCAGCCACATGGGATACATATTTAGATAAGGGAACTGTTAGCTGGTTTAAGTAATCTATCACAGTGAATTATCTCCTAAAACTTTAGAGCTAATGTCGCTCCAAGTCTGGTTTTGATGAGTTTGTTCATTGCTGGTGAACAGGTGTATAACTCAGGGGAAGGCAGATAAATGTGGTCTGACAATAACTGCAGGGAGGAGTGTATAAAAAGCGCCTGGCTGACCTCCAGCTGCATCATGAAAGGCATCCTGTACAGTTGTATGGTTTCTCCTGTCAATACTGCTTGTGAAATAGAAATGCAAGTATACATCATTTGTTTCTGCAACCTACAGTATTTCTGTTATCTCCACAGCTGAAGAGAATACATGGTGTTACTATGGAAACAAAAGTGCACGGTGTACATCCTGCATTTGAAAGATCTAATAGAACCGACTCGCACACACATTCACTCATTCTGCCCAAAGGCATAAACTCGACATTCAACCTAATTATCGTTTTCAGAACAAACTGTGACTGGTGCATTCATTAAGAACAGTTAAGTTTTAGATTTAACAAATTGGGTTATTTCGTAAAGTCAAGGGATAAATTCCTTGAAGATTCCTCTAGTCACACATAATAAAAGATACAGGAAAACAAAAGATTTGAAATGAGTGTATGTAGTAAATAGACAATTCTGTATGATAATGATGCTTAAGAGTGGAATAGCTAAAGGCAACAAATGGGCAAGAACTGGAGAAAGGTTATATAATTCATACTTTAACCATTTTGCTCAATTAGCTGGAACTACATGGCAATCATGAAATTAATTAAAGTAACTCAGTTTTCTGGGTCTATAAATGTCCTGAGTTCTGAAAACAAGAACTTAACTGTGGTACAAATGTACACACACTTCTCTGCAGGTGCATTGAGCTCTCAATACTTAGTTCACAATTAACACTAGAACAGATGTAAATCAGTAATTATTATTATTTTTAAGGTTAGAGCAAGTCTTACACATAAACCTGGGTTATTGTCTTCTAAATGAATGTGTCACATATTTTGACTATTTTGGTCCTATCAGGATTGAGGGATTTTGCCTGTAGCAAAGCTTAGGCTAGTTTAATTAGCTGAATGATGAATAATGAGACCGAAGACCCCGCCGGCACATTCAAGTCAGCAGCGGTCTGAACCTCCTCTGTTGTTGAGTGTGATATCGGAAATAAGCCTCAACTACAAACTCACTGAAATGCTCAGTTATTTGCACCCACACTCTAACTGGGACTGGGTAAACCATCTCAAACACAGCAGCATGGAAATGGGAGAACGCTGCACAGCTGAAGTAGGAAGCCTCAGTTCCTCGAGGCATAACGATCTACTGTTTGGATTGTGCCAACTAAACAACAAACACAATGTGTTAAATCAAATGATATCGATCATTTGTGGCATCGTGCATCACACCTGAGCAGCACAGAACTGTAAAGTGTGCGCACACAGGTGTGAATTCTGAATTATTTCTATGTATGCATGTGCACATATATAAATATATATATATATATATCTACAAAAGAGACCATAAACTTCAGACTTTGTCATTGACACCGACTATAAAAATCCTATTAACAGAGATCAAGTCTCAGGGTGGATTTACAGCCCCTCTCAACAGACAGTGACAGCTGAATCACAGACACATACTTCAATCATACAGTATTCTCCCATCATGCACTTCCCTCACACGCTCCCTGCAGGCAGAGAGAAATTACCACCACAAACCTGTCTGTTTGAAAGATGCTCAAATAAGGAATTTGAAAGGAGCCCATTTTCAATCTCCTCATGAACATTAACTCACGCGTGAGTCACAGGAGCTACATCAAATCCTGAAAAGTATCAAGCATATCACCGACTTAACATAACGTCCTTCTGTGGAGATGCTGCAGAAATACATTAACGGGAACTACAGGGAATCTACTTCATTATAGATGCTTCCAGGGTGGGTAGAAACAAACAAAAGTCATTGAAAATACAGTAAGAGAGCTTTAATTGTGTAGCCCAGGGCAACGGAGTGTAGATAATCAGATGTTGCTTCTTACGCTCGAGTTTATTAGACATATTTACACCTCTCGTCAAGGTTAGGTAGGGTCTACCGTTTCACCAGGCTCATTTCTCAACTAGCATGCCGCGTGTCCCAGGGGATGCAGTAGATGTGCAGTATAGATATATATAAAGGTTATTTTAAATTGACATTCCGGGGAGTTGTTCTACAGAAAGTTTACCAACATATCTCAAGGTTACGAGGCAGAAAAAAAACATGTCAAGAATTCAGTCACGAACATCTTTGCTGAAGCAATGCATCAGTTGCACTCTCGGTCTCAATCACATTTCCCTGAGCCATCCCCTCGCTCCCGTGCTCCACCCTGCCCTTCTCCTCCACTGTTATTGTTTTCCCTCCGTCTCTCCTCCCAGTCAGCGCTGACAACTCGTCTCGATAACAGCGATTCCTCATGCACTGGGGCTGTGTTCGACTGATGGCGCACCACAAGGTAAAACAGCAGCCATAGAAGTTCACCTGTTCCAAACCTTCCTCCCACCGCGCCCCAGCACATTCTCAATTCCTGCCTTTGTCATGTCTGCCTCCGGGGCAGGAATAAAAAAATAATATATTTCCATCCATTCATTCAACCTTTGTTTATGCAGGCTGGTCCAATAAAAGCAGTTTACGACCTGAGTTAGATAAACATTTAAATGTGTACAACTGCAAATAAAGTATGAGGGTAAAACAGGGAGAGGTTTAAAAGGGTTGTCAAAGTAGCAGTGAACACAGCCGTATTAATTCAGAGCCTAGTCAACCGAAAACATCAGCGCATCCTTCAGAACGAGACGTTGCAGGAATGTGGACTCTGCATTCAAATGTGTAAACATCTACCAGTGACTCGTTTTTATGCAGCAGTGTTTTGTGTTTGGGGAAGAGCCAGGTCGGGAACTGTAGTAAAGCAGTGAGATTCACCATAAATGAGAGGTTCAAGATGGGCTGTTTTCTTAGATAGCTTTAAAAACACAGTTACATATATTATTCCGTATGATTCTGATGATGTTAAAATTCTGAAACTGAAGCAAACTCTCATCGCTGCCACTACTTCAGATGCAGCCTGTTGAGTTTAAGTAAAAGATCGACATACTTCTTTTAAAAGCTGAGGAAAAAACACTGTTTTTAAGGTAAAAATAATATTAGATTTTATACTTGAGTGCACATGTAATGCAAATAATTACCAGGACACAACACAAAAGGGTAATTTAAAATACAAGTGCTGTTATTTTCCTCTTTCCCTGTAAAACTTCAGCAGTAGCAACCTTTGAATTACTGCGTTTACTCCCAACCGTGCACTATTAAACTAATCTCTCCAGTTATCATTTCTCTTCTAGTTGACCGAAGGAGTTTGCAGTCTATGTATTTGATTATGTGAGTGGCTGTGGGTCTTAAATCAACGGGTGGAGCGGAAGTGATTTATAGTTACATCTGACAACACGAGCAAAGGGGTTGGCCCCAGTATGAAAAACTACACAATTCTGCACTTTTTAATCAAATGCTGAAAAAAGGGCAGAACTCAAAGTGAAGAATATAGTAGTCTTGATGTATCTGTGCAAAAAAAAAAAAAAGAAGAATAGAATGAAAAGCATTGCAAGATAGAGAGTGATGGAAAAAGAAAAACATAAAACAATCGAAATTGGAAACCACTCACGAGAGATAGAGAAAATGGTTTAGTTTTTATTATGGTAAAGGAAAACAGTGCGAGCGGAGAGGAGAATATCTGTGCGTTCTCCATGTCTGTGTGTTTGCTCAACGTCTGTATGTGTTTGTGTGGACGCGAGTGTGTGTGTCTGTGTGCGAGTGGTTGGGCGTTGCCAGAAAACAAGAAAAATCTGGGCTTGTAAATTCAGGAGCATAAGAAAAAGAGGTTCAATCACCATACATTTACATACAAAGAGGCAAGTGTTTTTAATACTTTTTCCATTACTCATGTGCAATATGTACCCGTACAGTTCCCTGCCGAGCAGCTGACATTTGAGAATAAAAATAAAATACAACACAGGGGCAGGCTACACTGTTGGAAGACGTCAATGGCTTCTGGCACATATTGAAAGTTGAGGTTTCTGTACAATGCAGTCTATAAAAAGTGTTTTCTCTTTGTCTCTCTCTGTTCTCGCCTGGTCAAGGTCCCTCAGAGAGTTGGCTTGTATCTGCCAGCGGAAACAATGCTTTCAAGGCTGACTTCATTAGACGGACGCCCGGGAGAAAGGCTTTTAAGGCTGCTTTAAAGGAAATGTGTCAAGCAACCTGGCATATGGTATGTGCTGTGTGCGTTCGTGTGGGCGACTTGAGGAGTGGGTTGCAGAGCGGCATAGGCAAGGTGTTAGTGTTCAGTGTCATCAAGCAGGCGCTACATTTCAGACATGCACTCTGCGGTGCAGGGGCGCTGGAGCGCTGGTTACACTCACAGGTCCAGGTATGCGCAGTAGTAGGAGAAAATAGGCTCCACTTAGGGCAGTGGAAACAAACTGTAAACACAACTCGGACATTTCGTCATGGTTTAGGCTGCTGGCAAACAACAATCTATTTATAAATCCAGCAGCGAATTGAGATTTGGACTCGTTTCAGCTCTGATTCTGGTCCCCACCAACTCAAGAGGGTAATATATGGCCCTTCGTCAGACATTTGCATTCATCTGAAAGGTACGCAAACCACCTAAATGCCACTGAGGCAAAGCAGCAAAACATAAAATAAGTTCCAAACAGTTCTAAAATAAGTTCTCTGTGACTTCATCACTATGAGTGAGACCTATCACACACTTAGTCATGTGATTTGTGATGAATATTAAATATACAGTATCTTTCTATAATAGTAGTTTAAACAATATCTACTGTTAAAAACGAGGAAGGAGCGGAAAAATTCAACAAAGCAATCCCAGCACAGTATCTTTAAATCAACTGGTTTCCAGTGTCCAGACTGACCTTTAACTCAACTATATGAACAGTTAATTAACTGCAAAGATTAAGTTATTACAAATTAAGTAATGAGGTTTATTTTTTGGGGGATTTATATCAAAGTGCTTTAAATGATAAAAAGAAAAAACATTCAAGTAGAGAGAACTTCTGAGAGACACTTTTAAATAATACAACAATAAAATGTGGATTATAGATTAGATTATAGATGGATTATCATTATTATCTGTATTTCACTTATACATTATATTATGTATTAGTGAAATACAGCATGTTTAAATTCCTTCTGTCTCCGATTGGTAGCTCAGGGTAAAAGCATGTCCTCATTTGGCCACTAGGGGCGCTCTACCCCCTTGATACAGACCAAACATTCTAACGAGCCTGAGGAGCTTGTTCTCTAACTCGTGGCCCAAAAAAGCACAAGCACTCCTCCTCTTCTTCTGTGTTTCTCGTCTGTATAGAGAAAGTCCAGCACGCATGTTTCCCTGGTGCGTATTCACTGTGCTGTGCGACAAGGTCACTGAGGGATCCCTTTGCATTCAGCCCGTACTCAGAGGACCAGTCTCTGCCAAGCGCAACATGCCTGTGTTTGTCAGCAGAGCGGCAAGAGACAGATGTGAGCGGGTTTTGGACAAATGTATTCTTTTTCTTCCGAGTGGGGGAGGCTTAGTGGGGCTGACTGCATGGGATGGCTGCCCCACATCCAGCCAGTGTGGCGGGGGGGGCAGAGGTGGAGCGAGACATGTTTGGGATGGAGTGAGAGGGGGGGGCTGTCAGAAGCAGATGTGTGCTCCCCCACCCCCACCTAAATAAGTCATGCTCCAGATCCTTTTATCTGCACATGCTAACAGGTACTAGTGAGTTCCCTGAGGAGAGATGCAAAATAAAAAGGATGGAGAGAACAAAAAAAAAAAAACCCACAGAGGAAGAGACACAGAGGTGGAGAAAGATCTGTGACCATCACTGCTGCAGAAGGCTTAAGAGGGCTTGTCTGTGGCCGAGGTGAGATTCCCGAACGCCGCTTCACTCTTTCTCATTCTAACTCACACAGACAGAGAGGAAGCGACTGGGAGGCGATGAAAATGATTACGAAACAGGTTAAGCAGCGTCGTCTGTGCACTTATTCAAACTATTATAAAAGATGGAGGATAAGGAGCACAAGCAAACCAGGAGTCGGATATGAGATTTTTTTTAAAACAGCTTTACCGATTCCAGAGATTTAAAGGTCGTGTTATTTCCCTTAATCCCACTCAAGAGTGGGAACACACACTTTTTGACATGCACAGATTTTGGGCTCAAACCATACAGACACTTTAAAGCCTAAACAAAGACACAACCACACATACGCCGTTCACAATAATTAAAATTGTATGCATATTTAGCATAATTCACACTTGATCCAACATAATCTCTTACCAAAAAAAAAAAAATATCTCACTCTCGCGTGCACACACACAACCACACCAGACACACACATGCTTAAGCACACTAACACTATGTGAACAGGAGTCACTGAGTGTGAAATGGATGCAGCCCCCCCAACCCTGGTGCCATCAGCCTTAGCCAGCTGGCGGTGGTCCCGGCTCTACCCCTCCATGCTACTGCCTCCCTAAAACCCTGCATGCTTTGATATCAGCCAGCCCCCGGCTACCCAGACATCTGGAAGTTATTATTCAGCAGAGCACGCCACAAAGCGCCATTTCCATAATGAAACAACACATTTTGTTTCAGCGCCCTGCTTTCTGCTGCTGCCGCCCCTCGCCACACACATGTTTGATCCAGTGTGCGTAGCGTGTTTCTGACCCCCGACCCTGTTTAACTCCTTCACTGTTGGTCAGTCCGTTCAGAACTCCTCCGGGTCTTCATATTAGTTGCCTCACACAGGAAACTCAAGTTCAATAGCAGGTCAAATTACCCTAAAACGCTGTGGTTTCATAAATAGATACTAACCATCGAATCCTTTTAAACCCGAATTAGAAAAGTGTGAAAATGAAGGCCAAGTTATTCAGAGCCAAAACAACATCCGCCCTCTTACACCCACTCTGACTAATAGATCGTTTGTTGGCTGATGTCCTGTTCCGGTTCTCGATTGGTCTTTAGATTGTATGACTAACTTTGTGCCATCTATTCTGTTTCCTGGCCGTGCACACTACAAAGAAAAATCCAGCCGAAAAAACAATTCATTTTCGGGTTTTAAATGGTCTGAAGAGGCAGCACTCAAAGTTGAAAAACTCCCAAAAGTTGAACAACTTGGAAAAGTCATGAAAAGTCAGTTCTTCAATCATCTGAACCACCCTCCAGAGGAGTTTTGTATTCCATTTATTTTCATCTTTTGCTTACACATAAATCTTAACTTCACAGTTTACTGTGAGGTATGAATAAGTCAGGAATCACCGAGTGATGGCAGGGCAGCTGAGATGGCAGCTTCTGAAGTGCAACTGAGATGCTGTCAAGCTCTTTCTGTTATTCTCTTATTTACCTGAAACAGTGACTGGTTCAGCATTCAATGCTGGTTTGGAAAGCAGCCACCCAGCACCATGAACTGGAATACAGTCAATAAGTAAAGAAAACAATGTCTATACCAGGGGAGAACATTGTCAGCGTGCTCATCGGTGTACAGCCGGCATTGTTGTTGTTGTTTCGTTGCACAAATCAAGAGTGGGCATGTATGTACGAAAATGCTCCATTTTACATGTGCAAACAGATACACAGAAACCAGAGAGGTCTTGAAAATCGGCATTGGTAAAAATGCAGAGAGGCCAAATTGTGCCCAGTGTGGACAGGGCCTTAATTACTTCCCAGCATTGGCATCTCAATTATTTGCCATAAACAAGTTTTGGGATAAACTGATATTTGAAACATCGATTTAGATATATATTTTTTAACACAGTAACACACTGGATAAAAGTGAGTTTGTTGCTTCTACAATAACCGGCTGCTAACTGGGTTTGTTTGCTGGTGCTGGCCAGGTTGTGTACAGTGAGGTTTTAGAGCTGCTGCAGCCAAAAGCAACATTATGAGAAAGGTGAGACTTCATCAAAACATTAAAGTTTGTGTGCCACAAAACCCACACAATAAAATGAAAGAAAGCTATACAGGAGCAATGAAGGCCTGTATAGAGCTGAGGGAGCTGCAGAGTCGGGTAACAACTTTTTAATGTTTCAAATAGCCATTGGATTATAACTGCTTTCAGCATTATTGTTTGAACATTTTTTTAAAGTTAATTTCAAACCATCTTACGTGGCTAAAAATGTCTCTGGGTAGCAATGACCAGGAAGTGAAAACGAACCTGCCTATGAACGAATCCATTATGTCTCGTAAGTGATACGTCTGTCTCAGCCCGTCCTGCCTGAGCTGTTCCAGCCTCGCACGGTGTTGGTGAACACGGCCCCCTAATCACGCATGTTGTCGTTACCTAATCTGATTAACGCGCGGCTGATATCGACTATGAGATGAGGTCGTTTGTGGGTCTGTTGTCATGGGGACGGGTTGAGTTCAGGCTGCTCGGTCCTCGTCTGGCCACCGAGAGCTTTTAAATAGATGAGTAAGAGTTGAGGACCCATGGGTTATCCAAGGCACAGGATGTTTTCCAATAACAGCTTATGGCTGGGGGGAATCAAACCCTCCCCCTGTGGCAGTGTGATCCTATCACTTTTAACCATGTGCTACTGCTACTTCTCGCTGCTCCGATCTCTCTCTCTCTCCCTCTCAGGAGGAGTTCTGACCTGATTCTTGGTTTTTTCTGTCACCACACCACTGCAGACGATTTGATAGGAGGAAGAAACCCTGGGACGATGATTGAAATTAGAAGCATGATATTTGTGTTTGTGCGCGTGCTCACCATGTACATAACTCACCTCATTCTCATTTTGTGGAGGGGACGGTGGTGGCGGGTCAATCAGTGCCAGTTGGACCACAGTCTCCCAGACGTGTGCCTGCGGACCACTTGCTGTCAGTTTAAACTGGACCGGTTCATCTAGGCTGGCTCCCGCTCCCCGGGCGTAGATGGACCCATCTGTCCGCACGCTGAAGACGGGGTCACTGCTCCGAAAGACCACAGCTTCATTCCCCACGCAGTCGTCAAACTTCACTGTGGACAAGGAAAAGTGAGACGGTTTTAATATACTATTCATTAAAGCAGCTGATTTCAGTCATTATTAAGTAATGAAATAGGTTGAAAGTACATAGCGGCATATGGGAGTGAGGCGGACACAGCTGTTCTCACACACACACACACAAACACACACACACACAGGGAGTCTGCAGTGCGCACATCCCAGCAGGAGGTATATAGTATAGAGTGACTACTTATTGTACCACTGTGCCTGGTTTGATACTTCTGCGTTTGACCATTAGTCTGAAGGTTAAAACATCACGAGGATAAGTCTCTGGAGGGTTTTTCTCTAAAGCTGCATTTGAAAAATAACCCTGTTGCGGCGGGCATTTATTGTGAAGGGGGTGAAACACATTGTTCTTTCAGCTGAATGTATTTGTAGCTAATTAACTGCAACAATTACAGAGAGGAGTATTGATACAAAAACAAAGCAAACAAAGTTGCAACTTTTTGAAGACAAAGAACAACTGGGATTTTTTTTCCCCTGCATGAAAAACACTATGATTTTAGCTTTTTAAAGTGAAGGCCACATTACTCTATGTTTGATCTTTCTCCAGTGATCTCAGCCCCGAGCTCATCCAGTCATCGTCTTTCTACAAGTTTGTCTTTATGCTGAGTGAAGACATAAAGCAGACGCACAGTGTTTAACATGTCGCATCACCAGCTCACTCTGTGATATATATTCCACAGGAACGGCTGTAGGAGCATTTAAATGGCTTCTTCTCTCCAGAAAGACCAAGATCATTGTATATTTTGCCATTTTCTTCAAACTACACACTAGGATTGAGATCAGTGCACTTCAGTGGCCTCCCTCACCACCAGTTCTGAATCCAGTAGAACATCTTTGAATTGTTCCCACCATATACTGTATAGTACCATGGGAAACATGGCTGTGATTGAACTAACAGAAGTAGCAATTTCCTGCAGAACATGAACAGAACATTAAATGACCTAAAACAGCCAATTGTAAGATTCACATAAATGATGTTTATCGATATCCAGTTGGAATTTTTTCATTTCATTTCACTGGGAAAAACAAATTCTTCTCAGAGAGAAATATGTCTTTATATCAGGTTTCACAGATTAGGCAGAGCCATTTTCTTTTTACAGCCTTGTGGGATGTTCGGTATGAGCAGGCTCAGCAGGGACTAAATTAAACTCAAGCCTAACTCTTCAGAGCCTCCTTGCATCCTACATCGTTTGGACACGATAAATAATGTGCAGCAATTGAGCTTAAAATATAGAAAATAATGTCATTAATGCACCTCCTACAAATCTGAACATTATATGCAACAGTATTTCTATATATTGAGTTTCAAATGCTCCTTCAACAACAGGCACTGACTATGTTTACATGGACACCAATAACCTGACTATTAAACATATTCTTATTCATTACTCTGAATAGGATGTTTACATGAGTTGCTAATAGAATAACACCCTCATATCCCTGCTTGCAGAGAATAGTCTGATTATGACCCACACCAATATAACACCCACTGCATCACGTCCAATGTTCCTGCCAGAGTTTTAAAACCACAACCTGTGGTGGTTTAATGCACAATGATATTTTCTTGTTTACACTCAAACCCAGAATGCTGTGAAATCTCCAATACATTATACTGCAATTAAACTATATTCATGTCTAAATAAGGTGACGAAGGTCGAAACACCACACATGTATTCATAGAATGAATACATGTGCATGTAAACATGTCTAGAGATGTAATTACAGGGGGTCAAGACATAAAGAGCTTAGAATTCTATAGCTAATATAGCTAATATAGCTAAGTATAGCTAATAACCAGTACTTCTATACTACAACATATGGAGCTGTCTGTGTTTGATCTCTTATGAAACGACCAGACACAGGTAAATGTATCCCATAATGTCCTCATCCTAACATATACAAGATGCTGAGCTCAAGGCCGTAATGCAACACTGTCTCTTCTCTTTCTCACTTTACACATCTGCTCAACAGCTGAAAACATGCTTCCATCACAGAGACGCACAGTTTGATCCGTCTGGCCCAACACACGTCTGTGACCCTGTGGGTGCCCCCCCCTATCTGAGGCCAGACGTCCAGACAACCTCTCAGAGTTCAGGCAGAGGGGACAGCTGCTCAACAAGTGTCCTGGTCTAGACAGGAGGAGACATAAGATGGATTACATCAACCCAAGAGGCAGAAAAAAGCCTCTTCCGTTCACCAGATTGCTTCTCTCGTTGTATTGCCGAACATTTCCCTCCCGAAAAGTCTTCGGAAAGCTTTCTCGCTCCTTTCTGTTTATCTGATTCTTTCCCTTTTGTCTAATCTCATTTCTTCCACCATTATTTTTGCAGATTCTCAAAGATTCGATTTGGAAGGTTGTGGGGCGACAGTAACAAACACACCAGTTGGCACGCATGTGCCTGTGCAAATAGAGTTCTGGAAGGCTGCCTGATTGTATTAACAATGAGATGAAGACGAAAAACAAAACTCAAACTCTCGTGCTTTATTGTATTTTCTACTTGTCTGTGAAAGAGTGAAACACTAAAAAACAACAATTGTCTCCTCTCTCTCGGAGTTGTGCCCTCAGCCTGTAGTGGTGCAGTGCTATGCTCATGAAGTGAAGGCCTGTAAACTTAAGCTTCATTCTGAGGGAAGTATTGTTAACCATGATAAATAAAGCATGCATGTGGTATAATAAAATTAGGTAAATGTTTTATGTTAATTGATCTTATCAGTAATTTCTAGCAAAGATGGCAACAATTCACTGGGTTTTTCAAATGTCTGTGAGCTGACGTCAATTTTCAGCTTCTCCTCTTCGTAAATTAAACACTGTTCGGTTTTGGACTGTGGAAAAAAAACTAGACAGTTTACCTGTCATTTTATTTATAAATTTCTTTGGCTTTTTTCCCCTGATTATTATTTTTATCATTATAACTATTATTCGTGCATGCCTGGAAACAAGAGTACCTTAAACAGTGCTCTCTCAAGTGGGGATTTTACACGTCGTTTAATAGATTAAAACTAATCATAAAAACTCTAACACAGTTAAATCCAGGACTTCTCAATTCAGTTGAACAGCATGAATGAAACACAGACCAGGTTGAAAGGCAGTAAATGTTTCAGGTAAGTTTCAGGAAAACTATAAAAGTCAAAGTCAATGAGCCAATAAATGTTGAGGCAAGTAGAAGTTGTATAATCAATCTGTGCGTGTGTGTGTGTGTGTGTGTGTGTGTGTGTGTGTGTGTGTGTGTGTGTGTGTGTGTGTACATTTATTCTCTATGATTGGCTGCACGTCTCAGTAATGACAAGCAGAACTAAGTGCACCGATACCCACACACAAATGGAGTGACAGGCTGTGCATAGAGTTCCCAGAGGGTCTTGTTTTTCCACCAATTAAAGAGAAAGACAGTGCAGATTCTACCTCTCCATCAACACACACACAGACACACACAGACACACACACACACCTCCGATAGCTCCTCTTTCACCCAGTTCGGTCGATACTGCTATAAGAGAGATTATAAAAATCGGCCAACAACAGAGCAATGAAGCCCAACGGCACAGTGCTGCACATTAACACGTCGTCTAAAGCAGTGGACCCAGGTCGTGCATTGATCTGGCAAATAACACCAACACCCCCAGTGTGCCAAGCAGCCAGCCCAGCACTTCTACACTGTTTAGTCAATGTGAGCAGTCACAACCCTGAAACGTTACAGAAACCACCATGTGCATATCCACACTGGGAAGGAAATGTTTCTTTTTTTAATCACTATTACTCTGAGGCTCACCAAAGCCCCATTCTCACTTTTCTCCCAACTCTTTTTTCTTTTAATTAAAGTTCCCTTCACCCTCCAACAAGACAAGGACAAGGAGGAGAGGGATGCTGAAAGGAGGTGTGACCTTCTTCTGATGTTCTCTGGACAGCCTGACAGGAAGTAGGTGACAAGTGTTGAAAGAGAAGTGAGAAAGGGATACAGTCAGGGGAGAGGGAGAAGGCTCGGGAGTGACAGAGAGAAGGTGAGACGAGAGGGGGAAGATGGAAAGGGTAAAGGAAGACAGGGAGAGAGAGAGAGAGAGATGAGAGGACAGAAAGTGTGTGGAGGTGGCAATCAGAGAGACAGTGAAATGATGGGAGAACATTAAAGGAGGAGAAAGGAAGCAGGTACGGAGCTCATAGGCAGATTGCAGTCAGTGAAGTGGAGATCTCCAGAGGCCGCAGCCATTTAAATTGTTCCAAGTATGATGCATGGAATGCTTCAGATGTCACCGTGCATTGCAAAGCAGTAAAGAAAACACTTTTTTTTCTGGTGCTAATCCCCGCTGTAATCAGGCCCACTGAGGACAAGAGAGGGGGAGGAGGAAGGGAGGGCATGACGAGGATCAGAAGGAGGAGAGAGGGATGTGAGGTGGAGTGGAGAGGGAGGCTGGAGAGGGCAGTGGATGAGGGCCTGGCACTGGAATCCTGGCTCGGTGCACTGGCTCTGTCTCACACAGCCACACTGGAATGGATGGGATGCTCAGATGGCTGTTTAAACAGGTTAATTGTGCTGGCCTCCCAGGAGATCGGGACAGATGGATAGATGAATAGGATGAGAGAGGGGAGGAAGAGAGACCAAAAAGATCGACAAAGAGAGAGCGACGGAGCTGGGAGAGATAGAAGCAGAGGGCGGGATGTAGAGATGGATGGCAAGAGATGAAAATGGCCACTGATCAGACGCTCCGTGGGGAGTGGGCCGTCTAAACTGTGGAGCTCCGCTCGACTCTGATCAGTGACTGAATAAACAGAGCCAGGTCCACTGTCCACGCACTGATGGACTATGAAGGGAGAACAAACTGGTGATGGAAGGGTGTTAAAAGCAAAGTGAGGCCCGTCAGGGAGCTGCTCCACTGAAGCCAGTCGGGGGAGGCTCGCTCATCCCTCCATCCCGACCACAGACCTACAAAGGGGACGCAGGCATTGACCAGCTCCCATTTCAAAAGAGCCCACAGCGCGCACGGACACAAACCGAGAGGGAAGCAGAAATCGAGTGGGGAGAATACATCAAACCAGACATCAAAGAAACAGAGGAAGTATACGAAATACAAATGTATTTATTATTAACCGTCAAACCAAACTAAACGTTACTTATCAAACAGGCCTCTACTAGATCAATTATTTGACTCTTTTGTGTTTTTCTTTATATTTTATGTCCACATGCACATCGGAGATTGAGCTGCTGTCTTGTACAGCAAATACAAAGCCACAAGGAATTTGAACTATATGCCTTTGCATGCTTCTGCCAAGCAGCTGTTTGCATCCATATCTATCCAGACTCATGTGACGTACATAGTGAGGACTTTAAATAAAAGGTTTTCTGTCAACATTAGAATATGGATTCTTGAGTTCTTCAATGTTTTCTGGAAATATCATCTTCACGAGGTCCAAAAATGTGATTTGTTAAGGTCACAGTGACTTTCACCTTTAACAAACCAAATTCTAATCCGGTAATCCTTCAATCCAAGTGAACCTTTGTACCAAATTTCAAGTAGTTCCCTCATGTCATTCCTGAGATACTGTATTCATGAGAATGGGATGGACATGGAAGGACAGATGAAGGGTTAAACGGCTGATGGATGGACGAACTGAGAAACGGACAGACAACCCTACAACATACTTCCTCTTGTGCTGGTGTTGAGGCATAAAACCAATTAAAACTAGTGATGAGGCTTTATTTAGTTGGGAGGAAATAGAGAACTTGTGAGGGAAAAGGATTGTTTGTGTATCATTAGCTTGGACTAATTCTCATAATGAATGGAACTGGAATGAGAAAAAATATATCAATGAGCTTTTAAAAACAAGGCTTTAATTCTTAAATATATTCCAGTTTAGGATTTCGGTCACGCAACAACTTTGTTGTTTCCCAGTTTCTACGGCTCGAAACTTTCTCTGCATTTTCTTATGCAGCAACACGGCATGTCTGCAGTGGACTGTGTACCATAAAGGGAATGTCAATGTGTGTGTGTGTCCTGGATATGGATGGCCTGGGGTGTCTTATGTAAAATTAAGCAGCTTCACTGTTTTATTTGGTTGAACACATGCACTTTACTTCACCACTCGACTTTCTCTGGGTGAGAACCCAAAATGTCAGCATGAGATATTTGGCTGTAGATAAATCTTGGCAACTTTTCACCCCCAAAAACACTTCTCTTGGTTTGCTGGAAAACACGATCAGTTATTATTGTCCTCCTGCGTTAACTTTTAACCACGTGGATGAGAGGAGGCTCGGATACAAGGAAGGACTCGAGGCACACAAAGCTACTTATAGCAATATGTGTGTGCATTACTGTGCTTATATCTTGAGGGCGCTCCTGCAAGTGTGGAGGTCATATGCCTCCTCAAAACATCTACGCTTATTTTAAACCTCTCTGTCAGCAACAATTCAACACCGCTCAAAAAAGATGCTGTGCGTGGACATTGTGGTGCTGTTTGTATTTGTCTTCCTTTTAATTAGTTTTTAACACAAGAAAATATCTTTGAGCTACGAAGTCATTTTTCTTTCATTTAAAGACACTCAATACCAGAGGCCATTTTTAATTTGAATGGAACACTTGCCATAGAGCTTTACAGGAAACCTCTGCTATCATTCTGGTTAAAAGGTCCACACTTAAACAGAGAGGTTGAAATGTTATGTTACGATTCATTAATTAGCCTTCGTGTTCATCTGGATTTGCTCTTTTCAGACATGAAGCCCTGTTGTATGGATAATCAAGGGTCAGTTGTGGAAAGGGGTCGTCCAGTTACACAGACTGGCTGATCTCAGAGCTGCTGGCTAACACCACCAAATCTATGCTAATATACACAGTTTGATTTGAGCATTAGATTAATGTGAGGGCAGTCCAGATTTAATTCTGCAAGGATCCATTAAAATCTGTTCAGCACAGCTTTCAGATGTTGAGGACGCAACTGCGTCGCCCATTTCAAGCACAACACCCCGGAGTGCATGTGTGCACAAGACTGTACAAACACAAATCATACAGATTTAAAGTCACACTCACAGAGAGAGCGACAACAAACACTAAATGAAACAATGTTTTTTTTGACTAATCACTGTCTCCCTAATGACTGATCAGTATGCCTCCAAACGGGCTCAGAAGGGCTTGATTGGCCTCCATCAATTCTCAGCCATCTCTCACAGTAAGACGAAGTGAGCTGGTGTCAACAGCACAATCGATCACACTGTGTAAGTGCCTGCATGAATACTGTATGATATACAAGTATTAGTACACAATGCCAACGAATGTCTGTGACCATGACTAAACATGACCCATCAATCCTGCATGAAAAGCTCATCACTCCCACACAAAGACGTCACATTCTACACGAACCGAAGCGTCTGCGTAGCTTCACAGTCTCCTGTTGCACATCTGTAAGTCCCTCCAATGAAAATCAAAGAGTCCTATTTTCTTCACTCTGTATTGTTTTTTTATTAAACACTCATTTCCAGCCTCTTAGCCGCCTGCATTGTGGTGAGATATGAAAAAAGGAAGACGGACAGAAAGAAAGTGAGATGGCAAGAAAAAGAGAGAGAGAGAGAGAGAGAGAGAAAGAGAGAGAGAGAGAGAGAGAGAGAGAGAGAGAGAGAGAGAGAGAGAGAGAAAAAGAGAGAAAATCTTTTGGCAATTAGGGCTGGCTTTAGTGGTGATTAGGAGAGAAGGCAGTGGGAGAGAGAAAGGGATCAGGCAGAATAAAGCCTCTCCCAGGACGGTGGAAAAGTCCCTTTGTAGAGAAAAAAAAAAAAAGAGAGAGAAGATGAAATAACAGGCGAATGAAAGTAAGCACTTCCCCAACTTTTATTATTTGGGAATTGTGGGTTGGTGCAGTGCTGGACAGCGAGTTTAGTTGTACTACACACACGCACACACACACACAAAGGTATTTACACAGCCGACCACAGCTCGTATGCCTTTGCTCCTCTCAGTCATTTGGCCTTTTACCCTGCCTCTCTGCGGTTATCGGGGGAAACAAACTCCAAAACGCTCTGGGTGGCGGCGGTTCAGTGCGTTTACTGGATCGATCACAAATTCAATGATGGATTTGATACGTACAGTATAAGTTACTGTTCCCCAGAGCCTCGGCCCAGATTTTGTATCACCAATGTTTGCACTGCGATACCGGACAAGAACCAAAGCCCTGCAGCAAGAGATCTGATGAAGTCGGACCAATGGAACTTCACACGGTGCAGCAGTGCAGCAGACAGGGGGTCAGCGTGTTTGTGTAATGCGGGCTGGTGCTGCCGGGCTGTTAGTGGCTCTTAAGGATGAGAGACAATGATGGAGGTGTTGTTAATAATTACAAAAGACATTTTTGGCATAGACGAGGCAGCTTCATCTTTAAGATTGAGCTGCTTACTGTGCGGGGGGACAGCTGCTGTCAACCGTTTGCATCAAGTCCGGTTCTGATGGATTTCGTTTTTGCTCCCATGCATTTTAATGTTGCTTACCTTATTTAACCCCTTTGGGTCTATTTAGTCTACATTCAAGAACCAACAACATTCAGGTGCCAGCAATCTCAAGGTCAGTGTATTTGTGTATGTGTGCATTTTTGTGTCCTTTCCTCCCTAAACCAAATATCTATCAACTTCCCCCAGGACCAACCAATCCCGGTCCACTGTACCAGCCACTGAATCGCTTTTTATTTTCTGTCACAGTGGAAAACAGTAAGAAAAATGCAGAAACACAAGTATAAAAAAGACAACTTAGTACAGGCCATAAAAAACAAAGGCTTCAACTTTGCCTTTATTCCAGTGTTTGCCTGCGAGCATCAAATATGCTTGTTGTAAAGAAAAAGAAATCATTTTCATATTGTTTTCTCAAGCTTCCCCAAGGAAGCAAACAGCACAAAATTGCTTTCCCCTACTGCTGGAGGAAATACCGGCTGCATTTCTCAAATCTAATCAACATCTCTCCATCAAAAACCTTAAGAAAAGGTTCTGTTTTTCCAATTATAGGGGTCAGAGCATAGAAACCAGAAACCAGAGAAATCCCTCTAGCCTTTAAACCATGGAAAAACATACATGTAATTGCACAATCTGTATGGAGGATAGGGAACATGGGTTTGCAGCAGTAAGTAGTGATATCTGTTCTTTTCTTTTACTCCCTTGTACGATAGCCATCAGGCTGTGATCCCTAAAATCCTGGGATGATGGTGGACTACTATGGCTGAACCATGCAATTAGTGGTTCTGAAGTTTCACTGAGATAGGAGCAGAGCTGGAAGTTCAGCAAACGGCCAAACCGGGGACATGACTCGAAGACTGTGTGAAAACACTAGAAATACAGAGTGGTATGCATCAGTAGTGACACTATGACGTCAGTATGCATAGACTGTTTCACTCTGTGTTTAAATTCCCATCACTTTCTATTGATTTTTCCTTTCTTAAGTTAAAAAACATTTCTTCATATGACTGGATCTGTATGTTTCATTGATGTAAATAAAGATGGACATCAACACGGCTCCCTAAGCCAAAGCTTCTTGTTCGCCTCCGGTTGGATTACTGCAGTATAGGTATATAATCAATGCCTCCTCCATGTTAGCAGATGGGACATTGACCAATAAAAAATGGCAAAATACACATCAAATGTTTTTTTTTGTTATTTAATGATATGATAATGCAATGAAATGTCATGATTAGCCGCTAATACGGATTACTAATTGGTCAATGTGCGTGTCTCAGCGGGGACGTGATACCGCGGCTCCATCCTGGATGTGTGGACTCTGCTTTCATCCATGCAGCATTTATAACCAGGTTTTTCTGGCTTCCTTTATGAATAGTGGGAGGAAGTAGATACATGTCGTCCACTTCCACATTTCAAGTTATTGAGTTTTTAAAAAAAAATCTCAGCTTCTGCAGTGGTGCAAAAGCTGAACACAGACTAGAATCCATATTGGACAACTTTGCATCTCACGATTTATGTCCAATTCCAACAGAGTCAATGCTGGAAATAGTGGCCTGTGCTGCGAGGATGAGGAGAAGTCCAGGCAGATGAATTGTTGTGCAGTATATGTCCAATTTTGTTGGAGAAAAACTTTCTGTGCCATAAAAGTCCTGCAATAAATGTTTTAATAACTGTATCCATGATCTTTCCCTAATACCACTTCACAGAGTTTTTTCATGGCTGTCCATTTTTGCCGAATTGCCCAATAATACTGTTATACTGGTGGCGGCTAATGTTTGTAGCCCAAAGCAGAGATCAGGAGCAGGCTACAGAGGTCTCATAAAAATGATTTTTAACTCCACATCGCTAGAGTATAATTTTTTTAAAACATGTGGTTTTTCCGCCCCAACCCACCCAGAATACATACACTGTTTCCACCATATACATTGTGCAGCTATGAGTCAACATTTTATGATTCAACACAGGACAAAGGTTACCTGTATTTGTGTGTGTGTGTGTGTGTGTGTGTGTGTGTGTGTGTGTGTGTGTGTGTGTGTGTGTGTGTGTGTGTGTGTGTGTGTGTGTGTGTGTGTGTGCACAAACAGGATTGCACTAAAAAACCTGTGAGCTAGAATATAGTGTCATGAGCGACCTGGGGGAGAAACATTAGTCAGTGATGATTACTAACAACATCTTCCTAAGGGCATCAGTGTCATTATTTGTGTGAGCACATTAAGTTTTTTTTTCTTTCTATTATGTCGCACTGAACCATCTTGTGGGCTGAATGAGGAGCTTTTACAGAGAAGTGACTGATGGGTCTTAAAAGTGTCACCTAAATGTGTCTTTGGGCTCGTAGACTATAACGGATCCTGGCCGGGTGGGTTTAGTCGTGATTTTGTGTCTACGTCAATGTGTTTGTGTGCGTTTGCCTGCACACACAGGTTGAGGGGTCCAAATCTCTTTCCTGTGAATGGACGTGTGAACTATGGGAACACTTTGCTGCAGCTGCTGATACGGAGCACACTGATATGACAGGCCGGATAACCACTTTTCATCTCTTTCACACACACACACACACACACACACACACACACACACACACAGACACACAGACACACAGACACACACACACACACACACACGTAGAATCACAGAAGCTGGAGGCTGAAGGAGGCTGGCAGAGGAGGGATCCCAGAGGTACAAACAGACAGCAGTGTAACAACCCCCCCCCCCCTCTCACACACCTCCCAAAAACACATTCTCAAGTACACACAAACAAACACACATATGTTTCGGAAGCAAATGCACATATACCATTTGTCAGAGCGTCAGCGATGGTGCACTAACCTTCATTGCAGCTAATTGTTGTGCAATCTAGCAGGAGAACGCCCGGAGCTCTATTGGAGAGGCCATGTGCTCGCAGCATGTGGTGTGTGTCTATTGCGTAGGCTTTAGGGCAAGCGTGTGTCTCAGTTAGTTGTGTTAGGGATATACACATAATAAAGTGTGTACATCAGTGTGAGTATACTATGTGTGTGTGTGTGTGTGGTCTGCTTATGGCGGGATTTGTTAGTACAGGGGAAATAAATTAGCAGCGCTAGCAGGTTGCGCTGACAAGTTGTGTTAATGAGAACATCCTCCAGAGCCTTCTGGGCCGGGGAGTGAAACCAGAGGCCATGATCATCTGTTCACTCTGGAAGACGGCGAGGAGAGAGGGAGGCTGCCAAACAGCAAAAAGCCTGCACGATTAGACCACACCATCTGCAGGAGAGGTGCTAATGTGTGGTTGGAACTATGGGCAGTGGAAAAAAATAACTGTATCATAGAAAAAAAAATGAGCCCAGAGGACATATTAAGTTTTACAATGATGGTCGAATGTAAATTAAACCGGAGTTTGCATCTACTCTGTAAATTTGCGCACTATGCACTTATAATACTGCAAAAGCATATATGCAACTTAAAAGTCAAACAGCCTCTGGGCAAACAAGCGAAAGTGTTTTACAGCATTGTGGCGAAGTCTAAAATAGCCAAAGGTGGGTTTGTCCCCACAGGGATTGTGACAGCGCCACTTGACCAAGTTTATGATGTTATGACAAAGGTTTAATGTTGTATTAAAAGTCTGTAATGTTACCAAATACAACACTTTAAAGAGATCAGTCAATCAAAATGTCCTGCAATCTTATTTATGTGTTGTAAGTGTGTTGGATGCTTTATGTTTATGCATCTCTGCAAGTGTGTAGTGTATTTGTGTGTGTGTGGGAGATCAAACATGCTCCGACAGCATGTGCACACGCATATGTGATTATTTGCCAGTGTGTTTACATCTGAATCACCTGCACCTGGCACAGTAAAGCAAAGCCGACTGGCTCCTCGTGAGTTTTTGCAAAATCACCAACCGAGTTGTGGGGCTTTGGAAATGCATGAGGCGCTTCGCTGTGTAGCATTACCATGATTCATCTTCACAAAACTGCAAAAGCTTGTGATAATCGCTTTAGCTAATCCTTGCACGCTTCGGGCAAACATGCATGGCAAGAGTGAACGGGTGGCTCTTAAACCCTCGAGGGGGTGAGCTGAACTGGGTGATGCTGCTGGTGTAGGTGCAAAACGGCCACATTTGGAGGTGTGTGTGTGTGTGTGTGTGTGTGTGTGTGTGTTTTGTGTGCCACTAAAATTACTACAATTGCGTTTGAATATGTTAAATTTAAAATCAACTGTCAGGTGGAAATGAAATGTGAACGCGAGGTGTGGAGCTCTGGGTCCGTTTCACCCAGTTAATACATGTTTGCCTTTGATTATTGCACACCTACTGTGCAAGTGTGTGTGTGTGTGTTTGCATATCTCCACGGCCTCGGTACAATCTCTGCACGCTCGCAGCTCAATCCAGGCATATCCATCACTATCTATCACCACGTTGACAGAAACGTCTTCTCTCAGTCTCAGCTCTGGCTGCCTGCAAAGCCTCACCTGTGCTGCTTCTATTTCGAGACTTTGGATGCTTCCAGTAGAACGAAAGCACAAAGGTTTACACCCAGACTGACACCTTCCCGGGATATGGCCTATAGACATGGCCACAGGATCACCTCATTAGCATCAGAGGGTGCTCTCATCCCTGACAAGCGAGACTTCACTGCACCCCTCTCACAAAATAATGAGCAAATATAACCTCTAATGGCTAAATATAGGTAACCGCGGTCTCGAAAGACTCGGAGCAGAAAACGTACACTGTGAGAGGTGTCTCGGGCATTTTCGAAGTTTCGTCGTGGTGTGGGCGTGAGGAGTGCGCAAAGTAAACAAAAGACTTTAAGAGGAGGAAGCGATAGTTGAACAGTGTTTGATGAGAGCTCTTAGCCTGTAGCTATAGCACATTAGGCACAGATGAGCCACAGCCAGCTCCCACACTGTTAATGTGGAACACATTACAACTGCACAATGAGTTATGATTGCCATTAAAGAGCAAATGATTCAGACTTCACAGCTGGATTTAAAGGGATCACACTCCGCTGTGCCCTGTCCTTCCTTGTTCCTGCCCACGCTCCCGAGACACTCAGGTGACAGTCACTCCACTGGACTCGCCTCACCGAGCACGTCTACTCACACTTGGCGAGCTTTTGTGAACGTTTATGCAATTTTCTTTGGATGTTTCCGTCTATGAACCTATTTGCGTCACATTAAGCAAACTTGAGCTATGGAGTGCATGATTACATTAACTGTGCACAACATGATAAATTGGTAATTGTGCAGCTCACAGACTTCAGCCGAGATGAGCTCAACATTCCTTCTCTCTTGAGACACCCCCGATTCTTTTTCTCTATCTGCTACTTTCAGTGCTAGCGGGAGGCCTAATAATGGCATTCGTAAGCCATGAGTGAGCAGTACATAGGGGCTGGTGGCGAGAGTGGAGGGGAAGAAGTAGGTAGATTCGCAGACGAAGATACCTCTCGTTCAAATGATCTCTCTTTCTCGCCCACATGATCTTCCGCTCTCCCTGTTGGGCCGGGAGCCTAGCTGTGAAATGAATGAGAGGTAAAGCGTGGGCAGTCGCTAACGCTAAGATAAGGACGCCGTTTTGTCAGCCCCAGCCTAAAGCTCTGTCTCTCTGGCACAGGAAAGAGGAGGGAGATGGCAGGACAAGTGTGATGGGAGCGAATCTACGTGGCCGTGAGCAAACGGCGCTGAGCGCCTGCCGCAGACAGGACAGAAAAGCATTTAATTCGGGCGTGTGATCCCTACAAACACAGCTAACAGGCCAAGAGAGCCCTCACACTGTGTGAAGAGTGTCAGTGGTCAGAAACCTCAACCGCTCCTCTCCATCCCCACCGCACTTAGGGAAAGCTGCGAGCAATTACTGCAAAGAGAAAAGTTTCTCTCCAAGAAGGAGAAGTATTCGAGGTAGAAGAAAAGTTTTACTGTCTGTTTTTTAAAAATGTGGACCCCAGTGAGTCGGCCGCGACTGCTGAGGGGGAGATGAAGAGACGGAACCTGCATTTTGTCATTAGGCTGCGAATCAAACTGTGAAAAAGTAAACCAAACGAAACCGTCAAAGCAACGACTGGTACAAATTACCGCTGGTGTTTAACATCAGAGGAACAAAACAAACAAACAAACAAAAACACTGCAAATATTAAATGAGTTCTCCATGGGTTAAATTGAGCCTCATTTATTTTAAGTCCTGCTGGAACATGATTTGTGGCTGCGAACGCCCATGCTGTGCGTCAGAAACCCAGCAGATGCTTAGTTACGACTAAAACAGTAAAGACACTTAATGGTAATGGGGGTGGTGGCGGCGGTGGTGGGAAGGAAAACAATAAGCTGTGAGAAAAATCATAAAGTGCAAAGCTTTGAAAACAGATAATTAGATCTGTGACAACAGAGAACAATAACAGTGTCAGCGGGGATGGTGATGCCTGCATTGCATGAGACAACAGCACAATGTGCCTGTCTGAACAACTCTAACATATATCATGTTCAGCGCCCGAGTCGCATTCTGCATCACGCGAGCTGCTAATATGAATAACGATGCCAAGATGAAGAAAGAGAAAAGTTTATCATTCAATAAATCACCGAGTTTTTTCGTCAAGTTTCTCGGAGCCAGCGAGTCCTCTCTCCCTCTGTCACGGCCGATCACTGACTAAACAACAGCACAGCGAGAGACCAAAGCCCTGTCAGTGCCTCATTAGGCTGCTCATTAGGGAGCTGGCTGTACATTCAAACATTCTCCACGG
Organism: Hippoglossus hippoglossus; assembly: GCF_009819705.1. NCBI lineage: Eukaryota > Metazoa > Chordata > Actinopteri > Pleuronectiformes > Pleuronectidae > Hippoglossus > Hippoglossus hippoglossus. Next base: position 20,692,576 of record NC_047157.1, read on the forward strand.
CTGACCATTTGAGTCAAGGCTAAGTCATCTCTCTTGCTCTCGCTTGCAAGGCGGAGGGCTCGAGGTCAGTGGGATCCGTCATTATTAGTTCCGTTACATTTTCTCTGACTGGTTCGGATCTAACGACCTGATCCTGGGGTCAGACAGCCTCCGGCCCTGTCTGCACGGGTAACCTTCTCTCTTCTAGGATCCAACTTTGCATTCGTCTTGGTGCTGTAAATCACTTCCTCTCATTTTGTTACATGACCCTTGCCTGCAGGCTCCTGACACTGCAATTGGAACTGGAACAGGCTCTTGTACCGTTCAACTGCCAGCACTAGTTTTTATGGTTTATGAAGTTGAACTACAGCGAGAACGTGTTCCTGCATGAGTGTGACAGATTGATACACAGACTTGTGTCAATCACATGTGCACGTGTGAGACAGCGTTAATATAAAATTGTGGATTTGGCCCAAAATGCTGAATACTGCAGCATTGGCTGCGGTCAAAAGGACATGAAGAGGAGGTAGAAGCACCTGCTACTGCCAGAACAAGCTTCCTGCTCTAGCTTTTGGCAGCAGAGCTCTACGGACCGTGCATACAAGCTCCCATCCTCATCTGTCCCTGAATTATCCATGTTCCTCTGAAGAATTTTGTAGACACACAGAAACACTCATTACACATCTTAGGTGTTGCTCCAGGCACAACTTCTTTCAGTTCACCCTCTGTGTCTTTTTTTCTGCAGACTTTTGAAAGTGTTCTTCAAACACAGCTACAACCTTGTCCCTTTGAAACGTTTGTGGTCTCTGTTGTTGTTGGGCCACCACAACACATCTGAACAGTGTCAGCACTCCTTGTTATAGATGCCACAAGTCTCTGAACTCAAGAAAAGGGACGAGCATCATTCTTCCAAAGGATATTCCATCCGCTTAGTGCATGCTGGTAGTATTCTTACAGAATACCTATCATCCTGGTATTTGCACTGGCTATTATATCTGATTCACATCACTGTCATACTCATCAGAGCATTCTGTGACCCCCTGGCGCCCTGTACGGAGGCGTTTGTTATGTCTCTCCACTCAGTTATTCACTTATTTCCCTCAGTTTGTCACCTGTTTACAGAGAGACACCGAGACAAATGCTGAGCAAATCAGTATCGACTGGACATCGCAAAAAGGCAAAAAGCTTTAAATAATAAGGTGAATAGAGTGAACTCAAATATATAATACATATACATTTATTATTTATTCTTTCAGCAACCAATCAGAGCTGACAAGTGGGGGAATAAGTGAAACACAGGTAGAGGAAGATAAAAATCTAGAGAATCCTCAACCTGGTCCGTGGGTCTGCCGACAAATTGGTGATGTATGGGAGGCATTCGAGGGGAAAGGAGAGAAAAGTAAAAAAGCGGTGGAACAAGATGTTGAAGATGAAATTAATAAGCCCGGGTCAGAGATAAGGGAGGATTGTGGGTGATTAATGCCCCAAACAGTGCAGACAATCCCCCGACACACAAACACACAGACAGCCACGTCATTACTTCACCGTTGTTACTTTCTTCTCTTTTCTTTGGTTCAAATTTCCTGTCTTGCAGAAAGGTTCAAAAGAACGCCTTATCATTAAAACATAAAGACTTGTGATTTCCAATAGTGGTTTAGGTCTAAAAGCTATTTTCCGATAACACAACAGAAAACCAAGTCCCCCAATTACACTCAATTGGTTTTTCACACTTAAATGGTAATATTGAATAACGCCATAGAATCCTAATATGTGTTCTCATTAGTTTTTTGTGTATTTGGCTTGTTTAATCTGCTTTCTCCCTGCACAGTGGGTTAGAGCAGTGGCGCACACTTACTGAGACATAATGAGTATATCTTTGTGCCATAATTACCGGGTGCGACACCGACTGTCGATACACTTGAAAGTCTGAGCTTCCGCATACACACAAGTGAAAAGACAAGGATAGACGTACACATGCAGTTAGTCACGAGCGCGCAGACACACACACACACACACACACACACACACACACACACACACACACACACACACACACACACACACACACACACACACACACACACACACACAGAAATGCTCCGGGAGCACAAAGTATAAATGGCTTTCATACGATCATTGATCTGTCCATTCAGCAGCCTCACAGCCGGACAGAAGATGAAAACAGCACTTTTGTTTATGCTGCTGTAAACGGTGAGCTTGTGTGGAAGGAGAAAGGGAAGAGAGAAGGCCACATCGATATCGGCCAAATGGCTGTTTCTTGTTACAGTCCGGGATCCTTGTTTGTGAGGCAGGAGACAATAGGCCTTGACTACTAAAGTGCTGGAGGGAAATGAGGTGAGAAAGAAAATCAAATTGATATGTCTCACAATGGGATTACCCATCGGCTGAATTACCAAATGAGGATTTAGTGATTTGCTGTTAGATAAAAATGTAGGTGCGCCGCTATTTGGCTGATGCGATGTGTTTTTATGAAACCTCGAGGGGATACTTTACTTAGTATCCAGACAGTCACCTCTCGCACACCTTCATTCACTCTGCCTCACCAGCAGAGGGGAAGATTACATGATTAGTATAGGAAGCTGGAAAAAGCTATTTGGCACAGAGGTTTCAATTGATCCTCTGACAGGGCTGCAGGAAAAATGTGGCGAATAAGTTTTAGATATTGGATTGAGATATCACAATCTGTGGCTCAGCATCACATCAAGTGAAATCTGGGTGTTAACTAGTCGCTCAAAATTGGCGTGCAAACACTGCAGGCTTTCTTTTGGCTTCCGTGCAACACTATCTTTCATGCAATGTCGACTGTGAAAACAATAAAAGCATTAATGAACAGTGATAAATTACCAAACTAAAATGATAATAGCAAGATTCAATCTTTCTGAAAATGCTTTCCAAGCCTAAGAGTTATATGCCAAAAAAAACATGGTGGATCCAGGGTTTTTTCCTGCCCTTGCATCCGGATCCGCTCCAAAATCAAGTTCCGTGAAAAACGTGTTCAGTAGTTTTTGCATAACCAACCAACCAACGAACAAATGGACACGGGTGGAAACCAAACCTTACTGATGGAGGTGATAGGCAGTGACAAAATGTATGTGACGTAAAAAAATCCTGCACCACCAGCACAGTCTCTCAGAAAGCTGTAGTGTAAATTACTCATTAATTCACCATAGGCAACATGTGAGCAATGACGGCAACAGTTAAAATATATGCACGGCCAATATCAGTGCCGTCATCCGCATAAAATGAAATGCTACGGCTGAGCTAACAGACACAGTTTCCCAATTAATGTTGCTAAGCAGCATCACAATTTAAAGTTTCCTACTGGTAAAACTTGAAGATGGTCCCCGGGGAGCTCTTCTCTTCCGATTGAAATCACACCTATTCCAGCAAACACACGGGAAAATAAGTAGCTACAAGTGGAAGGTACTACCTATTAGTCGGTTGCCACGGCTCTCAAGGAATAGGGATGTGATTTTGCAACGGCTGAGTGTCTGGTCCTTCTCCATTCCCTCCTGGCCTGGGGACACTTGGTAATTCAGAATAGAGCTGTCACTGAAAAAACCTGCTGGAAACTGCTGCACACCGGGAATAGAATCAAACTCCAGCCTCTGCCTCGTACAAATAGCGACTGATGAATTAAGAATGAGTCCAGAGAAAAGCCCCAAAAAGCCACCTCTTGTAAAACTAGACTGCTGGACGGGGGCAAGGGTGAGCCAGGAGGGAGTCAGGGGGGTGGGGCGGAGCTGGTTGCAATGTGGGACAAAAGGGACAAAGTGCAATATCCTGCTCTGTCTCCGAGGACGGTCTGCAATGAATTTCCCATGACAATACAGGGAAATGTTTCTTTCTGCAACGTTTTAACCCCCTTTTCTGTCCCTTTATGCTTCTGTTACTGTGTTCAATCGTGTTCTATCAACTCTGAAAATGGACACGTGGAAGACAGAAAGCGGCGGAGAGAAGTAACAGAGGGTTGCAGTGGATGCTGGAGATGGACGGGAGTCGATGTGTGGTCCGTCACTGGGCTACTGTGTGGGGAGCGTAATCAGAGGGAGGGAAAGGTGCATCATTATTCAGAGTGAGGAGCCGGTGGAGAGACGCTGAGAGGTAAACCAGATGATGGAGGAGCCTATGATTCCCCCTACTCCCCTCTGGCGCTGCCCCCGAGTCCACCCCTGTTAAACCCTGAATCCGGAGCTGAGAAACGAGGAGTGCGCAGCAGCGGGCGCAGTGCTACCCATCACTTTCACAATGGGGAACATGGAGCCACATTTACCCTTAAATCAGAACATGGCAGGGGGGCGGGGAGAGCGCGCTGGCTTGTGTGTACGTGCTTGTGTATCATACATGCAGACGTGGATACATGAATGCTATCTATCCATGTTTAGTGTCTTGTAGTTTCTTATTTTCCAATAAATTTAGACAGAAATTTGCAATAAATACATTTTCAAGTCCAACCAATACCTTTGAAACAAAGCCCTTCAATTTCAAATAAAAACAGTGACGAGCAGCATATTTTTTACATATTTGAAGGTGATTCTCTAACTAACTGTATCAGCACTTTATCTGGCTATACCATTTCTATTTTAATGAAAGGTTGCAACAGCATTTGTTGTAACCTTTCAAGCCTTTATCAGCTTTACATCTTCAATCATACGAGGCAGCACTATGTCTTTAAAGAAGATAAAGACAGTATATGATTCTTATCTTCAAAGACACAAAGCAAGCAGATGGAGTAAGCAAAGCAAGCAGATGGGTGCTAAGTGAATCACTGTGTGTCTTTTCTCTGTCTATGTGATGTGAATAGAGATTAATTGAGGAGATGCGCTCTCACTCATTCCTGAAATGTCCTTGCACCGGATCTCAGGATCCAAAATAATTACAGGCAACACTAGAACAATTAAGTCTGCCTCCTGTCCAGATGCTATCGGAGCTACACACAGTAAACAAGAGTAGATAGGAGCAGGCCCCAGGAAGTGGAATGAATCACAGCCTCGGCTTGATACAGATGCTCCTCTCTCTCATCCTGACATAAACCCCCCCCCCCCCGCTCCTGCCTCACGCTCGGATCCAGTCAACGAGCTTTGTCCGTCCATTTTCAATTGTTTACCTGTTTTCTAAAATGGAAAGACCTCCAAGCACAATCAAATTGGAGGATAACCGCTGTGTGCATCCGAGAGTCGACTGTGCACGTGTGTTTCCACATGTGGGCCTGTGTTTTATGTGTAGGCACACAAAAAATGGAAATAAGAGATCGTGGGCAAGTGGGCCTGAATATTTATTTCAGGTTCCCATGAGTGTGCGTGCGTCCTCCCGTCAGCGTGCGCCTGTGTATCTCCACGGAAGCTTTTCCAAGGGAACATAAGCTACAGCGAGTACAAAAAGAGTAGATAGAGATGACACATGGGCAGACAGACAGAGCTGAGATAGGCTCCGTCAGCCCAGAGGTGGTTATCTGCTGCTTCACAAGTCCCCTCAGCTCATCCCACCAGATTAGCTGTCTGGAATCCTCAGATCAGTTCAGAGACCGACAAACGTCACTCCGGATACTATTTGTGGCATTCGATTGATTTGCGAGGGCTCATCTCTGCCCTGTTAAAGACGCACATAAAAAAAAAAACAAGACCATCCACTTTTGTTGGGTTATAAAATAATCAGTGGTTTGAATGAAAAGCGATAAAAAGCGTTAAAATAATGTATAATGCAGTATTTACTTTTTCACCCCAATGTATATATTAATCATGTGACCTCTTTTTTCTGTGTGGTTCTTACATGGGACTCCTGCCAACTCCTACACCGAGGGTATACAACAGAATCGCCTCTAATACTCACACAGTCGGTACTGGTTTGTTTGGTTTGTCTCTCGTATCGCTTTTCATCATCTGATCCTGTGGCCCAGGAGGCAGAGCGCATCTTTAACTAAACAGATTCGGCGGTTTGATTCCCCGGCTCCACCTGTCCACATGCAGAGGTGTCCTCGGGCAAGATAGATTGCCCTGCTGGCAGTGTATGATAGAAATAGCTGAGAGTGAAAATGAAGTGTAAATGGGTGAGTGTAGCTTGTGCTGTAAATCACTTTGCGTGGTTGATGCGGTTAGAAAAAAATATATATGAAGAGAAATATAAACACAGTCCACATAAACATACAAGTACAATGTTTTCAGACTCCAATTACATGCAAATTTGGCAAAAACTGAAATGCGAGCGCACGCGGGCGAAAACAGTTAAAAGGAGCTGCTCATATTTCCCTCCACAGACGTCTGGCAAAGTGAGCACAGTTTGCACCACATCATAATATTGTCCCTGACATCAGCGGCATTCAAACCACCACTTCATGAATAGAGTAATGTTTCATCGCTGTTGTGAAGAGGCACTCCGTGTGCTACATAATGCCGCTGCCTACAGTGGAGTAGGGAACAGCATGCAGTTGTAGACCTGTGAACTCTTGTCATCCTTTATTGAAGATGACATGTACTTTTAGCACACATCGCTCCCAGGCTTTCTCCCCTGCGCTGTCAGTTTTAAACATACAACTGGGAGCGCTCGCTACAAAACAGAGAGAGCACTGCAGACACACATAAAACACATAGGAGCTCATAGTCTTTGATTCGGCATCATAAAACACCCTTAGATACAGACACTTACTGTACACACACACGCACACGCACACACAGACCGATTTAAGTGTCTCCTGGGTCGTCCTTTTCTGTAAAATAATCCTTGTTAGAGATGCAGGGGCGTTGTAATGACAGCCATAACCATTCTGAAGCAGTTAGTCTTGGTAGCACCTCAGCCCCCCCAGTCTGCTGGGAAGCCTACTTCACACACTCTTTTATTACCTTCAAGACCATTAGTAACTCCATTTTATCGCTGTCATCGTCACCATTTACCTGACAAACGCTGCCTCAGCAGGATTTCACCTTCCTCTCTTTCCCTCTGTCTCTCTCTGTCTCTCTCCCCTCTCTGTCTCTCTCTCTCTCTCTCATAATGAGTCACTCACCGATTAAAACTTTTACTTATTTGGTACAATTACTGGCTACGTCAAAAACTACTATCATTGTGGATGACGCCACTGATTATAAAGGAAATACTAATAAAGCTGGTTGTGTTCGTACAGACGAGCAAAAACATTTAGATTTTCATTTCTCGCTGTTTATTTTAAGAAATCACCTTAAGCTGTGGTGATATAAGAAAATTTTAATATATTTATATTTAAAAGTATTTGCACACAATAAACAACTTGTATTCATTTAATTTTGAATTAATATGTTCCTGAGGGACACAACGAGTGTAAATGAAAATGCCTGTCTATAAAAATGGACGGCACCATCACTCAAAAAAGTGACGCAACAGCATTTCAAACTCCCCCTGGTGGATGGCTGCAGTATATAAAGTGTGTATAATACAATAATAAATAATATGCCTCCTCCATGTTAGCTGATGGGACATGGGCCAAACCGAAAAGTCATTTTAGGCCGTTCTTATTACACCGTTGTACATCAAAGTGCTGGTTCTTTCAGTAAGTTTGCTTTTAATAACTTAAAATTACAATTAATTAGATTCAATGCTATGAAAACAGGGCTAAACATCATGATTGACAGATGAGACTGACTCGCCATTGGCCGAGCCTGCATCAGCGCCTTAATACCACGGCTCCGCCAGCCCCATCAGAGCCAGATAGCAGAGCTCCTATCTCGACCATGTTGGCCTCATTTCTGGATGGTGGGAGGAAGTGGAGATGTGGCATCCGTCATTATACAAGTTTCAAAGACTGCAAACTTTAGAAAAAGCTAATGAACCGACACAAAGTTCATACGGCATAAACATAACCTAGAGGGAGAGCGTTGCAGAAATATGCCGCATCAGAAAAAAAACCATCCGATTGCTAGGAATCATCTTGAGGTGGGTTTTTTTTGGGGCCGCTGCTCTTCCAGGAGTCTGGTGACAGAAGATAGTGATGCAGTTTGAATCATGTAGTGCTGAGATCAATACTGACTGATCTTACAGTGCTGACAGGCCACTGCGCATTCCTCTATGGACTCTTATGTTCTGGCCCCCTGGCCTGATAAATGCTGACATTCAGAAACATGACACCACTGTGATGGACGTGTGTGTGTGTGTGTGTGTGTGTGTGTGTGTGTGTGTGTGTGTGTCTTTGAAGGAAGATAGATGGGCACATTTCTCCAGGGACGCTCACATCTATCCAGGGATTTCTGTGTTGGTGTACTGTAAGCGGTGGCTGTGGTTAAGTCCAGCCTCTCTGTATGTCTCGGATGACAGGGATATACTTTCCTTCCCTATAACTTCATCCCTTCATCGCAGCTGAGAGACAGCGTGCACAACATAATCCACAAAACACCTCTGTTCCAGCAGCTCCTGCGGGCAGTGGGGTTTCCTTTGAAGCAGGTGTGTGTGTGTGTGTGTGTGTGTGTGTGTGTGTGTGTGTGTGTGTGTGTGTGTGTGTGTGTGTGTGTGTGTGTGTGTGTGTGTGTGTGTGTGTGGGCTGTGTGTACCAAAATGCAATTACAGAGGGATTAAAGAAGATAATGTTTGTGTAAATTTTTTTCATGTTTTGTCAATCCATCACTCCTTGACCTTTTCTCTTTGTCTCTCTTTCTCTGTCACTCTTTCTGTTCCCGTTTCGCCTCATCTCTCTTATCATCCCTCCATCTTTTTTTCGTGGCACAGTTTCCCCGTTACGACTCTTCAACCCGACACAAAACGATTAAAGATAACATCCCAACCATCACGCATTAATGCAGATGGTTTTTTAGTCCTATATTTTTCTGTCTGCAGACAACACGGTCATTAGTGGTGTCTGTTGTGTGAATGAGCAATACACTCAAGGATCATCAAACATTTATTTTCATTCATTTCATGTGGGTCATTCTGTTTCAAATCATCCCACTGTTGGGCTGCACCGTCAGAGAGCTTAATAATATTTTTCATGCAAATATGGTCATATGAGAAAACCTCTGGAACGGAAATTTGATGCATCTCGGATCCTAATCAAGGGAGAAATGGTTCTCACATAATAAATTAAAGCTCTTTTTCAGCTTTATCTTAACAGTGTGATTTCTCTCATAAAAATGAAAACGTTTTGGGTTTATAACATTTCTAGTTGGATAAAAAAATATATAGTTTGGTCGGATTATCCCGAAAGTTATTTTATTATGTCATCAAGACCTCCAGGAAGTTTTGTCTTTGGTTTTTGAGTCGTTACTGAGATATCAACACTTATCTGAAGTGACATCACATCATTAACTCCTTACAAAAACCTCCTGTTGAGGTATGAACACATTCTCAGGTATGCAAAATACTAATGTGTGACTTTGTCGATGACTCCCAGTTCATTAGATAATGTGCTAAAATAAATAATACATGAGCAGAGTTACAAGATTTAAGCTAAATGTTCAATTTAGTGCGAAAACAGTTTGTAGTTTGAGGTGATAAAGAACATCTAAGAATGCTGGGGGAGGAGTACGATGGAGCTCGCCCATGAGGATACAGAGAGTTCAGTCTCCTCAACACACTTCAGTCCACAGTTATTAGAAATTAACATGTGGTTTTTTGTGTTGCTGTTTGGTGAAAGCAGAGGATTGTGTGGGCACAATTTTTTTTATCAGAGCCTTTTCTCTGTTATGGCAATAAACGAGGTCGGTGAGTGTGATGACAGAGGAGCATCAACCTGAACTGCAAAATGTGGAAATGAATCATGTTGCACAGTCAAAGTAGAGTCAGGTTAAAATCATTGAACTTAAAAACAACCTGTTTTACATTACAGCCGTTTGAGGGGCTCATTAGTGCTGCGTTAAATCTGGTTCAGCCAAAGCTCTGTCGATCTCCCTCAATGCAGAAAGAGAGATTGCTCAGCCGCAACGTTTTTTTACTAGCAAACACGAGTTATGAGTGAACTAAAGACGAGGCAGAATTTTAAATACTAATCTGAGTGCGAGGGTCACTGTGTGTTTGTGTGTAGCAAGAAATCCCCTGTGAATGAGCAGAGTTACAATGATACAGACATAAGCAGTTCTGTGACATTCAGATTTCAAAAGAGATAACGGCGACATGCTGAATGCAATTTTTCGGAAAGCAACATTAATTTGCGGTTCTATTCAGCGAAAGAGAAAAACAGCTTCAAGGTGAACCAACAGGGATTGAATGTATGCATCAAATCATGGTAATTGCTGACAACTCTCATTTTTAGCCGCACATGTTTAATTGTGTGAATCATATTCAGCAGCATACACAATTTACAGCTTTTTCCCAGTTCACTGCCGAAGACAGAATATCTCATGAGCAAACTGCTGCTGCCTGACTCGGGCTCGGCAGAAGACGCATCTTAGGAGAAGAAGTAGCATTTAAAATAATAGATTCTCTGTGTCAGAGGTGAACGTTCTGCCTCCAGCCATCCTCGGCTCTTCCTCAGCAGGAGGATCACTTCCATTTTAAAGCCTTGGAAGTTCAATGATAAACAGCCTTCTGACAAGTTAGTTTAGACTTTGCATCATTACCGTATCGCAGAAGCAACCTTTTGATCCTTTCTGTATTAAGGGCGTATGATTTCCCCAAATGTGTGGTGGTGTGTGGTGTCAACTTGCTATGCAAACATCACAAATGAGTGGCTTCAATAAAACTAGTCTCAGGAAAGAAAAAACCTTACACATCGTTAGACTTTTTCTTGTTTCTGAATTTGATCAAATACTACATGAATCTGCTGCAGCTTCCTCATCTCAACAGAGGTTGTTTTCACACATGTGTGTCTGTTTGTGGTTTGTTTGTTTGATTGTCAGCAAAATAACTTGATGGAGGGTTTGGATCAGGGAGCGGATCCAGGATTTTTTTTTTTATTGCGTCAGGGAATAATAAATGGGTCTTGATGAAAACAATCAGGCACATTTAAGTAACTGATATTATTCAGTGAGTGAAGATTCAATCAGCCTGATTGGATTTAATCGGATGTGTTGGGCTCGGCGAAGGTTGAGCCCCTTTCTACTTTCTACTATTGCAAGCACCTTGCAATTTCTGCCCTCCATTGTCTATTTAACTTTTCGCTCTAATTTCTTCAGTTCAGTGAAATAAATTCTCTATTTTCTTTGCGGCAAACCTTGTGGGGTTTTTTTTTTCTGTAAAAAAAAGTGTTTGGGTGTTTTCCACAGTCATTAGTAATATAAGTTTCACCAATCATTGACAGTAAAAGGTGGAAAAGCTGAATAATTCATATGAAACCACTTACAGAATGAAAAGTCTCCTCTGCTCAGGTGTGAACTCGATAAAGTTTATTCTAAATTAAAATAGGTCAGGTCATTTCTTTTAGGAAACAAACTTTGACTGAAAAGTTATAATACTGAATTTTGAACTGTGCCTTTCAGATTCAATTTTGAAATACATTCATTGGACAGATCTTCATTCATTGAAGTGCTGAATGCATGAGCATGCGGTATTGTAATTTCAGCAAGACGAATAAAGCCTCTGCCACCACAAGTCTCTTTCCGTAGCATGGGAGTCGAGACAGGGGTAAAAAACACTCATTTCCTGTAGCACTGTGGCTCAGAAAACAGTCCGGCAGAAGGAGAACTGAGCACAGAACCTACGAACATGAGCAATGTTGATATGAACTGTCAAGTCCGGAGAGAGTGAGGGAAAAAAGGAGGCAACGCAACTCTCTTCTCATCCTACTGCTGCCACGGCTTTGAAGAGAGTGCTTTGTTCAGCCGTGTTATTACATTATCAGCCGACAGACAATTTGTTTGACGGTGCTTCTGGAGAGAATTGTGAGGTGCGGTACACATTGCTTTACCCCCCCCCCCCCCCCCCTTCTGTGGTTTCAATTAACAGTTTTCTGCTCTCCAAAGCAGTACAAACATTTTTTTTTAACATCTGTCTCTTCAGTAAGTCAAGGACAGGCTATTACGAATCTGTGGAGGCGGCAGGTTCGCCCACACGTTAATTGCTTGGAAGAGAAAAAAAAAGTTTTGGAAAAGTAGAAATAAAAATAAATTAAAAAGGAGGTAAATACTCACACATATATAAACAGGGTGAAACGGCTTTGTACATCACTGTGTTGGAGGAAGTGGTGACTCACTGCGTTTTGAAGACAACACTCCTCTCACTAATATCACATTGTGTCACTTCGGGGACAGATTGAACACAAACACTTTGTCGGCACGTTTCCTTTCTTCACGACCACGCGATCCACTGTTTGTAGCAGATACTGTATCTGTTAGCACATTGTCAGTGTTAATAAGCAGCAGGGAGCAGGACGCTGTGTGGAGAGCTGCACAAACATGTTTCTTCGGGTCCGACTACGCCAGCGTGTTTGTGAAGAAGAAGAACAACATGCTAAGTGAGACCTTGCCTGACCTGGTGACTCCTCATTAAAGCTGAGAGAATGTCAGACATTGCAGTTAACCTATTCTCTCTCATACCGTCAGTGTAGCAATAAGACATCCAGTATAGTTATCTTCAATGACAGGTATGTTGAGGGGGATGTCAGAGAAAGACACGTCTACTTCCATCTCTCCTCCTTCATGGTTTCCTCTCAAATAGAGTCGTTCTATTTCATTCTGAGATCACGACTTCTCAAAAGTGTAGCAGTACAAGTGTTTTCCATTAATTACCTACACTGCGGTGATAGTTTTGTAATGAACACAAACAAATTCTACACTTCTCCTAATAACGCTATAATGACACAGAGCTCATAACACAGAGGCCCAACAATCCCCTTAAACTCAATGAAGCTGCACCTAATTGTAAAGACTCAGATATTAGTTTGCTAAATCAGATTTTTTTTCAATAAGATGAATAAATTATTACAGAGGAAATTGGTGAAATGTCGAAAAAACGCCCGTTCTCAAACGACCTCTCGCCAAAAACAAAACAAAAAAACTATCTTGGATCTGTTGCTTTGTCTGGATCCCTGCAAAAAGTTAATGGGTTTGTTCTTGGCCGAAGTCTCATCCTTCCACCAAAAGTTAAGTAGTTTTTGCATAAGCCTGCTGGCGCACAAACAGACACACAAACAGAGCTAGAATGGCACTCAGTTGGACGCACTCATAAATGTCAGCCCCCTAAACATGTCTGTCTTTTTTCATCAAGATCCAGGAATCATCTGTGAGAGATCAACGGAAATGTTAAAACATATTGAAAAAGACATTCCTGAATCTGACCCCTGTTTCAGATTCACACCAAAGTCAAATGGGTTCTTCCCTGATCCATACCGCCTGTTTCCCCCTAAGTTCCATGGTGGTCTGTTCGTTAGCTTTTGTGTAATGCTGCTAAATATCAGACAAACCATCAAACACACCAACAAACAGAAGGACAGGGGTGAAACCTCCTTGGCGAAGGTAAGAAAAAAAACCTTTAAGACGTGTTTTACGCTGCCTGGCGAAGCGGTGTGCGGCGCTCAGCCCCCTCCTCGCCCTGCTGTCTCTCTCTGTCTCACTCACTCGCTCTCAAACACGACGGGTCCATCTGTCAAAGTCGGACTGGCTTTTCGGGAGCACGGGGAGAAATCCTGCCTCATCCTTCCCCAGCCAGCTACCACCACAGATGAAATCTAATTCTGTGGGAGACACTGAATACTTCATTATGATTCCTCTCCGGATAAAACCACTGTGTTACCACTTCATCGCTCCCACCAATCCCTTTTAGGTGTGCTAGTGCGGAAAAAGACACGCACAGGGAAACACAAGCATACAAACACAGTGGCTGTATGCTCTGAATGACAGAGTTATACAGGCTTTGCATGAAAAATACAGATAATGCAGTCAGATGGCAAGGAAAAGCGATGTCAAACAGACAGGCCTTCAAATGAGGCAGTGAGCCTCCCCCCCTTCCTCTCAGTGCTCTGACAGCCTCTGGCCAGAGACTCAAGCAGCGTCAGGATGTCAAACTCCACTGTGTTTTGACACCTATTGCTGTCCTCAGCAGAACGAAAGAGGCAAAACAGCAGCGAGGCCTTTTGTAAACACAGAATTCACAGTCCATTTGTGTTTAAGTTCCCATTGAATGCACAAACAGGCCGCGCAGAGAGACACATATGCGCATAAAAAAACAAATACACAAAAAGAAGGGGGATATATGTTTGTTCTTCAGATGTTCACTGCAAACTGTAAATGATTTCATATGCTGGCGTTGTGTTTACTGACAGAGTTTTCTGTAAAAGTTGACACATTACAAGTAAAGACATGACCGACATTATGATGCTCTTACTTTCAACATTAGAGGAATAATATGTGGATTAGTGATGGTCAAGAAACTAATGCTGGCGAGTTCTCCTCCTTGATGGAAGAGATTGTTTTTAAATGGCAGGATGGACTCTGAACCAAGACGTCCAAATCAATACCACTTCAGTAATAATACCTGGAATTTTATCTGATGGCAAAATTATACTGCGGTTTGATCAAACAGCATGGTCAAGTTTTCCAACGGACCGATCAAAAGAGCCGAGACGTCAGCCACGGTGCCTCCAAGTTATGTCCCTCACATCTGCTGGTGTCCGCTAACACCTGCTAACAGCTAAGTGATCGTTGGTGACTTAAATTGTGCAGAAGACCTTCAAACGTACAAGGGACATTCACCATCTTGACCTGTAATGCTTAGTTTTTACATGTGCAGGTTTGCAGACTGAATTAACCCCACCGACCTGAGTGTGAAAGCCGGATTTCTTAAACAGATAATTGAACAGGAAAGTTATAAAACCCCATAAAAAGTGGTTGGAGAAAAATAAGTAGCGAGGGGCAGAGCAATAGCGATAAAGAAGGAGAGAGACTGAGAGCAAATGTACGACTGATAGCGATTTGCTGCTTGCTGGAGAGGAAGGGAAACAGAGGGGTCCGTTCATGTGGCTCTTGTCCCAATAGAAGAGATAAGAGAGTAGATAAGAGAGTAGTGGAGCTCAACTGACCTGGTAATTACACTGCACTAAGTCCTTGGAGAGGTTGTTTTTTTTTTTTCTTGATTCTGAGAACTCCATAAAACACACTCCAACAGACACAGGAAGGGTTAAAGGTGTTTGATTCCATACTAATCCTGAATTAACTGCATCACATCTGCCATCTGTCAGGATGTACAGTAATTTGTGTGTCCTGGAGGAAGGTATGTACGTTTCTGCCATATGGCACAGCCCTAATTTTGGCCCCAGAGGTCTATTTGAATATTTGTCTTCACTAGCTTGCTGGGATGGTCTCCACGCAACCATCCCCCCCCCCCCCCCCCCCCCCCCCCCTCCACTGTCACCGGAGCACTGGTAAGAGGCAATTTTCTGATGTTATTTGGGTGATTTTATTTGCTCAGTGGGGAGGCATGGCCCCCAACCACTGCTGACGTATCTCTACTTCTTCACAATCTGCCAATGCAAAGCGCACCTGAGACATGGTCGAATCGGAGTAATGAAGTACGCAGCAAACTGACAGCGGCATCAATCAGACGACAACAGCAGGACTCACAACAAAGAGGAGAATGTGGAATAGCAGCGTGGACAGAAAGATGAAACTCAACCGAGGGGCTGCTATACAATATTACACAGCCATATGAATGTGATAGAGAGAAAATTAAAGAAAAATAAAATGAATGTGGATGGTTCTGGGGGAGAAGAACGAGGCCAATCATTTGAGGCCGGATATTCCCTTTATGGGCAGTGTCTGGTTGGGTTCTCCTCTCTGACAGCTTATTAAAGTTTCATGCAGAAATGAGTCAATATTAGATATGACATTTTCAGAGAGGACTAGTCTGGGGCGGATATGGGAATAGGGTAGAGTTCTCGTTGCCATGGTGGCCAAATGACCAGGCCTGGCCAGAGGGGACCCAGACAGGAAGGAAGATGCACAAGGTGCTTCCATGTCAGCGATATTAACTTGCCTCAATTTCCACTAGAATAAAGTTCAAAGGCCATAATCCAAAAGTGAATCAAAACTAAGCTTCTAGAAATGTGATTTATCCGTCCATCTATCTATTTTCATTTTGGGCCATTTACAGGTTTTTTCGCACAAGGCCTGTTACTCACATCTACACTATTATCATATTCTCTACATTATTAATGTCTGACTAGGATATCTGTACCTCATTACTTTCCTTTTGTCTTATTCTCGCGTTTAAAAAAGATGGCGTCTCGATCATAGGCAGTAGAAAGGGTGAAAAGTGACGGGGATCAATGGGTTTTGCAAAAACTCGCAATAAAAGACATTCTATTTCCTCTCCTTTGAGATGTGTGGGATAAAGTAAAGCTTTCATTTAAAGACATTTAAAGACAAAGCAGCGATGTAGAAATATCACAATGTCTAACTTTTGTGAGGGACAAATGTCATCCTAGGCTCCTTTATCCATGTCTCTTGCTCTTCCTGTCGAACCTTTAGAGAGGTTGTCTGACGGGTCTGAGGCAGGACGGACTCGAACCAGGCAGCTAACAATCACAGCATCTAACCTTTCATTTCCTGGCTTCAAGTACAAAATCAAAGACATGGAACAAATGATCCGGGAGGGGGTGACGGAGACAAAGAGGTTTTAAAGACAGAGATAAGGGAAGTTAAAATAGGGGGGGAAGAGAGAACAGTTCAAGAGCGAGGTGGGGGGACGTGATTGACGGCAAAAGACAAAGGTGACAGCCTCGGCGAGGGTGCTCTTTATTTCAATGAGTGTTAAAGGGATTGTTGTGGAAAAGCACCGGAGCAGCAGGAAGTCAGAGGAACTGGCAGACCAATTAGCTGCAGTGGTTCAAAGTTTAAAATCCTCTTTCTATTCATACGCTCTCCTGTCATTCACTCATGAAAGGACACACACACACACACACACAAACACCTTTACACTAGCATCACACACCAGTGCACATGATGCTTGCATGACGCTTGACTAGACTCTCACTTCATATACACAAGTGACAGAGTTGATTAGAGATGCTGTAAAAAGAGGATGGACTTTACAAGCCATTGCTTTCATGAAGCTTTAGGACCAAGCACAAATTAAACAAGCCACATGCAAGTGAAATCTAATTGTGACCGAAGGTGTGATCTCATCTGAGCTGTTATGGGTATATACACATATAGAGTATGTGTGCGCTGAGCAAGCACATGGTCTTCCTCTCTTTGCACACTATCCACTCAGCATGCTTTGATCTGCCAATATCAATCTACACGACTGCCCACGAGGGCAGGACCATAGACTAACTCAGACATGCACAGGTTTTTATTTTTTTTTCATCTCTCCTTTTTTCAATCAGTATACATTCGAGGAAGTTTCTGAAAATAGCTAATGATAATAAGGTGAGTCAGTCCTCTGCGGCATTAGCTCGTGCCCTGGTTTTAAGTTGAAGAGGGGGGAGAGTGTGTAGGTTGTAATTTCACACTTTAACTGGCATTCCGCTGTTTACTTTCACTGCAGCAGGGGAGCGAATGCGGAGAGAAATGTTCCAGGACTTTCTTGCCAAAAAGAAAAAGAAAACAATTTGAATCAAATGAAATTGTGATAATCAAAGACCGATGCAGTGCTCGTCGTGAAGCCGCTCGTTTGAAAACGGGCCTGTGGTGACGCCGGTTGCAGCTTTTCTTTCTGACACAGTCAAAGTGACCTGCAGTAATTGGGCCAGGCCAAGTAAAGCACAGCTGCAGGACTCAGTGCACAGAACCCAGAGGCTGCACCAAAGAGCCGCTCACCCGTTTGTTCAAAGTCCAAGTTCAAGAATTTGCTGTTGATGTGAACAACATCGTCAAAAATACGTCAAAACACAGACAGACAGAGATTAGAATTAGGAGCCGGATACTGTGCGTGTGTGCGATCGAGTGTGTGTGCTTGTACTTGGGTGTGTGTGCTTGTAACTACACTGTGTAAAAGGTTCCACTGTGGATATGCAGGAGGATCTGATATGTGGGGCCTTGGCATCTCTCCTCTTTAATGAGTATCTCTGGAGATGGCAGGTGCGTGTTCAGCCATTCTTTTACAAGCTCAGCAACAAACAGGCCGGTCCTCTTTCTCCCACTGCAATTACCACTGTCATTAGCAGAATCACATTATCAACAACACCAAACAAGTCATATCGCTATTAAACACACGCACAACAAAAAAACACACTTCTAAAGTACTGGCATCAGCATACACACCTAGATCTATGACAGCAATTTTAAAACGACCACTAATAGGAATATGACTATAAATAAGGTAAAATAGATTTTTGGAATGACCTTCCTAATGGGTTCAGTCAGTACGATTTTTTTGAAAACCCATTTTTTAAAAATCTTTACTTAACGGTCCTTGACCTGCCTTTTCGTGTTTTACTCGAATGTTACTTTCCCCAAGTTGCTGTCTAATTTTTATTTATATATATTTTTTCTGTTAATTAAATCTCTTCTTTTTATGCAAGTCTGTGAAAATCACTTCATATGCATTGAAAGTGGTTGTGCTAATAATAATCATAATAATCATAATAATGATGCTGGTTCCTGGTAGTTGTATTAGTGCTAATAGCAGTGGAGTCATTATTAGTGGTGGGACTTTTACACTTATTGCAGCCCAACACTGAAGATAGTGACAAAGCAGGTATTTGAAACCGTGCGTCCTGTAGTCGGTGCGACTGGGGTCCTCCACAAAGCCCCCCCCCCCCCCCCACACACACACACACACACACACACACACACACACCAACAGGTGAGCACTATTATTATGTTTACTCTTTAAAGCCAGAGTGGTAGCTGGGGAAATCATCTACTCTTCTCTTTCATTGCTAATTTCTCTCTCCCTGTGTTCTCTCCCTCCGTGGCTCCACTTTGCTCCTCAGACTATAGATAACAAATGTCTCCTGTGAGGTGCAGGGAAGCGTTTCAAAACCAAATAATGAACACATTTGGAATTTAAAACTCCAAAGGGGCACAAATCATTGGTGGCACGCAGAGAGCTTTCATCAGTTATTTTAAGTTTCAAGGTTGGGGCGAGTTTGTGGCCCTTCAGGAAAACCACAGGGCGGGATAATTACTTGCTTTGCTGTGTGTGTGTGTGTGTCTGTTTGTGTGTGTGTGTGTGTGTGGTTGGCAGGCAGGTCTGTCTGGTAAGATAAATGGTAAATCACCCAGGGGCAGCACATGAGAGATGAGGAAAAAGTCATCTGTCGTTATTGGAGGATTGATCTGTGATTGGGTTTGAGTCTCGTTATGTGGACGTTTACTCCGGCAGCAAAATTGGATGTGAAAAACAAAGGTCCAAAGATTCACTTAAGCCTAACTGAGTGAAGAAATATAAAAGCTATGAGAATAAAGATGGTGAAGCAAAGGTTTGTCGTGCCATGGACGTCGTGTATACTGGCTTTTTCTAACGTCCTCGTACAGCTGGAGACGCACGAAGCGATGGAACCATTAGCTTCGCTGGGTGGTCACTTTGGGATGGAAGATCACACACACAGCCAATACCCACGTCTCCGCTGGGTGATTCAGCTGAGCAGGAGTGGAAGGGAGGAGAAGGTTACTGGCCGTTCAACCCTTTGAATTGCAGGGGAGGCTGGAGCTGAAGTCTCCTCTATGTTTTCCCCCCGTCATGGCTCGCCTGGGGCAGCGGGGAGCTTTATTTACTGGAGCTGACACGCCAGGGGCGGCGAAGAGCCCTAATTGCTTTACGGCCTCCTTGAGCTGCCTGATGTGTTTTGCTCTGAACATGGATATCTCTCACAGGGAAATTAAGGGACCGTGGCGTGAACGTTGCCCATGTCCACTTTTAAAAGACAGGCCTGATGCACGCATGCACAGAGCAATGCACTGACACACTCGCCGAGACCAGAGAGGTCTCTAATAGCCAGACTCCATCAGAGTACCGGAGGGAGCTTAGGCGCACGCTATGCAGCACTAACGCTCAAACAGCAAGCACTGCCTCTGGTTCACCATTTCCTTTAAAGCTCCGTAGTATGATGAGGGGCCCGTCACTAAAATCTCATCTTTGTTGCACATAATGATGATGCTCAGTGAAACTAAGAGACCGCGGCACATTATGCCGATGCACTCGCACTGCTCAGATACTACATAAACCCTGGTTTAATCAAGTCTAATTGTCGAGATTATGAGGACTTGTGTATGTTAATGCCTCAACAAACACCAGAACTGGAACAAGTATTGTCCCTTAGGAGGGTTTACACATTTTCCTCTGCTATTAGTTCATGTTAAGCTGTGAGTCAGCTGAAGACAAATACGATAATGACGAGTGGATCAAGCTTTATTTATGACTGCCAACATCAAATACTGTGTTCTGGGTGAAAGTGAGGACTCCACGTTGTTCATGAGCATGTTATAAGGGATTAATAATGCAGATATGTGTGTGTGATGAGTACAAGAACGTCTCATGAGCTATCTGATTCACTTCGGGATCAAATGATATATTCAGCTCCGTCTAATCTGCTCTGTGGAGACGCTGGCGTGTTGACAATTATCCATTCACTTTCCATTTGCACTATAGTTAAAACTTTACGCTGCAGACACTCTCATTCAAACAGAAAATAACAGCATCTAAAAGCAAAATTAATAATGAAAGCCACCACCCCCCCACACCACCCTGGAACTCCCATTTCCCCAACAGGATCTCTATTAATGTTGATTGACCCTGGCTCAGTCACAGCCACTCTGCCACAGCTCACCGCTCACCCTGTGCCGGCCCGGGTGCCAGTGCAGGTTAGCCGGTATGTGAATAATTCCCAGTGGACATTAACAGTAAGAAGTAGGGCAGAGGATCCGGTGGTGAGCTCCTCTTCCCACCCTCGCTCTCAATCCCCTCATCAGCAAGCTGTTAATATTTAATTATACAAGCTTCATTTCACACACTCCAGCTGAAACCATGAGGTGGAGATGGAGGTATACGGGGGACCACTACGAGGGGGAAGTAATGAAAAGGAATACGGACGGTTGGTCGAGGATACGAGACAGAAAGGGAGGGAAAGAAGTAGAGCGTGGAGGAAGGGGGGTGCAGGCGCCTGCAAGTTTAACCAGGCAAGTCAGTTAAATACATTATACAGTACGAGTGGTGTTGGACCCATTAAAGGTGAATGTCTGTGAACGGGAATGCAAATACAGATTAAACATAGTCTGAATATAAAGATGGAAAACATGACTGCTCCCCTGAAGTGAAGCCAAAGCGTCTCAGTTACCACCTGGTGGCTGGTCACTAATCCCACCCTCTCCATGTTAATGGTTGGGACATGAACCAAACTAAAAAAGTCAAGATGGTTATTTAAGGTCATTCTTATCACACTGATGTTTGTCCAAGTGCTTGTTTTCCCAGTAAGTTTGGTTTTAATCTTTTGTTAGTTGTGTGATGCTTTAAACATTGAGCCGAAACGTCATTATTGACAACTGAGACTTACTCGATATTGGTTGAGAGTGCGCGTCAATCGCTTCTCTAGTTTTCACAGTTTCTCTTTTCTCTTTCATAAAAGACATGTGCTCCATACGTGCACTGTTGTATCCGCTGGTAGACGTCAGCGCAACCATCCATCTTCCCCTCGTCTTGCTAATGCAACACATCCCACCGTGTTGTTGACGAATGGCCTCACTGATATTTGTTCTGCTGTGCATCTTCCCCCCTGAACCTCCTCTTCTCCGGCGAAGGTGCGTAGCGCACTTTCGGTTTGCCACAGAGTATATTTAAAAAACTTTTGGTGCAGTTGAAAGTATAAACAACTCAGTGTCAGAGCAGAAAGTTCCTAATCTTAAAGAGCCATAATTAACTCTAATAACAGGGGACAACTGGATGTGTGTCTCCCTAAAATGTTTATCTGTTCATTTCTCCCATTTTTTAGCAGATAAGTGCGACGGCTTTTCACAGATTATCTGACAGAGGCAAGACTTTAATGATACAAACAGACAAATTAGGCTGCTGTGTACATTAGGATCCCCTCTCTCTCTCTCTCTCTCTCTCTCTCTCTGCCTCCACACTGTGTTTACATTTTACACATGACCAATTTAGACTAGAAATCTCCTGCCAAGTTGCTCGAGCTAATGATGAGTAGGTTCAAAGCGCTGCTGGAACTTTTTTAGCAACGTGTACGTCACACGAACAGTTTTAAGAGAATTATTCAGGGGACTTGTGTTCGGAGTATTTAATGTTGAAAATGTGTCCTAATATTAGACCTGTGGGCTATTTCCTTTTTAACAAATCTTGTAGGAGTGAGATCTTGCAGATGAAGTGGTCGAGCATTAATAATTTATGACTGGGGCTTTTTATAGAGCACAGCCCTTGAGATTCATAATTCTATTCACATTAGGCCACAGAAATAAGCTAAAGTTTTAATAAATAGGTATTAAAACTTTAACTGATATTAATAGCACCAATTAAAGGGCATGCTGTGGAGCCATGCATCATTTCTGTACTAGTAGAGTGGAAAACCCACTACGCAGAACCACCCTCGGCTCTCTGTGTCTTTCACTCACTTTCTCTCTCCGTCTCACTCTTTCTAAATCTCACACGCGCAGTCTTTGCACTCCATCACTGTCTCCTTTCCAAAATAAGAGATAATAAAGAGTAATAAAGATAAAGAGTTGACACTCTGTAGTGGAGACTGTGTAGAAACATTAACATCTGTGCAAACCTTTTTATGGCCATCATAAATTGAAAAAAAAAAGGTTCAGTGTGCTATAAATGCGAGAGACGCAGCATTTTACTCCACCTCATCATTCCACAATCAATTCACTGAACATTACCACGACAAGACAAGAGCGTCTGACCATCCGGGGTCGTGATTGATGAGCAATTTTCCTTGTCTCCCACATCATCGTTTCCTCCAGTGTGCCAGGTCAAATGGTGTGTGTTACGCCGCCAGTGCTCATTCATTTCAGTTTATGAAGTGGAACCTGCGCTGGATGGTCATGCCATTAAAAGACATTAGCATGCACGTCTTTGCCGCAGGTATCGAGCGCATGCAAGTTGGGCTGTTTTAACCAAAGCTTTATTTCACAGGTGAGTGAAGGAGCCAGCGTGGACGTTACTGCTGTTTGTCTCAATGCTGTCAGCTTTAGTAGCACTAGGGGGGCAATCGCTGGGGATTTTCTCCCTCTCTCTACCACAATTTCCTGCTGGGCCCAGGGAAAAATGGTGGTAAAGGATGAAAAGGTAGTGTGTCTCCTTTGTTCTGCAGCTCTGAACTCTATAATTCATACTATAATTTTCTTACTGGAGCCAAGAGAAGCGATTGACTTAAATAACAGCTTCTGTGTTCTAATTTGTGTTGGGATTTATCCTGCTGCTCGGGCTAGTGTAAAGCTAGAGTGTCTTGTGAGCTGATCAGTGTGAGCAGTCAAAGAGAAATGAGATAGCAGAGTGGGGAAATGAAGACGGAGAGAGACGGAGGAAGGCTCAAAGAGAGAGCGAGGTTCTACTTCTTTGCTCCAATGATTCCCGATGAAATTGATTCTCATGCCTCCTGGGATCTCCTGCTGTCCCCTCTCTCCCCTCCGTCCCGCCTCCATTACATACCTGTCCAGAGGATGAATGATCTACACATTACCCATGAGTACCGCTGACCGGTGCACGCATCAGCGACTCCCAGCGCTCTGGGACCTCACAAGACACGCCGAAGAGGCAGAGTGAGAGACCGAGCCGGGGAAAGGGTGGACGGAGACAAATAGAAACGATCAAAGCTGGTGATGGAGATGAGCACGGGAAAGAGAGAGTCAAAGCGAGTGAGGGAGAAATCACCAATGTGACGTGGGTGGAAAAGTGTGGAGGTGTGATTAGGTCAGCAGACGGAGATGTGTAGTCCAACGGGACAATGGATGCAATGTGTTAGTGTATTATAACGTAGGCAGGGGAGTGGAGGATGAAGTTAAAAAAAAGATTAGGGATTCCCCGTGAAAGAAATGAAGAACAGATGGAGAACGAGGCTCAGGGAGCCTGTGCAGGGTGTTATAGGCTTTGCCACCAAATAGCTCAGAGGGAGGCAATCAGCGCTGCGCCTGTGGTTTCAACCCTGTAGTTCACCGCTGCTCTCCCGGGGGATAGGTGTCACTCGTGTGGAGAAAGAGAGCAGCCACTTTAATGAATGGAGCTCTTTATCTGAGCCTGAACAGCAAGTTATTACCTACTGAGTAGACACTACGGAACGAGCTCCATTTCCATGGCAGTGATCCCCAGGGCAGGATGGAGGAGGGGTGGAGAGGGAAAGAGGAAGTTCATATTTGGTGCCTTATTTTGTAACAGGGTATGACATCTCCGGCCTCCGTGCTTTAACAAAGCCCCGAAGCATGGTCGAGCATCACTGACGAGAGGAGCATTAGTGTAGAAGGCTGCAGGAAAACCACACAATAATAACAGCCACTGGGGAGGCCTCAATCTCTCCAGCTCCTTTCTGCATTTCAACTAGGGAGATGGGAATGTTTAAAATGTATTCTTACAAGTATTCATAGCATCGGAAACTTCACTTTTTCGTAAATGATTTAGTTTTTCGTTTGTCTCAAAAAAGGGGGTTTGGCCATAGAACGATATAAGTTTATTTTTACTCTAATTAACACTCAGGGCAAATTAAAGGTAACTGAATTATTTCTGATCTAAGTGTAACTAATAATGTACACATATGTTCAGCTTTGGTAGAACTGAAATACAGTTTTTATAAGTCTGTACAAAACACATTATCCTGTGGGAGCTAATCTCCTCAGGCCCAAAGAAGTGGGATTGTATAGTGCTATTAAAAACAGCTATGAGTACTTTCACTCTGTAGTAGACTGGCCTGACCTTCCACCCACTGTATACTCCGATCCAGCTGCTTGTGATTTTAAATAATGATATTTATCAGTACCGTGATGAAAGAAAGAAAGAGTCAGATACAGAAACTATAAGCCATGTACCTGTTATTACTCCAGAACCTCCCTACACTGTGTGTCTGCAGGCGGTGGAGAAGGAGGATGGAGCCAGTCATAACCCTCTGTTCTCCAGCTCTGCGGGCTCTGAGAGCCGCCTGGTTCCACTGGCGCTGCCCAATAGCTTTAATTGGTCTCCTCTGGATAGCAGCGGAGCGCGGGAACACTTACCCACTAATGGAGTGAGCTGCAACAGGAGTAATGACTTTCATTCACACACATATATGTGCATGCATGTGCATTCAGACAGACGTACACATATTAGTATGCACAAGCTCAGCTATATGCATGTGCGCATGTACAAAGTAAAGCATTTAATCCTCCTGGGAACGCCTGCAACTCTTTCCATCTCACTCCTCTCTGCATTGAGACATAAATCCATATGCCTGAAGACCCGTCAGGAAAATCCTATGTGAATATATTTCCCCCTCAAATGATGTTGGAAAGACAAGTTACGTCTTCAATGGTAGAAGTTAACACATTCAGGCAGGGGTTGAAGTTAGAGTATCAGAACCAAAAAATGTAAATCTTAGTCTAATCTAACTTTTGTGCAACTCCACATTAAATCCCTTCTGGGGCACTGAAATATATAAGAAAAAAGATCATACCAGAGCTAATGTGCCATTTTAGTTAGTTATAGTGTGACGGAAAACCCAGAGTGTGGTGACTTAAAATCATGCATCTGAAACGTAAAAAGAAACAGAGGGAAAGAAGAATCTGTTTTCCTCTTTTGACTCTCTGGGGAATGATTATAGATGTTATTATTCTCACGGACAGATGCTGTTTGTACCGAGTAGACCATCTCCAGAGCTTTGCAACTTGCAAGATGAGAGAGAGAGAGGAGCAGGAGAAGAGAGGAGAATACAGACAGACAGTGATACCACTGGTGGAAGTGCAGTACGTGAACCTCCTCTTTTATCTAATGAGCATCCGAGACAGACAGAGAAACAGACCACTCCCTATCTTGCATTGCTTGCCGGGAATTACAGCGTTGAGGACGGGGGAATTGCTAAAAGCTACATAAACACACCGCACACCCGGCAACTCCCCATCGCCTCCGTATGAAAAAAAAAAACAGAGCTTGGAATAAAAACATGAAAGGCGAGCAAAGGGAAATTGGCGAAGGGTAAACGCGCAAATGAAATAGGGAAGAGAAGACGAGCAAAAATGAACCATACAGCGGGAGTGTGATCCTTTTTAGCATTTGAGCTACGTGCATTTACTGACTGAATGAGAGCACAAGTCTCCAGGATGTCTGAAGTGCACAGAAACAAAGCTGACGGAGGAGATCAATCCACGAAACTCAACACATCCCAGCAGCAGCTGTCACTCTAATTGCCTCCTTCACTGTCATCTTCAGCATCAATGCCATGCTAATGCTGCACCAGGTAATACTGGTTATGGTCTGGGGGTAATTCCACTTCCTCTAATGAGCATTTGATTTCCATACAGAGCTTTTTTCTTTTCTGCGGGGCGACCACGGCCCCTCTGCATGTGGACTTAAGTTGTGTACAGTACTTTTGCCACTATGGCATAGTGCCACTCTGGTTTGTTAATGGGCTAAGCAGTGTTTACTGTTCAAAGACTTCCACATGAATTATTGATGGCTGCGCGCTGGAGTTGTGCTTGGAATTAGCCGAGAATAATCCATCTGGGCCTACCTCACTTCTTAGGTGCCGTGTCTCTCTCCAGGGTAAACAGGCTGACTACAAACTTGTATAAATTAGCCAGTATTTTGTTATCCTGATTTCTGCTGAGGATATAAAGTGGATCTTTAAAGGAGCACGAGAAACCGTGCGACTAGGCGTCGAGGCGGTGTGAGCACAATAGGACGGTGACCGGAGGGCTTTACTTTTCTCAGTGGAGGCACAAAGGCTAAGGAAGGCATGCATGCATAATGTCAAATGAATAAATCAAGAATTATTTTTTAATCAATCTGTGATCTGAGCTTATGCACTTGACTGATCATTTTGCAAATATTTTATTATATCATTTCCTTTCATGCAATCCATGATCCCATCAGGGCATCGAAGCAGCAGAGGAAAATCCCCCAAACCGACCTGGTTATTGCCCTAATCATCCTCTCCTCTCACCCGCATCCCCATATTTGTAACTTATTATCTTGTTAAAACTTTCACCCTTTGCTGTAATTTTTCCTTCAAGCTCCTCTGTGTGGTTATGATGCTGTGTGCGGTTGCCCTCTCTTAAACCCGACAGCAGTCTTAATAGGAACTGTGCTCTGGAGCCATTATTTGTTTGGTTTCAAAGGGAGACTGATGAACCCTTGGAGATTGTGGGATGTTTGGAAAAGGTTAAATACGAAAGTATCCGTCTCCCATCTAATCTACCAGAAATGAATCGTATCACATGAGCCCATAGGACAGATGGCACCAACATAATGAGTTGCTTGTGAATATGCATTTGCTTGCACTGTAAAATATATAAGACTGTGTGAATTGTGAAAAGAAGAATGGTTGTTGGAGAAAGTCTGAAAAAATAAACATTGGCAGCGAGCTAAAGGAAAGACACGACTTCTGTATTTGAAAACTTCTTCCCGCTGCGCTCATGTGAGTGATGCCAATTTGTCCAGACCCCTGATTCATTTTCTTGGCGCCGTTTGGTGTGAGAAACGGAAAAGACTTTGCATGTAAAGTTTGGTAATACACTCTTGGATTAGATCCATTGCTCAGACAGAAATGAACCAGCCTAAGCAAAGAAGGCAGCAGTCTGTCAGGAGAAACTGGCTTTGCTTTCTTTTTCCTGTTTGAGTCTTTC
Source organism: Hippoglossus hippoglossus (assembly GCF_009819705.1). Lineage (NCBI taxonomy): Eukaryota > Metazoa > Chordata > Actinopteri > Pleuronectiformes > Pleuronectidae > Hippoglossus > Hippoglossus hippoglossus. The sequence continues at coordinate 20,720,160 of NC_047157.1, forward strand.
TTTAACCATTTCAACTTACTTGTTTACTTTTGCCTTCAGAATACCCATCTGCCATAACTGTGGTGACATGCCTTTGAGCAGCTGATGAGGTTTGAGAGCGCGACACTGCAGAGGGGAGAAGTCTGCTTAATTAGTGTGACTGTGGAGTCGGGAGATGTGTTTATCTCATTATGGGCGTTTGAATGAATATTCACATGTCCTCGCTGAGAATAATACAGCGATTATTAAACAGAAAAAATCCCAAAGTGTCCAAAAGAGCAAAATATATCTCAAAAGATAACGTGAGATCCAATGAGGCTAAAGCAAATGGCTGCGGTTTCGGAAGATGTTTCATGTTTCAGTGGTTCACATTGTGCACCGGAGCGCAAACCAGACACAGCAGGGTTCTCAGCAAGTCTTTCTCAGGTTTCTCAGGTGTCTGTGTGCTGAGCAGAGATTGATGTGCTCTGTCTTCCACTCCCCGTTGTCCCTCCCCATCTGTATCCCTGTTTCACCTTGCTGAGCTAATCCAATCTGGCCAAATCCCTCTGCTAAGGAGGCCTACACAGGAGCGGTCCTACTGGGAGCAATATGCCACCCGCTTCATTGGCAATGGGAGCCCTGTAGGTCTTCAAGCCCAACCGCGGCGTTTTGTCAGTAAACAGACAAAGACGTATGAATCGTCTAAGTGACACGGAGCACGCGGTCTTGTGACAATAACATGTTGTAGAATCGTGACAAACAGGTATTTGGCTCCATGGGATTACTGCAGCCCTGTTCCTCGGCGACACCACACGGCAACAAAAGCATCTCCAGGGAGCCGCGGTCTAATCTCCCAGATACCTGCCACACACCATGAGGTACGAAGACGATTCACCTTTTCAATGGAGCCGCTCTACCAAGGAGAGGACAGTTATGATAAGCTGCAGTCTATCTCTACATAGTCAATTACACCGCACACCGCCTGCATGGATGGCCTGAAATCTCAATCCACCGGTGCAATCAGTGTTGCACCCTAATGAGCAGAGCAGGCAATATTAAATTAAGTTCATCCATCAAGGGAACAGGCTGTTCCTCCATCTAATTGGCAGTTGTGGCTTAAGAACAGGATTCTGTAAGAGAGAGTGGTCAGTGGTTTATTCCATCTCCATTCTTTTTGTTTGACTTGTCTCCGCTTTTTATCTGCTCCGTCTTTCCCTGAGAAAGGTTTCAATGCCCAGACGGCCTTAATGAGTCTAAGATGTGGGTCTGCCGAGGCTCTCTTTGTGTGGTTGTGTCTTTATCTTTATCTCTGGCTCACACTCATTTGGACAGAGTTTAGCCTGGCAAACAAAACGCATTATCAGCCTCCTGTGGACAAATAACAAACAGCCTTTCACATAGTCTCACACACACACACACACACACACACACACACACACACACACACACACAACTTTCTGTTTCACGCGCAGGTACCACGGTTCACAACCTGTGTCTCTTTTCACCGGTCCTGTCACAGAGACTTCAGTCGTGCTCATTGGGGAGTTCGCACCGAAACCTACAGAGTCTTGTGTTGGCATTTAAATTCAATACATGCTGGACCTTATTAGTCGGCCGGAGGGAGGCAATATAGACAAGATGATGTCTATAATGACCCTGCTCTCCCGCAAAGCACACCCAGCTGACTTTAAAGAAAAAGAAAGGTCAAAGTAATCATGCTTCTCATTGCAGGGATTCTGAGACTCAGCAGAACACAAACAATGGCATGTTCTTAGGCACATACAGGCCTTTGAGCAGTTTCTGTGCATATGAGAAAGAAATGTGATTTCATTCAATTAAAGAGTTGGTTTTTACGCCAATCCTAAAACTATAATATAGTGACCGAAGAAGAAAACTGGAAAATTAAGGTGGCAGACAGAAAAACAAGGTTAACGATCTACAGCAACGTGAGCAGCTCAGTGACGTTGTACTTGATGATGATGATTTGAACTACATGTTACTTTTCTATGGTAAAATGCTGAAATTTGCTAATTAGAGCTAAAACCAAACTCTACTCGGGAATGATGGAGTGTATAACAAATTAATAAAATTAACTAGAATACCACTCAGTAGAGAAACAGCAAGATCCAACATTTTATTTAAATTCAATCAAGCTCATAAAGTATCAGTTCCACTTAATGTGCCTGATTATTTTTTTTTAATAATGAAGATTCATCCATCCAAGTATTCCCTGCTAAATCAGTAAAATTGTTGAAAGGCCACTCTTTCTCACTATGTTAAGCAGAGTCACGAAAAAAATGAATGGGATCTTTCCTGACCTATACCACATCCTTCCATTGTGTTTCCGTGGTAACCGTTCAGTGTTTTTTGTGTAGTCCTGCTATGTCACAAACCAACACAGATGAAACATGACCTCCTAGGTGGATGTAATAATATTTCTGATCAGTGAACATTTGACACTGTAATAAGATGGAAATTCAGATAACACTCTAAATGCTGTGGGGGGTCATTAAAGTACAAACTAATATTTATGCCAATTAATCAAATGGATGTTTCACTCAAAAAAACAGTTGATCATCTTGGAACCAAGCTCGCCTGAAATGTTGCACTAATCCATCCAGTAGATCTTCTAACTGTTTTACTGACTGAGTGAAAACATTGTCCTTCTAGTCCTTCAAGATGAAGAGTCAAGGGCTCACGTTAGGATTCATCGTCTGGGGACTGAGGGTAACTGAGATACGTTTCATGGCAATTCAACCAGTAGTTGTTGTGATAATTCAGTGACGAACATTGACACCAACTGACCATCGTTGGCCTCCACTGGTTCCACAGTACGGCTGTAACAACGTACTGTTTGTGTGATGGATAGTAGAGTAGAAATTACAGTGGACTGAACACATAATCCACCTGTATCCTCATATACTGTCTGTAGTCAATACAAACTCTTTAGATACACAGTGCTATGAACGCCGACGCCACATTATTAAAATATTAGAATTATTCATCTTGTCATTATTATGATCTGAAGAAAGTGAGGTGACATTCCTCTGCATTTATAACTTCTATTTCTAGCATCCGTCTCATCTCCTTGTTATTTATTGTTTGATTAAATGAAAATTAATTTCCACCATGTATTTACTGTCACCCAGGGAAGTCAACAAAGAAAGAAGTAACTTTGATCTATAAAAATACATGTATTACACGTCTCGTTTATCAAAGGCTTAAGTAAATCCAAAACAAATCTGTATTAAAAAACAATAAATTACTCTAACCCTGTCATAAAGTGTAGTTGAAGTTGTGAAAGTTACAGCGATAATCTTTGAGTCGCCCATTCGGAACAAATGATGATGAACTAATAATGAAAAACGTATGCGTTCGTTCTGCTCCTCTAAACCAAGGTAATACCATTAAAAGAAGATTTTACAGGCTACAAAACTCCACAAAAGGATAATGTTGGCATACACAAGGTGCTTGCATCCTGGTTTATTCCTTTAATGTGAAATTGAGACGCAGGATAACTGAATATCACACCAATATTTGATGTATTTCTTCTGCAGCAATTATTTTTTATAAGTTAAGTAGTGAAAAAAGTGAGGGCAGTGATGTACGTGTAAAAGCCACTCGGGCGGTTTTAAATTTGCACTCAAAATCGCGTAAACATAAAAAAATTATTTTGTGTCGAAAAGGTGGTGAAGAGCCGTGACTTCTACTTCTGCTGCTGCTGCTCAGACGTTGTAATGGTTGTAAAAATCATTGACAGGACCAAGGAAGCAGGATGGGGTTTTAATTTCATTACGTTTTTCATGAGGCAGACCAGACAGGGGCCCTCACACATCATTATTTACACCCTGGCTAGTGCTCAACTTAATGTGTATTATTGTATCTGCAAACTAATCACACTCTGATGCGGCCGTAGCGTCGCACAGGATTTTCGGAGCGGGATTTACGAGGCTGTTAATGGCCGAGGATCCAACGTGAGGATTACTGTATTGTGAGTATCAGTTTCCAGTCATTAAGAGGGAGTTTAGTCAGGTAAATTATAAATGGACCTGAACAATTATCAGCAATTTTAAACGCTAGATAATAATCCATAGATATAATCAATTGTAAACTATTCTATTAATTGGGTTAATATTGGAGTATTGGTGTCCAGGTAGTCGGCACAAACATCCTTTGTATGAAAACTCAACACATATTATATATGTGACGTAATGTCTTCAATCCTCAGTGGCAACACAAGAAGAATCTGAACAGCTTCCTAACAGTAGATTTCTCTTCATGGTGGCTTTGGTTCTTCAAAGTGCTTCCCCTGTAAAACTATACTTTCAATTAGTTTCCCAGAACTTTCAGGGAGGCTTTGCAGACCAAAAGTTAGAAGAGAAACTGGGACCATCAGCTGCACATTGGCAGAAATGCACACACATTTAATTCAAATTCCTGTGTCTCCTCGACTGGAGCTAAACACCCTCTTTTCACAAGACAGAGAGAAAGTGCTGCCGCGAGGACAGAACGTCTCCAATTTAGCTTCAGTTGGAAGGAAGATGTTGAGGAAAATGTAATGAGGGAGAGATCTGGGCACAGAGGACTTTAGAGAGGAAGGGGTTTGGAGAGAGAAGGAGACAGAAAGACGAGACGAGAGGAGTAACGTCGTCTCAAAGTAGGTTGACAGGTAAATTAGCATGTGCGGCTAATGGGGCAAAAAGCGGCCAAGGCCTCGTGGTCACCCTTTCAGTCAACAGGCAGCTCGTTGACCCAACCATTGCCTCTGTCACTCCGCTTCTCGGTTTTTAGCATCTAAACACGAGAACACACCCTCGACTCTGACACTGACAACGCGAGAGACATACTAACAACACACGCTCCAGCACGAGTACGCGTTGAGCTGCCACGCGTGGGAACACAGAGGGAGAACTTAATCTAATAGGATTTAGAAGGAATCGGGAGACGAATCTTGAAACGTTCAAAAAGGTTTTCGAGATGTTGGCCTTTTGATTGATTCTCCTGTCAAGCTTTTTAGCAGAAGTGAGAAGCAGTGAAAGGAATCATGGATCACAGCATGCATTTGGAATCGCGTGTGTGGAGTTGTTTACAATCTGCTCATCAAGGCGAGGGGGGTAAATCTCTCCCGTACTTTTTTCTCCACCTTCCAGCGGGAATCAATAGCCAGAGAGCTTGTTCTCTGCATCTCCCCGTCATTCATTTTCATTCCAATCACTTTGCTGTGTATACCCTGGATGCCACAGTGGAGTCATAGATCAACACCGTTGCAAAGTGGGGGTGGACGCGTATGCATGTACTGTATGTGTCTGCGTAACCAAAACGTGCACATGCATAAGTGTTTGTGGATCAGCGCCAGAGAGACCACAGTTGGGTATTACCACATATCAATGTGCTTGTCTTCCCGTAGCGGGTGTCTGAATATTTCATCTAATCATTAAACGCTGACAGGCTTCACAGAGTAGCGCCACTGATCCCCGTCAGAGGAATACAGGGCCTGACTTCATTAGTCCTGTTAGTACTAAGCTGCTTTACCCTCACTCACGCCTGGCTTAACCTGCACAGCGATAAATGCTGAGCGGAGGAGGAAAGATAGGCAAAGGGGAAGAGAGGTGAAACCGGAGGAAAGCAGCGACAAAGGCATTTAAAGAGCGAAGCAAAGGTGCCAAAGTCGGGCATGGAGGGTGGGGAGGGAGGAAATGGGAGGGGAGAGGGAGGGCACAGAGCGTGTGAACCTTGGGTTTCAGAGGCGGGGGAGAGGATAAAGCTCAAAGTGGTGTTTGAACTGTGAGGGATTTACAAATGCAAAAAAAACGGGCAAAACAACCAATTGACTTGTGTTGCAATCGATCGATTATCGACAGCCAAAGCGCTTTACTGCGATTCCAGCGTGAGGCTCCTGTGAGCTGAAGAATTACCACTGACCTCTGTGCACACACACGCATCTTCATTTATGCATAAGCTACTTCATGCTTTCACACATGCATCTAAGCAGATAAAGATATGCACGCACATCTTTGGTCTCAGCAGATTTGCCCGGTAAATTCATCTGGTTTCTCTCCTACCAGGGCCCCACGCCCCTCTCACTCAGTCTTCTGCTCCTGGCAGCAGAGGTTTTTGGCTGGCTTACGTACGCCCACAGGCCCCGGAGGGACAGCCCGTGACGGATGGCAATGCGCGTGACTCCAATTCGATTCAGCCCATTTGATAAATTTATTGCTGGCATTTTGAAAATGAAATTAGAGGGACGTCTCCTAGAGACTGTTTTTCCAGCGCAGGTGCCATAAATATACTTCGTTTGGCAGAGGAGCAGGAGAGGGAGTGTGGAGAGGGTGGAGAGGGGCTGGATAAAGGATGTGGTGGTCGGGGGGGCAGATAGGTGGGGATGTTCCGCAGAAGTAGAGGAATAACGAATAAGGTCACGTTATAATGAGCTTCTGTATTAATCATGATATTGGAGGGAAACAACAGTAAAGGTTAGTCAGCCATAGTTTGAATACTACCTGGGCCTTAAATGCTACGTGCTGTCCTTCAGTCTAATACATGCACTGTCCTAATGTTCTCTTTCAGCGGGTGTAAAATCCGCCTCTCTCGTGTTGCATATTGACAGATCGCGTGATGACATTGGCGGTGTGCACAAATGTCCTGCTTTCTCCATCTTTCACGCTCATGCACACACAAACACACTCACGCACAGATGCACGCGCACACACGCACACGCACACACACACACACACACACAGTTTATGTACATTATCTTTGCCTCAAGGCCCCGTGGCTCTTCAGTAGCAATGACACTGTCAGAGCTGCAAATCCATCTATAACTCAGAGTGGATGAATGAATGCGGCTGGTTATTTTTCTCCGTGACAGCCTTAATGTGTGGGACCGAGCGACAGGGAGTGTGTCTCGTGATGCTTCCGACTAAACCTGATTTGAATTGGACGGAACACACAAGTCGTACAGGCGAACAAAGGAGAAGCTCCATTCCCCCCTCGCTCTCATTCAGAAACATATACGAGTGTAGCTACGGAGGGATGATGTACGCCAAGTCAGCCTCTGCTCATGTTCAGCATTCATCAGAGAGCGAGGCCAGGGCAGCTCACATCACTTACCTTTATAGGTCCATCCGACAAACAGTCATCTCCTCACAACAGTGTGTACGTGTCTGAGTATAAACTGTCGCACAGATGCACGCCGTCAATGTCTCTTTCACTGTATCTACAAGCGGCTTCAGCGGATTCGAAGCCTTGTGAAGGGGGAAAATGTCACCGTGTTCCCAAAGACACACTCCTGCTGTTTAGGGTTTGTTTCGAAATATAAATGTTGTGCATTTTATACCACATCTACATGAAGATGAAACTAGTTTTACCTGCTGCCTGTTCTGCTCTGGTGAAAAGCTCGTGCAAAACAAAACCCAAGTTCTTACGAGCACAGCAGGGAATCAAAGAAAGTTTCAACAAAATCAGCGGGGGAGTTCTCCTGAGTGATCGTGTGCTTCTTCTCCTTCGTCTTCGCAATCACAGAGCGTGACACACCCCTCTGCCATTACTGTATCTCCACCACGGAGAGCGGAGGGCTGGGACTTGCTCGGTGCATACACCTGCAGGCTGTCGCTCAGAACAACGCCCCTGGAACTGTTTAGACACTTTGAAAGTCTGGCCCCATCAACTTACAAAACAGCCTACAGGTACTTTCCTAAAATCTCCCCCCCCAAAACACAAACACACACACACACACACGAGTTCCTTCTCTCCCGGAAGACCGACTATGCAAAGCAATCACCTCCCCCTAACCTCGCATTAACATACACATGCAACTGTGGAGGAGTCTAAACAGAGCTGTGATTACTCTGAACATAAGACTTACAGAAATCAACGCATAAGCACAGACTGCGGGCTGTCTATCATTGTGGGTTAGCAGGATAATTGAGTCTAGGGTGTCAGTGGGTGTGAGTGATTGACTCCGTAATCAAACAGATTGTTCTGTAACGGAAACACTGAGGGACTCAATTTCAAATCAACATCAACACCACCGCGATATGTTATTCATCTCATTAGCAACAAACTGAGAACGCACGGAGCCGCACACCTACACGGCACCCATGTGAAAAACGCGAGGGGATCCACAGGTGACTGATTGAGTGCTGTCTTACCTTTTTGTGATGATACTGCGGCATCTGTAGATAAAAGAGAGAGGAGACACAGAGGAGCGTGTTAGGAGTTGACAGCACACACATAAAACGCAGGAGATGACAGCCGTGGAAGTGATTTGCTGGGAGGGAAACAAGCCACCCAGGAGGATAAACAGACAGGGTGGGGGTTGTACACAACCAGGGGGGTCTCTCATCTCAGACCTGCAGAGAATATTCCCTTTACCACCCTCGCACTTAGTCATACCTCAGTAATCATGCAGTAGGTGTACTTAGCAGAACCTGCAAACGAACACAGCAGCTTTTCTCCAATCCACAGAGAGAGAGAGAGAGCGGGTGAGAGGGAACAAAAAGAGGAATCTGAGCAAACACATCGGAGAGCGGCATCAAGTAGAAAGATGAGAGTCTCCAGACCTTTGGAAACCTCTTTCACAATTTACCTGGAGTGAGCTTTCTAATAAGTAAAAGTAATGCCGCTGAGGTGCAGCAAGACAGAGCAAATCAAATCCTTTTAGTAAGCATTTTAGGTTCTTACTCAGAGCCCACTGGAGACACTCCGGGCCCAGAAGGCGTAAATCAAAACACAGCCCGCTCAGAGGGGAAGAATGTACTGCAACACATTTTTTATACAGCAGAGCATTTATATAAAAAAAGAAAAGACAAAACCCAAACCAAAGGATGTGTTATGCTGTAATCTTGCTATATTGTTCCCACAAAATATTTACCAGGACAGTATTCGTAAGCTCCCAAGGTTTCATTTTTATTTAATAAACTTGTCAAACTTGCCGTGATACAATAATAAATAAATAAATAACAAAGGGAGACAAAAGTCCTTTTGTCTCTTTTTTTATTACTTTGTACTTTCAGCAAAGCCTTTAGAAAATGTCTCGGCTGGCCATGTGCCCAAATGGCCACAGACATGGGAAGGGAATAATTGAATCCAGATGGATTTGTGGTGTACTGGGCTGAGGAAGTGATAATCCAAAGCTCTGCCTAATTGCCAGAGTAAAGATGGCGTCCATTGTGGGGGTGGCATCGGTGTTTATCAAGGCAGTGTGGCGTGGGATTGGACTGAGCATTAGGGCTTTACACACTTTTGTTTTGTGAGGTGTTACAGTGGATTTGAGCAAACATTGGCCCCTCTGGTTATTACATGGTCTGATTGTCTGCTATGCGACTGTCCATAAGCTCTGCATGTCTAGTCTAATCTGAGAGGAGGCTTCAAATAATTAGTTAGTGAAGCACTCTCACGGCCCAGCGCAGTCAACCTTATCAGGAAAAAGAAAAACCTTGGTCCATTTCCTTTTCACCCCAAAGGCTTAAAGACTCTCACCACTGTTAAAGCCCTCAGGGTGGCTGCATAGCCGATAAAATATTATCCAACATGTCCCGACCACTGCCCCGACACTTCTTCTTTCTGTCATTTGTTATATTAAAAAAGGCTACAGTGTGTCAAATGGAAATGTTCTGCCAAGCGCTTGTAGTACAAGCAGGCTACATGCACTTGTCTTAAACTTGTGAAGGCCAACTCTACAAAGGACAGGATGAGTTCCAAAAGCTTATAAAACCTTTTTTGGCAAAGACAAAGAGGGAGTTTTGTCAGTGGTGACGAACACACCTGATTTATTACACCTACATATTTTTTAACATCTACCGAAGGTAATGACGGGTAACCGACGTAGTATTAAAGGGATAGTTCACCCAAAAATGGAAATTCACTCATTATCTACTCACCGCTACGCCGTTGGACGGGTGGGTGAAGTGTTTGAATCCACAAAACTCTTCAGGAGTTTCAGGGGTAAACAGCGTTGCAGCCAAATCCAATACAATTGAAGTAACTGGCGACCGAGCTTCAAACGTAAAAATACAACAACAACAACCATGTGTCCATAAGTCCCGACATTCAAATTCGGCTTGAAACAGCGTCATTCACACCATGTGTTTCGCCTAAATGTCCTTAGGAGCCGCATTCACGTGTGGATCACAGTGTTTTGTTGACTCAAACACTTCACCCACGTTTCCGTCGGCATAGTTGTGAGAAGATAATGAGCAAATATTCATTTTTGGGTGAACTGTCTCTTTAAAACGTTGTTATAACTTGAGTAAATGAGAAGAAGAATATTTCTGGAACAAACGCTGTGATGCCAAACTAAAAGCTCGAGACAGCACAATTTAAGTGTGATTTAATTCTAATATAATAAGGCATAATTAGAATTATGAATTCATTAATTGGGCCTATGTACAGCTACCTGCAGTAAACAGCAGGGTGCTACACTGTGTGTCACGTCCTGCACTCTGATATAATACATTAGGGTTGGGGCAAAATTAAAAAATAAAATGTAATAACATGGTCTCTATTAACACTATTTTGAATACGATGAATAATGAAAACGCTCCAGCTTGGAGATAATGAATAATCAGATGAAAGCACTTCTTCCCTCTGTAGAACTTGCAGGGTCGGAGCAGAGTCATTATGCTGATTGGTGTCAGCACATATAAATAACTTTAGGGAGGTTAAGAAAACCACCATCATTGATTATTGCATTTTCTCACCCGCTATCGTTGGCTCGTGTGGATTTGGAGACTAATTTGCAGTGAATGTGTGAGTGGTGTTTTGATGTGAAACGGCCCGTATGTCAATACAGGTTTCCCCCCCAGTGCAGAGCAAGTCTCGTCAAGTTAAGCCGGCCCAACAGCATGGCCAAGAACATGAAACGCTACTTTCTGAAGAAGTGAATGTCCCAAAGGTTTTTCTCCACTGAGGAGAGTAGAGGAGAAGAGCGATGGAAACGAGGAGTGGCACTAAGACAGTTCATTATTCATTCAGGTAAACAGCTCTATAAGACTGTTTAAAAGCAAAGCAGCCAAGAAGCGAGCACAAACAAAAACACAGGAATTAGACATGCGTACAGGGTATTAAAAAACCTAATCACATATATTTTATCAGTCATTACTCGTTAAATCTATTTGATTAAATTTTTTTGGATTAAATCCACACACACAGTCATTAACCAGAGAAGGAGTAAAAGCTTCCAACTTGGAATTGAATGACAGATTGACAGGCTACAATTACTGTATTCAGACTAAAACTGAAGTTTCGGTGCTTGAACTGGCGAATGTTCCAAGTTAAGACCGACACACACGGAAAAAATGAGTTTATATCAAAACTCCGGATCTAAGAGGGATCACACATAAAAGAAGGGATCAGTAAAGACGCTTGAACACAATGGGACGTTACTACAAACTCTCTCATCCTGTGATGTGGGATGTTTGACTGAGAGATAATAGGGTTCAACACTACCCATGTGGCAAATATCAATTGGAGATCAGCATCACCAAGACAGGTAACTGATCAAATAAGCATGGTTTTCTTATTCCAAACAAAGAGCCCAGCTTTAGTCGCTCCGGAGTCTGTTTTTAGCACCTTTGCTAAGTTGCGAGGACGTGTCGTGTAATTTGGGGTTTTCAGACGTCAGTAAAGTTTGCTCCTCCGCCGCTTTCCTGTTGCGGCTCCTGCGGTTGCCATGGACACATTAAGTGGCGAGCTGGAAAGTTTGAACAACCGCAGAAGCAGCAAACCATTGTCTTTCTTGCTTTGCCACATCACTCTGCCTCAGTCGAAGAAAGTTCTCTTACGAAACACAGGAGGAAGCAGCGGTAACCACAAAGTCGTTGAAGGAGCAATTACAGCTGTTACATAAGCGTCTAATTTCACTCTGATTGTTCAAAACTATGCAATCGTCTTCTGGACTGAAGTCTGTAAGCAGCAGATAAAGAGGCCCAGTGGTGTATTTTCATGTGCATGGATTCACACTCCATTTGAGTGGTTGTTTGTCACTATACAATATACACTATGCAGTATGGTAGTGACCTGTCGATTGTGTACCCTGCCTCTTCCGCAATATCAACCGCGATTGGCTCCAGCCCCTCATTACCCTCGAGTGATGAGCGGTAAACATGATGGATGGATTTTTAAAGCAGACTCGCTCACTCATCAAGAATAAAAGAAAAATGATTCTCCATCAAGCTGATGTTGCAATTTTTAAAAGTTTGATGCTGTGACATGAAAAATAACACGAAAAGTTGCCGAACATGTTGCGCTGCAGAAGCTGTCAAACACCAAGTAGCACGGACGACTGTCGGTGTCCATTCGTCAGCACCTTTTTGGTGGTTTGTCCCGCGTGAGCATCAAATGATTGAGAAAGCTTTTTTCTCTCTGTGAGCAACGAGCTGGTTCTTTTCACCCTCACTGTCGAAATGAAAGATTGGAACACCTGCACCAGACTAGATTGGAGCCATAAACACGGAGTGATGGATTTAACTTTAATGACGACAGTGAGAACTATCAGCAGGGATGAGAGCGGCGTCAAAAATAGTATCGCAGCTGAAGGTGCAAATTTCTTACATGTTCCTCAGCTTCCCTCTCTTCTCCTCTACTTCCTCGACTCTTCCTCAACCCTGTTTACCGTCACACTTCCCCTATGTGACTCTATTTCCAATGACAGGTGCATTTATTTGACACATAAATGCTGTAAAGCACTTGTTTCTAAGGGGAAGATTGTAATGTTAAACTCTTGGTTTGAAAATCTCTAATTTGAAATAAGGAAAAGACACTTTCTGAATGTTGCTCGTTTCTTAAGTTGTGTTAAAAATGACAATAACACACTGTTTTAAAGACATTATTAGATTAAATCCAGCGACAGCCGTCACTGACCCTCTGGTCCATTACGTTACTGATTCAACCAGGACCATATAGGTGAGACTGTACTTACATGCTGTGTGTATGTCAGGGTTAAATCCCCCCCCCGATCCTTTACATACAGTCTACATCCCGGCCTTATTGAATTAGACTGCTATTGGAAACATGTCGTCTATTGACCCCTTAAAGTTAAGGCCTTGCTGCAGCCCGCTCTGGGAATAGTTTTAATTACAGACAGAAATTGGGTTCGATTTTTACCCCCATTGTTAAAAGTGAGGAATCCCTACATCGCTAATCCTCGCTTTAAGAAAAAGGAAAACCATATCACCTCTGGAAAGTGTGCCAGCATGAATACGTGTTGTTCCTGTGTGAGTGGAGGAATCTGCATGTGAGCCGCGTACTGTACTGTACCGTGTGTGCAGTTAAGTGTGCAGACTGCAGTGCTATCTACAGATGATTTACCCCTATTGATATATATCATCACTGCAATGTAATTAGGATAAATTTCAACTCTGTAGCTGGTCGTCTCTTAATCACACTCACTGCTGGACAGTGACAGGCCAACAGTTAAAGTTCAGGATTAAAGACGCCACTAAGTGATGGATGGTGACACCAGTCAGTTGTGACCACTGACGCAGATGTTAATGATTCTCCCAAGACTCTGTAATGGTCCAGCTCATCCATGAATCATACACGATAAATACTGAATTTACATCTCCTGGTTAAAGTGGCTATATATATAACTTGCTGTTGCTGCATCAAAAGCATAAAGAGCTGTTGTTTTACAAATCGAGTCCTTTTAATGTCTTACTTCAGAACAATGGCGAGTGTTGCTAAGTGAATCGTGTTGGAGTTAAAGCTGATAGATGTTGAAGATCAATTACTTTTCTTTAAGAACTGCAACAAAGAAAAGAAAGACGTCGTCCGTGTTAGTTTCTGGTTCTCGGGGGGGTGCACGTCAGGGTACGGCATAGCTTTGACGCAGAAGCATGGATTGGGCTTAAGGGGGAATATGTTTTGGTCATTTTGGCTTAAGGAGAATTACACCCACCCTCAACCCCCTCCAGTTCAGCATCAAACTTTAGTACTTCACTAATCATGAACCATCTTCAGTGGTGAAAAGCAAAACCAATGTTAGCCCTTGTTGTGTTTCTACTTCTATCTATTCTAGCTAGCTGCGAGCTTGCGAGTCTGCCGTGAAGGAGTAGCGCTGCTCAGAGGATGCATTATAAACTTGTCTTGTAAACAGAAGGATAACTTAAGCTGTTTGCAAACAACCTTCACCAGCTCCCGTAAGAAAACCATGTTTGCCGGCAGAGAAAACGAAGATGGGTTTTACTCCAATGTCTGTCAATGTAGTACATTCCTCGCACATCTGTTGTGCTACTAGTGAAAAGAGGATGTGCACTCGGTTGTAATAACAGTTTGCAATTTACAATCACCAGTTACTGAGAAACCTACGATACGCTCATCCATAAATTCACTGTACAAGCACCGACCGGTATGTAACACGCTAACATACCATGATTCATACTAAAGTTCCATAAGCACATGTATGTGCCGATTTAGGAGAAGAAAACAAGACAGACCGCAATCCAAGGTTTTAATTAGCCGTGTATAGAGTATAGAGTACGCTCATCTGCTATGTACTGCGCAGGGAGAGCGGGGAGTGCTGCCTTCTTGCTCATTATGTACTAATGAGTTGTCTATTAATGAAAATGGAAAGCATTTATTTTGCGAGCACAAAGGGTTCAGCTGGATTAATTACTGCACTACGGCAACAAAATGAAAACAGAAAGTGCAGCATCACTCTTGTGTGGCACAGTACCCATTAACCAACTGTTATCGAGGCCTGGCCAACGGTGCTGCACGGTGCACACCAGGAGCAGAGACTGTTTGCATGGACCATTTAAGCGTCATTGTGAGCCGCACTTTCAACATCGTCTACATACTCTGTGTGAGGCATGCATTATTAATCGCACATGAATCAATGCGTGTCAATATAAAATGTGTTTCCACTGCAACATAACATTTCTACAGTAGGCGGGTGTCTTTTTTATTTTCCACTGTAAAGATCATTGTGTGCTAAAGTCCTTAAAACATAACTGAGTAGAAAAATTTGCTAATTTGATATAAGACACGCCCAAAAAGTATTAGGGGGAGGTGGGGATGAAGAAATGTGAAAACTGTGGTTCATGTGCTCAGAATGGAGGAAATTATGACACAGGACCAGAGGGAGGGCACGAGTGTGGCTGAGAAGAGCCGTGAATTAATATAGCAGCAACTGTGGGATCCCCACGATGATAATATAATTTTGTCATGCAGCATTTCTTTTCAAATGGTGATCAGAACCATTCTAATAGGCCGCTAACAGCTTGATTTCCCATTGGGCTCTCCTTGGAGAGGTCAGGGGAATGGGGAGCGTGTGGGCTCTGGCAGCCTCAGCAGATGGTTCTTGATCAGATATTAGAGGCTGGGCAGCGAGGTCGTCTGGCCACGAGCGCTCTGTCCCGCCGGGGGGGAAACAACCCCCGTCAGAACCTCCGGCCCGAGCTCTGCTTCCAGCGCCAGACGAATAGCTCTGCGTCCCGGCCAGACAGCAGGGACATTGGAGCCGTGACAGACTGCTGTCCTTAAGCCTTGTGACAATCTGGGCAAAGGAAACTCAGAAACATGCCGTCTGCTGTCATTTATTGTCCTCCAGGAATTGATTTCACCATATTTGGGCTGTGCATGATTTGATGACAAATGGTTACGCAACTCCTGCCGTTGTCTGTTTCCTTTTATAAAAATAATGACAGCGACGACCAGAAATCCTACTGAGCTGGATTTGAAACAACTGTCCCTCTCCTCCCAACACTCACTATCCCTATTGTGGCAATGTCTGCAGGAAAGATAAATCATAAAATAACAGGAATCAGAGATTTAAAACATGAATAGTGTTTTTTTGTTATTGGGAGGATCATGTATTTGTTATTAAAATTAAATCTGAGAAATGTCAGTGTGGAAGCAACAAGTACGATAAGATAAATCCTACTTAGATAATTCTCCATCATCTATTGGCATCCCTCGCTTCTTTCCCTTCATCCCGCCTCATTTGTCAGTCGCTCCCTCCTCCATCGACAAAGTGGGGGTGAATAAACACGCCGACCTGAGCTTTATTTATCCTTTCCCCTGCGACAGTGGCAGTCTAAAATGGCAGGGCTTTGGATATGACCTTCAGTTAGAGTGGCTCTCCATCAGTCATCGCTGCCACCCACAGATCAGACAGTGGATGAGGAGCCGCAGCGCCCACCGTCCTCCTCCCCGTCTCTTCTCCTTTTTTCTAAACTCCCCCACAGCTGAGATTTCTCATCCCCCATTTTTTATTTTATATTTGCCCTTTTCCTACCGACGACCTTTCTCTATTTGGTGAATATTTAACTCAATATGTAACCTAACATCCAGGGTAAGTGCTGAATACTTAAGAGGAAATATAAAGGGTGCATGATTTTGCATATAATACCCTTAAATGCAAACAATATAAAAGTAGTGGGGCGATCTTCCCTAAAATAGCTAAAATGGGAGTGTGATCATAGTTTTCCAGTGTACTCTCGAGAGTGTTCATTATAAGTGAGCATCAGCGTCTAAAATCTCTCATTGTCGACAGCTTTAAACAGCTTCATGCCCTTAGCTAGACTGTGACATCCTCCGTCACCTCTTTGAATCATTTACAACTTCTGTTTCAGGACTTTGTGAGATACAGATGAGAGGTTGTGCCGTTCTGAGGGGAACACTCCCAGCATGTTCTTTTCGGATGCTTCCCTTTAACGTGTCGGAATAGATTTGTCGTATTGCCCCCGGAAGAGCTGCCTGTTGCACGACAAAGATAGCTTTGCTTTGAGAAATCTCTGACTGTGTGCAGCCGGACCACTCTACTGATGTTGATTCAGTTGTTGGTCCTATTCCACAATCAGCCTTTTAACTAACGCTGGAATTAAGGAACAACACAACTTTCAAATAATTTTCCAATTCTGTAAAACAATGGTTACTGAATACTCAAATATGTCATCATCTGGAATATTCTTTTTAATGTAAATCTAATTCCCTTCTTTGTCTGCATTTGTCAGATTTGTACTAACTATTGTGGATTTTGCCTCATTGTGCTGTGATTTTTTTTATTTTTATATATATATAAATGTTTCTTTGCTTGTTTTCTTTTTTTAAATCAACCTGCCTGGGACTGCAGATGCAATTTAGTCCAAGAGACTAACTCTGGCACATTTACATAAACCCTTTTAAATAAAAAATAGTTTTAAAAAAGTTACTTCCAGCTCACATTGAATTGTTTTAAAAAAAATCTGCCACGCATGAAAAGACCTTATGATATTGACATGCCATTATTTGACCAGAGAGAGAGAATGAAAGAGGAGGCAGAGGGGATGGAGAATGAGAAGCACAGGAGACGATTACAGGAAGAAAAAGAAACACTTCATCTAAGTGACCTGCGGGACGTCCTCACTTGTCCCTTTCTACCAAGACCACTAATCCAGTGTCTGATTATGTTGCTCTACATAATACTCAGTTATTTTACTTCACAATTTGCGATTTTTCGCATCCTCTTTATCTCTTTGAATGAGCCATGATGAGTGGCTAAGCCTTGGCTAGTCTGATTATAGTATTCAGAAAGACACAATAGTTAAAAGTGCTCACTTTACATAATGTAGGTACTAAGCCCCTTATGCTAATACTCCTGACTCAGCTCTGCTGCCTAAACCCTCGTCCAGTTCACAGTTTTCATAAATCTAACAGATCTCCATCAGAGATATTGTTTGTGTGAAAAACAGTGATGAAGAGTATCCACTCTACTTAATAACACATACTTTGCAGGTGAAAATCTCTCAAAGAACTGCTTAGTTTACTGAGAGAAATAAAATATTGATGCGTTTTATAATCAGCAGAAGCACACAAAGAAAAAACTCACATTTAAGCACGCACGCACACACACACACACACACACACACACACACACACACACACACACACACACACACAGAGTGAGAGAGAGAACACTAACTTGACAAGAAGCTTCAACATCAAAATAATGACGGCAGCGACAAATACATGTGAAATCAAATACAACTGATAAATGAAAGACACAAGTAAATGTAGTTTTCTTCTTTATATAAACTGCTGTTTAAAGTTAGTTAAGTATTTCACACATTTTTTAATCTCAATTGGTTTTTCTGTCAATCGAAGGAGAAGAGAGGAGACTCAGCACTTTGTTGTTTCTCCTGCGTTTTACACTTGCTGTCCACAAACCTATCTATTAAATCAAAGTGAAAAAATGCTCATTAAATATATTTTAAGAAAGAAGAAAATCTACAGGAATAGATTCTGTTACCTACACGAACCAACAGTATACATACCCTGGACTGGCAGAATGAAAAGGGAGACAGAGGTGAAGTACATTCTCAAACCGACCTTTAGATTTAACAGCTGTGATATATTATTGTGTCAGAATCTTATAATCTACAATTAAGGAGCTTAAGTTGGAGTAAATCATATCACAAAACAATATCCTATATGCAATAAAGACAAGGCAAGTTTATTCGTATAGCAATGAGGGAAATTCAAAGTGCTTTACATAGAATACAAAAGGCCTAACTAAGATTTGCAGCTGACCTGCAGTTCTATGGGAGCTTGTTCCACACCATAGAAAACTGAACGCTGCTTCTCCCTGTTTAGTTTTGACTCTGGAGACAGACAGCAGACCTGCTCCAGAAGACCTGAGGGTCCGGATGGTTCATAACGAAGCATAACATATTTAATTTTCCATTATCGGAGCAAGTGGGAGCATGTAGAGGTTCAACATAAACACTAAATCGGTTTCAGAGAAATGGAATTGTTCCATTCCTTAATAACTGTGTATTGCGCACAATGTGGTTTTTTATATACACACACTCACAAATTTTCATATCAAATGTTCTTGTTCTGACACTCGGTGCACTTCTCTATAAAAAACCTTAATAGTAGAGACAATCACACAGGCCTCAGGCTCCACTGTGCATCTCATCCTGTTCATTTCAAGTACACTTTAGGATTTTAGTATAATAATAAATATTACTACTATCCTGTTCTTGTTAATGTTAATAAATGAGAGAAAAGCTTAAAAACTACATGTTAGTGAGAGTGTATAGGTCAATGCTTTTAGTCGCACTTTCAGAACATGGACATTTTTTTACATTTCCAGGAAAGGTCTTTGTGGATGTAATTAAAAAGAGTAAATACACAGTTGAATAAAACAGACAAGGAAAGAAATAAACAGCAGAATGCGTCATGGCCAATTTTGCAGTAATGCTCGGTTTCTTTCAGGAAAGAATCTAAATCTAAAACTACTTTTCAAAACTTTGTTCCTTTTATTCATTTGACTGTAGCACTAAGTGCTAGTACATAACATTGTACCCATTTGCTTTAACCAAACTTGTTCTCACTGTATAATTCAAGTATGCCCCTTTGTATAAAATGCTAATGAAATACAAATCAGAAACATAAATAGTGGCTGCTACTAAACTATTCACAACCAATGTGTTACCCGTACAATCAACAATTTTGAGTGTTAAATATTGAATAATTCCAATACAATCCTATGAATGAAAAATTATTTCAATCCATTACTGTGTTTCCTGTTAAAAATCGTGTGGTAAACAATGTTTGTCTTTACACTCAAGGTCTAGTGCAAAAGAAAAAAATCTTTTAAAATTGATAATGGCAATAACAGCGGGTGAAGCCAATCATGTGAAACAGCCTGCACAAACCTACCAGGGACACGTGTGATTGGACTGAGTCGTGCTTCTCGGAGCAGCAGATAATTCACATGCAGCTAATGGCACTCAGCAGATTACAAACCTCCACCAAAGCCCAACAGTAACGTCAATCAAGCTGCACCAAATTGCTCATACTCATAGATATCAGTGCCATAAATTTGCCTTCATGCATTATTTCATGGGAAATAGCAGAAATGTGATGAAACATTCCTGGATCCGTCCCGTTGTCCTCTACCCCAAATCTGTCTTGGTTTCATCCCTCCACCAAGTTTTGCTGATAAACAAACTAAGCTAAAAACAAACCAAGGGACAGGGTTGAAAACATAACCTCCTTGGTGGTCAAGTATGTTTAAGGCTAAATTAAACTTGAAAGATTTCCTTTCAGTGTGTTTAGCACATCACATAACAAATGAGTTCTAACTTTCAACAATTTCACAATTCAGAATCAAGTAAAAAGTCCCAGCATTGTTCCAAAAGTGAAACCATGGAGACATCAATTAGCTTCTCATGAGTGCTGTGTTGAAAAGAGCAGCTTTCTACATAAAGCTCCCAACATCACCCGTCCCCCTAATAGGGTTAACTACCCAATAAATCCTCAGCCCGTGGTGTGAGAGATTTTTATTTTTGCTAAGTGTTTTTTGATAAATTTCTAGACGAGGAGTCAACAGAGTACGAGGCTCAGAGGGACCGTCTAGACCCGCTTCCTCCAAATCCAAAAATATCAGATAACAACACACCAACTGTGCGAAGACCAGCAAGAAGTTTCCCCTCTTTGCAGAATCTGCAAACACAACCAACTTAGCATTGAGACAGACTTTCTATAAAGCACTTGTGGATGCCGATAGCGCAACATGAAAAACAGCCCCACACAGCAGCCTCGGGGCCGGCAAACAGAGCTTCAGCGGCTGCTATAGCTGAATGTCTAATTCAGACCTGCGGACGGCTTCTAAAGCTTCAGGAGGGTTAGATGGCAGCAGGGAGACACTACGCCCTCTGAGTGCTGCAGCCGGGACTGTTAAAGCCAGATTTAGTCTTATCTGCCAAGTTGTACCAGTGGTGCTGTCGTAGCAGCTTCAAGTGTATAGGAATTTATTCATAGAGTGTTCATAGCGTAGGATTTAACATGATGATTGGCCACATCACCACTGCAACATCAGATGGGCGTAACATGCATTGTGAATTCCTGCAGTGTGTTTGTGTTTATTTTTTTATTTACTCTGTGAGATGCTGTTGAGTGACTGAGGGAAAGTTGGCAGTGGAAATGTAAATGGAAGGAGTTCTGTATTTAAATAGAACTTTTCTAGTCTTGATGATCACTCACAGCGCTTTGCAGTACAGGTTTTCCATTCAGCCGATTACAAACTCACCTTTAATGTACCCAGATGTATTTGTATCGGTTATAGGTTGGTGGTTTCAATCCCAGACTCCTCCATTCCGGGTGACGAAGTGTCCTTGGGCAAGACACTGATCCCCAAATGGCCCGTAATGGCTGTGGCGACAGTGTGTGAGTGACGTGTGATAGAGAAAGTGCTGCATTCATGCACTGTATGAACGGGTGTGTACTGATATAAATCCAAATAAAACACGATTGTACTCCATTCCTCATTTTGTGGTGGAGTTTGATGAAAATACAACGAAAATCGGTTGATTAAGCAACATGCAACTTCACCACTAGGTGTCACTAAATTCTACACACTGAACCTTTACAAAAAAAGCAATTGCTAAGACTTCCCTCAACTTACTGTGTCTCAACTTTTCTATCACAAGCAACACTTATTTTATCAGCAGAAAACACATGTAGGACACATGCAGCTAAAACTGCATGATCACAGTACCTCCTGTGGCATAATTGTATTTTTCGCAGATGAATTTCCCATCTGACGGAACCTCCAGCCCTCCTTTGCACGACCCTAATGCAGAAGAACAAATCCAGCTTGAGACCTGGAGCTCACCGGAGGCCCATCATCGTATCAGGGAAGCCTTAAATCGCCCAGTGTGTGGAAAAGGATGGTTAGTCAGTTGGAAAGAGAAACAGCTCAAGAATAAAAGACCAAGTGAAGGAATCTTGGTGAAGCCCAACTACTGCAATTTGTGATCTTAGAAAACTGGTGGACCTCCCGATGGGTTGTTTTGGCTCCGGCAATCAAAACTGTCTCTCTGTTATTCTCTCCATCCATCCTCACTTCAGAGCCAAACTACTGTGCAAACGCTGGAGAGGGAAAAACGATCCTACCACCTCTGTTCTATAATAACTGATCTGCTCTCCCTGCTGTCCTCTGGAGGGAGAGCTGTGGCTCTCCCATGGGGACAAAGGAATGAGTGAGAAGGATTAGCCTGAGATGGTGGGATGGCGAACAGCTATAAAGCACTTTAACTACAATAAAAAGACAGGAAGTTAAGAAAACTAACATATATTCACCTGCCGAAATGAAGAGTAAGATGAATACAGAGTTGTAGAGTAAGTGGGATAAAGGAGAGACTCAGTCAGCCAAGTCAGCACCCTCTGTCTCGCTGTCACACCCAACACGCACCACTGCCAATCACACACATATGCAGGTTTGTGCAGCAATCCTCTTTGCGGCTTTGCATTGACTTCTGTTCATTGCGGACAGCCTTAACAAAACCTTATCCCTTAACCAGGACCTCAGATATTACATTTAGCCACAGTAGGACTGGGCTTTGGTCCCATGAGGATCTGACAAGGTCAATGTTTATGCTGGAAAAGGTCAAAGAGAAGTAACAACAAGAAGTACACACACGCACGCACGCACGCACGCACGCACGCACGCACGCACGCACGCACGCACGCACGCACGCACGCAAGGTTTTCAACAAGTTTAAGTCTTTTTTTAATCCATTATGGTCTTTTCAAGACCATAATGGATTACATTAAAGACCTATGTCAAGTACAACAGACGGGAAGGAATATCCACGAAATACTTACACTTCCCCATAATTGAAGGTGAAGTGTAGATAAGATAACCCTCGCAAACTAAAAGCAAAGATAGTAACTATCCATCGTCAAGCAGAGTGTTAATGCGATAAATTAAAACGAAACTGCAACACGGAAACAGTAAAAAACTAAGACCTACCTTAATGCTTTTAAGATCTAGTAAATACTTTTTCAATGCATTAAAGTCATTTAAAATCAAAATAATACAATGTGTGATCATCCTCATTTGTTTTACTGTGAACTACTGCACATAACCTGCAAAATCCACTGACTTCAGCACCAGACTTTTAAATTACATCAACTATAACGAATAAATTATGTTCACAAAAGGTGAACAATATTTGTTGCAGTTCATGGTTGAATTAAATTAAGGAAAGCATATCTCATATTATGTGAGGACATAAACAAACACTTTTTAATGGATGTTTGGTACTTTCTTTTAGGTTCTCACATCCCCTCGAGAAGAATTTCTAATGAACAAACAACAATGATACCTGAACACTTCATAAAATAAAATGCACGGCACCAAAGCCCAAACACATGTGGAAAACCTGCCGCCGTGGAGTCTTCTGGGAAAAATAAATTTTATTCCCAGCGTTAAACCTGTTATCAAACCCACATATTAAACCAGGCCAGCTTGTCCAGAAGTACACAGGCAAAGCTTTTAAGCAAATGGCAGTTGTGTAAATTAAAAATGGCAATGTTGAAAGTCAATTCAATAATAGCTGAAAGCCATTACAACATTGTCATTAACAAGGTTGCTGGAAATACAATTAGCCCCCTCACATTGCTCACGGCGGGAAAGCGGGGAGACGTTTCAATAAAAAAACAAAAAAGACAGGAACATGACAGAGGGGCCTGAGTGAATGATGCACTTCCTGAAATTACAAAAAGATGTGTTAATAGAAAGAATTACCACATTTTAGAGGAGATCCACTGACTAAATGTCGACTGAGGGCGCTTTCACACCTTCAGGCTTTTTTCAAATTAGTCCAAACCAAAATAACAAGAGGGAAAAGGCGCCTGTGATCTCGGTTCAGATCAAACTAAACCAAGCTTTGGGTCATTTGGAAAGTTTGGATTTTTTTGGAACAACCGCAGGAAGTTGAGACGGCATCAAACGACAGGGGAAGAAAAAGAAGCGGAAGGATTACTTGTCGTCTTTGCATCCGACGACATCAATATTCAAATGACATTTCATGTTGCTCTTGGTAAAACCATAATGGAATTACCGTGTCAAAGAAAATGAACCGGCTCATTCGTTTTGTCAATTTAAATGGAAAGACTGATTGTTTTCAATGCACTCTATTCAAAAACAGAATTGACAACACACCAACCTCTGATGCACCCCCCCCTACAAACCAATCAATTTCAAGTATATTTAGTATAGACTCAGTATAGAAGCAGCAAAACTACATATACTGAAAATTCATCAAATGTTAACAATGAAATAAAGACACAAACCTTTGTTCTGCAGAAAACAGCAACTTACTACAGCTGCTAATTTTCTCAGTATTGATCTATTCACTTCACTTTTACTCAAGTGCTGCTGCTGCTGCTGCTGCTACGCCTGAATATACTTCCCCCCCCAAATGTGAACAAAGAAGCACAACAAACTCTTTGATTAGTCCGAACAACAAGACCCCCATTCGGGTTCTGACCTGAAGGAATCAATTTAAAACACACTGGACCTGAGAGTGAAAAACAAAAAGAAATGAAGTTCAAGCTATGACACTTTACAGGTTTGTGAATCACACGCAGTTCAAGGATAAACACAGACAGACGGACAAGTCTTTTTCTTTCCCTTCTTGGATGTTGGGGCCCAGTGAGACAGCATTTGTTGAGATGGCATGTGAAGGAGGATGAGGTCATGGCTAAATGAATGATAAGCATCACTGTCACACAGCAGACTTCCAGCAGGTCTCCTTGGAGATAAGAACCAGCTGTCTATCCCCAGCACACTGTCGTCAAGGTCACTCCTCTGCTTATTATGGACAAGCCACTGCTCCTCAAAGCTAACGCTGAATCACACGACTCCTGTTCCTCTAATGCTGTGAGACATAACAGCTTTTTAACTATGCTGGTGATACAGCTGATCTTACATTTCGGATTCTGTGTTAATGTCATAAACTGTGGGGCGGCATTAGATCACAGCTCTGACATCTTAATCGCAAAGAGTTGCATTAGTAATACAAAGAGAAGTCTCACCAGTGTAGCAATTAACACTTTTGCATAATTCAGCACCATTTAGACAGAACGTTGAATTAAATTTGTCAAGGGAATTCAGTATTGTACACAGATTATGTTTGTACGGCTGCTTTAAGACGTAGCTACACTCTCAGAGACGGCATGTGTTCCCGAAGAGCGTTCGTCGTGTAGAGTATTTGGCGATGTGTTGTTCCAGCATCGGGAAGGTGGGTACCACTGAGATCCCAGTGCAGCACTAAGGCAGCAGACGGCAGGGTAATGAGGAGGCAAATATGATTAAGACCGTCTCCTCAGGCTGCCTTGGACCTGCCATTAAACCAGCGGACACTCCTCATGCCTAATCCATCACACTGCTTAGATCCCACTGAGAGCGAGGAGGGGGACGAGTGTTTGTTACAACAGCCTCAAACCTCCAATCTCCCCTCACTAAAACACAACACTCCAGGAGGCTCACTCTTTATTAAAGATCTGCCACCGGAGCCCCCTGGACACAGGGCCCGGTGGTGCAGGTTCCATACATCTCGGGCGACTTGATGTGATCAAATCAGTGAGGGGAGTAAGGGTCTTACACATCATGCACACGAAGTCCACAACTCAGAACAGAATTTTGTTGAAAGACCCACGCAAGCCAAAAAAACAAGCTCAAATTTTGTTTGGGAAATAAAGCAACGATGATGGAGATTTGTTGCCAAGACATGCAAGAGTGCCAAAAAAAATAACATTAAATTAAATGAGATAACAAATGGAGATCATTTTATCAGCCCCCTCAAAGACTGAAACTACTTCCAGATTAAAACTCTGGGATATGAGCGTACTGTGTTATTAATACAGGTTTAACTGAATCTCTACTGTAAACAAAAACTAGTATACAGCTCCATGGTGGTATTCAGTCAGTGTGCAAAGTAGAGGATGTCACAGAACACCAGTTAGCATATTCACCACGTCACTGCTCTGTCTCTGCATTCTGCCAAGTGTCGGCTGGTTTGTAGCCCTTCGTCTGTTTACACATCTGCTCCACTGGACATTACACAGGCTTTGTACCAAGCAACTGGCAGAATAAAGTCTGTTTAATGTCCGGTGCGGTCGATTCACACATTTTTTCACACATACTACACCTCCTCCGGGGTAACGTCAGGTAAAATACAAAAAAGTTCAGGGTTTCAGGTTTGAAAAAAATAAAAATAAGCTTTTGTCTGTCACACAGCCTCGTTTTAGAAAACTGCAGCTCTGCCTCTCGCTGAACAGATTGGAGAGAGAGAGAGAGAGAGAGAGAGAGAGAGAGAGAGGGAGAGAGAGAGAGAGAGAGAGAGAGAGAGAGAGAGAGAGAGAGAGAAAGGTGAGCCTCGCTGTAACTTCATCACTCACTCACAGACATTTGGGGGACGCAGCGTTGGACTCCGGCCAGTCCAGCCAACAAAGCTGATATGGCCAAAGAGGCACTGCACCGTGTTTGTGTCTAATGAGAGTCTATTTTTTCTCTCAGCTACTGACGATAATGCTGATGTAGATGTGACTAATCTCATCTGCTCTTCTCCGCAGACCCCCGTTAATGCGTCCTCTACACCTGCAACTCCTGCAGTCAGATACTGAAACACCCCCCCCCCCCATATAATCCCCTAAAGACACAAGAATCATGGATTACAGCTGGAGAGAATCCACAGGCGGCTCACTGTTGAGCAGAACATGTTGGATTGTGGTGCAAAGCCTGTAGGATAATTATCAGCAGGAAGCGTGGCCTGTGGAGAAATAAGGCATCTTGTGCCCTAGGCCCTTTAAATGAGCCCTGCAGACCAGCTGAAAGATGCTGATGCCTCTCTTTATTGAGGAAATGAGAGGTAGTTCCATTAAATGAACGAGGACTCCAGGGGAGCACAATTTGAGTGGAACACTGGAGTGCTGCATAAATATGAATGTAAAGAGAAGGCTCGTGTGAAGGGCCACAATTTAGAGAAATAGCATCTAGTGCACGTGATGCAGTGCCCAAGAGATCAAAACATTTTACAGCATCAATAAGCTGAGTATTAATCATTTCTAACTAGAATGCTATGTATTGATAGATAGGGCCCATACACAAGTGAAGAATAGTGCTTCTTCACTTACAGATGTGTAAAAACACTGCAGCTGCATGCCTGTGTATGTACCAACTAATGGTTAGTGATGAATTATTGTACAAATTATATTTAAATGCACTAATAATAATAATAATAATAATAATAATAATAAAAGGTCAGACATACATACTGCATCTAAGAAATATAGTGTTTTACTTTACAGAACGATTACACAGTCAACACATGGTCTCTTTGTGGTGAAACTAATATGCACAGTGGAATTAATGAATGAACGTAGACTTGTCGAATCATTTTGCTCTGTAACCTGATTTGCCGTCCGTCTAAATTAAAATGTAAAGCGACTTCAGCTTCTTGACGGATTTTTCCTCTCCTCTCCCCCTGACACCAGATCCTTTAAGTGGAAGAACCAGCTTTCTATTCCCAGCACGACACAAAACCCCAGTCTGGTTGAAAAAAAATTACTTAAATGGAAATAGTGGCTTCGTCGGATTGTTAATAAGCAGAATGATATTTTGGAGAATTTCAGTGTGTTTTTTTTGGGCTTTTCCATTAACTTATTGTTGTACCTTTTCTCACAAAGCTTTGCTTGATTATCCCGCGGGAATTCACCTTCTCTGGCGCTAGATGAAAAGCCAACAAGCCTGATGTGCGTGCATGAGGCATTTTCTTTCTCTGTCATTGCTTATGAAAAATACTGAAATTATGGTGCAGCAGAGTACAGTCTGTCACATGGTGGGGGCTGGTGGAGAAGATTGACCGCTCTGTTTACATAGCCACGGGAAATAGGGATTTAAATGGGGAAGTTCTCCGCTCCAAGTTTGGATTTGGATGCGTCTTGTTCCGTGTTTAATGGGGTAGTTGAGCGCTCGGAGAAGATGGAGAGGGTCTGTTTTACGGCGATTACTGGAACCGGAGCCATATGTTTGGTTTGGAGTCGATATCCTCCCTTCAAGTAAGAGCTACATAATTCAACTTTTTACTGCCTGATGATGACAGTCCAAGTATGTCACCTTTGTCAGAGTGGATCTTGTACCACTTGAAATATTTCGAGGGGTGAGCGCGTGTGTTGCACGAGGGCGAAACCCAGGGACACGGGAAGAGACGAGAGCCAGATACATACAAAACCTTAATGTTCTATGACACCGTAGGAGGCTTTCATCCAATCTGCACTGACTCACACAAAATATAAACACAGACACACATACACACACACACACACACTTCATCCACCAGTTACAATTTAATCATTTCAGTCAAGCATTGCATTGCTTGTTCAACCAAGCATATCTCTCCATCTCTTTTTCTATTTCTTTTTCTTCACTTGGAGGAAACTTCAATTTTGTGTGAGCGCTCACCACCACCACTTTTTGGGCAGCACTGTCTGCACTTCCTGATTTTGTTTCCATAGTGACTGCGACAGAACATTTCCTCTGCAGTGATGGATTCTAAACTAACGCAGCAGCCATGATGACACGCAGATCAACCCGGCTGACAGCGGTGATGACTTCCTCCTACTGAGACTCAAACTCCCGTCTCCGTGTACCCACTCTCTCACTCCACACACACACACACACAGTCATTTACATGTAAACATCTCTAGCACTGATGGATAAGGAACTCACTAGACTGAGCTGCAGTGCATACCAGGCTGTGGTAAAAGATCTAGTTACAGGCAAGAGTGTAATCATCATGCTTTCCTGGTGTGCCATCAAAAGTGCAGTGACAGGAAAACGGAGTCTAGTCATGAATCAAGAAATGCCAAATGCGCAGCAGTGAATACTTCTAATCTGTAGCTTTTGCAAGGGAAGCAATAAATTCCAAGAGGGATTTTTTCTTATACTGTTCTGCAGGAAGAGATTTACAGCTCAATACAGTGAGTATCATAAGACACATTAACATTTACATTCTGCACCTTTCTTCACCTACAGCCTGCCAGCGGACCCCTGCATGACCTATATGCTGTTTGTTGTCAGCCTAATGAATCTGCCATTATTAATTATTTCTTGAGAGTGGGAACAGATACAGTAACAACTGCAATGCTGCAGGGAACTAATGAGACGACTCCCACTTCCCTGCGCCTTTTCCTTTTGAAGTGGTAATGGGCTTAAGGTGCGTGTAATTTCCTGCCGATAGCGGATGTGGGAGAGGGCCACACCTGGGCACGCAGGATAAGGAAGTGGGACTCGGGCGCTCTCCCAGCGGCACCGCTCACCGTCCTCGCTAGCGCGTGGCTGATAAAGGAGCAGGTGTGGCACTGAAGTAGGATACTGATAATACTTGTGCACGTCAAACCGTGACTGCAAGATGAACTGCCCAAACACCGAAGTTGGGATACGTTGACGTAACAGTTGCTCCGGTTGATTACAGCAACCAGTAACTGAGGGTGAATTGGGGAATAAACTGGAGTGTTAGGTTGTAGCTACACAGGATTCTGGAGACACGCATGTTTTATAAGGCAAACTCGTGAATATTTTTCAATGCACACGACATGTAAACGATATAGATAGCGTGCGCTGCAGAGTAAACCCGTGCCCTTTAATCTTTTCTGTCGACATATCACATTTAACCCAGACGCAGCGATGCATTGCGCTGACAGTTTGACACACCGTGCATATATATATAGATTACTCTGAAATTCACCCCACGTTATATTTTTTAAGAAGAATCACCTGCGATATATTCTGAGATACACCAGGATGCAACACTATATTGGTGGAGCACCTGAGCACTCTATAAAAGTACAGCGCCGTGTAGAAAGACCATTTTGCACCACCAGTGTGTGCAGTGAAAGTTTTAGGGGTAAGTAGGTGGCTGCGAGGATGGATGGCAGCCCCTGTGTCCTCTAAAGTCTCCTGTTGTAGGCCAGAGCCGAGTTCACCTTCATCTATCAGCAGCATCGCTGTGGCCACTATAACTCATCTTCACCTACACAACAAGATATGGAGGGTGAGCGTGGAGGTGCAGAGAGAGGACGGAGAGTGGAGGAAATAAAGCCAGAAGAGGATCGCTGGTGTCCTTGCTTGAATACTGTGGATGCCGGTTTGCACATACTCTCTCCGCCTTGCACATGACGTTAATGTTCACTGACGTACATAAAGACCCAGTGTGTCAGAGGCGGGCTCTATTGGATTACCTGAGGACACATTGTCTGTCGTTATTGCAGAGGTCCTTGTCGATTAAAGCTGCTGATAAATTGATTATGCCTCAAGGCCACCTGCTGGGCGCCGTCTGGCAGCAATCCGACTCAATAGCAAATCAATGTTGCATAAACCAGGTTATCATAGCCCGTATTGATCTCATCAAGGTATATGGGGAGAAACATTAGGGCTCAAAATATGGTCGACAACAAAGGACAGGGTTAATCACATTTGACCTGTCTCTTCGAATGAACGGCAAATTGAACAACAAAACAGGCCTCACCCACAATCACCATTCGTTTGTTTGGTCCGTGAGTTTCAAATTTCATCGTGATGCGGTTGTGTGTATGCATGCATGCACTTGTACCATTTTGGACACGGACCTTAAAGGGATAGTTCACCCAGAAATGAAACTTCACTCATTATCTACTCACCACTATGCGGATAGAGGGGTGGGTCACCAGTTACTTCAGTGGTATTGGATTCTGCTCTAACACTGTTTACCCCTGAAACTCCAAAAGTGTTTTCTGGACTCAAACACTTCACCCACCCCTCCATCGGCACAGTGGTGAGGAGATGATGAGTGAATTTTCATGTTTGTGAACTATCCCTTCAAAGAGGAAGGACATTTTGGCCGGTCATCACTTTTTCAAAGGGCTGTTTAAGGATTAAGGAAGACTTGGTTTTAGGTTTAGTGTTAGAATTAGGTTTAAGTCAGGGTAAGGGAATATGCATTTAGTCGTGATGGTTAAGGTTAGGGTAAGGGGAATGCATTGTCCCAACAAGTGACCTCAACCAAGATAGAAGTACAACCATATGTGTGTGTGTGTGTGTGTGTGTGTGTGTGTGTGTGTGTGTGTGTGTGTGTGTGTGTGTGTGTGTGTGTGTGTGTGTGTGTGTGTGCGTGCGTCTTCCTGTCCGAGCAGGTGTTCCCCATCTCCTGAGGACTGTTCTACATATACAGTCACCTTGGGCTGTGTCTGTCCTGCCACTGAGAACAGAGCAGTGGGACGACCTGACCGGCTAACTGGGGGATTCCTGTTTATTCTCAGCAACAAGGATGCAGAGAGAAGAGGTGACAGCGAAACAGAGTCACGGGGGGAGAGAGAGAGAGAGATAGAGAGAGAGAGAGAGAGAGAGAGAGAGAGAGAGAGAGAGAGAGATAGAGAGAGAGAGAGAGAGAGAGAGCAGTGAAATGGAGGACAGGATGTCAGGGGGTGATGCACTGCAGAGAGACGGCAAACACACCAAATATCTCTACTCCAGCTTTAAATAAAACAGAATTATGCAGTATGGCGTGTTTGTGTTTCTCTCTGATGATGAGCATGGTAGCAGAGCGATATGATCAAACTGTGTGGGGAATACGAGAAGGAATAAGGACGGCAGAGTGGACAGACATGGGGATTGAACTGTCTCTGTCCCCGACTCGAACCTTTAGCCTTCTCAGCAGATACCGTCAGATGAGAGCAGGGAGTCGGGCTGTGGTTAGTGGAGCAGAAATATGAACAACGGAAGTGAGGGCGAGGGGTACGCACTGCGAAGCATGTCCACCTCATAACGACTCATTTAGTCACATCACACACATTTTTTAATCTGTCGTAAATCCTTTCTTAATTAAGAGGACAAATGGCCTGTGATAACTCCACCTGTTTTCAATGCAGTTTCACTGGATTTAAGTGTAAATATCCGGAGGCAAAATTACACCTCATTAAAAAAAACTAAGAAATATGATCCACCAATACGACTATATTTACACTTTCTATTACTTTCAAAGAAAACACTTAATTTTGAATTATACTTTTTTGCAGTGTAGATCGACAACAATGGGCTGTGGAATCAAAATAAGAGTCCGGCAAAGAAGGAGAGAGAGATTGATTGGGGACAAGTGGGGCTAAAAGAGCGAAACACAGTAGAGGGGAATCGGTGGGGAGGAAAACGGGGGTTCGGTTTTCCTGCGATGTGGGGATTAGGGGCATGACACCAATCCAAACAAAGCTAACGACTAGAAAAGGGAGTGGATGAAACACACACACACACACATACACACAAAAACACACCACACAAACACACAACTGCCACTTGGAGTGACACACAATTGTAGTTTTGGGTCACGAGCACGAGGAAAGAAAGGGCGAGAAGGGGAAGAGTAAAGCTGACGGGTCAGAAATGGGAGGAAATAGAAAAATCCAGTCTCAGGAGGCAGCATTCTCTGGCTGAGAGTAACTACTGGCCAACATGAGCCTTTTACACACATCAGTATCTGGGTTCATGTTTGCCAAGAAACGCACAACAATAGAAGCTTTTGGTTTACAGAATAAAAATTGTAAATACAGTAGAAGGTACAATCCTCTAAATATGCCCGTTTGCTTTTAATCAAGATGGTGAAAACATCATACTTCATCTCACAATGTTAAAGACCATTAAAAGAAGTTCCTGGATCCACCCCCTGATCTACACTAAACTTTAATGGGTTCCTCACTGGCCCATATATGGTCACAGGAAGTTCTGTGGTAATCCATCCAGTAGGTTTTGTGTAATGCGGCCGACGCCGATGACAGATTCGAGACTATCTGTCTATCTGAATCAAGTTCTTTATATTTGGTCGTATTCGTTTTTTTTGTCTTTTTATTCATAGTTATTTGTTAAATTATATTTAAACTGTAAAATATAAATATCAAGATATAATTATTTTTTTATATTGGCTGATATATCAGATTTATTTTACTCTCTAATATACTTAATGGTATCTGCCCCTAAAATTCCATTATCAGTCTGGCTGCATATTATACAGAGCAGCGTCTCCAACATGGGATCTGGTCTTTGAAGCCGAGATGAGGAGTGACAGAACAATAACGCCCGGATCCATCCTCAAGGAGCAAGTTGTTTCTGAAGATGCCCAGATAAAGCGAAGATGCGTGCGTGGAGATAACGGGTGCACAGAGAGAGATCGCCCCCCCCCTTATCATGTTTCACTGGAGTGAAAGATGAGAGCCAGCGTCTGTGTGACGAGACCCATCCTTTCAATAGTATCTATAAAGACTGACACACCCGTCCGCTGACATATTTCACTTCCAAGAGACTCTGTAGTGTTCTCCGCCGTCTGTGTAAGAAAAGATACGGAACCACTGCGACAATTTATCTCCTGGAACTATATGGTGCTTTTAAAAGGCTAAAAACGGGAAAAGGACGACCTGTACAGTCAAATTGCTCTGCCAAAGCCAACTCTTTTCTTTTACTGCCACACTTTAACCTCTCGCCACATCCACTACATGATTTAGTGCACCTCAGAAAAACAGTCCAACTCTCAGTCCCTAAAATGACAGCTATAAAAGCCATGTCATTTGCCTTGGGGGGGAATGTAATACCACACGAGCCAGTGTATATGCCCGAGTTGTGCCATCTAGCAGAAACACCTTCTCCCTCTTCCTGAGAATGCAATATAAGAAAACGTGCTTTTTGTTATTCCATTCCCATTTCCATTAAAACTGACATTTCATCTAAAATGAAACCTCCGGGGGAAACTTAAGAGCTGGAGAGGAGATGGAGTAATAAAGATCTGTGTGTGTGTGTGTGTGTGTGTGTGTGTGTGTGTGAGTGTGTGTAGGTCTGAGTGTGTCCATGTAGATTTGTGTCTGTGTTCCACATGCATGCCAGTGTGTTTCTGGGGGTAGATGGGAGAATATGATGACCTGAATGTGTGTTTATTTTGTGTGCGTGTGTGTGTGTGAATGCCTGTGATATAATGTTTTTAAAAGGCATCACGAGCTGGGGTCTAAGAGCCTGTGCGTGCGCCCCCAGGCCTCGCAAATCCATCCCGCTCCTCCCCTGGATCAAGAGAAATGTCATTATTTGTAGCCATCAGTAAGAAATCAATGCAATTATGTTTTGAGTCTCCACTCTGTTCTTGCCTATAATGCATAATTTGCAAAGTCATAAACGGCATTAACACATTCTCCCTCCAGAGCTCTCCTCTCTTAACCCTTGATGGTGTGATCGGCTTTGATGGGAAATTAATTATTCTGTTTGCAGTAGAGGCTTATGAACTCACTCCGCTCCTCGCTGCGGTGACGGAGACGCGGGATCTGACACTGCGATAGCGTCGACTTGTTTTTGTTTCTTATTCTACCACGAGAGGATGAGTGACAGGGGTGGAAATGCAACAAATATACAGTGGACCTCGTCCTCAGACATGCACATACATGCAAACACATAAACCGCTGCAGAACGAGGAACATAGATGGGGGCCGAGGTCAGTGGCACTGTAACGCAACAAGACATGCTTCTGTTAGCTCCGAGCAAGCAAACCACAATCTGTGGTTAATCCGGGGGGGGGGGGGTCACCGTGTAGCAACACATCTCTGTGGACAGGATCAGGTGAAGCTAATTTTAAAAGACTGGGAAGTTTTGAATAAAGCTTGTATGACAGTGACCAAGCTCTGACCCCTATTAAGTGGAATCAGGGATTAGGGGGGAAATGGAACTTGTAAAATAGAAAAGACAAAAATACATACCGACAATCAAAGATGGATGGATTGAGTTGGACACTCAAAGAGCAATTAGTCATGACAAACACAACAATTAACTCGATTGTGAATCCATACTTAGAAATAAGAAACATCGGATTCATAAAGTAGTAAAAAGATCTCAAGAATTTAGATTTTGTCTTTTGGGTGAACCGATCACAGAAGTCCAGATGTGGTCCACTGGATGCATCGTCATCTATCGATAAACCTCTTGACATGAGGTCAGTCTGTGTCCCCCTATGTCTCGGGGAAGAGAAGACAAGCAAACATCCAATTCAAGATCCACAACTGACCCGTCTCTTCGTGAAAACCCCGGCTCTCCATTCTCACAGACGGACTAACAGGATCAAGACCTGACTGATGACTTCATGAGCAAACACATGACCTGCACGGTCCTATGTCTTCGTCAATATCACATATTTCAGTTGTCTAATACTTCATACTTCGGAATCAGGTGGCATCAAGCATCAATGAACTGCTTCTGTGTAAAACATCAGGGTCTCCCAAACCTTTTTCCGACAGCTCACTATAGATTTGTTTAAATCACACTTTGATATAAAGTAAACACCTACTCTTCCATGGCGACTGCACACAACCAAGATGTGAGCAGCTGTAGCTTCAAAAATGCTTAGAGGACATAAGAATTTAAAATGCAAGACAAAACTGGAACTAAAACATCATTGATGAAAGCTAGACTCAAACTTCTGTTGATAAAACTGACAAGCTTTCTGCATTTAGAATAGACACTCAGTGAGTGCACCTTGGCCCAAGACCAACAGTCCTCTCATCTAACCACATTGAAATCTCACATCAAGTATTTTTCCCCTAAATATGACAGATTTTTTCCATGAATTATTCGGAGAAATTTACAAAAATGTTGGAAAACTAACTTGCAATGATATAGAAAGAAAAGAAAACATCCTGGATCCACCCCCTGATCCAGATCCAAACCAAAATTGAATGGGTTCTTCCCTGACCCACAACACTTCCTTCCACCAAGTACCGTGGTGATCTGTCCAGTAGTTTCTCATCAATGCAGCTAACTCACAGAAAGACAAACAAACAAGTGCCTGACGCAGGTAACAAGCCTCAGGTAGGTGGACAGCGTTGCTAACCAGTGTCTGTCTGCGGTGTGAAGTCACCACAAAGTGTTGTTATTAAATCTAATACTCCTTGGACCACAGATATTAGACAGAGGGGGTGACTGGCCCCTTCTGCAAAGAGGCTCTCCTGTGAAGCAGCCGTTGAGATGATGAACAGTTGGACAACAGCAGCAGGTGGTGACTAATCCGGCCTCTTTTCTTCCTGCAGCCACTGGAACATTTGAGTTCAAAATGAGATGGAGCCTCGCAGCACAGCGGTGCACCGAGCAGCCGTTGTGTGAGTTTAAGGACAATCATATCAAGCCACTCTGTATTGACTCTGATCGTGGACAGACCGATGAATCACACCTTGTAGCCGGAGCAGCAGCAGCAGCAGCAGCAGCCCTGGTGGGAATGTTTGTCTCCCTTCCACCAAATCAACACTAAACTGAAATATATGGTGCGCCTGTCAGTAGCTGTTACACACACACACACCTAAAGACTTGCAGGTCGGTGGTCAGTGTCGCTGACTAATGCTTCCTGTTCGAATAGGAGGTCATATACTGCTGCCGTCTGTACAGTCAATTGCCTTCCATGAGGAAAGTGAGAGAACGTATCACACGGGGCGGTGGGGGGGGGGGGGGGGGGCTGGGATTCGGCTTGGTCTGAGATGATGGAGAAGGGGCAGAGCATGAACTTGTTTCCTGACTGAAAACTGCCAACTGCAATGTAAAGATATGTGTTACAGCTACATTTGACACCTCTTAGCAGGACATGATGAAGTTTGCAACCGATGCAACAGAAATGTGTGAAGACAAAGCACAGCGTCCATAAAAAGAATTGCACAAATCAATACCCCAGTACCTCCTACCTCCACTGACTGAGACTCACAATAACACAACGCTCAGTTAAACCGACCGCCACACAAACACGGCACATGTAGACACACACACACACAAAAATATCTATTTTATTCTATCCATTATTCATCTTATCGCTAAAATATTAAATCAAAATTCTATTATTACAAACATATTGTCAAGCTGTAACAGAAAATAATCTCACATTCCAGTCGTTCTCTGCCTTCTCATCTCATTCAGAGGATGCTGTTGCGCTACATTTAGTCTCTGGGTGGAAGCTCTCATCCACAAATGGCACACTATGAAAGCTTTCTTCAAAAGCAGCCGGGGGAAGAGACTGGGAAAAGGTACATTAAATTCCTGAGGCAGTAAGTGATAAAAAGCAGACACGCGGAGACGCCGAGAATATAATCCACCGCAGGGTTTGCGGGAGTTCACGGTGAAAATGGAACGGTCCAATTACTTAGTAAAGATGTTAAATATTTGATTATTACCTGTTCTGCCTTTTTTCATTTCATGGGTAAACTGAACACTTTGGGGTATTGAATGAGTTGTTTAAAAAAACAACAACTTAAAAACAGTTTTTTTTGTTTGAATTCAGCATGTTTATTGTCAGTTGTGTGAAGTCAGAAACAGTCAGTGGCAGATGCACTAAAGCAGAGGGCCACCTGTCTAATTTATTCATGTGTACACAAATGGTGTATAATTCACAACCACATGTTCCCTTATAAAAACAAAATGAGAGAACGGCTTTTGGTTTTACTACAGTGTACTTACAGGAGTTATCACACAGAGAGATGTCAACTCAGATTGAAGCAAATCCAACAGTGACTCCCCTGTCCCTATGTTGGGATCCGTCATTATTGCAAATATTAATCCTGAAGTCTACACAGTAAATGTACGTCTAATGCTTATTTAAAAATGCTTATTGATAATTTTTCAAGCTGAAATCGACATCTAGCAGTTTTGGGGCCTATTTTAACAATCAAAGCCAGTTTTGCTTATTAAATGGCACAAAAAAGGTCAAAGCACCAACGGGCGCTCAGATGGACGCAGGTGCATTTGCTATTTAAATGTCAGCCCTGGACGGGAAAATGACAAATGCATCAGTCTGACGCTTGTGATGCACCTTGCACCATGGGAATGATGGGGACCACGGTGTTTATGCATTGTTGTGATCACTACCTACTAGTTTTAACACAGAGAAATAAAAGAAAATGGAGAAGATGGGGGTGGAATCAAATGATGGAGACAGAATGGAGTGTAACAGAGGAAAAGAAGGGCTGTGAAGAGTG
Organism: Hippoglossus hippoglossus; assembly: GCF_009819705.1. Lineage (NCBI taxonomy): Eukaryota > Metazoa > Chordata > Actinopteri > Pleuronectiformes > Pleuronectidae > Hippoglossus > Hippoglossus hippoglossus. The sequence goes on from NC_047157.1 coordinate 20,757,903, forward strand.
TTGGCGGACGACAGGGATCAGGGTCGTTAAGTGAACCCTTAATGGAGGATAAATTAGTGGACTGAGAGGTCAGCTAATTAAGGTGACTCAGACTAGCATAATTCTAACTTAATAATTCATCATCTTTTTGTTAATTATTCATTAAAAAACTGCTCACGGCCAACCTCCTTCAGTGAAGGCAGAAAAACACACCAGCACCGCACCAACTACATGAACAGGCACATACACATAGGAGAAAATGAATAGACCTACACAGAGTGTACTGTGTGCAGAGGAAGAATACTTCTTTAGATTAAATCCTGGAGGTAATTAAGCTGAAGATAATTGAAATGATTTCAGTTTGCACAGCAGCATGAAGCTTTGACATCGTAAATAGTAATAGTATAGTAAAAGCATCTCCTTGACCTTCCACTTCTTAATAAAAAAGCCAGAATAAAAGACCTTTAGAATTATATAAATCAAACAATTTGTTGTCTCGTCATTTCAGCAAAAAAGAAACTACGCCTATTAACATGATGCTCAGCAGTAATTACTTCTGGATCTCTAATACATCTGAAAAGTGTCTTCATTGTTGGTTATGTTCAGTGCCTATAACTAATCATATTGTGATGCAGTTCCAGCTCCAGTTTATAAACTTTACACAACTTCTCTCATGTATAATTATGTGCTCCTGAGCCGCCTGACACATTCAGTGGGAGAAAGTTCTCCTTTCTCTTTGGAGTTTCTACTCCCACGTCAACGTTTAGGTGCGTTCCATCACATTTCCAGTCCCGACGCCAACACAAACACGCACGAGCTGCGACGAATTTAAAACTTCTCTATTATCGCAAACAACCCGAGCGCAGCATCTGATAGATGATTCAAAAAAGTTTCGAGGAGGATCGTGAACCAGAGCAAACTATTTAGAATTCAGGCCTCACTTCGCATAAAATATTATATTAACAGTATCAGATTCTGAGGCTTCACCTTTATTTGACTGCACTGGCACAGCGAGGCCCCCCCATCTCTGCTCACATCCACTCTCCCCGTCTCATTTTCCTCCACACGTTGTCTCCGATAAGTAATGTAATCTCGGAAAAGGTTACGTCTCTAAAACAGGGCAATCATATTAAGCACTAATGGATACATAAAATCAAGAGCTCATAGGTGATGATTAATCAACTTCTGAAATGCACTGGGTTTAAATCAGTTTAGACTGAATTAATCCCCAACCAGCCACTGTTCTTCTCCTCTGGGCAATTTAGTGAGAAAATACAATTATGGCCTCAGAGTTACACCTCGCTGGTTCATCTCACCTCTGTTTTCCTCCAGTGTGCCAAACCCTGCCTGCATGACTCAGTATGCAGCTCCCGCAGCCGGCGCGCAGTAGTGACATGATTAAAAACGGAAAAATGTACCAACTCCTGATGGAACATTTGAAGCAATACATGTACGATCAAGTGTTGTGTATCTATACTCAATTCAGTAGATTAAACTCAGAAAAATATATATTTTTAGGGCTTTTTCCAGCCCACAACTCAGGTTAAGACAGCTGCTGCGGAGTGAGAGGATTGAAACCATACTTTTGGAGCCAAGAGAGAAAAAGGCTGTGTTCCCGTCTGGCATGTATCACGTAGTTCGAAGGCTGGGGGTTATTCTCAGGGTTCTGTCTTCCTCATGCTACCCGAACTAACTCTGGCAATGTAAAGACACACATTTCCCACACATTTCCTTTACCCGCTCAGCCATTACACCAGAGATGTGCCCCTCTCGGCCTCAGTGCGGAGCGGGTCAGGATCCAGAGCTCTGCCCCAGGAAGAGCTCACAATATCTTTGATCCCACCCATGTGACCATATGCATATATGTGTGCGTGCGTGCGTGTGTGTGTGTGTGCGTGTGTAATGTTTGTACAAGTTTACAACGAAGTTACACGGCTTAATAATACATGTAGGGCAGTGGGTTGCCCAGGGAGAAGAGGCATTTCAACATAAATCCTTTGACCATAAATCCTCATAACAGCCTCAAACTGGCTGACCATCCCTACATCAGCACAGTGGTCAATGCAGATGATGCGTCTCAGGTGATGTAAATCAAAAATTTAATTCATAATTAATTTGAAATTAATCTCCGTCTTTTTATTACCAGCAGTTTATGAGATAAATGACGAATGTGTTAAAAGATTGTTTTTTAAGAAAAGTCTTTCCTGGATTGGAGTTGGGCAATAAAACAATAACAATAATCACTGCCAGTGTTTCCCCTGTTTTACCAGCGGGGGCAGTCCGGCCAATGGGTTTAAATACACGTCTCATAAACTCTAGAGCCAATCAAACAAACACAAAGTAAACTTCAAGTACCGTACGTGTCCTAATTATTTCTGATAATAATGTACACAACGTATAAGGGAACTGTGACATATTTTTTAAGTATTCTATATACTTAAAAATGTAGCATGTCATGAACTCACAGATGATGAGAGAGAGGAGGAAGATCTGCTGCTTTCATGTTGTATAGTGTAAGTATTCAAAAGTCAGTTTTTTCAATAAATGGACTGCGTGTTTGAGTTTTTTGTTCGAATCTGAGCGAAAGTAGAATTTGGAAATATAATAATGTGTATTAGCTTTTTTCTTCTTGACATCAAGAATGGCTTTAAGGATTTCTTGGAACGGGGAGCTGACATGGTTTGTTAAAGAGAGAATGGCAGCCAGACAGACTCACACACTCACAGCATCACAATCATTACATTTCTAAGATTTATATGAATGTCCTCACTTCTCTCTCTCACTATATATATATATTTCTATTCCACCTCCATCTCGAGTGCAGTCCTTCCATCAGGCTGAAATCCACAGGATGTTCCGAGCTTGTTCTCATCACCACAAGAATTTTAAGGCTGTCCAGAGCAGCACTGGACTCCTGTTGGACGATCACACGTGTATTTGTATGCAAATGTCCACAAGTGTGTGTGTGTAAATTGGTGTAAATCACACTTACTCTTTATTGGTTGCTATTCTGTCAATGTGTTACTGGGATGGGAGAGTGCGTGCTCGAGTGTGTGCTCATTCTGTCAGTCTGGTTCCCGTTCTCTCAGATGCCCACTGAGAGAAGTAAAATCCACTCAGGGAAACAAATAGCCCCCCTGTTGTGAGTGTGAAGTGGCCATAAAGAGAAAGGGCCCAGTGAGAAACAAAGGATGGAGAGAGAGACAGAGAGAGAGAGAGAGAGAGAGAGAGAGAGGTACAATGTGTGCTCTCGCTCTCCTCCATCATCCATCCATCCATCCTCACAACTCCCCTCTACACATGAACAGTCTCTTCTCGCTGCCTTTACCTCCGGCCCTCATCTGCATGGCTCTTCATGAGAAAACATCCCCGCACGGAAATTAATTTCACTATCAATGAATATACGTAGAACTGTGAAGGAAGGAAGGATCTCGCCGCGGATTCCATTTACCCTTAAGAAAACTCCATAACTCAGCTCCGGCTCGCTTTGAAACACGCAGATAAAAGCACGTACGGTTGAGTTAGGAGGTTTCCGCCCCGGCTTACGCTTTAGCCCTGCTGTTACACCCACTGTGTCCGTCCCTTTGTACCTAAATCCATATTCAAATATTGGGGGATTTATGGGTATTGATGTTTTTAACCTCTTTCTGCTGACATATTAGCATTAAATATAGCATTCTGGGTAATGAGACGAAGAAGTTAAACATGAGGCAATGAGAGAGAGAGAGAGATAGACACTGCAGATTAAGGGTGCATTGCTGTGTCTGAGCTTCATAGGCACATAAGCTTGATTCATGCAAATCAATGTGGCTGTCAGCGTCCTGGACGTGGCCACAATGGCCCCTTTATGCCGGGTGAGGCTCAGCACTCTTCTTGATGGCTACAGGGCAATAATTATTGAACATATCCGGCCAATGTGCTGCGTCTCTGGATAACTGTCAACCCCCCCCATTTAAATGACAGCGGCTCGATAAAACTGGAATGTCACATAAAAATGTAGCTTTGCTTCAGCTTGCAAACTGTGCGTGCACACACACACAAACACAAACTGACACACACACACTGACTTGCCTCTCATTGACTCCTGTTTTAAATTCCATTCTGTCAGCTCTCTGAGCATGGCTAAACAGCAGCAAATGAATTCAGTAGGTGGTGATGTGTGTCGGGTACTGCATGTAATAATGCATATTAAATTCAATAATTGGACTCTAATTAGAGAAGGTAATAAAGTCGACTCAGAACTCTCACGTCTCTGAGCAAACTAGGCAGAAGTTCTCCCTCGATCGTCGTTTGAAGGTGGAGGAGAAGCACCTCAGATCAAATTCTACTTTGAATGCCTGCTGGAGGTGAGCGCTCAGTTTTCACTCTCAGCTTTTGTCTGTTTCATGAAGAGAGACTGTAGCCATCAAGAGAAGTGGCAACGTGTGATGTCGAAGGACCCCGGGTAACAGCGACGTGTCGATCCGCTGTCACTTCAGCGTCTCATGACTGTTAAAACTGTACGAGATGAAGTGAACATCCACAACAGACATGATCATCTATTCAAACCTGTCAGAATCAGCCACAGAGGCTCCAATGATCACACTCCACTAAAGGTGTTAATGAGAAAGTGTTTTCTTTTCCTTTTTAAAAGCATCATTAGCACCAGGCGTCGCAGTATAACACCGTGCACGCAGGAGCGCCATATCCTTGTGAGAAGACGTATTACAGCCCAAACGAATGGGAAACTAATGGAGTGACGCTGGCAGTGTTTGGGCCGTTGTATGGACTGTGCACCTCATATACTACTCAGCTCACTTTCTTTCTGTCAGCAGTAAAATGCTAACACCTTCTGCACCATGTCCCAGATTTGGACCATTTGCATAAACTGCCATCTTAAATTATTCACAGCTGCTGTCTTGGCTTTTTCTGACTAATTATATTTTCGGCTCCTTTGCTTTTCGCGCTAACATTTAGACAAAGAAGAGAGTCCCGACACAAGCACCTGCACACATCGGCAAGAAAACTGCAAACGCGTGCAGGTGACGCGCACGTTCAGCACCACAACACTTCAACAGTTTTCTGAGTTGTGTTGATGGTTATTTTTCTAACTTTGCTACAATTCCTCCACTGCCCTCCACTTGAATTTGTTATTCTTCCTAGATTTTAGTGAATTGGCAACATGAACATTTAATCAGCTCATTGTCTACAGAACGTTTTTTTTATCTGTTTTCTGAGTTCATTTTTTGGAAGGTCAGCGGCAAACTTGAGGTTTGCTTCAACAAATGTACAAAACTAGAGAACAACCAGAAACATTCCCCACAAGTGAACTTTCAGAACTCTGCCAGGACTCAACCTCTGCCAGGCCTTTGCTACGAGTTTCAAAACAGAGACGGCATCTTTTAACACGCCACTTTGTCGGGGCCAGAATAAATCAAAAGGGGTCTGAAAGTACTACAGGCTTCAAGTTTATAGTTTCAAACCAGACTCATTCGATTTTGTTACAATAAAAGTACTAGTGAACCAATATGTTCTCCCACAAATGTTTGGAGAGACGGTCATGTTCTCCTCTCCCAAGGCTGTTTGTTTCCTCTACCAATAATCAAAGCATCAAAACATGGGGTAATGCAAAAGTTTGTAACTGGAAGGTTATTTCCAGTCAGCTTTGTAATTCAACCCCTATAATTCCCTACATAAACACAAAAAAGCAAACTGGAACAAACACACAGGCCTTTGCCACTTAGCATTTATTCAACTCCTAAACAGCATAAGCGCCATCATCATTTAAAGCAGGCCCGTGCTATTGTTGCTAACAATGTGCCAGACTTATAATCTCTTTAAGACCTCAGCGTTTTCTCCCCCCCGCTCCCTGATATATCTCATTATCAACTAATCTGAATTCAATAGTTGAATTCGACAAAACTTGACAATTCCCTCATTACTATCATGTCCTCCTCATCCCTCCGAGCAAACACTGATACTTTCATTAAAACGCATTAGGTGTTGCATCCTTCCTTCCTGCTCCTTTTCATTCCTCTTTCCTCTCTCTTGGGTGTGTGTGTGTGTGTGTGTGTGTGTGTGTGTGTGTGAGTACATATATGTGTATGTGTTGTACATTTTCATATTATATTCTTTGATAGTTAATCAGTTAATCCCACACACACAACCAGAGACCAGCAGCTCTCAATATATTAACGCTTACTTCACTCAGTATGTGAGAACAAAGAGAAAGCAAACTATCCTATGATCTCTCCTGTGATCTCTCATACAACTTTCAGTTTCGACTCCGGCAGATCACACGCCACAGATTCCCTTTCTGTCGTTTTAAACACAGTCTGATTATAGACTAAAAAAGGGGCCATGAGAACGTTTGGAGAAACCACAACTTATAGAAATGTAGGAATGAAAATATCTCCAGGTATGTATCGTGTCACGTGGATCGAACCCTGGCTCTGTCCTCCCCATGTTCCTTTCTCTCACTCCGTCTCTCTAGTCATTTTAACCTCAGGAGCCGTTTGGCTGAATAACTATTTCTACATTAACATATTGTATTGCCTGCTCACCTGCTTTGTTATGCAGCAACCAAGCAACAGTATTAAATATTAATTTAAATCCCAACCGTTGACGCGGCGAAAAAGAAAAACCTTTACTTTACTTTCTGCATCTCAGATCTATATAAACGTCGGAGCAGCACAGAGGGCAGTTAGAAGAGAGGTGAGTGAGAGCCGAGCGTGAAATCAACTCAATAAATCCTACTGTTTACCATTGATGACACCCATGTATCTCATTCATCAGTCTGAATCCATCACTTGGTGTAAAAATATGTCTGGGCCTGATGATGAAGCTGCTGATGTTTGGAGCAACAATAACCTTGTGTGACTGAGTGATTGAGTGCGAGCGGTGTTCTCTCATGGCTACAGGTCGCGGGGCTATCTCCCTCTGAATCGCATTTTGTTTTGGACCAAATATTCTCTCCAGACATAAAGACTGACACTGACATGATCCTGAATAAGTTGCTCTTTCTCCCTTACGAGGCCTCGCTCAGGCTGACAAACGTATTGATTTCGCAGGGCTGCCCAGTTTTCCCCCTCAAAGGATGTTTTTACAAAAGGCTTGTGAAATTGAGGTGTGACCGGCAGGATTTTTCTATCGGAGCCGGAATCCGTGGACGAGCCGTCACTGTTGTAGCTGTTCCACTGTAAACATCCTTTCACACTACAGCCTGTGTGGGAGTCGCGTTGCCAGATCCTCCAGCGCCTCTCTTGTCCTTGTGTCACAACACTCATTAGAAATATGCTGGATTTGTGTCTCCGCGCATTTTGTCGCCGAAATCCAGTGTGACTGTCGGTAACCCTCGCAGACGGATGAGTGGCGGACTGTGTAATGCCGTCTGTAATGTCATACGATTACAAATCTTTGTGATAATACTAAATGCTCAGTATGTGACGGAAGATCCTGCGGCAAAATCTTGAGACCCTTAAGGGATCGGAGAAATGAAGCGGTCTTCTTCGTTTACTCACCGTGTTCATGTCTCCATGAGGATGAACGACAGCTGATGTTACACTTTGTCATTGTTAACTTTGAGCCAGACCTTTAGATTGCCAGTTATAATTGGACACACACACACGTTGGTGATTGATGGAGAGAGGGGGGAGAGAGCAGAGCTTATTTTCTATCTCTATTGTACCTCTACCTCTATCACACAAACCATGATACTTTCATACGCCATATAAATAGGAATATTTACAGCAAACAAATGGGACCCTGTGCATCTCTTAATCACCAAGTCCCAATAGTCCCCTCTAATTCAATCAACACACACTTCTTATATCTTGTATCAGTCCAGTGTTTCCTCTATGTTCATTTTGCAGCGGCGGCCCAGTAGCCTTGTACCGTGCTGGATTACCCTGCTGCATGTCCTCCCTCCTCACTCCCCCCCCGAACGTTAACATTAACCAACAATAATAATCACAAGTTATTAGGACCTGAGAGAACTTGAAGTTTGCTTTGATTCGCTCGAGTGTTTACAAGACACGAATTTAAAACACATTGGAAAAAAAGTTCAACATTTAGCACTTGGTCGGCCCGGAGAGAAATCCCAGGGGAGACGATGCAGTCCCCTAATACACCAGATTATTATTATTATTAATATCCATAGGAAATTCATGAAAATGTATCTCATAATGTTAAAGAAACTGGAAAAACAGTTCCTGGATCCGCCCCCTGATGCAGATCTGCAACGAAATGTAACTTGAATTCATTTTAACAAAGCACCGTCCCACAATGTTAAAGAAAGTGATTAAAGAAAATCCAGAAACCCATTTTGGTTTGGATACACACCAACATTTAAGTGATCCTTTCTTCACTCATTGTTCCTCCCAGTGGTTTATTCATAATCCTGCTTACAAATAAACAAGTCAACAAACCCAAAAGGAGTTGGCACATGTAATAAATCTGAGCAGAACCTTCCTTCCATAAGGGAAGAAGGCTGCCTGACAAAAAGTCACACGCTTGTAAATATGAACCGTTTTCTAACACACACCAAAGTATGACAGCTCCGTTCATTAACTTGATAATGTGTAAATTTTACCTTCTACCAGATAATGGTCGCAGTTTAGTTTCTGAACCAAAATATCATAAAGTGCTGCCGCTCACTCTTTAACAGTCTGTTCCACAATGATCACACACACCGCTGTGTTCCTTCATGCGAACAACGGAGAGACTCTAAAAGAGTGAGGTGCAGGAAAATGAAAATGTAGCATACATTGTAATGCCCCCCCCCCCCCCCACACTCCCGTTCCCCAGCTAATAACTACGCTGAATGTGCTTTCTCCGGGGAGTCTTTCTAACCTTTACCCCTCCCTAAATAATAGCTCTATTGCCAGCTAGTTCCAACTCTGTAATCTAAATATAATTGGAGGGGGAGCACCGCTTCCTTAGCGGGGAATACTGTAGGAGTCTTTATAGCTGGTATCTTCAAATTAAACCCTCCCTGCTGCACGCTGCATCTGATCAGCACGGCCTTCAAAAGAAAGCCCGCGCTCCCGTAGCTGTGATATCGTCTGCGGGATCTTGTCACATTAGTCTTATTGTGCACGGCCGTCGGCATTTCACTCTCACCTGCATTAATAATATGCATCGTGGAGTTTGTGCAAGTAGATGATATCTGCACGGTTACAGTCAGAGCTGATATTTAATTGCATCAGGAGACATGATATTCAGAGTTCTCACTCAGAAATTGATGCATATAGATCAGTAATAATTCAAGCTCCCTGCCACCATTTTCTTGAGAGTTAATTCTGTTCCTGTACCCGCTGATTCCTTCTCATTTCACAAGAATGGTGTTAATGAAACACAACTATGAGGACATTCTTTTTTGTAAAACCCAGGAAGCTTCCCTTGGATTGTAGGATTGCATTTTGCTCTGGCCAGAACACAACAGCCTGACATTTCAGAATCGAAATAGTCATCATAGCACCACAGCTGTAACCATGCGAAGGCACTGGGTGCGTGAATCGCTCCGTGCTGAGCTCCTCTGGCAGTGACGGCTGGATTGTTGCTGGAGGAGCTGGAGACAACAGCGATGGGAATGGGAATAGTTAGAGGACCAAATAGTAAATGCAACTCTGTGTCTCCCACTGATGAAAGACCTTAGAATCATGACAGTGTGGCTGCTGTCATTTCATTAGCAGCCTGTCTTCCATTTGCACAGATACACCTGTAAGGAAAGCCATGGAGAGTGTGTTACTTTTAAGACATTATCATCTAGAATTGCACTCAGTGGAGCGTATACCTCCACCGAAGCCTCTTAAATTCAATCAAGCTGCACCAAATTGAACACACTTATAGAAATCAGTCCCCTCAATATGCCTGATTTTTTAAAAGGTTCAAGAACTAGTCCCTGGGAAACACCAATGGGATCTTCCCCGACTCACACAGCATCCTTCCACCAAGTTCCCTGCTAATCAGTCCAGTTGTTTTTGTGTAATCTTGCTTATAAACAAACTAACTAACAAATGCACAGGGGTGACAACATAACCTCCTTGGTGGGAGAGATGAGGAAGGTGTAAAGAGGGTAATGGGTTTTTTTTCCGTCGTCGTGCAGGTGTGAATTACTGTTTACTGCGTGTGTGTATTTCCTGAAACTATCGAGTTGTCACTTCTATTGCAGGTAACACTGCACGTGCACGTGTGGCCCCATCAAAGCAAGCCACAACAAGGCCATCCAATCTGCTGGACTCTTTCCATCATGTACCTAAACACATAAGCTACAATTTCCCCTCAACCAGCTCTCTTCTCGGCCCAGAATCGATGGCCGTCGTGACTTTCCTCTGCTGTTAGCGTTGACATTTCTTGGCCCTTTGCTTCCTTTGTCATTTCCTCTGGGGAGTTTACCGATGTAGGAGACAGAGCGAGCGAGGGAAGAAGAAAAGACAGATAACCGAGGAGGATGGGAAATGAGCCATTTCTTTTAATGAAATACATATTTTTTCTCTTACCTGGTTTGAAAAGAAGTCAGCGAGGTGGGGGACACATGTGGAAGAAAAGAGGTTTCTGTTAAGAATACGTTTAGAAATGCAGAAATACATAAAAGAAAAAACATAGGTACATGGTCAAAATGCATTCAGTTTTGTTACATTGGTTTTCTCTCTTGAAAGTTGCATGGGCAGCTGAACACGGGCAACATCAATACAGTAAAAGATCAAGCCCCGCGTTTTCAGCTCTCTCTCTTTTCGCTTGTTGCTCTCTCTCTCTCTCTCAGTTCTTCTCTCTCTCTCTCTCAGTTCTTCTCTCTCTCTCTCTCAGATACTTTCAAACGCACAGATAAGTAACTGGAAACGGTCTCGTACCTCGCACACATATTCCTGAACAGATAACGCTCTGCAGAGGCTCTCCTCCAACAAAATATCTCCATGTCCTCTGGCACAAACAAGCAGGCACCAGAACAGCAGAAAGTACCCGTGTGAATAATGTATAATCGGCGATTTCAAAATTCCAGCGCAGTGTGCGTACTGTATTGTTACTTTCTGTCACGACAGATTTTTCGGGTTGCCCCATTAGCTGGCACTGGACAGATTGTGATTTACATTGTGCAGCCATGCAGCACTGCTCTCAAGCCTGGACAGAGGGCTAATGGAGGCACACACGGCTTTTATTAGCTGTGAAATCCAATGGCATCAAATATTAAACACTTCATTACGGAGGACTGCTCGTCTTGTTCCACAGAACAGCCACTTAAACCTACAACGGCCACGAGAAAATAAAGAGAAAAGGAATATGCGATGACAGCCATAATTACTGGAAATCTATTTCATAAGATGTGTTTGTGATGGGAAATTGCCGTGTGTGTGTGTGTGTGTGTGTGTGTGTGTGTGTGTGTGTGTGTACTGTATACGTGCGTATGGGTGCATGCTAAAATGTGTTTGCACTCAGCGGCATGTCAGCAAACATAATGTTGTGCGTTAATAATTAATCCTTCTATATCAAAACAACAATAGTTTTCTCAGTGGACACATAGGAGAGTGTGTTTAATAAAATGAAATGTTCCCATTACATCTGACATCAAAGCCTGTTGAACTCTGACTCGGCAGCTTATGCCAACAGTGGGCAGTGGTGAGGAGACAGAGGCAGGAAGGAGAAAGAGAGGGGGCGGCTCACAGAGAGAGAGAGAGAGAAAGAGATAGATAGAGAGATAGAGAAAAGAATGGACAGACAGCCAGAGAATGACACAGGGAATTGGAGAAGAACCAGACAGGCGGTCGTCAGGGCGCATGAGTGACAGCCTCAGCGACGACCTCTGAATGATTTATCCCTGGACATGCTTCTGTCTATCAGAGCATCAGGGGCCATTAACATCAGAGGAAGCAGCGAGTGGAGCCTCGTCTCGTCTGCCATTATTTAAAAGCTGACCCTCGGGATGGAGGGACAGAAACGTTGCCTCACTACCAGAGCCGCCCTGTCCTGTCCTCCAGTACTGTATGCGCACATTTCTCGGAGGGACACTTAAACGGCCTCAGCGTTTTTTTGTTTCCTCATACAAAAGGATCAAAACCTTCGCAGCACACAACTTTAATCAATTGTAATCTGGTCCACCTTGACCGTTGTATCATAGAGCCTGAGGAGCCGTATTTTACTTTAAAAAGCACCAGGGCCGCACGCTGACTCCCAAGTGGGATTGTTATTCATAGAGGTTTGTTTCCAGCACCTCTTATTTGTCTGCTACAGCAGGGGTTAAGGCTCACTCAGAAAAACAGCCTGCGAAGAAGCACAAAGAGTTTCACTTTGCTCGCACCGAGAGGAAGCTGGCGTGCAATTACTGCAGTTGTTTTATTCATTAATGCACTTTATTTTATTGAAAATAATTTTAAGCGCTTTGGCCTTTTAGTCTCAAACAAAAGTGCGGCAAACTGTGCCAAGATTGAGAGCAACCCCAGCAGCTGTGGAGTCGACCATCGAAAGACCACTTTTCTGTAGATGTACAAATGAAGGAGAGCGGCTCAGAGGAAAAGAAGAGCTGAAATCCTCAGTCTCAGATTCTCGAGACAACACAATCACAGATTGTGATAAAGCGTGTTCTTTTAATGGGATGTTGATGGAAATGTATTAACCTAACGCCGGTATTGGCCAATGTTTGCCTTGTTTACCGTCTTCGGCCGGTATCCACAAATAAGATAACGTTCACTGATGGCAGAGGCCAGTGTTGATTTGTTGTGTTTGCAGAGTGATATCAAGATATTGACCGGCACATACTGATTTTATACTTTATCATTTAGGGTCACGCCGCGTCTCTGTCCTCTGCTCCGCCTCTGTCTACACACACACACACACACACACCGTTTGTCCCCAAATAAACTCTATGACACACACACACACACACACACACACACACACACACACACGCACACGCAGAGCAAAGAGGCTGCTGTGGACACAGTGAGCCAGGTAGAGTGAAGATAACCTGAGTTGACGACAGCGACGCTCGTTACCGTCATTGTCGTTAAGTACGTTTCACAGGACCACGCCAAACTGGTTACACAGGCTAAAAGCAAATCCTTAGAAAAAGCTCAAATTAAAATTAATTTAGACTTGCATCCTAGATTCAGGTAAACTTCTTGTGAACGTACAAGCTGAGACGAGGCTGCCGCCCTCTCTGTGCCTGTGTCACCTGCAGGCAATGAAGCACATCAGCAGCAGAGGGATGGAGGACAGAGGACAGGAAGAAGGACTGACTGATGTCTGTGTTCCTCAGTCTCTTCAAACTTCACTCAGCATTTTGATGTCAGGAATATTCTTTATTTTAGTGACCTTTTGGTTTCATTGAAATCGTCCTCACTGTTTTAAGTATTATTTTTGCCATATTTATGCAATTTCTTCTTCTTTTTTTTTTCCTAATGCTTCTGAATGTATTCTTTGAAAATACTTCTTTAATAATAAAAATAACTGAAAGGCTTTTGGAACAATTATTTTTCCACAAAAAAAATCTTTGTCATGTGAAAGACAGTAACATTGAAGGTTGTTTCGTAATTTATAATCAAATGTGTGCTCTTTCAAACTTTGGGACTTTAAAAGTTTTAATTGTAATTTAATGTTTCTCTGTTTCAATGGCAAAAGGGGAAACAAATAACACAAATAAACAAACAACAGCCGTATCAGCTCAGAATTTTACAATCAGTGCAACCCTAATTAAAACAGTAATAGGATCACAGCCATTACGCCCCAGGGCAAAGGAGAGATGGAAACACTTGAGATCAGAAGTGACGAGAGGAGGAGAGAGGTGAAGTACAGATGGAGGCAGAAAGGCCAAAAATCCAAGTTGATCGTTGTCCCAGAAGCCTGAGTTTTAACCCCGCCCCCCGTGAGAGTGGCAGATTCAGTCACAGTGCAAATGAAAGATGGGGTTAAGCAGAAGGAGAAAGTATTTAGGATTGAATTAGCCCTGCCTCTCCTTGTTAGAGCGGTTCAGGGCTGACAGGTGCAGGGGAAGGCAGGGAGGCCGGGCGGCACATACATCCTCTCTCTGCCGTGGCAGGTGACGTCCCAGCCACATGCAACAATATCAGGTGGGAGAGCGAAGACGATATCTGCAGAGGCTTGTTTACAACCATCAGCGTCCCTGATTGAATTACCCCCGTCGAAATGAATACACCTCTCGGAATCTGAATAGAAGGGCAGTCACACTTAAGGTATCTCACTGCACCACATGTCAAATTAATTGTGTGTAACTTCTCTCAGGTCATGCCCTTGAATCACAGCAATCACCAGACCCCGACCTTTGAATCAAACCCAAAAAGTAAAAGAAGCTAAATGTCACAGTTCTACTTTAAAAGGAGGTCAAACTTTCCTCACCTGAGCTGAGCCGTGACGTGGACATGAGGGAAGAGACCTGATGCCAAAAGTCACTGGCACAGTTTGAACATTTTAACACTTAATCACTTAATTCCGAAGTGAACTACATATGGACAATCGGACCTATAACCTGGGGAGGTAGTGGATTATGACGGTGCACTTCAATGAATAATTTGGACAGAGCCAATAATGAAGTCATAAACAAGCTTCATCCCATGCCCCCTCAGATCGGTGAGGAGCAAGCAGAGATAGCAACCATTGATTTTCTCCACGGCACTGGATGTTCCGTGGATCTTTTTCTGCAGACTGCCAACTGTGTGCATCAATACCGACGTGCCTTGCTTCACCAATGGCACCCTTCAAAAAAGGCGGGAGGAGGCGCGAGGCCAGGGTCATCCTAGAAGACGTTACCGGCCCCGGTTTGCGGTCGATGAGAAAACTTTGTGTCTTCGAGCTGATAACAATTGTGTATATGTGCTTATTTGAAAGAAGTGAGAGACATTGACAGAGACGTCACGAATGAAGTGTGAGACTTGATAGAGAACAGGTTTTTCTGTGATGGGCTGGTGATCTAGATGATCCTCTAACTTAAACACAACCCAACTGGATAAACTATTCTAACTATTTAAAATGCAGTGATTTACATTTACAAGTAAAAAAGAAAAACATGTCACACAATGGACACAATGTATTTTTGTTAAATTCTGAATGTAATGTATTTCAAAAACTCCACAGGGCATGAGAGCCTTTATTTTGAAATTCAGTTATTGTAGATACATAAATGTATTGTAGCTGCAAATAAAATAAAATGTTACTGTCCATGGAAATCGTTAATCATATTTTCTAGTTTTCTTTCTTTATATTTTATCTTTTCCTGCTCAATAGTGACTTGTTATTGTGTGTGTGTGTGTGTGTGTGTGTGTGTGTGTGTGTGTGTGTGTGTGTGTGTGTGTGTGTGTGTGTGTGTGTGTGTGTGTGTGTAGGTGGCTTTAGTGTCTCCAGCTGTGCCAATGAGAATATGGACATCTTCCATTAGATCCCTAATAAAGCTCAACCAGGTAAAACAGTGCTGTCTAATCAACCCTGTCACTAAACACATCACCGCCGCTGTTTACATTTTCAATTAGGGCTCTTAAGCTTTGTGCGTGTGCATGTGCGTAAATCGGAACCAATCACCTGTGCAGGTCGCGGTGCACGGCGCTCACAGGGTAATCATGGGACTGTCGGTGACACGCCAGCTCTGATGGGCATCTACCATTAATATTTATGGTTCTTTAAATCAGCCCCACACTGAGCCCTTTGACAGCAATCACCCCGGTTCTTTGTTTTTTTTTAATATCCACATCCAGATCAATTCTGATTAGCATTTCAAGCCCCTGGTGGAGCCAAGCACACGAGCAAACTTCTGCTTGTGCTCAGAGATGAAGAGAGCCAGAGAGGGGAGGGGGGGGGGGGGGGAGTAAAACTCAATTAACGCCACGTTAATCCAGGAAAATGAAATGTTTGCCATCCAACAACCAAAGTGGAGAGAAATTGACGTCTTGTTCTTAAATGACAACAATGGAGGTGACGCTGCCGGGACTTGAAATAAGGAAAAAGATTCCAGAGCAAACAATGAAAAGCCAGTGGAGCAGTCACATGGCGAGTCACATGCCAGCAGGAGACGCAGATGTAAAAAAAAACAGGACAAAAGTACCTGGGTAGGAATTTGCATGTCTGTATTGTTGATATGAGAAGTGACATTTTCTGGCATTAGAGGTAAGCTTCATAGGCTCCTGCGAGCTCGCTCTCTTCTCCACCACCGCGGCGCTGCCATTTTATAAACCTTTGTGTGGACTGAGCTGCTTTTGTCTTCTCCAAAAAGACAAACCAATCTGCTTATCTCGAAATCCAGAGGGAGCGCAGGCGTTTGTTTCTGCAGATCGAAATAATACGCAGGAGAGGATAGTAACCTTCGGAACGAGTTGAGCGGGTGGGAGGAGGCAGATTATGTGACAACGTGTGTGCGTGTCTGTGTGTGTCTCTGCATCTGTGTTACCGAGTGTGTTTATGTGCAAGAGAAAGCCTCTGCCGGCCTTGAGGCGCCCCCACAGATGTTCATTTGTAGTGACAGCAAGGTTTGTTCTCTCTGTGTTCCCATTTATCACACTGAGCTGATTGTATGGCTGTGGCCAGATCCCACGGAGAGGACACAATCACCGCCACGACAGATATGCGTGAGTAAGCAATACAGCTCTGTGAATTTACAGACATAATCTATCAGCCTGGATCAGCGAGTCCTCACCGAGAGAAACGAACACTCAAGCAGAGAGGGGCTCCCGACCATGTCCTGAATATGGAGCGTTAATTTGCTCCTTTTTTTACGATGCATCATTAATGAGGGATGCACTGAAAGGTTTGAGATAAACCTTAAAATTCATTCTCGTTCCCCCGGGCTCCACATGTGGAAAAGTCATCTGAAAAACAAACAAATGATCGACACGAGCTGGTATTCCAGAAGAAAGGAGGAACGAGCTGGAAGGAGTGGGTAGGAGCGACTCCTATGGGGAACGAAATGCTCTTTGCGGCTTTAGTGAAAATAATGACTCACCAAATGGAGCACTTTAAGGAAATTCACACTCAACTCTCTTGGCTCTCTTCCTTTTTCATTCTCTCTCTCTCTCTCTCTCTCTATATATATATATATATATTTCTGTCATCTCCACTTCCCTCTCGCTGCTCGCTCCACTCTCACATTGTCTCTTTGCCTCCCATCAGGAAAATCACAAGGCTCCAAAAAACGACTCTCATCGCTCACACTCTTGAGTCTTGAGTCTGCTCACTCGTTTGCACCTGCATATACACCGATAGAGATCCCCAGTGTGAGTCTTGACCTTTTCACATGAGTCATGTTTCCCATAAATATCTTCTTTTGTGTACTTGCTTTTCAAAGTGTCTATACGTGTACTTGTCTCTGTCTGTGTTGCGTGTGTGTGTGTGTGTGTGTGTGTGTGTGTGTGTGTGTGTGTGTGTGTGTGTGTGTGTGTGTGTGTGTCTCTATCTCTCCGTGTTTCGCTGCAGAGTTGACCTTTCCATCCCTGCTTTGTCCCAGATTAGAACTGACACCACCCTCTGCTACAGACCAAACTGATACACACACTGACACCAACACACACGCACACACACACACACACAGACAGACAGACAGACAGACAGACACACACACACACTTGCAGGATAAAAAGTCGTGCATGCAGACACATTCAGGCCGGTGTTGACAGGTGAAAATCTCTAAAATGTCACATGTTTAGGACCTCTTTCTAAACCTGATTAAAAACACCTTTTGACATTTAAACATTTCCAAAAGAGGATTCATAAGAGGCCGAATCATTTTCTCAACTCACAGACAAACGTGTGAGGGTTCACAGACTTCATCCGCCTGGCTTCATTTCTGGATAGTGAATCCTGTGGATCTTTATTTACAGTCTATGCTCAATACGCTGTAAATGTCAATTTCATGTTGGTGCTAGAGGAAAAGTCGTAACGTGTCACAGACGTCATCAGGAGTCGTCCTGAGGGGGATGTAAAAAAACATAGAAAATTAACCACGGTTAATAGCACTTATGAAAAACAGTCAGTAAACTTTATCCTCTGGAGACCATGAAAGTCTGTACAAAAGCCAGTCCATTCGATAGTTAAAGGGATTTTTCAGTTTGGACAAAAAGAAGATGGCCATGTATTCACATCTATTCAAATTTATACCTCAAGTAGTAGCTTAAAAATATGGAAATCCCAAATGTGGAGACATGTGATTTTCACTGGGCAACAACAATGTATAGATTCACTTGTTATATTGTCGAAGCAGATAATCAAACGGACTCACAATCCAGACACACAACCTACAAGTTGGAGTGAACAAGATAACAGCAACACTACTAAGCCAACATGATGCCACCAGTTTGACCCCAAAAGTTACTCGTGAGTCACCGTACTCGCCCACGAGGGTGAGGATCTGTGTGGGGCTGTTGGTGGATGCGTCTCCGTCTCAGTGGGAGAAAGACCAGAGAATCAGACTGAGCCGAGCCACACTCCATTTCACTGATGGCTGAGCAGCCTCTCAGCCACCGCCGCTGGGGGATAAGCTCACTTACCTGGATAGAATGTGCGTTTCTGTCCGAGTGTGAACGTGCATGCACCAATCTATTTATCTGTATCCATCATTCGTTGAGTGCGTGGTAGTGTTCTATCTTTCCATCTGTATACATGAGAATACACGTGTGAGTGTGTGTGTGTGGGACTGTAGCCTGGTGTCTAGCTGCATGGACGATGGGTTCTGAGGCCTGGTCATTTAACCTGAGCACTGACCCTCATCGCTCACTGCGCTGGTGACGGGACGGGACACAAAGAAGTCAACACCTCTTGGTCGCACAGGGTTCGGGGCACAGCCTGCGTCGCCATCAGATAGACGTGTGTGTCTTTGTGTTTTTTTAATTTATTTATTCATTTATTTCACGTACATGCATTTGGTGAAAAAGATGCAGAGACGGAGAATGATGAAGAAGAAGAGGCACCTCTGAGAGAGTTTTGCTTGCACATGCACACGTGTGTTTATCTCAGACACACGAGCTGGCCACTTCACTGCTGAACCTGTGTACATGCTTCAAAAAAAGTGAGTTTCCATTCATATTAAGTTTCTATGGAGACGTACAAGGACGAAGTACTAAAGTAGCATCAATACAGTACAATGCCATACATTTTCCGATAATTGTGTAGACAAAATAAATTAAAAAGATTTTTCTGAACTATATTGGAGTTTAAAAAGTCAGATAGTTAGATATTCGACCATCATCTTTTTTTCCATCAACATTTTGTCTATTTATTTTATATCTTGACCAAGCTATGTATTTATTGGGATGTTTGAAAGCTGGAATGTATCTATATAATACATCTCATGGGGACACTGCGTCTGAGTGACCTCTAATAAATATTTTCTTTTTACATTTCAGCTTATAACATAGAACATATATAATAACATATGGGCTACATCTGATCTGAAGTATCTGCACCGACCTAACCGCAGATGTATGAGCCCAGTTGATTTAATGGTGCAACTCCAAATTGCTATTCCTAAGCCTGTATCCCAACATGCACTGGGTGAAAGGCGAGGAAACACCACAGAGAGGTTTGCCAGTTTCTCGTAGCAACATTCACACTCAGAGTGACACTCACGGTTAAATTTAGTCTCCACTTTACTTAAGCTGAATTTCTTTCCACTACAAAAAGGAAACAGGAGCATGGAGGAGACTCACACAGCCACAGGGGGGGTGGGGAGCTTTAAAACCTCACATATAAATAGAGCGGAGCTGGGTTTCGACCACAGAACCTTCTTTGTAGTATGTTGGGTTTTTTTTAATGGCCCTGTGCTGGAACCCCACATGCCACAAGCAGCGGCACACAGATATTTCACACATATCCACAGACGTAACATTGTAGATGCCACTGGTTGCATAGTTCAGCCACAGCCTGCAGAGAGTAAAATTATGCCGTACAGCCAAGGGAGCAAAGGGATAAAAGGTATATGAATGAAAATGAGAAAGGATCACAATAGAGAAAGTGTCGAGAGTATAGCCTGATGGGTTGACATTTCATGAACTCTTATTGTCGATATGTGAGCAGACGCTAAGAATAAACCTGGGTTTTTTTGGCGAATGTCTTCAGGAAAGATCCATACGGGGAGACAGTATTAAAAACAGCTTCGCCTTGTGCAGAAGAGCCAGAAGACAGAAGGGGGTTAGAAGTGGCAAACAGCTCATATCTGCCTAAAGAAGAGGTGAAGAACTGTTACTAAATACATTCAAAGGGGCCAGATGGTTGACTGAACAGTGATCTCACACCAGAAGGGAGGTTTTTCTATTTCTTGTTTTACCATTGCTCTGTGTGAACTATTTTTATTTTGCATTCGCCGGGGGGGAATGGTAATGTCGGGCAACGCGGTCGTGCCTGCTTCCCCGTGCTATTCAAGAATCGAGAGCATGATATTACTTGGACTTGAACCCCCCCCCCCGACGATATATTGTGCTGAGCTAACGACTGTTTAATATCATTGTGTTCGGACACCACCAACGCAGGAAGCACAGGTTTAAAAAAGGGGGGGGATGAAAAAACAATGGTGTGACTGATGAGGAGCTCTTATAAACATGCTGATTCATTCCTCTGCGAGCGCTTGGAAGCTCTTCCTTTGGGAAAGAGGGGTCAAACACATTAGCTCCCTGCATTGAGCGAGTGCAGCGCGCTCAGAGAAGTGCCGGTGCGAGTCTGTCAGGGAGGCTTCACCCCAGCGAGTGACAGAGCTCAAGCGAGCAAACTGAGCTCTCAGTCGACGTCACCTTTATTGGAAAACAATGCATTTCACGCACTCAGGCACACGTGTGGCGTTCAGTGCTGCAACGAAACAAACAAACGGCCCGAATTTAATCATTTGAGGTTATAAAACAAAACTGAATTCTGCAGGGGTGTTGAAATATATATTTTTTTTAATCACAGCAGCACTGTAATCTCATGTGCGCTTCGTACTGGGATATTTAGAGTTAATAAACTTTTCATATTACTTTTATGTTTCATGCATTTTTCAGAAATCCCCACGGCCCCCTATCAAAGGCCTGGAGGTCTTACTAATCAGAGCCCAGCTTTTTATGAACACATCAATATTAATACAAAAACAGAAGCATGGATTAAGAAAAACTTTTTAACGCCTGCTGATTCAAGTGATTTTGTGGTCTGGTATAATTAACGGAAGGGATTGTAGTTTATATTGCATGTTAACATTCCCCTTAGGAGTCTGCATGAGTCACAGAATCAATGGCGAGTTCCCCGGGCTAGTAACATGGTGTAATTAAGTCCAAACACTTGGACAAACGGATAGACACACACACACAAACACACAATCACACACACACACACACACACACACACACACACACACACACACACACACACACACACACAACCCAACTAAGTTTTACATCTTCCCATTTTAATTTGCACGTACCAAAACTAAGTGCAAGAACCTTCTGTATGAACTTTGCTCTAACAATAATATCATTCTACGCCTGCATGACCTCAGACCGTGTTCTGTGTTGTGATCGAGTTATTACAACAAGTAAATAAATTGTTAATGAGACACAATCTAAGAGGAGGAGACGTCCTGGATTCTACTCGGTCTGAAGATCAGGATCAGGCTGTTGTGTCGTGAAACAAACAGAAGGAGCTCCATCCGTCCTGAAAACTAATATTATCAATTATTATTATTATTGATTATTAAATGGGTGGACTGTCTAGTTTCTCTATATGACTCCCTGACATATCGTAGCTGTATGGAATAATCCATTATAATCTGTATTTTTGATGATTTCTGCGTTCGTGTTTTACACATGACATGAAATATATAATATTTTTTTAGTCTTTGTCTATTTTGCAGGAAAGAAAATGATAAATTCTGGACTGTTCCAATGTAGTTATGTAGCTCCATTTGGATTTTATTTTCCTGACGGATAACAGACGCTCGTTAACCAACCATTTTCTGTTAAACTGACAAGAATAAAACGCTGTGTTTAGAGTGAACAAGTGTCTGTGACACATGAAAACAAAACCACCACAACATCTATTATAACAAGGGCGAGAATATGTGGGATTTCCAACGTGCAAACACCAGCATGAACAATAGAGGATTCACACATCATCACACACCTGCAGCTGCGGAGCACAACAGAACAAAATAGACCAAAAGACCTACACAGTGTTTCCCATTAATTATCTACACTCTGGTGGCCCGCTATAGTCTCACTGTTTCATAATGACCCCAAATTTATCTTACTCTACTCTGGAAACCTGCTCAAATAGCACAGGTGTCCCAGGAACACAGAGATAGAGCTTAAATACAGAAGAATTTACTGTTTAACTGACAGTAATAATTAGTCAAAATACTTTATTATCTACTATTAAATAGATAATTATGAAGATTCCTATTCCAAAGCCTAAAAAAAACGAATTCGATTTGGTATCACTCGGCACTAGAGGGCAAGATTCACAGGTCACAGGTGAAATAAAGAATTCTTAAAATGATCTCCCTTTCCAGGGCAGTCAAACCTACGTATCTGCATCCGACCAGACACTTGAATCAGGAGTAATCACCGCATTAAAACGCACACTCCAGAGCCACCCTTCCGCACCAAGGCCCCCGAGCAGGGAACGGTGTCACTGCTGAAAACTATCCCCAAGAAAAAACAGTGTAAATACAGATCTCATTTATTACATCTTATTCAAATGTGTCATTATGCCCGACGGGCCACCGTTAGCTGCAGCGTCTAACTGCTGAGAGAAGAACAGAAACTCACACACTAGATTGGATATTGCTCTCCGAATGGCTCTCTGGAGTAGCGCCGGGGCCATTCTTGGTGCAGAGGATTGATTGAAATTGCACAAGCGTGTTGTCTTCTTTGTTTTTAGTTACACGTGTGTGTGTGTGTGTGTCTGTTTCTGTTAAGTTGCATGTGTGTGTGTGTTGGTGGACACAGGGTGAGGTACGGGGTTCAGGCTCAGAATCATTAATATTTCCATCAGAGCATCTGTGAGCTCCTTAAAAACCTGACAGGCTCAGACGAGGTCACGGTGCTAAACTTCATGTCACTTCCCATTTTCCATGTAACAGGTCTGTGGGCAATGTTATCACAAGGCCTCTGGAGCTGAAATGAACTTGTATAATCAGCTGGCGAAAATGATTTTGGAAATTGCCTTTTATTATTAGAAACACTCCATTACTTTCAGGTATAAATACATTAACTGCCCAGTGAAAGGCGCTAATGTTTCCCCCTCCTCCTCCTCCTCCTCCTCCTCCTCCTCTGGCTCCCGTCCCTCTGGCCCCCTCCAAACTGAGGCCTCTTCCCGCCAAAGCCTCCCAAAATATGGTGTGCGTGCAAAATTTACTGGATGCCTTGACACCCAGTGCCTTGGCTGGGTTGGTGGCTAAATGGAAAGGTATGAAATTAAACAAATTAATTCTGCTCTTTGACTGGCTGACAGCCTTGGTGCCTGTCACTGCTGCTTAGTGTGATTGTGATGCTAAGGGGGGGGGGAGGAGGCGGAAGAGGAGAGAGGCCCGTGGTGGAGAAGCCAAGCCTGGACGTCAACTGCCAAGCCTGGACAAAATGCTCAGCGGGCCTGAGGGACACCGGCAGTGCAGGCGGGGGGGGGGGGGGGGACAAATGCGGGGGAAAGACTCAAAGACAAGAGAGAGGGATGAAGACGACAACGGGAAAAGGAGACAGAGAGAATGTAGGGAAGAGGTAACAAAATACGGGGGTGGGGGGGGAGCCTTCAAAGTGTTGGAGCAGTTGAAATTTATTGCAAATAACTGCTCCTGATGCTGCGCCGTTTCAATTTCACACAACACAATCCACAGCTCTGGAGCAAATGTGTCCCTGTCAGCATCACTTAGGCTTCTGCTGCTCTCGGTCTCACACATCCGGGGCCCTCCCTCTGCCTCCTCTTCCCTCACCTTCACTCCCTCGTCTCCCTCGTCTCTCTCTCTCTCTCTCTTCCACCAACTTCCCTCACCTTATCCCCCGCATCTCTTTTTAATGTTCTTTTTTAAAGGGTTAGGCCACGGCAGACGGACATGAACAGACAAGAGGGGCGGGAGATGGGCAGTGATGAGAGAGACAATAGACGAAAGGAGAAAAGGGGATAAAGAGGAGAAATATGGTAGAAGCAGAGAGGGGGAGGAGGATACATTAAAGGATGTGGGACAAAGTTAACTTTCAAGAAATTATGACGCTTCATTGTAACTTCGAGAGAAAAACAAAACAAAAAAGACGATATAGCAAAAGGGGAAGCGGGGGGGGGGGGGGCTGCATCTTGATTGTGCTTGACAATATTCAAACCACAGTTGAAGCACAGATGAGATGTGCAGCAACCAGAGGAGGCCTATTAAAGCTGCGGGACTGAAAGACTTGCGGTTCATTAGTGGGCTGACACCGGACTCGCCTCAATTCGAGGTTCTGACACGGGACACTCACTCGCCGTCCCCTTTCCACACCCGCACCAAAGCATGTGAAGCATGTTGGAGGGATGTCGAGATGAAGGGATTCAAGAAGGGTTAAGGCGAATATTATTCATTTGGGCCAAGTGGTGAATAATTTATCTATAGGATGAAGAGCAGCTCTGGATTCATAATGAGGCAGAGGCCACTGTTTGGAAGACTTTCATCCTCCGCAGTCTAAAGACCCTTTATCCTGCCATTAAATTTGCCAAAGAAAAGCTTCTCCGGGAACTTTAACTGCGTGTCTCTGTAACAACTAAGCCGCGTCCGTCGAAGCTGATGCTCCCCCCCTCCCCCCCGTCATCGGGATGAGAATCAGCTCTCGCTATGTCGTGCACGGCACAGCTGGATTAGCCAACTGTGTGCTTCACCAGCAGCATCGTGAGTGGCAGGAAGAATCAGTGAGGGAATCAGGCTAAGAGACGAGTGCTGAGCAGCAAAGACAAGGACGCAGAGGAGAGAGAGAGCGAGCGAGAGAGAGAGAGAGAGCTCCACTCAGTCTGCAGTGGTTTGATAAGAGTTATTATTTCATTATCTCTCCCTGGGCCTAGTCCTGAGCTGGCATACACAGGTACAAGCGCATGCACACAAACACACACACACACACACACACACACACACACACACACACACACACACACACACACACACACACACACACACACACACACACACACACACACACACACACACACACACATATACTGTACAAATACACATGCACACATGCTATTTGCACACAGAAAAGATAGAGAGAGGGGGAGAAGCAGAGAAAGAGAACGGAGATTAAGGACATTTTAATGAGGGGGATGAGGGATAAGGAAAACAGGCCACAGAGCACTTATCACAAGTTAGCACTGAAACTGTGAGGAAAGCAGTTGTTCAACCTTCCACTGCTATACACCAGTTATTTTTTCCCCATGATTGATCTCTCTCACACACACACACACACACACACACACACACACACACACACACACACACACACACACACACACACACACACACACACACACACACACACACACACACACACACACACCTGAGCTGAACTGTTCATCCTTAATCAACTTTAAGACACATTTGCTTTATGTCCCTTCAACGTGAACGTGATGGATTCAGACTTTGACACCGAGATATTTTCTCTCTCTGCTTCTTTTTAATTTTTCAAACGAGAGGTCTGGATGCGGCAGTTCATTGCCCGCCGTCGTCGTCGAGTAAATGTAATGTTTCACTTCAGTCATCAGCTTACTCGACGAGTTTGTGGGAGACCTGGATTTAATTCAAAGTGTGGTGGGCTGTTTGATGTTTTGTACCTTACTCTCAGTGGGATGTTTGTCCCCATTAGAGATTTATCTGTCCTGATGTCTGGCACAGAGCCGAGCAGAAGCTGCAGGCTCATTTTCTTCAAGCTCCAAACCACAGTCACTGTCTATAAAGTACAGTATATACATACAAATATACTTACATAAACTACATTCATATATTATACACATGCACAGACAAACTCCGAAGACCTTGTGGGTTTTAATTGCATTTTTTTTTATAATACTGTAGTTATATGTTGTGGATATAAATTATTGATCCATCTAATAGCGTCTGTGGTCTGAGTCCTGCAGCTGCTCTTCACTTGCCACAGCTCAATTCCTGCAGGTCACTTTTACAGTTCCAGTAAATAAGCTGCAACCAGAATCACAGCAAACAGCCCATTTCAAACAGACGTGTTCAGAACTATTCTGAAACTGTTGGAATAGGTAAGGTTTTTTAAATCTCATCTTCTAAATGTAAAGGTCAGGGGTAAAAAAAAAAAAAAAAGGACATTTCAACATCCTCCCAGTGACCTGCAGCTGACAGACCAGTGACAGGCAAGGACCACACACTGACATGTTCGGGGCATGTCAAAACAAAAGGTAGATGTGGATTCACTGATGCATTTTAAGAGTATGTATATGCACTGACAGGTGTGAACTGGAGTTCAGCACAAGACGTACCACATGCACAAATACACACACACACACCTGGCTGTGTTCCTTCTACCAACAAATTCATGATCAATCCCTTTTTTATTTAAATCTAAATCAATCAATTGTTTAAATGTACTTTTGGCTTGGCTTTAAAATGACTCATGCACTCCTGAGCTGAAGTTGCCTACATGACCCACAGTAAAGGTCTTCAGAAAGAATGCGGCATATAAAAAACTAAATACTATTTGCACAAACCAATGTGAGAACTGAGGCAGTTTCACTTCATGGCTGACTGTGGAAAACTTTGGTTTAAGTATTATATAAGCCTAAGTGATGCCGACAGGTGCACATTTGCTCCAGAGCTGTGGATTGTGTTCTCGCCCCCCAGGTGAGCTTCTCTGAAAATACAGGGAATATTTTCAAAAGATGCTCGCAGCAACTTTATCTTCTTTTAAAAACCCAGCGGCCTCCGTGTTGGCTGATTTTAGAACTAGTGCACAGAACTATTGTCAAGAGTGTTTTAACTCTTCACCTTCCTGCCAGGTACGAGTTGTAGATCTCAGGATAAACTTTTTAGAGCTGTGTCGAAGGCAAGCGAAATAGATGGCAAGCTCAATGTGAAGACTCAATTTCTTCACCGACGGGATGAAGAGGGTGGCGAGGAAACAGCTTCCATCCCGTCTTCAGCCAGTTGGAGCCTTTAAACTCGAGGAGGTGCCACAGGGTCCCTGGTGTGACGTCAATATTCTACAACTCAAGTGACTGACGAGATTAAAGCCACAGACATTGACATAAACTGGTGTGACCTCGTCTGTGTCTGTTTTACCAGATTCCTATGCCGTTGTTCTTTTTGTTTGTTGAGCACATGACAGTTTTCCACTCCTGGGTGACAGGAAACAAATGTTACGTTGAATAAATTCAAATGCAATCAGCTCTTTCTTTATTGGACAAAGCTCGTCATACAGCTGTCAAAGTAATGTTGGTCTTCCATGTATTTCTTTTCCTCACATGAAGTTTATCCGCTTCCAACTTAGAGTGAGATGTGAGGATGAGATGTGAGAGAGGAGGAAACACATTTTGAGATGTAAGACAAGTCTTCCACTCCGGCTTCCTCTGACTCGGTGCCTCTGACTGATGGTGATGATGACACACAGCTGGAATCAGCTGTCAGTGGGTTTGTGTTTGCACAGATAAATGTGATGTACAGTCGAAACCGCGAGAGTGAACAGTCAAGCCATTATTTTTTCAGTTGTGTCCACCCACATGAAAAGAAGAAGCCATCTGGAAAAGAAACTGCTGGTGCAGAACACAAGGGTGCTTGAATATATTGGTTTTTATGGCTCTGGTCATTCACAGATAAAGGATCTAAGTGGCTCATTATCAGAATGCAAATAAAATGTATAGAAATAAAAATATGCTCCTCAGTAAATCATAGCTCGAGTGTGATAGTGGCCCAGGGTACAGGGAGGGTGCCCAGCAGAATACTGTCAGGGAGGAGCTTTTGGCTGCTGCACACAGACAGATTGCTGCACATTGGGAGGTGAGGATGGTCAGAACAATGGCAGAATCTTTGTAGATCTTTGTGGACCGTTCACCAAGCGGGTCCACCTTTAATGAGTGAGCCAAATCTTTATCACAACTTGCCATTTTCAGCCTGTAGGGGTTCTGGGATGGCTGTTCTGTTTCCCACAGCAAAGGGCAATTTGAAAATAATAACACAGAAAGTGGAAGGGGAGGATAATGCTGCGTATGCGACCCAGAGTCTTCATCTGGTGAGTCAGACTTCACCTCATTTGACCCATCCTGGTATATATCCAATACTAAGGCGACGACAGACAGTGGCCATGTTTGCTTCCACTCACAGACCTCCTCTGGAAAACCTCCACACTTCTCGAACCTCCAGGAGGGATGAAGGGAATGTGAAAGGCCTTAATGATGGTGAACCTGATTAGCTTTTTAATCGCAAAAATGATAATAGATAAAGCCTCTGAAGCACATCAGCGATGATGTGTGGACTGCTAAATAAGCTCACTTCCTGCTCGGCAGATGAGCATACATTAATAGAGTGGAAGGGGTAGTGAAGCGGGATGGAGGCTGAACTCCCAAAACAACAATTGTGCCCGAGAGACACGGTGGTAGTGCGGTCGAGCCGCACACATGAAGTGACAAGTGTATACGCCAGAATGTGGGCACTTATGAAGACGAGCATGTTTAAATAACAGAAAAAGAGCACAGTTGAGTGCAGCCTGCTTAAGTGATACAGTAATAGCTTTGACATTTTTGCGATGCCACTTTCATGCGGCTCGACAAAGTTCCAGGTACTAAGGGGTTAGAAGCTGAGAAGAGAACAAACTGTAAATGCTTCCTTTGGAGGAAACAAAAGGTGCAACGCAATTATTTTTTTTTCCGAAAAGCTGAAGAAGATGAAGAGAAATTGTTGAAATAGTTTTTGCTCTTTTAATTCAGCATGAGCTTTACAGGCCCTTTTTTTTGTTTCTCTACAGTGACCCCCCCCCCCCCCCCCCACCTCCCCCTCTGTGTCCCTGGGGCAGGTTGAGCTCAGGCGAGGAGGGGGGAGGGGATTGGTGGCACTTGGCAGGAACCATGCGGCCATGCTGAGCCCTTCATACTTCATTAGTGTCTCCTGTTTGCTCTCTAACCTTTTTCTCCATTCCCTCCCCTTCCACAGCCACCCCGACATCATTTATCGCCACAATCTCCGGGGGAACTAGCTCTTCCCTCAGGGATGTCCAACAAAGAAAAAAAGGTGTTTGTGTGTAAGAGGAAAAGTGCAAATGTGTGTGTCTGTGTGTGTGTGTGCTGACACCCTGCACCTGAGCTGTACAGCAGCACTGCAGCGATGAAGCCAATAAATTCTGTGTTTCCAAGGTCCCCTTGTTCATGCCGTGTGCTTTTGAATCTCTCTCTTCCACTTGTTCATTCCTCCTTCTTGCATGTGCGGTGCCACCTTAAGTCAGAGGTTTCAAAGGCAGGTAGTCGCATCGTTCCTGAGGCAGCGATGCTTGGGACTTCTCACTCTGCCACTCCAAACCAGGCACTAAAGCCCCCACTGCAGTACTGTGGGTTGATTTGCTGGACAAAATTGTTTAAAATACATTAAAGCTTTCAGACATGCACTAAACTCTGAAGTTCCTCCGCATTTTCCCGGAGGAGGCGCACGTGTGAACGCAAATGTCAGAGTGAGACGCTCAGTAGTTTCGAAGGACTTTATCCTACTGGCCTCCTAGTATCAAGTCAGAAGAAATCCAGGAGAAGTCCATGTGTGAACACAGCAGGGGATCACCCCAACTGGATTCACCACGAGCGAGTGGGGGGGTTGATGACGCTTCTAACACGTGCAACAGACGCAAAAATTTAAAAACAAAAAGAAAACAAATATTTTGCGGTGACACACACGTAGAAGACATCGATGAAGATGTCAAGAGAGTTTGTGGTGATGAGATCCGACGATGGTGTCGGGGCGATGTAAACATGATCACGTGATCTCTGCAGCGGAGTTAATACGTCACTTCCTGCCTCTGCCTGCTGCACCCGGCTGCTCCACCTCTCGCCTGAATACTGCAGAGGATTTGATGCAGTTGTGAATGCGTCTGTGCAGAGAACCTCCTGCTGTGTTGTGGATGTGTGAAAGACAAACTCTCGGTAAACTCTGCAGCCAATTCCCCGGATTTTACCCAGAGGTAATGTCTAAAAACGACTACACACGAATGAACACAGATATGCACATAATAAAAGAGGATGAGCACATATGCACCTGCTGAAGTTTTTTTTCCAAAGTGGATACTCTGAACCTACCTGTGCCCTGATAAAAGCACCAGGTGCACACACACACACACACACTTATATATAAACCCGGATATGAACCATGGAAAATATGAATAAGTGGTTGAGCATTACACATCAGCCTCTGTGACTCTTTTAGCACCTTTCCACACGCTCTCATTCTTCCTCCAGCCAACTCATCTCTTACTCCAGTTTCATAGAAAGCCCTCATCTAACCAGAATCATGTGTAAGCAGCTGGATTAGTAGCACCCAGAGAACGAGCACCACAGATGATTGCAGCAGCAGCAGCTTATTATGGGCTCACGACACCACGGATCATACAAAGAAATAAGAAATATCCTATCTACTGTATACCTCAAATTGAATGACAGTTTTTTGCCACTCCAGAATAAATCTAAAAATGAAATACATCTTCACAAGACGCATTAAGGATCTTTTTATGTGTGGAAATCACATTTACACCAGCAAGTGGGATAGAAACTCACCCAGTCTCAAACTGATTGGGTCTAATGGAACGGTTTCCTTGACCCAACTGAGCTGGAAAAGGTTTATGATTGAATGAGTTTACCTGCTGCTCTTTCAGCACAGGAAACAAAGGGAAGTGTAACACAAGAACAGCACATGCTTTTCCCACAGTTGAAGCTTTTGCTGCTAATACAATAAATGTCACATATAACCAAAGCCAGGACCACTTCCCATGGTACTGAAATGGGAAAAAACTTCGAGTGACTGGTGCCCACAACTTTCCCAGTGCTTTGAACCATGGGAAAAAGGCTAAAGACACTAATGTTCAAACAGCGGTAAACAATCCCACCATTTGTCCCCATGCCACAGGATTAAGTGGCCATGTTGGCCTCTATCACATCCACACAGCGCAAAACATTTCCCATGGTCCCTCTAGGAAAACTCCACACCCACAATGTAATTACAGTGAGGGCAGAGCATGGTCAAAAAACAAATGTGTACTTGCCATGTTAGGTGGCCGTCACCAGGGATGCATTACGCCGGCCCCGGAAAATGAAATGCAAGAATTCATTCAATACATTAGGTTGCTTTTACCAGTTAGGACCTATACACCGGGACTGGAGCCAAGACCGCGTCACTCAGACAGATCTGTGATTACTGTATAAAGCAGACCAAGGAGCTTTTGCCCCTGAGAAACAAAAAGCAGCCACGGAGGGAAGATCAAGGATGAGAGCAATAATGTAGAAGAGAAAGGGAGCTTGAGAGGGAGGGACGAACGCAAAGCCGAACAGATTGAAAGTGTCAGCGCCCCACTTTACAGCAGATGGGGATTTCACGATGCACAGCTCTCCTCTCGTTCTCTATTTACTATTCTCCCACTTAGGCTTAGCGAGAAGCAACTCTTTAGCGAGTCTGTCATGGCTCTTGTCTAAATACATCCATATTCTGCTGCACAAACAAGTGCAACACAATTCAGCACAGTGATATGAATTTGTCAGTAGCAATATACGGTTACTTGTGTCTATGAGGATAAATAACAGCAAACACACAGGCGGCGCGAAAAAAAATATTCTCTTCAAGCTGAAGAAACCAGAGGCATTATAGTGTAATTGGCTTGATATGGGCACACACACACAAAAGCACACTTCCTGCCGCCGTCTCCATCCTCAAGGACCGCTGCGGGTTCAGGCGTAGAGCACCCGGCTTGGTAATGAGGGGGAAAACTAATATTTGGAGTGCATTAATATTGTTGATCTGAGGTGGCGCTGAGGCTTAGCACACCAGCCAACTGCGGTGTGTGAAATATGCGAGTTTGTGCGTCGTGTGAGTGCAGCGGCGCCCAGGCGGAGAGCATCACTCAATCAGCCGCACGTTGGACAGGTGGACCCGGCAGATCTGCTCGTGCGCCCCCTGGACAGCAATCCATCCGCAACCCTCCATTACTCGTGTGCACACACACAGACGTATGTTCCAGAGACACCAGAGGTAAAGCAGATGCTCGTTTACAGAGAGAATTCAATTGATTTGTAAGTTTGTTGACCGTTTCTTTTTAAGCGTGGTGATATTTACCAATACGAATTTAAGAAATACAATCATTCCGGGCTCTAAAACCAGATAACTGATTCATCGTTCAATGGCTTTCACATTAGAAGTTTGGGAAATATAATCAAACATTTCTAATTATAATCTGCCATAGATTTGTCACCACTTTTTTGTGTCCTTGGAACGATATGACTCACTGAGCAATGCTGTCTTGCAGCAGGAAATGGTCACAATAGTCAATACAATTATGATTCATAATTCATAGAAGCACACTTCCCACATTCCAAAGTCAGTTTTTTAAACTGCACATCCTGTCACCAAACCAAATATATAAGTATCACTGTATCACCACAGCGGAGAATTCCCTTTGATTAAAAGACAAAACAGTCGCAGACAGAAAAACTCGACAGCCCAGTGACACCTTCCCTAAAGAATAACTCATATTCATCTCTTTGAATTACTATCACAGTGATACACGCTTGCATTTCATGGCTTTTCTGTGGGTTTTTCTTTTTTTTTTAAACAACAGAGGAGGATTTGAAAAGCTTTCAAGTACACCAGCCCCCCTGCTGTGACAGGCAACAGAGCAGTGGAGGTGCTGATACTCTGTGGGGAATTTTGCCTGAGGTCACTTGAAGGCATCCAGAAGGATACATGGGGTGTCACTTCCATTTACTCCTGACTCCGACAGTGTGGCTTATAGTGTTATGGTGAATCTGTTGAGCGGTGTGGGGAAAGGGAAAAGGGACGAGAGGATAGAAATGTTGAGCCACAGCTATTACCCCCCCTGTGCCCGAACGGTGAACATTTGCGACTCTATTGTGACACAGTTTCTAACCATGCTTTGGGATCTAAGAGGATGTCCGAGGATGACCTGCCCATCCCGTTGTCTCCTCGCCTCGACCGCTCGCGTGTCAGTGAGGCCAGTGCCAGGCCACGCACACACAGATTTGTCTTGTGCCTGCGCCAAAGTAAAGGTGACAGTGACAACACCATAACAAGGATGACTCACCCTTTCAGACCGGGCCTTACATTTGCGAGCCTGAGGATAATTTGGTTTTACTGGAGAAATTTTTTAAAAAGGTGTGAAAAAAATGATTGCTTCTTGTTGTTTTTTTCCACTAACAATGTCCTACTTTGTTTTTGTCCCCACTGGAGGACACCCAGAGCCTGGTGGACAATGTTTGTCTCTATTAATAAATGTAATTTTAGCTCGCTTACCTCGCTGGACTGCCTGATTAAAAATGAAATGAAAAGTCTAATGAAGCGGGTATCTCTGTTACAATCAAAATTTCCCCGGCGTGCAAATGTGGCCAAATGTGGCCCAGTCCCTAGCCTCCTTTAACCCCCCCCCCCAGTCTCCCGCCCTAAACCGCCCCCCCCCCAACCACTCACACCATGCCCGAGAGCCCAATACCTCACTATCTCACCAGAGCCATCCTGGCAACCACAGCCATCATACAGATTGTATCTCGAGCGCGGCAGTGTCAGGCTGCATTAAGGCCTCGGTGCAGGCATTAGCACATGTGGCTAACCAGGGAGGCTGCAGATTGAATTATGACTCTGCCTCGTGTGGGCAGAATGAGCAGAAACACATGTGTCGCTGTTACTCCTTTAATGAGAACATTAAACACATCAGCACACTCACCATAAAACGTCTGCACAGACATCTGCATGTTGCCGGGATGAGGAATCCTCCCGCTGGATGCGAGTGGGACCAACACGTCTAATTGTCTTTTCTTTTTTTACTCTGAGAGGAGATGTCGATTAAATAAACGTTTTTATATAAGGAGAGCAGTTTATTAAATCTTTAAAATATGTGAAAAAAGGTGGTCCTATGTAGGGGTCACTGCAAAATGCTGGCAAAAGTTTGGAAAGTTTGGAAAGTTTGGAAATGGCAACAAAAAAAGGCCAGTCAGAGATGATTGAGTACGAAGTTGAACAACATCCTCAATATTTCAAAAAGACATCCTGCAAAACTGTAAACTTGCAAAGTGAACTTCCTCTAAGGAGTCACATGCAACCAAGTGAGTGATACACACCAACATAGCAAAATAGCATCTCAGCTTGCAAGTTCTCCCCAATCAATACTTATTTACTCCCTCCAACTGGCTGGGGACCAAAGAAAAGAGAACAGAGAGAGCAAGTGAATGCATGTGTGAGTGAAACAGAGATGCTGAGTAACAAGGCAATCAATTTAAGTTGTAAAAATAAAAAAAAATAAAAAAAACCTGGGTCCAATTCTGCAAGGAAATGGGAAAATATCTGCACTAAAAAGCAACTAATAAATGTCAAACAATGTGTTCTTTTGTAATCACTCCATCCATCTTGTTCCATACACTGCACACGCTCTGCACACGTGGCGGGTGTGTGGGAGCAGTCTGCTGGAAATGCAATCAGGTAGATCCTGCAGTCTCTGGACCCGGGCGATGCTGCTTCACAGAGGAAAATGCCAGTGATATTCTCTAGAGCAACGAGCGGGGAGGAGGGATGAAGAGGGATCATCGAAAAGGTGATGCGGGTACGAATATGTACGCGTGTCCCTGTGCAACGTGGAGGCCACGAGTGCGACTGCACCTGAGAGTATGCTCCTGTGTGAAGAAGTGCGTTGGGGAAGGATGGGGAGGGGGGAGGGGGGGCTGCATAAATGGACTGTATTCGCAAGCCTGGGCTGGGAGAGACTGAGATGGCAAGGGCAAGGAGATAAGAGAGCCACAGCAAACAGCAAGTCAGACCAAGTAATGGAAAAAGGAGGGGTTGAAGCGAGAGAGAGAGAGAGAGAGAGAGAGAGAGAGAGCGAGAGAGAGAGAAACTGAAAGCAGGGGGTGGGAATGAAGACCTGGGACATTGGGAGAGGAAAAGCCGGCGGGTTGCTGAGCGTGAACCGGTGTCGCTCTGTCACGTTTGGCTGTAAAAGCTCAGACGGGGACAGCGAGTTTTCCGACATTCGAGGTCACATCCCAAGTGACAACACCGGCCCCTAAAATTGGATCTAAATTAAAGATCAGTCTAATAATCCGCGTAATCCATCTCGCAGATCATCGCCGAGTATGTTACAACCGAAGCCTGAGCTCGGTGCCGTACAGTACATTAAAAAACCCGTCATTACTATGCAGAAATCACTTAGACAGATATGAAGAGCGCCACTCCACAGAGAGCCCAGTGCACCCTGGGATATGGTGGGAGAGGCGGAAAATGGGGAGCGGGCACATAGTGGGAGAAAGAAAGAGAAGCAAGATTGTCCAACCACTGTCAGTGTGTATGAATTATACATGAGTTGTAGTTTTAACACTGTCTGTTCACTTTGTCACGATTAAATATTCACACCAACATCTTTGTAGGCCGTTGTTAATTACTCATCACAACAACTAAAGGTCTCAGCCGGAAATTGCCGATGCCAACCTCCATTAGTATGAAGCTTGGGTGGTGGCACATCTATTAGTAGCAGTAAATCAGTCCCGGTACCAAATGTAATAAACAAAGTTATTTTTCCGTGAGGTTTGAAAATGCCGCAGTAGCACTCTGTCACCCCGGCAAAGTTAAACCTTGTTCTGGAGAAGTTTTGACACCGAAGCACCGAGCAGAGTAACGGTGAGCATGGGTGGATCTACTTTTGGCAGAGCAACATTCAAAAATCGTTTTGGAGCAACAGGAAAAAAGGATTGAAAAGTTGTCGAGAGGCTGAGGAGTCAAACGGCATCGTTCAGGTTTACAGCTGCACCTCAGCAAAGTTGGAAAAACTGGCAAAAAGCTGCAGAGCTAAAAAAAAGGATATGGGTTAAAGGATCGGCTCAACTATGTAAATCCCAAAAAACATGTTGTCTCACCTCCTCTGCATCTTGAGAAGATCTAGTGCAGATCATTTTGGTTTGTTTTGATATCCACCTCCTCTGCTACTAACTCAGTAAAATGAAAGTGAATCCATTAATGTACAGTCCATTAATCAGGAGGAGTGTGATGCTGCAAGACAATAAGGGCTTTATATTCAGGAACATAATACATAACACTCTTTTTACAATGGATTGTTATCGCTTTTAAAACTCCTCATATGGAGCATGGATCATGCACAAATTTAAGTGTTACAAATATGTTTTTCCCATAACTCTGATTCATACACTGCAGGTTATATAGGAGCACTCAGAGCTTATAGTGAGAGAGATTAAGAATGATGACGTTATAAGAAGAGCAATCTGGCATCGCTCATTTAAACAGCATTAGTAAAAATGGTGACAAGCATTTGATTAATTAAAGAAATCATAACAATCAAAATTGAATCTGAAAGTTGCGTTGAATCTCTGCTAAAATAAGACAAACTGCCTTGTGTCACAAAATATACAAGTTGATATTTAAGAATTTAGCTTTTTCTAATCACTTTAATGACACAATTGATCATTTTAATTCAATTAAGAGAATGACAAACACTATTAGAAAGTATGATACCTAACTATAAACCCTAAACCACAGACTACCGACCATAATAAGGTCTGTTTGGCTTTGAGCCCTTTTTTTTACCGCTCTGTTACATTCATTCCCTCTGTCCTGACTCATTTTACTTTTTGTTCATTGCGTTTGCTCCTTACTGCAAAAATAATATTAATTTCACTTTATTAAGCAAATGAATGTAAACTAAATGAATCACTAAAGAAGGGGTTATAAAGCGTGAACCTTTAACACAATTCCCCCCCCCCCCATCAGCCATCTCTTCATGCCATGCACAATGCACTACATGCACAACGTCACCCTAAGGCAAACTCATTGTTACCTCTCAATAGGTCACTGAATCTGGTATTTTACCAGTTCAAAACCAAAATGGATCAAAGACCATCTGCAAGTAACCATGTTCCTAGTGACTACAACCACTGCAGCTTGTTAAATGTAAAAACTCAGTTTGGTGTCTTTTTTTTGCAATATAAACAATGCACCAATTGTAATTTATGATCATAATGGCATAATTAAATTCATTTTAACCATTACATTAAACGTTTTTCCATATTTGACGCCGAGTAGAATTCAACTATAGATGCTGCAAGTGAGCATTTAGTGAGCACATCCCATAAACAACCACTGTATATCGTCTGGTAGCTTCCTTCTTACTGCGGCTGTTTATATCTGGTAACTAACTTATTGTCTGACACAAAGAATTTCTCCCTTTAACCCATCCAGCAACATCAGATAGGAGGCACAGAAAAACCCCAGAGAACTGACAAACACCCTTTGAAAAACATTGTTTTCCACCAAGGGAGAGAACAAAGTCAGCAGGCAGCAAGAGTTTTGCCCCCAGACACTTAAATTTACACACTTTAATCCTGAGCTAAGCGTCAACACACAGGAACCTTGAGCTGTGTGGCTTTACTCTGCTAGCCCCGGCTAACAAGGCTGCAGGGACATACTGGAAAGTTAGGAGGCAGAAAGTGCAGAAACGCCTCTGAAACTACAATCTTTGTCACACTCGGTGCTGCAAGTGTGTCCACACATAAATTTGGATTTGCATAAATGTATGGTCATGTTTAGCAGAAACAGCCGCTGACCAAAGAGAAGGAATGTGTGAGTATGTGTGTGGTGATTGTGGTGGGAATAGGTGGGGGATGGGGGGGGAGTGGGGGGGTGGATGGTGTAAACACGCCAGCCTACATGGATTGGGCTAATATCCAGTTTGTTCCCTCTCGCCTCAGCTCCACGGTGGCTGCAACGCAATTTCTTCCAATTGACCTCCCTGCCACCGGCACAATCACTCTCCACTGGAGACACAACGGCCCCAGAATACGGAGCAGCCAGCAACACTAGCCCGACGCTGGAGGAGTCGGCAGCGAGAGGAGGTGGGGATTGAACCAACCACGAGGCGGAAATGAGATGAATTAGGGAGCGGGGAGGAGGAGGCGCGGGGAGGTGAAAGAGTGAATTTATTCTGTGGTGTAGTGGCAGTGACAAAGCACAAGCATTTAGAGATCAGCTCAGGAGGAAATTAGAAGCGTTACAGCCAGCCCTGTTGTTTCCATGCTTTCATTCTTTCTGACTTTTACTTGTTTTAGTCCAAATGACATTAATGGAATTGTAGAAGTATAAGGCGACTGATTAAAAGAAGAAGGCAGATCCCAGCTGGAAAACTTGTAGGTGAATGACACAAGCTTTATGACAACTGTAAGAGAGCTGGATTCTGTCAGTATACAAATGCCAATAAGTAACCTTGCAATCGCACAAACTTGAGGGAATCGCCCCAAAGGCTAGGAACTAGATTTACGGGAGCAATAGCACAGCCAAAGGCTAAAAGGCTTTATAACAGCAAAGGATTTCCAATAAAAGTGAGGTTGGAGCCCTCTAAGAGCAGCACTCTCAAGTAATAGGATTAGTAGAAGTCAAGAGCACGGCCATCTTAACTCTTGATGTTGCAGAAATCGCTGAGAAGCATCTTTCTGCCACAGCCGATACAACTCTGCTGATGGTGCAAGAAAAAAAAAAGAAGAAGAATCCTGAAGCCGCTCCGCGACGCTGGGATCTGGCGTCTCTACACTCGGACATTTACATGTCGCTGCCAGTGGACACAGCAGAAGACAAGCGCTCGTTGTGATCCGACAAACTCGGCTGCATCGTCCAGCAAAGGGAGAGACGTAAAAGAAAGAGTTGAGAATGAGTAATATGTGTGAGTACGGAAGTGATGGCCCCCCCCCCCCCCCCAGCTTATCTCACATTCTCACTCCATTCAACACAAACTGCTGACTGCACCATGTTCCCCCCGGCTGCTCCTCCTCCTCCTCCAACCCCCCCACACCTTGCCCGCGGCAACTCTCCGGGACGCTGTTCCTCTCATTTCTTTAAATGTTAAATGAAATTAGTGCAATGCATCAGTGGGTTTCGTTTTTTTGTCTCGCTGAAAATCACTTGGTAATTTGCTCTGCACATGGAAGGAAGGCGCCGGGGCACCTGAAGGTCGGCCACACGATGCACTTCCCCTTTTTCAAGCACAGGAGTACAATCATTGATTTTTCTTTCTCTTTTTTTCTGCCCACCTTCCTCTCTGGTATCCATCCCTACAGACGTATTCCTGTCTTTTCTCTCTGACTCTCCCCTCTGCCGCTCGGCGCTGCTCAGATGAATTTGAAAGAGGCAGTGTGTTTGGCTCTCCATTAAACTCCCTGAGCCAGCAGATGAGCAGGGTGTCCTCGCTCTGCCAGTGTTGATGTGAACGTGTCTGCGGAAGCACGCAGCCATTTGCGCATGCGTGCGTTTGCATAGGTATGTGTGTACACATGGGTGCTGGTGCATACGCATGGGAGCAGGCTGCTGTTTTCAGTTCAATGTCCTGTGAGAATGCTTAAGTGCAGCCTGCTCATTTTGCCCACAATTGCTAGCAGGCTCATTTCTGCACCTTTCTCGTCGTCTCTAATAGCTTAATGGGGCCTCCAGTACTTAGGGCTGTTCCAATCACCACACCAGAGACCCCGTGCACTACTGTAAAAAGAGCATCACC
The DNA here is from genome assembly GCF_009819705.1 of Hippoglossus hippoglossus. NCBI lineage: Eukaryota > Metazoa > Chordata > Actinopteri > Pleuronectiformes > Pleuronectidae > Hippoglossus > Hippoglossus hippoglossus. Next base: position 20,797,523 of record NC_047157.1, read on the forward strand.
CTCACTTTCTGGGAGAATTCACAATGCCTTCTGCTTTTTTCCCCCCCGACGGAGACACACTCTGCTGCAGGAGTGGTAGCCACCGTTGGGAATTGAGCTGCACAAGGAGAGCAGTGAGTGATGGAATTGCACAGAGATTTAATTCAGCTCTTAGGAGATGGCAGCTTAATGTACATAAATGCACCATAAGGAGCGGAATGAAGGAGGAAAGGCAGCTTCTGCATGGGGGGGGGGGGGAATCATCAAGGCTATCTCGGAGCTAAGGAGTGCAAATGTAATTCAATATATTACGACCCGAGTAAATATGTAGAGCTCCAAAGCTGAAGGAGGCTCTCGCTGCTTGTTTGCTGCTGCTCCTGCTGCAGGGGTCATAAAGAGCTGATTTCATGTGACAGGAAGAGATAATCAGATGAAAATAAAACCATTCAGTTTTTCTTCTTGTTGGAGCTATTGTTTGGAAAGTCAAAACAAATACATTTGCTCAACACACAGCCTATGTTTGTATAAACTCTGAGCCCAGAGGCCGAGTCCTTTCAGATTACAGCAACTTAAACCTAAAGGTTGCATCTATGTCATGTCTTACATAACAGCAAATGTTCCTTTAAATAAAAGGTTTGTATTCTTGATCATATGCTTGGGCTGTTCCAGATTTAAAATATATGACTCTAAAATATGACTTCAACATTATATTTTGTAAGCATGCAGGTGGCATCAAAACAATGTTGCAGTGGCAGTCTCCAGGTGATTTGACAGCTTTTTGGGGTCTTTATCACAAATCTGGAAGTTACACTTGACTTTTTAGCATAGTTGTGAACTGTGGTGCATAAAACTATGTACTTCATGGACTATTTGGGTTCTTTGTGATAATGCGTATTTAATAATGATGATGGCAATAATAATGATATTAATGCTAATAATTATAACAACTCAAAGCTTTTAAGCATTTAGCTCAGCCCGGTCATATACATTTGAATTTTATTGACCTTTGCAAAGGGCTGTTTTTTCTATGTGGAGTTTGCATGTTCTCCACATGAGGTTTTCTGCAGGTGCTCTGGTTTCCCATCACCGTCCAACAACATGCATATTGTTGCTCCCCCCCCCACACCCTCAAAAGATAAGCGGATATTGGATGGATGAACTTTGGAAGTAAGTGCATTTGTTTCCATTTTTGGGTTTGTGATAAAAAGGCCTGCTACCACAGATATCCAAAATGTTCCACACATAAACAACATGTCCTCTGTGGACTAGCTGAGCAGTGAGGACACTCAGGCAGGGGCTGGTGGCTCTGTGGCTTTCCAGTCCCGTGTGACGCCCAGACAGAGCTCACTGCCAACACGCTAAGTCTTCCATGACCAGGACTGCTGTCCGCAGATTCCTATTGGATTTCCTCGTGCTCCTCGTGAGACTTGAGCCTCCAGAGTTTGGTTTCGTCCACGTCACGCAGTCAGCGGCCACTATTCCCAGCTATGGGCTCCAGAACGTCAGATCTGGAGCATGCTATGACATTCAGGGCCGGCTTTCATTCCTGCCTCACACACTGACACTTTGTTCACTGTCACACTCCGACAGGACGTGCTGAGAAAACAAAACTAAGACTGTTCAGTCACCACTCGCCACACACACACACACACACACACACACACACACGTGGGCACAAACACTATGCACCCCCACACATGCAGATGCACACACACACACACAAACCCACACATATACATACATACCCTTCCTTCTGTAAACTACTCAGCTGGAAGAATACTGTGTCAGCCATTGCTCAGTGGGAGAGGGAGGCAGAAAAAACAGAAAGAGAGAAAATAAGCTCAGATAAAGAATTGAATATGTAGGAGAGAATTTATGAGGAAGACGGCATGAAAGATGCACGGCGACATGAAGGAGTATAAGGAAGGAGAAGAGAGTGAGGTCTCAGAAATAGACTGAGACAGAACAACAGGGATGTGGGGGTGGGGGGGGGGGAGAAAAAATGGGAAAGATGGACAAAAAAAAAAAAATGAGAGCATCAGTCTTTGCTGGTCCATTTGGCATTCCTCTCGCTGTCCTGTCTGTCTTGTCCAGCAACTTCACTGTGCAGCTCAGCTATTCGAAAAGCCTCTCACATAGCCTTTCACATTGGGTTCCAACATTTTCATGCACTTCCTCCCACTTCATCTTACGCTCGCTGTCTCCCTGTCTCTTAACCCCCTACTGCCATCTCATCTCCTCAGTGTGCAACTTTTGCCACAGGGGGAAAGTTTCTGCATATGTGAGTGATTTTCACATCCCCCTCTCCGTTCCTCTTCTTCACCACAGCGAGGAGTCGACGTTTCTAAAAAAAAAAAATCTACGTTACAAGGCCAGGTTCTTCTGAATATAATGGAATATATGCAAAAGCTTTCTATGTTATTGACTAAATGCTCGTCATGCATAAACCGACAGCTCTCCTGTCCGCACATTATCTCTCTATAACCCCCATCCAGCATCATCTAATGAAGCAGGGAAAGAACGCTCCCGTGTTCTAAAAGGCATGGGGTGAGTTTAATTAAACAATGCTAATGAGCAACTAATTAAAAGCTTTCCAATCAAAACAAGTCAGTAATTACCTGGAGCAGAGATGGGTAATGAGCACACTACAATAACTGGCAGACAGGCAAACCCATGGAGACCCTGAGTAGATCAATTCCCTCAGTATTAATGACCGCTCTCTTTTCTCTGTCGGCCTCATGCTCTTCGTCTCTCTCTGCTCCAACTCTTTCAATACGTCGGACCACAGAGAGGATGAACGAGGGCTGACATGATGCCTGGGAAGGAGCTCTTGAGGAAATACTGTAGCATTGAGAGAAACATCAAACATGCTTCTTGTGTCACTCACTAAAATGTCTTTCTCCCTCTCTCACACACACACACACAGATATATCTTTGTACATCTATTTTAGTGAGGATACTCATTGACATAATACGTTCCTCTATAGCCCCTTAACCTAACCTTAATCATCCAAACTAAATGCCTAACCTTAACACTAAAGTCTTAACCCTCAAACACCCCATTGAGAAATGAGGACTGGTCCAAATGTCCTCACTCTGTAGGGTGTATGCTTAAAATGGTCCTCACAAACATATAAGTACAGGAACAACCCCCCACACACACACTTCCTCTTAGTGCTGTATGACTTTGATATCTGCTGAAACATGGTCGGGCTGGGCGATAAAACAATATCAATAATTATCCCAGTATGATTTTCCTCAACCGGAATTTGATCTTTAGCAGATTTGCAAATTGTTTTGAAGACAGACAGACAGACGGAGCTTTTCGTCACAGTGTCACAATGAAAGCATTCAAATGTTCGGCTGTGGAAACTCTCTGACTTTAACTTGCACAGAATACTTTAGTTTCCTTGTTAGTCAGACTCTCAGACAGATTTTTTTTTTTTTTTTTTAAATACGAGGACACATAGCTCCATATAATGATCTCGCCTTTCATCCAGCCGCTCGGCTCTGTGCTTTCATTACTATGATTATGCTCATTTTCTCATACAGGGTAAATGAGAGGCGTAAGTTTACTCCGAGGGCTGTTTTTCACCGGCACGTCGAGTCCTCAACTAAAATGGCCCTTTTAAGTCTTAAGGAGCAAAAGTCAACTCCTGACTTGTGCATTAAAAATTATTCTTGATTTGACATGATGTTCGATAAAAAGAGCCGCTTTTGAAGTTACGGCTAAAACATTTCCATTCCCCCAGCTATAGCCGTTAGAATATAACTACCTCTGCAACCTGAGTGCAAAATAAACTGGAGGCATTGAATTAGATAGTTGTTGTGAAGGGATTTTATCCAACCAAATTGTTTGTACTTGAATGGAGTAGTTAGACTTTGAAGAGGCCTTTTGAGAATTGGACAAAGCAACCCTCGGGTTTACCATTGTTCAGCCATGTTTAATGATCCAGATCATACTGTGATGTGTTGTAAGGCTTCTTCATTCATATTAACCGTTTATCCTCGTCCGACCAAGTTTAATAATTTCAAAAATGAAGATGCCATTTCATTTCCTGCTATTTTCTTGGTTTTCATATAGCAACCAAGAAATCTAGACTAATGCAGGTGGCTGTTTCTTGACTTAATCTTCGAGATTATGTGTAAAAATGCAGGAAATTTGTTTTAAATGACTTTCTTTCCCCCTTTGGGGATGGACCCCTTCCTATAATCCAAGTTTGCTCCTCCAGTTTAATACATAACGTTCATTAAGTCTACAGGGCCCCGAAAGCAGAGCACAGCACACACACACACACACACACACACACACACACACACACACACACACACACACACACACACACACACACACACACACACACACACAGACCTGCTGTCACATATGGATGCAATCCATAATAAATGGCCCTCTGTTAAACACTGTCATTCTTAAAGTTCTGCTAAAAACAAAAGAGGGTATGGTAAACATTTTAACAGCAGGGCGTTGTGGTACCTTCCCACTGATGGTATACCATGCAACACTTCCTCTGTTGACTCTAATCTCATTCTCCTCTCCTCCTCCACTGGTTCCGTTGGTCTCTGTTTTCCTCTCTAAAAGGCTGTGTGGGGGAAACCTCTCTAAAGTAATTCTCTACAGTGATGCAATGGTCTTCATTTTCTGGCCACAATGACAGGTCGATGCCCGTGACTGGCCTCCCTTTTTGGCACTTGAGGAAAATCTCTGAGTGACAGGGTCACTACCACAGAGGCAGATTGAATCACCATATCTAAACCACAGTGATGCCATGGGATGTAACCATGGCATACCTCTTGCTGCATCCACTCCGCGTGAATGCAAGTAGGACTGGCAGGTGAGAGGAAGGAGGAATGGAACACTGGAGTGTGAGTGTGAAATTCTACTGATAGAAAAAGAAGCCCAGAGGCCTGTGAGATAAGACGGGAAGAACAGGAGATGGGGAGGAAAAAAGAAGAAAGGAGCAAAATGGGGAGCAAGGAAGTGATCAGAATGTAGTTAGACACAGGAATATGATGAATGGCCAGAAAGAACGAGGCAGGACATGTGGGATATGCAGAGATAGATCCAGCGACGGGGAAGAAAGAGAGATAAATAGATGGATAGATAGCAATGGCCTCTCGGCAGTTTTCTTCCTTTTGATCCTCTCCTCACGACTAAAAAGATTATCAGTTTCTCAGAAATGCCTCAGTCAACAGGGAGCAGTCAGAATCATCTGTTTCCTCTTGTCTCTCTTTTTCTCTCAAGCAATTTGACAGAAGGCCTTTTAATGCATGTTATTGTTATTCTCTATACAGCTGATACAGTGTGCATAGAGGTGCTGTCTTACTAAATATCTACTTGTCATGCTAAGACAACCCTCATTCTTTTACATACAGTGATAATGCATGACAGGTACTCTTAATGAAACCACTGTCTCCTGTCTATACTGTTTAATATACCACGATTATTATATTTCCCAGATGTACCTGCAGCACATATACACACATACTGAGCGTGTGGAAGTTATTCCTCCTTCTTCCATGCTCTCATCACCCTGGATGTGTGAACCATTTAACCAGGTAGGCAGATCAAACCAGTATTTGCTGTGGGCTATAGCTGCAGCTCAACTCCTGCACATTAAATACTAATCCCACCATATATTTTAGCTGAAATGTTAAGAGAGGAAAACAAAAAATTAATCTCCTGCTTTGAAAAAAAAGCAAGGCACACATGCAAGTACTGATCAAGCCAACATTGTATTATTCATGAGGTGATGAGGCATATGAAACAATGGAAAGCCCCTAAATGCTATGCTAGAGTGGAAGTAAGCATCCAAGACACAACAACCCTCCCAATACAGAGAAATGTGGAATTGTTGGCTTTCTTAGCCTGCAGCTGATTGTACAATCCAATCTTACTGAAGCAGAGGAGAGTGCGAGGGGACAAGGTCACATTCAGACATCCATTTTGAATGTCACACACTCAAAATGCAAAAATTAATCATTTAGTGGATTTTCGTCAAACCAGTGCACACAAACCTAAGCCAGTTATACTCGCCCGAGTGGTCAAGTTAAGTGTGGTCTTAAATCTGTGCCGGACAGATTCTGAAGACAGGTCTTGAGGTTGATAAACTTTAACAAAGACCAAAATTCTTCATGGACGGACATTTAAATGGAAAATGGATTAGTGCCAGTCCATGAGAGAGAATGAGCACACAAATTAGCCTGTCTACCCACAACTACATGCATTATGTTTCTCCAACGACACTGGAGAACTGTCTTCGAGGACAAATGATCTTCTCTGAGCTCATTAACCAGTGGGTCATTAAGTACATTCACACAAACACACTAATCACAGATTTAAGTTTCACCTCGACCCCCCAAACCTTAACCATCAAGTTCAAAGTGACAAATGCAATACTATGTATAGACGATGGGATGGAGCGGTATACTGTAAGTAGATATGACGCATAGCAGTAATAATAACTATAGTACTAACGATAATGCATCATGAATGGAGGTTGAGGCTGTCTTTATAGTCCACATAAGAGTGTCCATGGTGAGCAGTGATGGCTTCTGCTGTACTGTCCAAATGTTGTGGGGACAAAAGACCCATGCGTCCGCTCCTTAGAGCAGCGTGGGAGGAGCACGGCGTAGCTGAAGGAGCTCCCCAGGGCACAACTGGGACTCATGCAGGCAGTGGGATGTATTGTCCAATTTTGTTCTTCCTCTCACTCGCTACCTCGGGGGGTGTCCTGGGGGCACCCTAGTAAAGATCCAGCCCTGCTGATCCGTGTATTCAGCTTTTCCTTCCAGCTGATGTGCCACTACCCCGACCAGACGACTGCAAATTGTCAGAGTGGGGAAGGGTGGACTCTGGCCTTTCTTGAACACAGTTATGTTGACATCCTTCCCACTGCAGCCTGTTGAGATGATCACCCAGGTGTCTGTTGGACTGAAGCGCCTCAGGCTCCATCCCCCTGGATGCCGACTGACCTGGCAGATTACAGCTTTGAAACACGACCTGCAGCTCTTTGGTCTTTTTCGCGTCGAGCTTGAATTTCTCTGGCACCACTCTGCAAGTCTCATCACTATTGACGGTGCCAACAATTATGAGTAACCAGAAAAATAAACTGGAGCCATGAAGGTTCCTTGAGGAGCTTTTGCACAACTACGTCCATGATAGGAACAGAAAAATGGAGATGATAAATTGTGGAGAAAACCCCACCTTTTTTTCTCTATTCATCATTAATTAACTATTCATCATCATTAATGGAGGATGTGTATTTATCTGTGTTTGGTGCACTATGCTGGTGACCTGGATTTGTGCTTGCAGCAAGAAGGGTTTTCCTGTGAAGATGTGAAGCTTCAGCCTCTGCAGGACAAAGCAGCAGAGTCTGGCAGACAGCTACCTCAGATCACACTCCATGTATCTAGCTCCTCTCTCGACTACTCTCATCTCCTGTCCTCTCTTCCCCCACTTTTCTCCTCCTCTGTGAGGCAGGGGGAAGGAAACACAGATAAGGCTGCTTCCTACCCATCACAGCCCGGTGATGTGTTCAGCTTTGCTGTCTGAGAAACGCTGAATTTGTCAATCCAGTTCAACTGAAATGAATATGTGAGCTCAATTTGAGCTGCCGTTTTAAATGAGACGAGGGCTGTAGGTGTATGGATAACAGAGTGTATGCTGCATAGCTCAAATGGGCAACAAATCATGTTCTGCAGCTTTTATTCTTTATTTTTACACTGAGATTAACCCAGAGTAAAGACCTTCATAACCTATTATCAGAGGACATTCATCACTAGCAGCAAAACAGACTGATTTGTATCAAGGTAAGATTGCTCTCTGGGGCTTTATCACAAACTCCCTCAGCTACATACCAGCGGAGAGATATAACTCCTAGTTCTCTGCAGTTGTGCTACGAAAGGCCATCATAAATTATAATAAAACAGCATGGCAAGACCCAGTGTACGGTTATTACCAAATCTGTGGTTATAAAGCACTGACATAATTGTGCATAATGCATATTTATTACTTACAGACCAAAGGGGGAGTGATTATTTATTACCTCATTGTGAGAGAGGTATATATCTGTGGGAGTCGCAGAGGATGAATCCCAGTTATCTACAGACTCTTTACTCCAATCTTAAAATACCTTTAGCCAGCTGTACTATTTAAAGCCCAAGTACAGATGATGAACAGCTCTGTCTCGGTATCCATTCAATGTTTTGTTCAGGTGAACCTTGGGCCATCGGGGGGGCCTCTTATTCACGAAGACAATTCCTGATCTTCAGAAGCTGTAGTCACTCTCGTATCCACTGCATCCTCCACCTTGGTTGACTAAGTGTTTATAAGAAACGTCTGCCTGCTCTGTTCTGTCTCCGTGGAATGCCTGGGAGAGATGTAGCGCTGCCGTGTTGCGTTGATGTTTTATGCTCTATCTGGGACACATCTCTTACTAGCATGCCACAGCCTAATGGTATCACAGATGAAGTGATATGATTGGAACAGATGGTTCTAAGTTCACTCGCTACCACTCAGGATTCCTGCAAAGTCCCAGAATAGACTCCAAAGGACAAAAATGCCAACGGTGACAATCACTGAGGTGTGAGCTGTTAAACTGGAAATGTCCAAATGAGTCATTCACGCCGGCGAATCTTCTCAGTACATCCTGAGACTTCTGGAGAGCTTAAAGGAATAGTTCACCCAAAAATGATAATTTACTAATTATCTACTCACCCCTATGCCGATTGAGGGGTGGGACAAGTGTCCACAAAACACTGCTGGCTGACTCAAACACTTTACCCACCCCTCCATCGGAATAGGGGTGAGTAGATAATTAGTAGATTATCATTTTTGGGTGAACTATTCTTTTAAGTTTGGGTTTACCAATCACCTTTCAACTACTGGACTAATTACAACAAGCCTTAGTGGAAGGATCATGTATGGGTAAGGGCATGCAGATGGGGAAGACTGGAATCGAACCGCTGACCTTGTGTTTGGAGGACGACCACTCTACCCCTCAGCCACTACCGCTACTTTAACAATATGTTTTCCGACCTTTTTACCAATTTTCCAGGAAATAAAAACGTGGACCTGAATATAAAAAGGAGGAATATTGAAGGGGCTGATATCTAGTGTGTGTACAGTGTGTAAACTTAAGTCCTGCTTCATTGAATTTAAGAGGTCTATTGGCCCTTGGTGGAGGAATGTGCTTTTTCCGAGTGCCATTTTTGTTCTTTATATCCTCTTAGTCAGACAATACTTTTCAAAATTGTAAACATAAAATAGCAATAGTAATAACTGAAACAAGCCACTGTAAAGCTCAATTCTAGAGAATTTGAGTTTTATTCCCACATTCATTTCCATGAACCAAATATATCTACAACCTGCAGTGGCTTCCACACCCTGTCGCTGCTCATCAGAAAACCCCTAACGCTCCACTGAGATGACTAATTATCTGCAGCACTATCTCCACCCGCCTGGTCCTCGGTGAGTCCAAGGCTAGCAAGACGCAATCCCTAATTCTCACTGTCAGACGCAACACTGATGAAAACCTCCTCCTGGATCAACAAGGAAGACTGGAGTCTGAAACTTCCCTTGTTACGGGACATGAAGCCGTAGCTGAGCTGCTGGAGTGAGCCGCGTGGACAGAGTGACTAATTTAACATGTTGTACTACAGGACTGATTGTGACACCTGGGAAAAGGGCTGCGCTGTACACGTCGCCCCTCTCCAATCAGGAAGACATTCCTCTCGTCTCACAAGTGAAATACAATTATCCATTATTACCCGACAGCATCCTAAATGTCAGGCCTGATTTGTAAATGATATGCTACTCCTAATTACGCTGATATTTCCAAGAGCAAAACAAACCTCTCTCCCTCACTCGCTGCCGTCACAGTGCCCCTACCCCTCGCCTTATCTCTCGCTTTCCTTTTCATATTTCAGATTGTGCTGCCTTTTGGGGGAAAAGAGTAATTCCATTAGTGTGGAAAGCACTTAAATCTAACATTTAACTCAACTAACAGGTGCCCTTTCATTTCCTGGGGTACCGATGTCCTAAAGCTTTCAACAGCTGTAAATAAGAATCAGAGTTAGCAACTGAAATCGTGAGACTGGAAAAAAAATAAAAATCAAGGGGGTGGAAATGAATGAGGAAAATACACCCTGAACAAGGCAGTAAAATGTCAGCTGCTTTAACAGAGCTGCCAAATGTTCACCTACTGTACAAGTTAGCACAACATAGCAGCAGCACAGCAAAATGTCAGCTCAGAGTTCCTGGAGGTGTGAAAATATCATTCAAAAACTAATCCAAAACTGACGGATGTGTTAAAACTACTGGCCACCGTATCCATTACCTTAAAATGCCTGCGAGACGGATGTATTTAAGTACTGAGCGATACTAAAGTATTCTAAGGATGTGCCATGGTGATACTACGTGAGTTTACCACGGGGGTTAAGACAGCCTTTGAGCTACGTCAAATGAGTCTCCTGGCTCCAATAGGCAGCATTGGCCCTGAGGGTCAAAGAATATGTCACGCCAAGACATCTCACGGGAGATGAAAGATCGTCTCCACATCTTAACCCACTGGGTATTACTATCATCATTAGAAATGTTTTTCACAACATAGCCCTGGGATAGAATAAATGAGCCTTTAGACAGAGCAAATGACCGGTCTGAGGAAGGCCCTGCTTCACCACTGGAAGGGCAGAACTCCATGAGTCCCCGGCCTCCATTAAAGGAGACAATGTGATTCGCTTTTGTGGCCTCCCCACGGCCCTCTCTCAGTGTGAGATGAGTAGAGTCTTCAGCTGCAGCCACCAGAGAGACATACAGACAGACATACAGACTTCTGCTACTGCCATTCAGACGTGGAGACGTGAACGAACAAAGTTGGCACATCTGAAAGACGCCACGTCCGCAGAGAGATCACATTAGGGCTCCAGACGGTCTGGAAGAGGAGCGTGGGCTATAGTCAGTCCAGATCTGAGAACACCCCGACAAAGAGCCAGCCGTCGCAGGGTAGACTCCGGCATCCCATTAGCCTTTGAGTTTAAATGTCAGTGTCTGCACTGGCCTAGTTCAGCAGGCTATTTGCCTCTTCCCCCTGAGACCCAGAGTACAAACATATAAACAGAAGCAGGAATAATAAGTCAAATGTCACGTGAGACTATTACAATGAAATACAAACAATTGAAGAAAGTATATACAAAAAGTTGTTTCATCAAAGCTATTCATTGTGAGTCATAGATTGTGTCTTTGCTCATAAACGTACTATATCTGTAATTTAATGTGCAAGTGTTGGTGTTTGGTAATTGCACACTGGGATTGTCCTGGTTGCTGCAGCCAGGGGTCCTTCCTGAGTGTGGCCCCTGATGCCTGAATGCTCTGTGTGACATTTCGTGGTAAAGGCCATAGTAAACAAAAGCATCTCCACCAGGAGCAACAGCACAAATTCTCTGCCTTCCTCAGTGAAATGATAAACTCCTCCTAATGTCTCCTTTATCAGTCTTTTACAGTTATCTCAGCTGTGGTTCAGGTGAATACATATGTTTTAGAATTGATAAAACGTTGCCTCAGAAACTCCTTTCAGACAGAAGAGGCTGCCATTAGAAAGATGCCGTTCATGACCATCGCATGAGAATAAGGGCTAGTAATGGTTGAGTCGGGTTTGTAGATAAAAGCATATTTTTGGGGTCGGGTGTTGCAGGTTTGCTTTCATTACGGGTCGGTTAGGTGCGAATAAAATAAAACCTTGAATGTAGGTTTCGTGGTTTCTCAGTGAATTTAGAAAAAGCAGAAAAAAAAACCTCTTCCAATTTTCCAGGGTAAAGAGTTGAGAGAACTGTAGACTTCTCAATCTCCTATTACTTTTCCAATAAGCTCTATTCCCAGTAACTGGTGAATGGCTTTCCAGGCGTTATGCATACAAATAGACCACTTAAAAGAGGAAAAAATCTTCTTACTTTGTTTTATGTAAACCTCTGCAAAGCAACCTATTTAAGACAGATGCCACAGTTGGTCCATTAAGGAGCCATAACGCCGGAGACAAATGGACGCTGAGGAGGACAGTTTGTGAGCAAACACACAACTGAGTACCAATTTATACACTCCAAACATGGCAACAGAAGCTAACTGGTGCCAAAAGACTGGCACAGCACGCGACTGACATGCAAAGCACTCGCAGAGCACTTGCTCTCTTCCTCTCCGTCTCTGCACTAATTGCATGCATGCTGTTTAAGCAGGCATAAGTATACTCCAGCCAATTTGTTGGACAATAGAATCTCATTAATGATATCTGCATTGTGCTCCCCAGTCCATACTAGACCCCCTTTCACTGTAACACACCATTACTAGTCACACAGAGTGGGTGCACTATTGGTTTGGATTAAACTGTCCCCATTGTCTTCTGCGTTGTATTTATCACCTTAAAATACGTCGTCTCTCGCATATTTACACATCATATATAGCACCCAAGGAATCTGATTGAAAGGATAGGAGAAATTAATCATCAGTGTTGACTTGAGTTTTCACCATGGCAACACATTGTTCACTGGGTTTCCATGCACATTCAGAAAAGGGCACAAACAGTTGGAGTCATCGTCCTTTCTTAGCGGGGCCATTCATCTTATCCAATCCCAAATTGCAATTAGCCCAACACATGCCGCCACAGTCTAAATCGCATCCAGCATTTCACTGCGACCATGGTTCACCAATCCCATAATACACATTCCACGTGGCCGACCTCACCCCCCCTCTCCCCTCACACCCCCAGTGAGGTCATCTGTCTGGGTTTGAGGCTAACCTCTTCACCATTGGCTGCGCTCTGCGGTGCAATGTGAAGGTTTGACATTAGCGAAGCGAATCTGAGCTCGAGCAACTGGCAGCAATTGAGCAATTAGGACACCAGTGTGGTCACAGTGGTTTTAGCTTCAGTACAGTTAATGGTAACATTTCCTCTTCATTTCAGCAGCAGGGAGAGACAGTCACTTAGTTATAGAAAGGCTGAGTCTGACACAAGACAACACTTCTTCAAAGATATAAACAGACACAAAAACTGACTGTTAGCACTTTAATTCTGCAAATAAATAATTTTAAATATTCAAAGCCCATTAAGAAACACATAACAGTTGCACTGAGATGCCCTCTGGCTGTTATTGTTAAGAAATTTGATTAAGCTGCTATTATAACTTTTAAAAAGACAGAATGATTCAAATTAAATACAGACAAACATATTGTCCGTGGAAATTAAATCACACTCTTAAGCTCAATTACCCCAGTTAGAACTCAGTGGGATATGGAAACAAACACATATCCACAATCATACAAGAAAAGAGAGAGAGAGAGAGAGAGAGAGAGAGAGAGAGAGAGAGAGAGAGAGAGAGAGAGAGAGACAAAGGACAAACTGAGACGCATTGAGACTGATGAAAAATGCAGGAAGTCGTTTTAGTGGTGGCGGCGATTTCGCGAGGGAATTCACACAATTGTTGACTTCCATGTTGAGAGAGACAATGAGTTCAGCTTCATTGACTTCTACAGAGCCAGTGAAGCACAGTAATTACCATGGCTCAGACAAAGGAGGCGCTACCACCACAAACATCCAGCACTGTGGAGTCAGAGACACTAACAAACACACACACACACACAAACCCACACACACGTAAACCTTAGCTACAGTTTTAACGAACACACATGGGCACACAAGAAAAATATACAGTAGCAAGGCAGAGATTATTCTTCAGCCCAAGCAGCGGAAGAAGAGTGGAGGCAGTTGCAATTGCAAATGATAGACGCAGATAAACAATATCATCTGAGGTGGGAATGTGTGTGTTACAGAAAAGAAACCCATAGTACGAGAGGTATGAGGGAAAAAAATGAGAAATGAGAATCTCCAAACAATCTAATCTGTCCTTGAGTGCCCTCCTGCTGCAGCATTGTTCCGTCAGATGAGTTGGGAGGCGCTGCAGAGGAACAGTCAGGAGGAGAAGAGAGAAAAGGCAAAATCAATGATAAGTCTCCACTTGACTAAAAAAAGGACTGAGGTGGAGGGAGGAGTTGGAGCCACGGAAGGGGAGGAGAGCAATAAGGAGACGGGCATCAAGTGGGAAGTCTGATTTACATGTTGTGGATATAAGCGACACCAAGGCAACAATAATTAACTTTCCAAAATATCATAATGTGTAAACACATCTTTACGCTTCTGAACATTCAAGTACGCATTTTAATTCGCCGGGAAAATGTTCTCTGTGGCCGATTAATAGGTGGCGGAGAGAAAACGATCCCATTCCTCCAAGTCGAAGATAAGCAAATCCCTTTTCCCCCGATGATGACATGAGAATAGTCTTTGCTAAATGTGCAGACATCCCATCAGATAGGTGTAATATATACAACCTCTTTGTCTTCCAGCTCAGGTCACCCATCCAGGGCCCGTTTAATTCATTAAGCCCTATCTTAAGTGGCTGAACTGATGGACTTCCATTATTCAAAAAAGTTTCAGAGCGAGTCCTCCAATACAATTACCTCCCAGCACTGGTATCTAAATTAAAGTTAAATATTTAGAAAATCTTTCTAAAACTGCCTGAGGGACGAGGCTGCATGTTTTATGTGTTCGTTTCCGAGATAAATCTGAGTGCAAACAGTTGAAGAAGAAAATCATTTGCCATGAGTCTGTGCTGTTGCCTGTCTAAACATTCAGCGGTTAGGGAGAGAAGGGAAGCTTGTACATGAGGAAAATGTGACACACACACACAAACACACACAGAGTACATCATGCTGGATTTACAACAAGACAAACATTCATTTTAACATTTCAGAAAAACTAAATAAAGGTGAGTATTTTGGTGCAAATGTCTGACAGATGTGGATTTTCGGTGTAATAATGAATATGAAAATTAGAAAGTAAAATATTGGCAATAGCGATTATTACAAAATAAATGTCAATGATTCCTAAGATGTTGTTATTAAAGGAAATGTGGCAAACAAACACCAATACAACCAATGATATTCAACTTGAAAATACTATTGAAAGGCCCTGTGTGAGCACTGTTTATTCTGTACAATAAAAGTTTCATATCCCATCTGCAAACAAAGGATAACACCCATATGTCTGTGAGAGGCTCATATCGGATGGTTTTTATCATCGGCCCACTGATAAATCAGCTCTGAAGTCACCAGATCAGTGAAGGAGATCGTGTCCACACTGTTGGTAAAAGGGGGCCGGCTGTAATACTGGATAGAATCTAAAACCTTTAGACAAAGAGGAATTAAAAAACAAAGATGCTGGCAAGACAGATGTGAAACCAAGGACAATCACTCATTGATTCATTCCATCAATAATACTAATTGCTATTCCGTTCCTTACTTTGCTCAGCTGCCTTACACTGCGAGTCCACAAATTTCACTTTACTCATTGTGTTACTGACAAGGCCCAGACACGAGCATTGTTTAGGAAGTCGATCAAAGAGTGTAGACAGAGAGGTTAGATATTAATGTGCCACAGATGAGTTGCAGGGATCCTCCTCTACCGGACTGGACTGATGCCACGCTCGCTGCTGTGTCTGCAGGTTTTGCTTCAGTTCTCCAAACTGGAAAAAAAAAACAGCCATGTGAGGAGTCGACGCTCAGTTAAGATGCAGCATTACTCATTGTTGTCATCATCTGAACAAATCACTGAAGCCTGCTCCTCACTGGTCTGGTTGCTGCTGCCAGGCTTCATTAATTATCAGAGGAGGATTTCCAGACTAAATTTCTTATACTTAAAGAAACACAGACTAGCTTGATGAGACTAGATTGCTCTCTCCCTCTCTCACTTTCTTTGCACACTGACCAACAGATATCTACTAATTCATCTATCCACCTATCCATCCATCTTAAACCTCTTCTCACACACACATGCAGTGCACGGAGAGAGCCCGCTCTGTTAAACTGAGGGAGTTTCTTTGTTTTTTGGCACAGATTAGTGCTTCAGCTGTGAGGACAGGACAGCCCAATTTGTCAAGAGGGTGCACGGAGCTAATCACATCAAAAGAAACTGCTGCCCGGGATAACATCAGCCCACAAGCAGGAGACCTCGGTCATTAGTCCACATCTGCAGGACAAATCACTGCTCTGCTGATATACTTACGCGCGAGCAAGGATCATGCCTAGTAAAACTTGCAGCGTGGTATTGACGCGAGATAAACAACGCCGAAGCAAATTTGATGGGATGAATGGAATGTGATGCCATGTTTGACTTCAGGAATTTTCTTCTGTTCAGTGGCTCGCGCCGCAAATCTCCAAATGGTAAAGTGGTGCTGCAGTGTGCACTGCGGCAATCATGTGTATGCAAATGTGTATGTGCTTCAAAGAAAAATGGCTTTTCTCTATGGCACAGTTACATTTAGAGTGCCTTCGCCTCTCCTCTGCTCGAGTGGAAATATGGATCAAATGGATGAAAGATGTTTCCGCCTCTTCTCCATAAGAAGGAGCAGACCTCTATGAAGAATATTCTACCTCCTTAGCTTTAACAGAACAGACTGGTGCCCTTCACTGCAGTATCATTTGTCTCCATTTTTTCTTCCTGTCCAGTGGATATCACATCCGACTCGGCATTTCAGCACATCCTCCTCTGAGAAAACAAGCCTCCTCTGGGGCTTTGCTGGGCAGAGACACGATGACGGTTAGAAGACAGACTGCGGCGATTTAAAATGTTATTGGACCAGAATGCTGCCAGTTGCTGGTTGGGAACCAAACCACTAAGACACTTATTTACTTAAGAGTCATTAAAGGGAAAGTTTACCCAAAAATGAAAATTCCCTCATTATCTACTCACCACTGGTCTTAAGTTGCTGCAGGTCACTTTTACAGCTTCAGAGAGAAAACTGCCAGCATGATCACCACAGGCCAAACAAACAGCCCATTCCAAAAACAGGCGCATTTACATCAGGCACTGCACTCGTGGTCTTGATCGTCAGAAAGTGATAGCTGCACTGGCTAAACTCAGAAAAACAACTAAAATATGTGTGTGTGTATGTAGTGTTTTTACTGTTACATACCTAATGAGGTGGTCATCAGTAACGTCTATAAGAACAAAGCCTCTCTGACTGGCAGCTAATTCAGGCTCACACACGTTGCCTTTCACGTGGCTGAGCAGGCGTCGTTACGCTCCGCTCGCCTCCCGTGATTCCTTTTCATGATAGATACTGACAATGTTGTTGTTGTGAGGTACTGTAGCATGATGAGGCCAAGCCTTTTATCAACATTTCCACTGATTATTATTATTATTCTGCTTCCACGTTTCATTCTCTCTCCTGTTTGTCTCATTCGGTGGAAGAGAAAACAAACTTTCTCAAGTTCAATCGTCACCAACCGGCACCTCCGATTCCACACACACGTACGCACTCGAGTCCGTTGCAGGCAAAGTAGACGTACACTCATTGTGATGTGTAAAGAGACAAACAAAGAACACATCCAAAACCTATCTTCTTAAAACACAACAGGGACTGTCAAATTGCTGTCACTAAACTTTGTGATTTACCAAACTATGAATAATTTGTGCATAAATTAAGGGGAACGGATAATGAGAAATGCCAGGCTTTTGTGATGAGAGGAAATGGAACGCAGCAGTGGCCAATCAACTCATGAAGATTGGAAATAGAATCACCAACCTCACCTGAGAAGAGAAACATGCGGGGATGGAAATCCTGACTGGAGAGTTAATAAGCTTCCGTGGCTCTGGAGTCCGACCAGCTGTAAATGAAGGGGCGGGGGGGCTTCTGGGTGGACGTGGGGAGACGGGGCTGCTACGGATAAGATGCACTGCTCCGTCTCTCATTGCTGGGGGGGGGATTCTGTTTCTCTGTTTGAAGCTCTAATTCTTGTGATCTGTCATCTCGTGCCGCCCCTGCTGCCCAGTGTGCCCCCGCAGGACGATGTGATTGACTGCAGCCAACGCTCAGTGGGCACGGAGGCCAAGTCTAACAGGCACATAATACTCATCTATATCCATCAAAGAATTTGGTTCTGATGGAACGGTTAAATATCAGGTCGCTGCGGTGCCAGCCATTTTGTCCAGGTCTCCTCCCCCCCACCACCACCACATGCTGTTTGCATCTATTAACAACAGAAATCAAATGTGTGATGGCAGAGTGCTGACATTTTCTTACACTGTGCCTTTTCATTTAGCTCTGGGCCCTGCAAAGAGTCTGCCAAATACTTTCTCATGTGGAAGACACCGGCCACGAGGAAGAAACAACTGAGGGATCAACACTGCCTGAGACTTCAGAGGATCCCGGTTTTATCAGGTGCCGGTGGTCGGTCAGCGGCGGTGCTGACGCCCAGGCAATATCACAATAATCTCCTTATGCTCCCACACCCTCTCTCTCCGTCTCCAAATCTTTCTCTTTCACCCCCACAGCCCGGGGGTGTCTGCCTGGGAGGCACGTCAGCATGTATCTCCCCGCAGTCTGTCTCTCTGCCACTGTGGCAAATCAATTCTTAATAAACCATCTGAAGGCTTCCTCTGCTCTACCTTTCATTTCCCCTCCTCGAAGCTGCAGGGCAAATTAGCCTGCCAAAAGGATGAGGGGGGGGGGGGGGAGCAAGCGGCAGAAGAAAGCAACAGAGAGGGGAGGGTGAAAGAAAAAAGAAGGAAAAAAAAGCAAGCGAGCAAACACCTACAATTAAATTAACAAATCACTGTTCTTAATTAATCTGGGAATTTCAACAGAACTGTGGGTTTGGGACGTGACTGACATGGCTCGAGATCCCCTGCATCTACTTTTGTTAGTGCTGCTGGGCTGGAGAGGCAGAGAGAGGTAAAGGAGGAGAGGAAAGGCAGATGAAAGCTTAATAAAAACTCTCCGCAGAGCTCCCTGAGCAGAATAGCGAAGCCGTTGCCCCCTAAACCCCCCTACTTTGGTTTCTTCTTCCTCCCACTCCCTCATATTCTCATCATTTCCCCCCCTTTACTTGGCTCCATCTCTCCTCCCTCTACAACAATCTATATCTTTCGACCCTCGTTCCCTCTTCAACCCTTCTTCTCCCTTTCTAATTTTCCCAGCTTTCTGAAAAAACAGTGTTTGCTAATGAGGTGTGGGATTGACAGCTGGATTACACCTTCGCGTTGTAATCCTTTCATTTCTGTATTTAGGACAATCACCTACGCCCACCAGCCCCCCCCCCCCCCCCCCCCCCCCCCCCGACCTGGGCATTGCTTCCTGCCTCTGGGGACAGTCGATGTGTCTGAGTCATTCGATTGTGTGTGACTAACCTTAGCCCAAGCCCCAGTTCATAGGAGGGCAATAAAACATTCATTATCTCCACTGAACACTGAGGCAAACAATATGCCAATCATCATGCAAGACCACCAACACTCTGCTGCATACTTCATGGACCCATGAAAGGTACAGAGTGAACCCATCTTTCTGTCCTGGCACAGTGAAAGTGTCTGCTGCTTGCCAACCTGTCTGCAGCTCCTCATCCTCTTTTTATTTTACCTCAGAGATGAGCAAACAGTGTCTTTCCCTTTTGCTCCTCCAGCCATTCTCCTCCTCCTCCTCCTCCTCCTCCTCCTCCTCCTCTGTCTCTTGTCTCTCCTCCCTCCTCATCCCTCCCTCACTGGAGCTCGTTCCCAATGCGGCCACAGGATTCACTTTGTTTTTGATCATTCTCAGACTCAGAGCTACACAACTTATCTGCTTCTCTACAGTCTCCCAGGCCCAGAGGAGGAAAGCGGGGCCTTTCATTACCCTTGCTCCGCGCCGCCTCCTCTGATGTGCTGAAAAAGACAATAGACAGATGGGGAGAGGAAGAAGAAAGGATTCTGACCAGTGTGCTTTTAAAAGTGTGTTGGTCCCAAGGCTTGAAATGGCTGGTTCACTAGCATACATTTAGTCATGGAGTTCCACCAATCGTATTACAAGGCCTTTTGTAGCCTTACAAGCAGAGACACGCTGCACTGCCATGTACCGATTTACAGCATTTAGCTTGTGACTCCAAGTTGTATAGAATAACAGCAAAAGCATAGTTATGCTGTGGAAAGGGATTCAATGAGAACAGATACTTTTTAACAGTACCGTATGCACCAAACAATACCACAAGCTGCTGCAGGATAGTTGCCTGCTCTGACACATACATAGAGACATGTTCACATTAATGTATAACATCTAAGCATTGAAGGATGAGTTCAGGTTAACTTTGCACAATCTATTTTGATCTTCTACACATTTCTTCACTGCCATGACACTTAATAAAAATACTACAACAGCAAGTACTCTGCTGTCAATTAAAAAGTTAATGGACTATAGTTTTGATAATATATTCATATTTTGTGCCAAATATCAAAGTGTTTCAAGCTTCTAAAATGTGAGGATTTGTTGCTTGCATCTGTTTTAAATTTAAGGTCAACACATTAAGGAGTTTTTCAATATCTGAAAAACCAAAGTCAAAAACATAATGGAGATGTTTAGGACATTTTTAAGCAATATTTGGCAAATAGGAAAATAGGCAAATAGGAAAAAATAAGTTCTAACATTGCATTTTGAAGGTTACCTCTTAATTTGCGCTGCAACCAAACCGACCAGAGTGTCCTTGAGCAATAATTTAACATTCAACCACAACGTCAGACGAGAGCGGTGCCTAACTAGCCGGCTCACGGTCTCAAACCACAGGGAGATATGGAGATCTCCCCTTTGGGGAAATCAATCAGGTCCGTCAAAAAGCCAACATCTATCTTGACATGAATCATCAGACGCTGTTTGCAAAGCTCCTCTGAAAGCTCCTTTGTTAGCCCCTTATTAGCTTTTAGCCTGTTGAATAGCGTCGGCCCAGACGCAGAGGGACTCATCATTGTCTTCTGATTAATTAACAATACTGGCACTCTGTTTGTCGACCCCCGACTCCACCACCCCTTTCTCCCTCCGTCCCCTGTGTTGCTGCACGGCCTCCTTGTTCAGAGGCAATGATTCGCCTGTGTGCTGAACTTAAGAACTTAATGGGGAACATTCACAGGGAGTTCAGGACACAATTAGTGATTACCAGACAGCCATGTCTTCTGAGGGCTTCCATCGTCCGTTTCATCCTCCCTTAACAAAGAGGAGGGATCTTCAAGCAAAGGGAATAGCATATGAGGCTGTAATGCTCATGGATTTGTCATGCCCACATTCTCAGAAAGATCATACACTTCTGCTGGTTGATAAGAACACTGGGAGAAATGGACAGAAGTCTCTTTAATTAACAATAACGATCCCATCTCAGTTTGGTAAAACTAGGTGGCATGGACAGATAATAGAGAGCCGAGTTAGAGGTGAGAACAATGAGCCATTTTGCATATCCCTTTTTTTTTTTTTTTTTTTTTTTTTAAATCACTCGTAAGAGGAGTTTTCTCAACAATGGCTGCGAAAGAGCTTTCAGGCCACTTCTCTTTGATTACGTCTTATTACACGGAACACTTTAGGTTACAGATTTTTGAGGAAAAAGGGAGAATTATCCAAACTCATCTCCTGCATTTTTAATACACCCAGTGCTTGAAAAAATGGTAATAGAATTTGAAAGTTGAAACAATGCAACAAAAGACTTTCCCCACTGCATAATGGTGTCACCCCCGTGTCCCTGTCACCACCACCGCTGCCAGTGTATGTTTATCGCAGCGCGCGGAGAAAATGGAAAGTGATGGAGCCCCGATAGCTGAATCATCACTTTAACGGTTGCCTTCACAGTGGCTCCATCTCTAACTGAATCAATTAGGCTGTAATTAAAATGCTGCCATAGACAAATAAGAGGCGGGGGAGGAGTAAGGAGTGAGTGGGCAGGGAGAGGACACCACAGTGTTTGGACCCGGGCCCAAGCTACAGTATACTGGAGCAGCAAGGAAATCTGGATTCCAGTTTTATTAGAGAGCCATAATGGGTTTTCTGTTTGTTCTTTGCATATGCATGGGTTTGCATTATTGTGTACAGTAAAACTATTCAGATAGGGTTAGGTATGTAGATAAAAGCACCATAAATGATAATGTGCTACCTCTTTTAGTACGCATGCAGAACCTGATCTTATATTTCCTCTTCTTGCCTGAGAGGAAAGTGTCTCCCTCCCTCCCTCCCCTCCCCTCACCCTCCCTCCGACAGTAGCCCAGCTGAAGGACATGGTCAGTGTGTGACTCTCGAGTAAAAAGAAAACAGCCTTGTAGGCTTATAGCCATCCTGCTGGTCTAATCCCCCGTCTGCCACATCCCAGTAAAAGAGCAGCTCTGGGGGCGTCTTGCATCATTCTTGTTCCTCCTAACAAACTATTTCACCAAAGACAGCGGGGACACCTTACAACAGCTGCTCTAGAGCCTTAATCTGACACTACCGACAAAGAAAACCCTTCTTAACCTCACACACAAATGTGCATGCGTGTGTGTGTAAAAGAGAAAGAGAGGGAGAGCAGAGAGAGAGAGAGAAAGCTACTAGTGGCCCCTTGTCATTTTACAGCCTTCACAGACCATCTGTGCATTAAAGAGCTGGAGTCCGAGCAAAGTATTTAAACGGCTTGAATGTCTTCAGGAGGGCCATAACCTTGGTCCTGCAGGACCCCAGATTGGGCATCATACCGAGGTAGGAGGGCTCTTAATGTACCAAGCAGATGACAAGGATACAGAGTTCACACACACACACACACACACACACACACACCGCAGGGTAACTCAATCTGCAGGAAGTCACCCCCATATTTTTTTTCCCCTTCATCCACATTCCTCTGCCCTCCCTCCCTGTCTCCGCTGTCCCTCCTCCCCAAACAAAAAGGGGAGAAGATGTCAAAAATCTCATTAAAGTATAATGGCCTCCACCTGCTTTCTTTCTTTTCTCATCCTCTCCAGCTTGCCTGTCTAATGACCAGCTTGATAAAACCTGGAGGATACCCACAATGCACTGGACAACGACCTCAGTGGGCACAGTGTGTTCAACCGCAAAAACACACACACACACACACACACACCAGGCACACTAAAAGCACGCAACTGTTCCACGACATGTGTTCCCAGTATTAAACACAAAGAGACTCCTGCAGGTGCAACGCCTGCCCCCACTGTCGAGCTCATAAAGCACTCACGTCTGGGCCCGAACAGAGAAGGAAAGCCTCAACCATGAGGCTAAATCATCTATATGAGCCTCACTGGAAAATCTGCACTCAATTTCTTTAAACTATTACACACACATCAGGTCTGAGGTTACGCATAAAGTAAATATGTGTCAACTGGCTATTTGTAACAGCTCCCAGGGGTCAGATTACGCTTTGGCCCGAAGCGCATAAACAAGCACCTCAGTCCGTCTGTACGTCTGTACGTCTGTCGCCACCGCTTCACTACACATCCAACAAATGTCGTCCCCGTGCGTTTCTGGATTTAATAACCATGGCAAAGGGATGTGTCTGTTCCCGTCTCCGTGACTGAATATCCTCACAAGAATTAGCCACAAAACCGTGTAATGGTTCAAACAGATGGCGAAGAGAGAATAAGGATTTGTGTTGTTATTCTGCATTATGACAGAGATTAGATTGTAATGTGAGAGGAGAGTGCAGCAGACACAAAGCAACAGTGAGGGGAAGACAGGTCTTTGCAACCGATTTAAAGCAAAGTAAAACACCGTGATCCAAAACTAATAAAAACTGAGCGAAAACAGAGGGCATGATTTAGGCTGAAACAAAAAAGAAGCAAAGGAGGCTGTATTCCAGCTAATCTCCGTGAGGACGCCTGTCTGCTACCAGCCCAGATAACACTGCAGGCTGTGTGTCATGAGATTTTGGGGCGAAAAGGTAAACAGGAAATCAAAACAATCTAATTCTGTTTGAGGGTGAAGAGGAGGAGAAAACCAATGTATTGTCCATCCCTATAGAGCGCGTTAAAGGAAATGGCATCTTTTATTCAGGCTCCTGTGAGTCACCCCTTCGAAGCGGACTTCTGTCCCCACATCACTGGCGCTGGGGTGTGTGTGTGTGTGTGTGTGAGTGAGTGTGTGTGTGTGTGTGTCAACTCAATCTCCATGTGTTAGTAAAACCAAAGGCGGAGGATCTTTTCAGGCTTGTGTGATTGATCCATGCTGTTTCGTATGAACGTTCAATAAAACGGGGGTACAAATTGATACCGGCTGTCGACTGCTATCAACTTCTAAGTTCTAAGTTTGGATGATGAAGATGATGTTCGGAATACAAAGCCTGCAGCTAAATAACAGCTCAGCTATAGGATTCTGAAGGGGAAAAAATCCCCCTAAAGCCTATAACAGGGAAGCTTCAACCAACCACAGCAAGAGAGGCTCATCACACGGGGCCGTCTGGATGCCCGCCGGAAGAGATGTTTTGGGAAATATTATCCTGGAGAAAATTACAGCTCCGAACAATTTGTTTTATTCAGAATGCAAAGCCCTCGTATCCATTCCTCATGGTTTCTGGTTATCCCCGGAGTGGGCAACAGCCAGAGTATGCTCTGAATGAGATGGAGACAAGGTGCCACTGAATAGAGAGAGAAGGGATCTGGGTCAGAGATACAAGGCTTACATTTAAATGCCAACTGCATGGCAGCAAATAAAGACACTGCAAAAGGCATTTGGTGTATGTGCATGTGTGGGAGGAGGAGGTATAGTTTTTTATATATTAGGTTTACAAAGGTTATAGAGAGACAGAACAAGTGCTTAAAGTGCACGAGGAAATTTCTGAAACACAATAGCAGTCCAGAGCCGGAGCAAGAGGGCTGAGGACAGATCTGATGCAGAGATTCAGGACATGCACGGCGCCCGATGAGGTGCTGAAGGAGTACACTCCTTTTCTGGAAATTCTAAAAACAAAGTAACGACCGCAGAGAAAATTTCCATTTCCCCTCTGAGAAGCTACACTGTTAACATGTGCATTCCCATACAGTCTCCCAGGCACTGACATGTCCAAGAAAACACCAGAACTCCTCAGACCCGTCTTTCAATTCCCCTTCCTCTGTTTCTCTCTCACACACAGAAACCAGCACAGCCACAGTCACACATGCGGCAAGTGAGGGGGCAGCCCGAAACCACCAGTAACCAAAACAAAGTACAAGGTCAGCAAAGTGGGCTCGCTGAGCGGAAACCAGCAGCCTCCCTGGCTTTCATTACCAGGAACAGAATCAGGAGAGGGAAGCAGGGACACATGGGACGATGTTACGTTTGCCGGCTCTGTTTATCTGTGCGAGTCCAACTCACGCTCCCTCGTCTGCGGGATTCAAAAACCTTCCAAACATCATGACGGCATCAATTGTTGATGCGGTTATCAAAACTTTAAATTGGGGACGAGTCCGACTGTATTTTTCTTCATGGCTGAAACGAACAATAACTGAACAGGAAACCTAAAAAAGAGGATAAAACTGTTTTATTCTTTTGTGTGCATGTGTGTGTGTAGTGATAACAGGCCCAGTGAAGCTTGACCTCTAATGGTGTCCTGAGTGTGTAAGTGGTAAAGACCTGTCATAGCTCTAATAAAAACCAAGCATAACAGGCAGCAGGCATCCTTAGCTCTCGCACGCACGCACGCACGCACGCACGCACGCACGCACGCACGCACGCACGCACGCACGCACACAAAATCTCAGACACCACAATCTCATCCAATGCGGTTCTGTAAAATATGCAAGGCAAAATTTGAAGTAATCAAAAGTCCTGCTTACAGTTCAGGCTCATGTTGCACCATCAAAAAGCAGCAGTGTCCCATTTTTATGTGTTTTTCAGCCATTAACTCTGGTAACTGGTTTTCTGGATACATAGAGAGCTAATCAATTCTCCCAGCAGGAACAATGTAATGTGTAGTACTTAATGTTTAACAATGAAAACGCTAAGTTGGTCAAAACTCCCAGATTTTCTTTTCAGGAAGTGATCTAAATTAGCTTAACAGCTAATTAAAAGAAGATTATTAAAAAACAAAATAGTGGGAAAATGGAGATGACTCATCGTCAGACGGAAAAATGACAAAAAACATAACAGAGAAATAATGAAACCACAAAAAGCTGTTTTTGTTGAGCTCTTCTTTTTTTTTTACAAGAATGAAATGGGAACAATAAACTGCACAAAAAAAAAAAAAGCAGCTGCTGCTTCTATGTGGCAAAGAGTTAACTGTGGTTTTCTTCTCAGTTTTGGTTTAGTCATATTTGCTGTGGCAGTTTCAATAACCACACAGGGCTTTTTCACTTTCTGTAATTTGGTACTTCCCAGTGACTCAAAATGATAAAATGTGAACTGCTACGCCCTCCTCCTCCCCAACGACCTCCTGTCTAGACCCCGGCATCTTCCTCATCATGGCCATGGTCCTAGTTCTGTCCTTCCCATTATTCCCCTGATGGATAACATGAATATATACAGTATATGTTCATGTGTGTGTGTGTGCATGTGTGTATGTGCGTACACGTGCAAGTGTGTACGTGTGCATGCATGAGTTTTCTGTGCATGAGTGGGTGTCATTACTCCTGCCCCCATCTGACGGTTTTGGGTTAAACAATGTTATTATTAAAGCCCTTCCAGAGTCGCTTCCTGCCTCCCTCCAGTGATACCCTTACCAACTATAAATCAACTGCCTGAGCCCTGGAAGTCACATACGATGCTTGTGTGTGTGTGTGTGTGTGTGTGTGTGTGTGTGTGTGTGTGTGTGTGTGTGTGTGTGTGTGTGTGTGTGTGTGTGCGTGTGCGTGCTCCACAGCTGTGCTCTCAGATGCACGTGAAGACGACACTGCAGCTGTGAGTGTGTCAAGGCAAAAAGACGAGCACCTTACTTTCGCAGGATCCCCCCCCTCAAGAGAAAACAAATGATGAATGTTGAAGCACATGCTCGAGATGTGATTCAAGGGAATAACGTCAATGAATTTATGTTGCGTGAGTCGATCGTGGTTTATTTGCTGTGATAATGCATCTGACTTCACAGTGGCTTCTTCTAAACAACTATAAAAGAACAAAGTGTGCAGCCAAATCACACAAATGCATCGATTGTTGGAGGTAAATTGAATTGGTAACGGTGAAAACAACCCTGCTAGACCACTAAAGATTAGTTTATGTCAGGACTGAGGCACTGAGACAATTTCATCTCCCTGAAACCAAACCAGATAAATAATGCTCTGTGAAATAAATGGCTCCTGTGCAGCAGTGATGGCTCATTCTGGGATTGTTTGTGATTGTGTTGACACCCCCTGCTGGGCTGAAGACATAACTACCACACACACACACACACAGAACAAGCTCACCACCAGCGACAATGTCCCATTTCCAGTCAGGCTTTAATACACTTAAGTTAATGAGACAGTCAAATCAAACCGATTCCTTCGTTCAGACGTATTCATCACTCCAGCAAGAATACACATGGAGACATGAGAAAGAAAAACAACCCCAAAAAATGTGCTGTACACAGTTGTGCTGTACATCAATATTCTAAAATGCCTGTGTCTGTGCACGTTAGCCTGTGTCCACACACACACTTAAGAAAGAACGTCTAGACAGCCGTATCCACGCGAGTGTCTCTCATGGCTAAGGAGAGTGAGAAATATATACTGTGCAGCTGCCGAAGACACAGTCGACCCACAAAAGAGCTATTGTGCGCCCGCAGCAAAACAATACAGCTTAGCTAAGCTATGAGAGGAAAAAAAAAAAAAACATGGGGATCAATAGAGAATTGCAATTAGCCCACATTGGCAGGAGCAGTGCCAGATTAGACACAGGATGTCGATTCCATTTCCTGCACTATCGGGCCCTAAAACTTGGTTGGCTCACTGTGTAATTGGAGCATCGCACATAAAACTGGATAAGACGTTGTGGTGCGAGCGAGTAGTAATGAAGACGGTGATAATAACAGTAATGTTGAGGAGGTTGGTTAAAAATAAATAAAATTCTGGAGTGATCCGTGTTGCCAGACGACAACAACAACAGACCGAGGTTCTGACTTTTACAGCACCGAGTTGATCCTGATCAAGTTACTGAATTTACGTCAATTTACCATACGTATAAAAGCGACTTCAATAACCTGAAGACAACATGACCCGGCAGAGAGAAAAACACGCCACCAGTTATATTTTTCCTTTTACAGGCCTTAGCAGAGAGAGATAAAGGGAGAGAGAGAGAGAGAGAGAGAGAGAGAGAGAGAGAGAGAGAGAGAGAGAGAGAGAGAGAGAGAGAGAGAGCGCTCTTGGATGTACACTGTAGATCGTCTTGACAAAATGAGAAAGAACTGACTCGCCAATTAAAGGTCTTACCTTTGAGTATGCCCTGGCCTTGCAGTACATCCCTTGAAATCAGCACAGAGTAGAAGCTCTGCGAGAAGCCAGGTCGGCAGGGACCTTTGAGAGCACGCTCCGCATTATTCCTCTGGAAGAAAAGAGAATACAACGTGAGTCATCGATAAACATGGATTTCATTGATCTCTTGCTTCTCTTTAGCCCTGAACCCACGAAGAAAGGCAGCATATATAACAGCAGTTAGCAGAAATATATTCAACAAGTTTATCAACTATGGCCCTGGGTACGCACATAATACTCATACACTCTAATGTCTCGGATAAAATGTGCTGTGTAACACATGCTCCATTAAAGCAGCCAGATGAAATAGGTATTGCCCTGAGGATTAAGTGAAACACAAAGTAAAACAAAGAAAATTGCATGAACGCAGCAGCATTTTCTCATTTTCTGACTGTGGCTCTCACACCAGCACAAAAGGACCCTGCAAACAATCTGCAGAAAAAACTTTGCACCCAACATTTAGTGTTACATTACACACACACACAGACACACACACACACCAGCCTACCCCTGCACTGGTGTGTGTGTGTGTGTGTGTGTGTGTGTGTGTGTGTGTGTGTGTGTGTGTGTGTGTGTGTGTGTGTGTGTGTGTGTGTGTGTGTGTGTGTGTGTGTGTGTGTGTGTGTGTGTGTGTGTGTGCGCGCATGAAGGAGTAAAATGCAGCAGTTCCTCTCCTCTTGAAGGAGGAATAACGCAGCAAAGTATCTGTCATGTTTCCTAAATGTATATGAGCTCCATGGTTTGAGTGAGGAGAGCAGAGAGAAAGATGCAGAGCTCCTCGGTGCACCCACCGTTAGAGGCAGCCCACAGGCGCCGACTTCATTCTGCTCTTATCGATTCAATGATACGGAGAATTGTTGAAAAGCACCTTACAACTTCAATTTTTAACTTATTGCTGGCTGCAGGGAAGCTTTAGAAAAGGGATGCACTGGTGGAAATGAGCAGGAGTTAGTTGCAGGCATCACCATCGGCGATTGAATTGTGCAACATCTCTTAACTTGTCGCAGCCCCGAGAACCCGCAGCGATCCGGAGAGAAGCTCCGATCAGGATCACAGAGGACGACGATGGTTCCTTTTACTTTTTCCCCTCTTTCTCTCACACACACAGAAATTCATTAGGGGACCAATTAGCGGGACTTGATGTGGAAATAACAACCGACGCTGTGCTGCTGCTGCTGCTGCTGCTGCTGCAGCGGGACCGACGCTGGACTCCATCCGACTGTACACGACTTTATCCAAAAGCTTTCATCCAAACCCTGCGCCTCGGAGAGACGCTGCGTCTCGCCGCCTGCTCTCACAACTCATCCGCAAATCACATGTGCGAGGAGAGGAAGGAGAAGAAGGAGAAATCTCACCCAGAACGTGTCCAGGAGAAGCGCCGCGGTCAGGACCAGAGCGAAGTCAGCTCTCATGGTGGCGGGGATACGCGCGTCAGGGGCTGCGTGCTGGACGAGGAACCAGAAGAAAAAAAGAAGGGGTCGGTTTCGTAAATTCTTCTCCTCCGGTGCTGCTGCTGCTGCTGCTCTTACGTCCCCCTGTTCTCTCCTCGGTCAGACTCTCCTGTTACGTCCCCCGTGCTCGCGCTCCGTGCGTTGTGCTGCAGCTCTGCCCCGAGTTTCCCCGGCTCTCTCATCCGCAGGTGAGCGCTCCGCTCGGCACCAAGGCGCAGCCAGCGTCACTCTCCAACCCCTCCTCTCACCCCCGTGCAGGAAAACTCCCCACACGCACTTAAAGAAACACTCGTTAGAGCCTCGGATGAGACGAGCTCGGTTCTCTCCTCTCACACACACGAGCCCGATGTGCGCGCCTCATGCTGCGACCTGCAGGGGTTTTACGCAGGTTTTGTTGTTTGGTCTTTAATGCGCAAAGGAACATGGCGAGCACACGAACCATTAGCCCTGGAACTTCCACCACTGGTTCACAACCATCAAGCTCCAGCCACCTGAACTGTGCTCACTTGGGCTTAATGCATTTTCATAAAGGTTTAAATAAATCTTTCATGTTTCCATTCCATTAGCATCGCGTAAAAACTCTTAAGGCTACATTTACGCAGTGAGGCTACACACATCATGTGACCTGCAGCTGATCAGCAAGTGTTAAAAAATAACTTAAGCATGCTGTGGCCCCTCCCCTTTTATGTGCTCCATCTTAATCACTATGAGCGAAGTTAATTGATTCTATAAAAAGTCATTAAAGTGTCTCATCGTGTCGACGGCTTCTCGACCTTCAGTCTCCCAACAACCAGGCCGATGTGACAGACTCAACACGCCAATAAAAAAACACGTACACGACATTAATCGCTGTTTTTATGATGTGATTCAACTCAATCCTGAGCATCGTTTTTTAAATGTTTACATTTTTCGTCACATCCAATGTTTAAAAAAAAAAAAGATGAGTCTGAGTGATGAAATGCCATTAGCGAATCTTTGGGGCATGAAGTAATGGATGCACTTTTGAATAATTGATTTTCTGTGATATTGTGACGTGACGACCACAATCTGAACCACCACAGTCTGCCACACTGACTGAAACCGTGCAGGAATCCATTTGACAGAGAGTCAGACAGTGTCAATGACAAAGACGCTCATGAATACAGACGTGGATGGTGACTCAAGTGTGTTTTGACGGGATTGATAGGCCCCGTGCGCGGTATTTGATCATCTTTGTTTTATTTATGACATTAACTAACCGAGTGCGTTTTCATTTTGCAGAGATTAATAGCGTGCCACGCCGACTCTCCGTTGATGAACTCACCAAATGCCCCTTTTACCTTTTTTCAACAAATCCAACATTGTCTCTGAGACTGAGAATATAAAAGAGAATTTTCATCAAAAGAAAAGCTGAGCACGGGTCAATTCAAAAGCTTTTCAGTGTGAATCCAAATGTTTCACAAAAGCTGAACTTAGTCCTCTTTGAACTCCAAAGAATCTTCTGTCAAAGGATTGACAAGGCCACATCCAAGTATTACCCTGTATCTTTACTATGTGGTTCAATAATACCTGTTACCATCAGCAGTTTATGTCCCTGAACATTGTCTTGTGGCTCCATAAAACATGTCCCTGTACATAAAACTGCATAACATGGAGGTTTGCCATCTATCTGGCCTTTCTTAACTACTAATGATCTTTATATTTGGCTGTTTCTGATAGGTAGAGCGCTCTTTGTGTCTGCTTAGTGAGCCAGTGGGCTCTAATCCTATCAAAAAATATGACTCTGCATTAGTGGGTGGCTGCTCAGCCAATTTCCTCTGTGTGACATGCAGGCGTTTTACCACCTCTCTCATCCCAATCCCTCAGCCCCAAGGATCAGCTCCAGCACTCCCAACCAAAGTCCCTTTTTATTCCTGATGGCCCCTGTGACATGGTGGTGGTTTTGTTCTGCTAAATGCTGTGACTGGTGGGGTCTCTCTTTGTCACGCTCGCTCAGGGTGGTGTGTGTGTGTGTGTGTGTGTGTGTGTGTGTGTGTGTGTGTGTGTGTGTGTGTGTGTGTGTGTGTGTGTGTGTGTGTGTGTGTCCCACAGTTGGATTCAGTGTGTGGCGATATCAGAATCTCTCTGCAAAGTGTTCATACGAGTCAATTTTACATGATAATAATTTGCTTTGTTATCTATCCAAATTACTTTTGGTTTATTTCGTACCAAATACAATGCGATTAGCAACTAGAATGACACTCAGTAGAGTTCATACCTCTTCCAAGGCCCATCAGTCTCCTTTACATCAAGCTGCACCAAATATCACACATCTATAAACATACTATATGTATGTATATCTATATATAGCCTAAACATGCCTGATTATTATTCATCAAGTTCCCTGTATTACTCTCTGCTAAGGAAATGTTAAAATCTCAAAGTTAAAGAATGTGAAAAGAATTCCTCAGATCCACCCTCTGACAAGGATTGGCACTAAAATTGTATGTGTTTTTTTCCCTGACCACCGAATCCTTCCACCAAGATTTGTGGACATTTTTTCTGTTGATTTGTTTTTTTTGTTTTAATGAAATACACATGAAAAAGTTTGTGATAATGGCAAATAGGGAGTGATTGCAAACGGGGAGAGAGTGACATCATGTTTTTTAA
This sequence comes from Hippoglossus hippoglossus, assembly GCF_009819705.1. Classification (NCBI taxonomy): domain Eukaryota; kingdom Metazoa; phylum Chordata; class Actinopteri; order Pleuronectiformes; family Pleuronectidae; genus Hippoglossus; species Hippoglossus hippoglossus. The sequence continues at coordinate 20,829,825 of NC_047157.1, forward strand.
AGGTGTTTTTTTAGCACATGTGTGGATATTCACAAAGTGACCACACAGATGACAGCAGCTGAAAGGCGTTGTTTACCTTGAAGGTTCGGTGGTGATGTGCTGATTCACACACACAGTCCAGCCTGTCGCTTGCATCTCTTCCTCCAACTCACTGCCGCTGTTATACTCTCCTTGTACATTCTCCTGCAATATTTAAAACAAATCACATGAAGCAGGCCACAGTATATCCCTGTTGTGTGGACCCCTTTTTCTATTGAAGAACAACACTTCCAACAAGCTACTATACTACATTGCTTTTCCTATAGCTGCTTGACAATTAAAAGGCTCCTGCTGGTTCGCCGGCGGAGAGCAGAAAACAGCAGGCACGGTGCAGTTTGCATTAGCAGAAGCTCTGATGCCGTTGTAAAGCAACTGGTTACCAGTGAAAATAAAACTGGTGTCAGACAGTACAAAGAGGAGAGCAAACGAAAAGGGAGGGAGAGAAGTAAAGACTCCAAACCACAGAGATTCAGTTCCAAGCTACAAAAGGAATGAGAGCTGAATACAGAGAGACTTTTCAAACACAGCCATCGCTCTCGTAAACCAGAGAGGCTGCACACATCGAGCATGTATGGGTTGTAAATTGTCGGCTGCAGAAGTGCTCACTATGACCTAATTCCTGAGGACACTGTGCCGTGTTAGAGACTGTGACACATTTGAATATTTAAGCATAGGGGCACAATCCTTTTAGACTTTATGAAACGCTTTTTCATTTCTTTAAATTTCATTGATATTCTTACGTACAGGATGTAGAAAAACGGTAATTTTGTATGTAAATTTCAAGGTTCAGCTTCCCTTGTTGTTACCTTCTTTGTTTTAATACATCACGATTTCCCTGGAAAGCAGGAGGGTATTAACACTAAGTTGATTATGCTGATTAAATAAAATACAGTGTCATTTAAAAAAAAAACTATTTTAAAAGTGCATATTCTTGTTGATCAAATAAAACACGGCAAAGATATTACAGAGCAAATTAGTTTTTGTTTTTCTTGTAGCTGTGTTTTGTGTGTGAGGCTTTGTAAGGACCGCTGAAGGTATCATACTAAACCTGAGCAAATGATTCCCTGGTTATCATCGTCTCTTTGAATACCATCAATGAACGCTGATGCTAACTTGATGCTAATTTTCGTTTTGATTCAACTGAAGTGCAGATGTTACGTTTAATTTTAGCAATTTTCCAGGAGGTATTTAAAAAAATTATAATAACTTGACAGTTTTTGTTCAAAGTTCAGTCCAGAAGTACATTGGTATTTTAAAAAAAACAATCACCAACAGCATCATCATTGACTGATGATTTTACAGCACAGCTCCTCCCGGTACTAACACAGACATGTTCCTCTTGCTTTGAGTCGTTTGAAGTGCGTCTGTATCGCTTTGTGGCGTTCTTTGGTAAAGGAAACAGCAGAGGATGTTAGGTGGTGTATGGCTCAAGGAGAAAAGTTCCAAATTTATCTCTATAAAAGATTATTTCCCAGCGCTTTTAGACATTTTCCCTGCACTACTGCGCCTTTACTTCAGAAGTCAGAGGAACTTTTAGAGTCATTTGCTTGGGGATAGTGAATATCCTCTAGTCACTGATGGTGCTTCCCGTTTTGGGGGGGAAATGTCTTTCAAGTTCTTTATTGGTTTCATTGCTAAACTATTGTGCTTTCGGAAAAGAGTTCCTCCCTAAGCGCTGATGGACAATTGTTCATGTTCTTGAATCCACCTTGACTAAGCTAACAGGAAACAGGAAAAGAACTCCTATGAGGAAAGACAACATTTTCATTTCATTTCTGGATAACTACAGACGCACACATCTTTCTTACTCACGAGTCTGGCTGTTGTCTATGTCTCCCTGTTGTCTGTGACAGAATTTAACCCCGTCCAGACTTTGACAAGAGAGAAAACCGCCCATGCTGAGAGTTTGCATCAAATCCACACTCACGACTCAAGACCTTTATAACATTTAAAACTTAAACTTGACATTGCGGATAAATCACAGTTGGAAATAATGATACCTCAGGTCAGTTTATGCCTCCTAAGAAGACAGCACACACACTATCTGAGACCTGGACACAGCTACAGTACATGTAATGCAGCCATCGTTAAGGTTTCTGCTTCAACCTGAGCTCGTTCACCAATCACATGTTTTAAATGTCCGCTGCTCAGTTTGTCCCGATACAATAATACATATAGCATATGCTGGGGTTGGGAAACAAGTTTTGAGAGTTTTTTCTTTGTGCACATTGGTAAGTTACTAAATAAAATGTATTTAAAGTCAATTTGCATAGTAAAAAAAGCTGGATTCCTCAGTGTGCTGTGTACAAAGCAAATGGCGGTGCTGCACGGGTTGCTACACACAGCTGGAGAGCATTTAAGTTGGAAAAATGTACATAAAGATTAGCATATATATACATTAAAACGTATATATATAAATATACACATTGACATACACATATTCACACACACACACACATAGACCACGATAGGCACTTTCAAAAATGACTTAATTTGCTTTCTCTGCAGTTTAGTGCAGTGCCCGTTCTGCACATCTGTTTGGATTGGGCTGCTGGTTTGCCCTGTGGTGATGCTGGTTGCAGCTTCCTTTCTGAAACTGTAAAAGTGACCTGCAGTGACTGAGTCACGGTAAGTAAAGACCAGCTGTGGAAGTCAGTCTAAGGAACCCGGAGGCCGCTGCTGCACAAAGAGCTGTTCGCTCAGTACTCGGAACGTCAAACTGGAGGATTGGCTGCCGTGGTGTTCAGACTCATTGTTGTGAACCTACCTGTTGTCATGATTGTCAATCTCACTTCCGTTGCAACATATTGGGTGTCCAAAGATTCTACACCGCACTTCCTTGGGCCTGTAACAATACACATGCTGGGTGTCGACAAGATGAACGGTTCTGGATATATGCGAGCTGCATACAGACAGTCAGACAGACAGAGCTCTAGAATATTTAGATATGGATTCAGACTCTGCCAGTGATGTTAAGTTGTTGTTCATTTTTCACCTCGTCTTTTGCAGAGTCTCAGAACACAGATCACTGTTAAGGTTGATATAATGTGTTTCAATAGCGTTGTTTCAAACTGGGTATTTTAGTAACAGTTCAAGAAAACATTTCTAAAACATGTATATGCTCTAACAGTCGTCCTGCTCCAAAACCTGGCCTCAGTTTGATCTAAATTTGAATTTATATGTCAACCTATAATTTCCAGCTCAAAGGTTTATTGTCCGTTTGATAGTACTGGATTTTCTGCAGGAGCAGAATGAATTCCATATTTCCAGTATGCATAAGTTGGTTTGTATTAAAGGTAGCATTTTAATTTGAATGACCATTCATACGCACAAACACATATTTGTGAGCAGGACTCTTGACTAACAGAATTTTAAAGCAGGAGCTGCCCAACATAAACAAATGTGATGCTGTTATCATAACCTGTCAGCAGAGGTTCTAGGAGCTGGGAGCGATGGGAGCAATGGGAGCCCTTATTTCCTCACAAAACAGCATCTATCTGCTGAACTCCCATTGAGGCCTGCCACTGCATTGTGGACAGGGTGCTTCATTATGTCAACTTATATTACTGTGCTCAAAATACTCAAACAAACTCAAGCCCGGGGAGCAGTAAACAGCCAGACAGCCTGGGTCTAATGGCAGTTAAAGAAAGCAGGGGAGACAGGCAGCATCGCTCTGAGTTGTCTTAGCATATTCTGAGGGGCCCAGTCATCTGGCTCTCCTGATAATGATGCTTTCATTAGCCACTGGGATGCCAGGGCTGTCCCATACATTAAATCATTAGGGATCTCTCTCTCTCGATCTCTGTCGGTGAACTGATCTGGTTGCAGTTTAGGTTTCACCTTTTCGATCTCCACTCTGAGGCCATTAATGCAAATTACACTGAGAAAAGAAAGCCGGTAAAAGTGCAAAGGGTAAAAAAGTAAAACCCACTGAGTTTGGTGCCAGTCTCTAAAGAAGATGTTAAATTATTCCCTCTTCATGTGCCACCAGGGACCTTCCTCTGGGTCTTAAAAGCTACTCGAGAGATGGAGATTCTCTTGTCACAAGCTGGACATACACGGCTGGTACGTGTTCTTATGGAGGACAAGGATATGATCCCATCCTTTCCTTCTGGGTTACGGGGCCGCTGGGGTTTCCTGGTCCTGCCCCTGGTATCCTGTGGCATTGCCCACGGTTGACACATGGAGGCAGGGCTCTCAATGGTTGATGATGGATTCAAAGAAGTGTTGACAGCTGGGAAACAATGACCCAGATGGGGATCGGGGGGGAAATGTGAGCTTGGAGCAAAAAAAGAATACTATTGTTTGATTTCCCATCGCTGATGGAGACGCAGTGGAAAGAAAATGCAGCTGGATGTCCCCGCTGGCTAAGCAATGGCATGGATTATGATATTCAGACATCACGAAGCCAGCTGCAAAGTGGTCAGCTGAACAATGCGGAGCAGCGGGTCCCACATCGTGTGAAATTCACATGGCACGTCACTGAGAATGGTCAGGGGAATGCAGCATTGTGCCATTCAGACTTATTCATCTTTTAAATGAGTCATGCAAATCATGTGGTGTGTTTAAGTGCTGCTTCAAAGTCCTAATGTTTTTCTTATGTACTGTACAAATGGAATTGTCAAGTTAACCCACAAAGCCCTGAACTACCACAGTCCCACGTGCATCAGGAGAAGGAGATGAGACAAGACATCTGATATGAATAGATGCTGCATGGTAGAGGGGTTTTTCACGTGCATCTGTCAATCACATGTCTACCTTTAATGGAGCTGGACTGAGGAGACCGACCGATCCACCGACTGCAAGCTATCCTCAGTTCTCTTTCTCTCTCATTAACGAAAACCCAATCAGATATTGTTGTCAGTGTGGGTGCACGGAGCCGTGCAGGTGCTTTCATGTGCGGCAGGCATGATGCATGTGCTATGTCCCGTGAATTGTGAAAAAAAAAAAAAAAACGAGGTGCTACGAGAGGAGAGATGTTAAAGTGATTCCTAGGCAGGGAGAATTTTTAGCAGCTATGGGAGGCACTCAGTGGAGATGCCCCTAAGGCTGATAGGACGCTTTGATCAGAGATGGAGGGACACGCCTGTTAAAAATCAGCAGCCACCCGTTCCCCCTCATCTCTTTGTATTCCTCTTTCTCCATCCCTCTTTCTCCCTCTCCATGTCTCTGTCTTTCATATCCCTCCCTCTCTCTCTCTCTCTCTCTCGCTCTCCCTTGGTCATTTCCCCTATACCTCTCTCCAACTCGTGCAAACACACACTTACTGAGGGGTCAGTGGAGCTGTCTTGTTTCCACCCATGCTTCAGCCCAGTCAGGCTCCCCAGGTGGCTGCACTGTCATGCCCACTGGAGAGGGTAGCACTGGACAGATGGCCCATATGTGGAACCCATCATATCCCTACGACAGGCGGCGTTAATAAGCATGCAGCGCACACAGGGCACATAACGTCCTGCGATATACATACACTAATAAATCATACAAATCCAATCCAGATATAAAGGCAGAGACAAATGCGCAGCCGCGGCTACAGACTTTATTGCAGCCAGATTCCTGTGCTGTTCAATATGGTATTTCAATTGCTTTGATTTCATGGCAGCATATTTATTTCTGAAAACACTTTCCCAGTGATTTGGTTTTGTGGTTCCCTTTATGTCTTTTCCAGGGTTGCTGCAGTGTGGGGATTCTCTGACACTGAGCAACAGTAGTGAGTAAATTATTCCATTCAATTATCTGAGCATTTGCTCAATATAAATACCATCTGGGTGCTTGAAATAGATTAGTTTAAGGCCATAGTAAATTATTAAACTATTCCCAGTGAACGAGTCCCCATTCCCCCTTTAAATGAGGCAGACTTATGGGGTTCACACCAAGCCTGTGGAGGTCTGACGGGCTCGGCACTTGAATTGTGTCTGCCTGGAACCCTGCGCCAGGATTCCCAACAGGAACATGAAAACAAGATCAACCACCGCTTGACCCTCCACTTCTTCCTGCTGCCCAAACAGTTAACCCATTTCCCAGACTAACTGGCCTGGCCTAACAAGCATGAGGCCTGGAATAGAGAGAAGTATGCTTGGAAAAGGCCCTGACTCCGGAAAAGGGTGGGTTATGAAATATCAGCCCTCTGATTTTGGTACATTACTCCTGACCATAATGTATTTGGCAGGGGGAGCTCTCCACACACATGACCTCAATCATGCTTCTCCCTCGCACATGGACTCAGTCTGACAACAGACCTACAGCACAGTATTTCTCACTTATTTGGCACACTCCCTCTGGAGGGCCAAATCCAAATTTGAACATATGGCTGCCCTGCAATGTGCAGACTCCACTACCCTCTAGACCGCCTGGGCTCAGTGTTTGGGGGCTTGGACGCCTCAAAGGTAGACACAGCCACACACACACACACACACAGCCACACACGACACTCCAGCAGCTTTCAGGGGACTTTTAACCATCTTATGACCCGTGAAGCATTAATATAAATGTCCTTGCCAGGGACTTTTTCAGCACCTTGCCAGTTTTTCCAGACAAAGATATGAACCTTCATAGCAGAGGACAAGAAGTGAGTTCAGTGTCGTGAAGGAAACACTTGAACAAGTAAAAATACCTAAAAAGAGTGGAATACTTACTGAATATTTACTTCTGGATGAACCAAGATTATAAGAGCGTCTTTTGCTTTCAGTGGAAACACAATCAAAAAAGTAGGAGAGATGTTTAATCTGACACTGGCATACAATTAAATTGTCATTTATATCATGTCTGTAGCTGTTTGTAGGATACATTTTGTAAGCTGCTATAGACTGAAGAAAACAATTAGGAAAAAAATAAGACACAATACCGTCTATTCTTTTAGTGACCACTGTCTTGTCAGTCCAATATTCCACCACTTGCAACCAGATAATATATTTTCCAACACTTAAATTACAGCTTAAAGTCGGAGGACGCTCCACCAAAGCCAATGCCTTTTCTCGAAATGCTAAAGAAAGTGCGAAGAACATTGGATCAGCCAATTTATCTCCAAACTTAAATGGGTTATTCCTTAGGTCGTGTCCCATCCATCCACAAAATGTAATGTGCCTGATATGACTGAATATTTTTGTCAACATCCATGCATAATGCACTGGTAGAGATGTTATGCAATGATAAAGAAAGTTAAAAAAAAAGGTTCTTTATCCGGGTTCTTCTTTGGCTCCTGTCTCATTCTGACGTCAAGTCAACTGTGCGTAATCCTGCAGATAAACAAACATAACCTCTTGGGCGGTAGTAATAAATAGTTGTTGTTGTGGAGAAGTTGATTAATCAATACCAATCAATCAAATCCCCCTAGTTTTGCTCTTGCTGCCACCACATAATTCATTTTGCGATACTGATCCAGGTAGTTAGCAGGTACCTTGAACGAGACACTCAGATAACCTTTCACTTTTCTGTACCAAAGGCTTGTCACCGCACACGGTGACCCATCACCCTTCTTCAGCAGATCACGAGGCTCAGGTGTCCCCAAGCAAGGCCCTCTTCACAACACCATCTCCCACTCATCACCTGCAGCTAGCATAGAAATGAAGCACAGAAACAAAAGCGTCGTTACCAGCAGTCTGCGAAACCAGGGCTGTCTCAGCTTCATCAAATGGCACATCGTCAAAACACACTTTGAAAAGAAAAATAACTTCCCCCCTATCTAACCGCCGATCGTGAGAGCCATTTTTCAAAGACCAAGTATAATGGAAATTATGAAAAGGCAATTTCACCCTTGGGTAGAATTAGGGCAAGTGAGTGCAACGCCGGCATTGTGCTGCATCATGTTGGGCTGTAAACACCGAGATACGGAGCTGCAAGTTGTTGACACGTCTTCTCAGTGTATGGTTATGTTACCCCACAGCACCAAGGAGTCCACAGTTCAGACAGCAGAATAAGGGGCAGTGCTACAACTCAAAGCTCCTATTATTTGTGTCAGAGTGGAATAATGTCCACGTCCCCCCCCCCCCCCCAAGTCTGTCCTCCTCTCTTCATCTTCTTCTTTTAAACCAAACTCAGTTCTATTTGTTTTGATCTTCTTTTCCATCCACAGCATCGACGGACGTGTGTTCAAGCTGTGCTGCTTTGCATTTGTTTAGAATTGTCACATGAAAAACATTCTCCTGTCCATTATGTGACGGTAATGCATCGTGTTCTATCTTCGTCTGCACTGAAGGATGTGTATGAAAATCAATGCAGGGCCATTATGGTGATGCTGTCCTTCAGTGGCAAATGGAAGGAATGTGATGTTATTCAATCAGAGTTTGAGGTTTGACTATTTCACTATGTATGTTTTTATTCTGACTTGTATTTAAAAAAGCTAAATTTGACACAACAAAATGATGAAATAGAGAAAAAAGGGACGAATTTAACAGTGTTAATTTTTACCTCCTTTGTCAAACTGCACACTGCATTTCACAAATCATGCTGAAATATGCAGATATCGAAATGATATGTTGACTCAGCTCAGTAATTGTTGTAAATATGTGAAAACACAAAAGTGTAATTCATGGCACCTGCACTGGATTGCTGATTGTGTTTTGATCGCTGCAAAACACAAACACCGCGGCAGTGCAGGAGGCCTGCGTTGTTTGTTTATAAGTTTCTTTGTAGAAGTGTCAGCAATTTAAAAACTGTCATTCCCAGAAGCTCGAGCGAAAGAAACTGCGTGTTTGGGCCACGACTCGGTGGCGAATGGTGACGCCCTCAGAATATGTTGATCCAAACACTTCAACTTCTTTGTGGAGGTGTAAAATATTAGAAAGGCAGCGTCAACAAATATATATTGCAGAAAATAAGGGAAAACACTGATGCGGCACAAATACAGAGACTACTGACCACAGCTGAGATTCACTGAGCAAACTCTGATCATCTGCACTTGTTTCCCCTGTGTTCAAAGTCCTGTGTGTCCGTTCATACTCGTGGATTCACTTTGTGTTTCTCTTCTTTCAGTTTGCCTGTTTTGTTAGTTTCTTGGATTTCCTCAGTTATGTTTTTCTGTTCATTTTTGGATTAAATATTTTTCCTGCACCTCCTGAATGAATGAATAAACGAAAACCATAATCTACACCACTTATCCTCTGGAGCCAGTCCCAGCTGATTTTGGGGCAAGAGGTCGCCAGTGTAAATACAAATATACAAAGAACCATTCATGTTCATATTCATACTTAGGTCAATTTAGTCTTGAATGAATTATAATTTTACATTTATTTGTTTTTCATATTAACTATCTTATCTAATAGTTTCTTACTCTGCTATACGAGGCCCTATTACAAAAAGTATTCTGAAGTGGACTTCATTTCAGTTTTGGCTTCCAACCTTCCATCCTTCCATCCTTCTATCCTTCTATCCTTCCATCCTTCCATCCTTGTATCCTTCTATCCTTCTATCTTTCCATCCTTCCATCCTTTTATCCTTTTATCCTTTTATCCTTCTATCCTTCCAACCTTCCATCCTTCCATCCTTCTATCCTTCTATCCTTCTATCCTTCCAACCTTCCATCCTTCTATCCTTCCATCCTTCCATCCTTCCATCCCAGTATGAGTAAAAGGGGTAAAATAGTGACTTTTGCTACAAACACAATACAACAACACTTAGAAGGATGGTCAGAGAACATATTCCTCCACCAGGACTAACGCTTGATCCCACCATGTGACAAATAATCCTTGGATCTGGCCGTTCATCTAGATCCAATCCAAAAATGCAGAATCTTCCAGATCATCCTCCACCACAAATGTTCATAGAAAACAAACCTACAACAATGTGAACATATTTTCCAACAGGTGGAGGTTGAGTTACTGTTGTTTGTGTTGCTCAAAGCAATGAAAAGTGCTGTTCTCCACTGACATCATATTGATATTCTGATTTTGTGTCTCAGCAATAAAACTTTTTTTCTTATTTTCCATTACAGCAATTTTCTTTGAGTCAGTGGGCATTAGAGGAATTTTAGCTGGAGGCACTTCAACACTGGATTCAACTCGTTTGAGCCGTTTCTGAATATACGCCCTCTGAAACTAATATAAACATAACCCAACGCACCCTGCATGTAAGGATTAGATGTTGACGTTATTTCAGCGAATTCTCCAATTCTCTTGTCTGCATAGTGAACTTTCCCGAGCTGCGTAAAAAACTTGGGCAGCAACATCACGGCATGTGTCTAATTTCATTTACCCAGTTCTCCAGCTCCGATTTAACACGCCTCAACTTCCTGCTTTTATCCCTGCATCTCCTGCTGGGGCTGTTGGATTTATTTATCAGCGGAGCCATCTGAGGCTTGGCAGCAGTGAGACTGGTGTAGTATTTATGTCGATCCCTGTTCCACAGTAGGAAATACACACATACAGTATAAGTATCACGACATAGTTTTTTTTTTTTCATTGCAAATAACTAGTGACATACCATAATACTAAAACACCACTTTATTAGGCGTTTCAGTGACTCCGGGTCTCGAAGGCCCTCAGAGGAAACCACAGGACACTTTTTTGTAGATTCACTCAAAGTTCAATTCAGGACGCCTGTAATGGAGTCCAGTGTTTCCCATACACTGATTTAATTGTAGCTGGTGACCACAATATCAATATTGACCGCCACATATTGATTCTCTGTTTTTCTATTATTTCAAATGCTTATTTCCCGGTAGAGCTGCACACAGTATATCTTTGAATAGCCCCTCCTCTGTGCGATTGCCTCCTGGTGGCTGACAGAAGTATAGGTCATAAACCCTTCCTCCTCCATGTCAGAGAATGGGACTAAAAAGTCAAAATACATGTCAAAAAATGTTTTTCTTGAAGATGGCTTGTGTCGTTTTTGAATGTTCTAATCACACTGATGTATATTGGTGGGGCCTTCATACCACAGCTCCATTCCCTAAACATAACTCTAGCTCCAAATCTGTGATATTTTGTCTTTATTTCTGCATAGTGGGAGACGTTAGAGTATCGTCGTCCATCTTTATTTAGAGTCTACGGCACAAACACCAAGTCAAAACATAATCACGTGTGATAAACTGGATTGTTGTCGGCTTTTCCACACAGAGAACACAGCTCGAATAACTGCTAGTGAATATTAACTACTCGTACAAGTGGATGAAGATGTTGAATCTTTAACTTTTCACTGTTAGTGCCAATACCTTCTGGACCAGAGGTATTGGCATAAGAACTTTAAAAAAGAAAACAGTGTGATTCGCTGCCCAAAAGGCCTTTTCCACTGAACAGAATCTGACACGTCACAGTGGGAAAAGCTCAGGTATAGAAGATGAAATTCATTTCTGGGACGGAGAGAACAGAGTCATCAGAAACACCTGCGTTCCCTACTGTGACAAGTCAAAGTGACTGCTGTGAAAAAGCCCCATAATACGGTTTCATTTAATAAACTAGTAAAGAGTAAAGGGATTCAATTTAATGTTGCACTTGCAAAGTTTCCTTTAGTCTGGTAAGTAAATGGTAACATTAGCTACGCAGCAAAAGCAAAGCTTCCGATTAGCTCCAATGTGAGAGCACAAACGTAGCCATCGAAAACTTTAGCAAGTCTGAAGTTACGATAAGTGGATGTTGTCCTGCAACATCAGAAACTTCTCCATAGAATAGTCACAATTATGTTTCCGACATAATTATATTTCTTTAATACAGAAACATGTTTTTCGGTGACAAGGTTGCACAACAATATGTATGAGATAAAAATATAAAAATATGATAGTTTCATTATGTGACTCTAGAAGCCATTTCTTTAGCTGGAAAAGCTTCTTGTTTGCAGTTTTGTCACCTCAAGGTGGTTGATACTTTGAATACTTTGAATACCTTTCCACCACAACCCTGGCTCAGATTTGATATATCCTTCATAAGCTGCCTCCCCTCATACTCATGTGCATACTTGTGTGTGAGAATGTATTTGCACATATTGCACAGATCTATCTCCATGAATTATGCATGTTGTGCAGTTTAAGGGCACTGCCAGTGATTTTACACTTTGTTGGATAGCTGAGAGAAGTTGAGCATCTGGAGCTGGCTACTTTCCCTGTCAACTCTGCCCGCCCATTTCTGCATCTCAATATAAGAATGAACTGCTCCAAAGACAGTGATGTAACACACATATATATATATATATATACATGTATCACATAAACTCTCATAAGCTGACCAATAAAACTGCAAATCGATTTCAAGCCTTGTAAAACTGCAACAAGGTGCAGCTGAGCTCTGTTTACCTTCCCTAAGATAATCATTATACACTAAACAACCCCAGTCATGCTAATGACTAATCTGCAATTAGACTAATTAATGCGACAATTAGAAAACACTTCTGTAATTATACTTGTTTTCCCACAAAACATTTGCAATATTAATTATCTGAGTACGTAGCGAGTTGCAGAGGTTATTTTAGAGGATGCAGTGAAAATAAATAAACTTGAATGTGTACGTGCACACATATGTCGTTTTTGTGTGGGTATATGAACTATAGGCTTAAAACATTGGAGGGTTATATAGTTTCAATTAGAGGAAATCTGTTTTCCTTCCTTCTCCAAAAACTCTTCCCTTGTCTGTGTGTGTTTTCCTCGTGGTTCTGCAGCTTCCTCACACAGTCCACAGACACAGATTGGGTTTACGTCCATATTGACTGTAGCTGCGAATCTGAGAGGTTGTTTGTCTCTGCATAATTGTGATGTTTCAGGATAATTTTATGGCAAATCTGGAAATTCTGAAAACACTCACCAGAAGCCTGGCTCTGTTTTGTTGTCTCTGACATTCTGGTGGAGTGAGAGCCGACTGATCAGCCGTGCACGGGGTCAATGATATGTCTCTTTGTCGTGCTTGTGGTGCGATTAACCTGTCTGGCACCTGTAACTCCGGCTGAACCCAGGTCAGTGACACTATTGGCAGTGATTGTTAACCCAGCTGGTGACTGTGACTCCAGTTACTCTAACACCTGAACTTGGATCAGTTAGACTTATTAGTGCACGGCAGCCCACCCGGTAAGCTGAACTTAGGTCAGCTGGAGAGGTAGCAGCAGACAAAGACCAGTTTCCCTCTCGGTGCTGTTATGTAGCCTCCACACTTAGTGTGACCCACGCTGTGAGTTATATGTGTGTGTGTGTGTCGACAGCACGGCCGGATTCTCAGCGTTTGATGCACTGAGCACTATTTGATACCAGAGAACAGGTTTGATTCATTTTGATCCTCCACTGCAATGCACAAACACACACAGTGTAATTATAGAAATGAGCGATGACTGGTGCCAAGAATAATGAATGTAAAGGCTACAGTGAAAAACATATGAGCTCCTGTGGGTTTGTAAGTGCATACATATCAACCATGTTTGTGTGTGTGTGGGTGTGGGGGGGGGATTCATGGTCCTACCCAGACATGTTTTGATAATAAGGGCATAAATGTAAAGTAGTAAACAGCTGAGTTAATACATCACTTCCTGCCTCTGTCTGCTCCACCTCTCACCTTAATAATGTGATGGATTTGTTGCTGTTCTGTGCAGAGAACCTCCCCCTGCGTTGTGCATGTGTGAAGGTCCCGGTAAAGTCCGGACCCGAGTCTCTGGACTTTACCCGGAGGTCACGTCTGAAAACGGCTTAATTATGCACCAAAGATCTGGAACAAACTCCCACTGCATGAAATGCCTCCTCTGTCGACATGTTTTTTATGATCTTGCTCTCAATTATTTTAACCACGTCTTTTCTTGTATTGTAATCCTAACCTTGCTTTAACCCTTTTACAAAATATATATTTTTATTCTAACATCTTTCACTGTCTCAATATTTTCTGTGTTTAAACTTCTGTTGCTCTGTTTCAAGTAAAGCCCTTTGAGCTGCTTTTAATGCTAGGAAAATGAATATTTATATATCTAAAGTTTATTATCATTTATTATTATTATTATTATTAGTAGTAGTACTAGTAACAGTAGTAGTATTATTACCTTTGAACAGTGGTTGTAGGACTTACAGAGTATAGATCCTGTATTCTGTGTTTAAATAAAACAGCCCTTTACTAAACTTATATCTGGTTTTCATGATATTAATCAACAGTTAAATTTCCATCATATAACTGAACTGTGCTGATATTTCCTAAAGGCACAGGTTTGCCAGAGGTTCTGATCCCACAGAAAATCACTACACAACTACACAGGTCTTTATAGTGTTCAGCGCATTGATTTTTCATTACTTCTCTGTATGGTCGAGCTGTACCAACATTACACCAGGTACCACTGTTCCCATTGGACGACCCGCTGTAGTGTACACTACTGCGACATGTGGTCCAGCACAAAACGGATGAGAAATGGCGAAAAGGAAGAAGCTGGTGAACAAAAGGAAGCAAGCCAAAGCTAGACGAGTATTTTCTTTATAGCCGTTGGTGCAACACACCTCAGAAAACCAATGCAAACGATATGCAAACTACAAATTCAGCCTCATGGGTTTGTTTGATGCATACATCACATGTTTCTGTGTCGCCCTTAAAAATTATACTTCAATTTTAAGAGTAAAGTAAAAGGAAAATTACTAAGAATTGCAGTGACAGGATCCAGTGGTAGAGGGATTAAAATTAAATGTTGAAATGTGAATAAGAGAACAAGGGGATTCGAGAGAAAAGGGTGCATCACCACTGTCTGTGAGCAGAGCTGCCACTGAGGATCCATCAGGGAGTGAGACGTATAAGCTGGAGACTTAATTGGAGACAGGTCGTTTTCTTTGTCTAATGATAGAGATATTACCAACATTAAAAAGTAAAACAAGAGGTGAACTCATAATCATTGATTTGCCCATGTTTGCTCCATTCACTGACTGACGATAAACAGACGTCTAAATCACGGAACATTGTCTGCAGTCGTCACAAGATCCATTTTATTGTGTTCACTGTTTCCCTTTACAAACCGATTCACATGAACTCCAGTGCACCCACATACATGCTCCTTCATAGAAGAATGAAGGGAAATAAGAACAGAATGAAGGAATATAAGAGAAGAATGAGGGAGTAAGAGAATAATCCAAAGAGGTTTTGAACAAGTGAAGCTGAATGCTGCAGCCTCGGTTCACCAACAACACAAACACTTCATTTATAATTAAGATAGACGCCGACACAGGGTTTATTGAAACCCAAGGAGGTTGTGAGGTTTACCGAGGTCTAATCCATCCAGATATTGCTTCATATAGCTTCTTCCTATAGATTTTGTCCGACCCATAACTTTATCAAACAAATGACAAGTTTACTTTCCATCAGTAACTTGTATCAACATCTTCATGGTCAGAAGACTGAAAAGACTGAAATCACTCTCGGCATAAGGTCCTGTTATACACTGTAAGTTGTGCTGTTATAAAGCTTTACTACGGTTTTATAGGTCAGTGATGCTGAAATGTTCTTGTCTACATCAAAGCCAAATCCTTTCACGTCACATGCAGCATTAAAATCTTATTGTCAGCAAATAAAACCCAACATTATATTTGCACAAAAAGTTGTTGATCAAAACTCCCTATTCAAATTTATTCACGAAAAACTAAATGTGAAAATTAACTCAAATTAAAATACTCAAGTGTTTAATTATTCATCCCACACAGATTTTGAATTACAGATAAAGTTCCTTTGAAAAGGAGGGAACACGTGGCTGAAGAGCGACAGTTTGAATAATTAGCAGAGATCTACAGAGAAATCCATAAATCCCCTCAATCAACGTTTGGAGGATTCAGCGAGCCCGACCTCTCCTGGCTTTGTGAGCAGAGACAAAACGCAGACGCGAATGAGTAACAAACAGTGATTTGCATCATCCTTTTGAGGTCATGCTTTTGAAATGTTTTACAACCTGAAGTTAAATGTGCAGAATAGTTGCGAAATGAATCCAGCCCACACTGCCACACTCTTTCATGCAGACAAAGCACGGTATCATTTATCACCGTGTCTACTTTATAATCGATGCCTCAAGCCGAGACAAAATAAAAGCCTCATTTACTTCAAGCACAACACCTACTCCATGAAAAGCCATGCACTTTAATCAAAGTGCTAATAAACAGAGTGTGACATAGTGACGTGCATGCAGCAGGTGCAGCTTCATCAGGTGGATCCTTCCCGTCCCGACGTATCCCATGATTCATTGCGCTTCTGTGACAAACTGTTTTCCAAAGAGGTAATGGCGGCAGTGATCGAACCGAAATATTTATTTTAACATTATCATGCTCAACCGAACAGCTAAATGTTAAAAAACATAATTTCAATAATTTTAATCAACCAAAGACCTTTTTTGTCAGTAGCTCTGTTGCTAGGCGACAACTGTAAGGACAGGACAAGCCTGTGATGCAATAAGAAGACCAGACCTTCTCATTTCAGTCGAGCCAACGCGGTCTGCGCAGACGATGGAGGATGCAGGCGACGTCGACTGCGCAGCCCGGGTCCCTCGGAAGGATGCAGCCTCTGAATTGAGACACAGCTACAGTCAGTTTTCCATGTTACACGACACAGTTGTCATTGGGAGCTGTGACAGTGGTGCATGAATATGTTGGGACCAACTGCAGGTGCACATTTACTCATGTAGACGATCATCACTGGTGACGAGAGTTGGGTCTAAAGCAATGACCCAGTAACCAAACAGCAATCTTCACATTGGAAGACGTCACAGTCTGCAAGACCAAAGAAGGTGCGTCAGGGCAGGAGTGCGCATGAGCATGCACTTGGCAAAATCGTTGACTTTGACATTCTCCAATTTCAGGCTGAATTGGCTTGAGTCGGACTGTCAACACCAATTTCTACTGCACCGTTCTGAGGTGTCTGAGTGAGCACATTTGACGCAAACGACCTGAACTGTGACGCAATGGAAACATGCAACTCTTTTAGCCAAAATCGTCGTTGTCCACCTTTGTTCCCTGCATCTTCTTCCTAAACCGTAAAATTCCAGCTGAAGTAGGACCATTGTTACACAGTGGAGACGATCCAGGATGCGTCGCAGATGCTGCTTGACGCTCTTATGGAACAAGACTTCCAGGCAGCGTTCCAAGTGTGGCAGGAGCACTGGGAGCTGTGTACTTCTGCAGAACGGGACTGCTTTGAAGGTGGTGGTGGCCGGATTTGAATCAGCTACGTTGTTTGTTCTGGGCCATTTCCAAACTTTTTGATCTCACTTCATGAGCCTAAAGGTGAGACGTTTTGTTCTCCTTCACCGACAGATTGTCCTATCCTCTGAAAAAAGGAGAAAATAGTGTAATGGTATCGTATAAGTCGGCTTTAAAAAAAATCAAATAAACACATCTTGGAAAATAAGAAAGGGGTTGCAGTTCTTCTCATCTTACTCGTCTTTATTTATTCAAAAACAATATGTAGAATGCAAATGTGTACATAAAGTCTCTCTATATGAGCTGGGCCATGTTTGCTCAAACTCAAATTTAAATTCACGTTTAGAAATTATGGCATGGATAAATACATCATCACACTCTTTACAGAATATATTTCTTATGGTGCGTTTCTGAGATTACATTCAAAGTCAATGCAAAGACGCGGATAGACAGGAATTTCACGTCTCTTGCACGGGCGATGCGAATGATGCGAACTTTCCGTCTATGGCTTGAAATGAGCTATTTGAACTCCTGGAGAAGACTGTGTTTTTGGACCACACACATATTCTGGAGAACAGTTACAACACAACAGCCTGTGGTCATCCTCTTTCTCTTCAAACAGGCAAATAAACACAAATGATCCTGCGGTGCAAATCACGCAGTCGGTGTGAACCCACCATTAAACGTTCTTGCAAACACAGAGGCAGTCGATAGAAACACGAGAATTATTCCGCCAACAGCGCACACTTCATATCTCCATCACCTGGGAAGAGTCCAGACGTCAGATGCCAGCACACAGTGCTTACCTGTTTTTTCAGCCTTTTTTAAAAAATCAATCAGATTCCCACACAGTGAGATTCAGCTGTTCTTAAGCGGCTTGATGATTAAATAAAACGGCCACAGAAAAGAAAAATAGTTGTTAAGGCCGACTCATGGTGAAAAACACAAACAGGTTTTGTTTTCTCAGGGTCTTATGTGAGAATAAAACGCCTCTGAGAGGTGGTTCAGGGTGAAGAACTTCCTTTCTTTATTTCTCTGACAAAGCAGAGGCCGTGAGACGATGAATAAATGACTTGTTAAGAGGAGGTGCGGCCTTCGCGCGTTAAATTTTCATAAGACGGGAATGATTGATTATTGATTTAAATTTTTCTGTCATACGGCTAATGCTATCCTGAGTGGAGGGGCCGAGGTGGGAGACGTGCGGGTGATGAAGCTTTGAAGTCGGGAGTATGTCTTTGAAGCCCGTTAGCTTTGCAATGTGCTTTAAACGTTCCTACACCGGAGCAGAGTTTCCACCCTGATGTGATGAACAAATAATCGTCAGTCCTGTGATCCCGCGAAGACCTGACGGTAGCAGGAGTACGCTGGCAAAAAAACGGCGTCTTCACAACCATTCTGCGAAGGGAAGTGAGTTTTCAACTAAACATTAAATTATCTGCTCCTTTCACTCCGCTCACCTGTCTTATCAGATCTCTCTGTCTCGCGGTCCCAGGTTTACGCGGGCGCCGACGGCAACAACGAGATGCTTCGCGCCTGACACGCTCGCAGCTGAGCGGCAACACAACAGGCGGCGGCGTCTGTGCTGCTTCCTGTCACATCCCCTCCCTGTGACCCAAACCAAACACAGTGTCACACCTGAGGCACAGGGACAATGAAGAGCACTAATCGGCAGATGCCAGGGTGTTCTGCACAAAGTGCTCCGGCATGACAGTCCGTTCCCTGTGTAATTACTGCCTCCTGGTTGGGACCATTAAATATTCATCCGCCATTGGCTGGGAGCTGCTCCAACTCTGCCACTTCACTGGCAGCTCTTTTCACTCAGAGGTTGGTAATGCAGTTTTTTTTTTTATCCTTTTGTATCCCCCTTGTTCTCCCGTTCACATTTAAACTTTGCACTTTAATCATTGCGCCGGTGTTTCTCTTTCTTGACACAGTCGGATTCATTTGTTCCAGAGCAACCTTTTCCTGTAAGTTCATCACTTTCCAAGATTCTCCGTAAATTCACATCAGAGCTCTTCAATCATAATTAATATTTAATCAGTTATATTTAGAGCCTGCAGAGGAGAGACAGCGGTGATGCTGTGATGTTGCAGACACAGAAAGAGGAGAAGGGAGGGAAGCCATGTTAAGGCAGCTCTCTCTCTCTCTCTCTCTCCATCCTGCATGAATCACGTAGGAATAAAAGGTGAGAGGGAGCTGAAAATCACCACTATCCCATAGGATTAAGTCTGAGAATTACTAAAGCATGGGTACCATTCGGATTAAAATCGATGTGAGGGAGGTGCATTTAATATGAGAGATGGGTCAATTCAATATACTCAGTTTTATTACTCCCGCGTGTCTTTAAAAAAACAAACCTGCAGTTTAAGCCCTGCAACAACTGGAAGTTAAAGGTCAGAATGGTATTTGCTCATTTTAGAAAATTACAAAAACCATCTCGCAAAACTGATATTCTATTACAGTGAATGGACCAAAGAAAACATTTCATTTTCCAGTGGAGAAGAACAGATGCAACTTGTAGGTACAAATATATTATGTACACTGATATTTCTTGTTATTTTCTATTGTCTTGTCTTGCTTAACAACGTATTAATTATGAGTAATGGTGGTGACTGTAATAACCTGAACAGTATAATGGTTAAAAAGATGAGGTAGATGTGTAATGAGAGGTGATAAAATAAAGTTCACTAATTAATTTGAAAATATATTAATTTCATATGTCATGTTAATTCAAAAATGGGGAATTCACTGGCTAAGCTCACATAAGTAATAATGTTTTATAAAACAAGACAAAAAGAAAAAGAGTGTATTTATATGCTACCTGTATGTTTTGGAAAGTGGCTGACAGATAGTGGCCATGTTGCCATAACATTTATTATGGTATTTATCATCACCCTTTTAAACGTTTAATGATGTCACATAATCATCTTGTCATTAATTTTGCTGAGGACCTTCATGCTCCTGAGGGGAATAACCATATTTGTTTTAAGAGCCTGAATATGGCCTGAAGTCGAGCAACAACAAGCTTTACTGTTTTTAGACCATAAAGCACAATATCAACGAGGGATATTTGCTAAATGACGAATGGGACTTGGGGGGAGAGGCTCCACTGTTGAGCGACTAAATATCATAAAAAAACATATTGAACACAATCATTTTAAAACTAACACAAAAAGTGATAAATTCAGCGACAGGCTTGAGGCCAGTGGCTTGTGTTAAGAAGTTGGTTATGAAAGACTGTTGGACTCACGGCCTTGATGATAACAAAATCACTTTGAGATACATTTTTATCACAAACACAGTTTATCATCGCATGCAGCACGGCGCTGTGACAATGGGACTTAGCGATGAAGACGCGCAAACTTTGACACATTGTTACGTGATGTCAACACTCGGAGAGGATGAGAAATCTGAATACATAAACTGTGATGATGCAAATGTCCTTGAAACTGAGACAAATACACGAAGCTCTGAAAACCGTATAAGACTCAATGTCAGCAGCGATGAGTTGAGCAAAAACACCACGGAGTATATTTTGTGACATATCTTATTTCCCTTTACAGAGAACTACAAGTTGTTTTTTTGGCCTTGATGCCACAGGAGCTGAATAACACAAAGGAAATGTAAGAAAATAAAATAAAAACAGGGAGTTTTCAACAGGCTCACTTTAAGATTTTGGAGACATAACATGTTTATTCATATGCCTGAAACCACGCTCGGTTTCTCGGAACACAAGTGTGACAGAGGCATACGTGAGATCACAACGAGCTAAATACAGCTGCACTGACAAAGGTTATGGTTTGACAGCCGACACAAACAAAACGCACTGATGCAAATGAGGAACACTTGAACTTTCTATCACAGGCAGGGTTTTCCCTACCGTTATAACACTTAGTGGCATGAATGGAATCAAACGTGCTGGGGGTTTTTCTCATGGCTTTGCCGTAATGGGTCACTCTCCTCTGCCTGATTGGCCGAGAGTGGGACCACGGAGGGGGGGTAAACCGCATGAAGTTAAGGTACATCTTAACCCAAGTTGGTGACAACTCAGTAAAGACACATCCATCTGCTTTGTGAGCACTTGTTGTTTTACACAGACACAGCATGAGTGTTATGATTAGTACACTCAAGCTAAACAGAATATCGTCAGTTTTTAAGATTTGAATTGTCCCCGTGGTAAAATAACATTGGACATCACAGTGGATTCAAAATCACACATATACAACAGTGGTCAATGCCAACACACACATTTATATATTTTTTCGCCTGTCTTGTCAGTGGGATGGAGGGGATTGGGGATATGAATCACTCTGTGTAAGCTTGTAACCGGTTTAGCTATTGATCCTGGGTATTGTTCACTTTTGAAAATAATACTAATAAAAAGATTAAAACAAAAAAACACATACATATTTCAGCAGAGGGGATGTTAAGGGCTTCAATGGACAGCTGGACCTTTTACCGTCTACCTGAGGGAAGGTAGTTTGCCAAGATTCTTAAAATGTGGCAAGTTCTGCTGAATGTTTCCCTTATTATTCCCTCAAACTACTTGAAACTTCCTAAAACACCTGACATAACCACGTCTAAACCCTCTTAAACCTCAGGGAACTCCATGGTAGGTGTACTGAAACCAGTCTGACCTGGTGTAGACTGAGCATGTATAAGCCTGCCACTGGCCGAGTGTCTCATTCTCCTCCTCCCTAGTTTTGCTGATTATTTTGATCACCCAATCAGAGCTGACACATCTTTCACTCTGGCTTTCTCCTTGTGGGGGACTGAGCTGTTTTAATGACAGCGATCGCCTCACTACGTGCAAATGTTCCACCATCGTCCCCCTGACACCATTTTGCAAAGCACCAGTGCTGCATCATGGGCTTAATGCCGCCAAAGACTTAGTTTGAAGAAATACACACAGAATAGTAGAGTTATAGTCCGTGCAGCCAAACCATTCTGCAGCGCTGACACAGCCCTCTGGAAATAAATCTCACTCTGAGAAACTAATTGAAACGTGGTCTTCCAGTTTTCAGTCTCGGCCTTTATTAATTACGTTTGCTGTTTGTAATTAGAAATGTAATTACTCTTTTAATATGTAATAAGTAATTGAGTACATTTTTCAACTACTGTGTGTGACATATCTCCTCTTTGGGTCCGTTACAGTATTTCTCTCTCACTCACTGACTGCACTGCTTATTATCAGCCAAAAACCCTCAGTGCTGCCACCTGTGGCGGAAAGCTTTATTGCATTCATGCACAGTACCAAATACTGCAAACACAATAGTCAACTTCAGTGATCTTTATCTTTTATTCTCTTTTGCCTCCGATTATACTGATAAACCTTTACCAGTCGTGGGGCCAGAAATTCAAAGATGGTCATTTGCAGTGTCCTTTAGTGAAAGGTCCTCAAAATCAAGAGGGTTCATCCCCATGGGACAATGACAGAGGGCATTTAAGGAAAGGAAAGGTCAACAAAAAACTTTGGAATTACTCAGAAAATGTAATGTTCAACAAAACATGGTTCTGAGGGAAAGTTTGGAGTATGGTGCTAAAGGATCACAGCATAAATCTGGTCAATGAGATTGTTTCTCACAAATCCCCTAATAAACTAAATTAAACCAAATTAAACTTAACATTAAAGTAGACCAGCATGACTTCTGCTTTAGTTTCACTTCTTCAACAAAATAAGTCTTAACATGCAACAACGACGACAGCCGTCACAGCGTTTGTCATTTGCAGGGGGTTCTGTAAAATAAAATTACCCCTACAGCTTGCTGCACAGTTTCTTGATTGGCAGTTTCTTTTTTACTCCTCACAAGATCACACTTACATGACACATCCAAAGAGTGAAAATTCCTAAACTAGTTAACTGCAATTTTAATCACTCGGTGTTGCCTTTGGTGACAGATTCCACCTCATTTCAAACTGAGACTTTTCTCCGCAGCGAGTGTCGCACGCAGCCCTCACACCTGGGCGTCCCTCCCTTGGTGTCACCTTCTCGTGCATTATTCAAATCCCTCCTTCCCCCTATTTTCATAAATTTCCACAGTAAAGGACGGCGCTGGCCTCGACCTTTCCTGGAGCTTGTCGACAGGTGTATCAAAATCACTACTGCCTTTTCTCTCATGGAGGCAGTTTGTACTAACACAAAAAGCTACAGGCGAGTGGCAGCAGACTTTGAACTCTATCACAGATACAGTAAGTGTGGGACACATCAGGATATGGACTCCGCTTTTTCGCTCAGTGCTGACATCAATTTTAAAGGAAGACAGAAACACCGTTGATTAAATGAACGCTGCCATGTTGTACATTTGGACCCAGAGTCTGCAGAGCAGCGATCAGAGGATGGAGGCACAGTGACATGGTCCTGCTGATACAAATCGCAAGTATCTCTCATTGCCATCCTGTTTTTATAGCACCTAATTAAACTAATTAAAATCAAACTTACCGGAAAAATGTACACTTGAAGGAACATAAGTGTGGTAGGACATAAAAGGACAGAAACGTCTTTGAGAAAAAGATATTTGACATATACTTTTTATAGACATATAGAATTTTTAGATTGTTAGATTGTTCCATGTCCCATCCAGTAACATGGAGGAGGCGGGATCAATGACCTATACTGCAGAGTTTAAGAGAGACACAGATACAGATGAACAAAAACTAAAGCTAAATGACCAAACCTCATCATACAGGGGTTATGTAGACAAGAGCAGTGCTGCCTACTGTTTATGTGTCTTATACATAAATGATGGCAGCGCAAGAGCATTAAAGATTTAAGAAATTAGATTTGTATTCAAACACATTATATTTAAATAGAAGAATGTCTAATGGTGTGCATGTTCGGGTCATTTAAATTCTTTGCCTGAGGTACAACGTGAAGCTCTTAGAATTACTTCAGCTTCCTGTAGAAAGGTTTAGCCTTGACTCAAAGGCCAGACTTAAAATTTGATCTTTTTATAAAAAGCTTTGTGGAGGAAAATTCAGAGTCGGCTCCACTCTTATGATATAACGTGGTACTGAAGCAAAGCAAAGCAAAAAAATATGTTTTTTACTCGTTTCTCTTTGATTAATACTTATTGCAGCTAAATAAACACATATTAAAAGATTCCTTAGAGGACACTGATAATAGCTGTCTTCTACTGGCTGTTGGGAAATGTGCAAAAAGCTGAGGAGCTCCCTCTGAGGGAGCACTGCTCTGTAATAAATTGGCTGTTTATTACGTTACAGGAAATTAAACAATGGCCCAGGAAAGGCTGCACGTTCAATTTAAAATCCTGAGGAGAGGAAGAGGTTTAAAAGGGCCAATAAAGTCACTCCACTATCCCTCCGAAGGAGAGTGAGACGCCTCAGTAAAAGCCTTTGTCTCGGTGATTGCCTTTTCTCCCTTTTATTCCTTTAATGTCAAATGTGTTCTCTTATCTTAATCTTCATTAAGAGCCTTCTTCTGCTCAGGTCTGATCTCCACTAATGACATACAGGAGCCAGTTGAAACGCTTAGTGTTGTGCGTCCCATTCATCGCTGCCTTTGAGAGCTACAAGTCACGGAGAACAAACAGCGCTCATTGTTTTGATGATAACTCTCACTTTACAGCACCCACAGCACCGCCGCTACAGTAGAATTACATTTTCTCTGAAGTCAACAACGCGCACACGTAAAAAAATAATGTCTCGATTGTTATGAAGTGCGTTATGAAGGAGTAAACAACAGGAATGAAATGCATGTATCTTAATGATAAATACGAATATGTGTCAGGTGTGAAAGCTTTGTTTTAGGATCGGAGGGGGAAAGAGAGACAGTGTGGTCAGAGGAGGAATTGCATGCAGATTATCGACCAACTCCCCCCCCATCATCTTCGTCAATGATTTGAGCAAAGATCTATTAGTGAGAACAGAGGGAAATTTAGGAAAACAGTCTTGAGTCTTTATTTGAAACGATGCTCACTTCGTCTGAGGGACTTTTTTCATCAAACAATAGAGCGAGAATAAAGTTGTCACGTTTATCTGTTTCTATGACTGTGTTAGAAAATGAGATTGCCTGCACACGCCAGAAAATCACAAAAAAGGCAAAGAGACAGGGAGACGGCAGCCGAGGCTCTGAGTCAGGAGGAGACAAAGGCAGGCAGCTGGAAATTGTCACATCAACACCGTCCAGGTCCAAAGTTATTTTGGTGAATGGCTGTCGCATAGAGACTTCAATCATTGTGAGGCTTCATCAGCCACTGACAAGTTTGGACCTGGGACAGCGAGGACGAGGTCGTTTGGTAAACAAACGGTGTGCGTGTGTGTGTGTGTGTGTGTGTGTGTGTGTGACAGAGAGACAGAGAGAGAGTGTTGTGTTTGTGCCTCTGGGTTGATGAGTGTTCAGGTGAGGAAGACACAGTTATGTCTGACTAACCAAGCATTGGAAAACAATGGATGTGCTGCACGGAGCTACACAATATTACACATGCTCATGGACTAGAGACATGGGCACACACACACACACACACACACACCCTCACATTCAGCTCATGCATTCTCTCACAATACGTTTCCTTCTATGATTGATTCACACATTATTCAAATTACTTGAACCTGTATCCAGTCAAATAAAGCTTTCACATCAGTGACAGAATTTCGCCAAGCTACATTACAACTTTTATTTTTTGGAACCAAGGTTTTTTCCAAGATTTTGCTTCCGACACGTGCACATCTAACCGGACTAGTGGTAATAGTAAAGCAACTTCCCCCTCCCTCCAGTCTGATATAAAGTTTATTTGTTGATTTAATACATATTTATCTTTAGCCATTGCTCCCAGTAACATAAAGGACATGAAGCGGACTTGAAGCTCGGATCAATTAACAGGCAGCACGAAACTGAACAAAATGTGCACATCTGGGACTGTTGAAAAAACAAGCAGGACCTTTATCAAATTAAATACTTGAGAAAAACTGTGATCTTGATGCCAGATGTTTCAGCCGTTCTTCAAACCGCCCGACAGATTTCCTGAAATGTGTCCTGAAGCAGCTGTGGTACGGTCAAAGCTCCTGAATTAGGAAGAGAAAGTCACCAAGTTCTCCTCACTTCATCAGTATTGGGTTTACGCAGGTATTTATTTTATTTATTGAGTAAAAGATCCAGATCATCATCACTTGATGTTGATTCCATCTTATATTTTGCAGAGGCACGACTTGGATCACGGCTGATCCTCATAATTCGTTCGTTAAATAGAATGAAGCTCACTGTGACTTGTCAGACTCAGTTTTTCATGATGTTTATTCAAATTGCCGTCGATGTGCAGCAGCCTTTACTCTTACTTTACCTTGAGCTGCTGCTTGCCGAACAGTAAACATTATCATAACCCTAACCCAGGGATTTACATTATGAAGACAAGCTGATTGTCTCTATAGGGAAGACAAGTCCCCATAATGGGAGGGATATGAATCTAAAAACAACATGAGTAATACCCCCCCCCCCACACTCACACTGGTAATTATAACTCTAGGCCCATTATACCGGTTATTCAGTGCAACACCTTGCTTGATATTATCATAAATTATGCGCAGTTCATACCTTAAATAAACTAATTTGTGCTACAGATGCAGATGAAGCTCTTTCTCCTGTATAATCACACTGGGAAACAAGTAGTTGTGTGTCATTGTGAGTGTGGAGCAGGAAACACAGCGCAGCAGTTTTGTGTTACATTATTCAAGCCCCTCATATACACACTCTTTGCAAAAAGTCTGTAATGCAATTAAAAGACCAAACTGGAGTTAAAGAAAGCTTTGAGTGGAGAGAGAATCATCAAGTGAATGTTTCAGGTGGCAGAGCAATTGGAAATCACCTGTATTTAATACAATGGATGGAAATGAACAAATGTGTAAACAAATGTGTTGAGACCTGAAAAGTGCTATATTAATAATATGTATGATTTATTGTGAACATTATTATGATATGTACCCATCACATTACCTCCTGCAGCACCGAGCTTCTGTGTATTGTACAGTAGTGAGTTGGCCCAGCTGGCAAATTGATATGTAATGTAATGCAGAAAACTTCATAAATAAAGACTCCAACTTAATGTATTTATATTATATGATCTAATTTGTCCTTTTCTCCTTTCAGTCTCTTTATTCCTTCATCTCTTCTCTTCTATTTTCTATCATCTTCTCTCTATTCTATTCTATTCCCTCGATGTTCTATTAACATTCTCTGCAGTTTTCATGCATTTCTCAATTTCCCATTTTTCCCTTCTCCCTCCATTCTCTCCTGCTATGATGAGAAAATGATTGCCCATCCACAATCGGGGATCCTCATCTACTTTATTACATAGGTGAAAAACGGCAGGTTATTACATCACGGCTCTTTCTCTCTCTCTCTCTCTCTCTCTCTCTCTCTCTCTCTCTCTCTCTCTCTGCTCCTACAGACCAAAGTGAAAAATAATAATGACGACGATTTTTCTTATTTCTTCGATAGAATAACAAGAAAGCCATCCAGTAATTATCTGCAAGTCTTTAAGGGGTTGGCTGCAGAGTGGGCTGCGCTCTGTGGAGGACGGAGGAATGTAAAAACTGGAAAGCTGGTCATGAATAAATATGACACCACATTTTTCCTTCCTCTTATCGAGGTTGCCCAGAGAGCGGTGGAGAAGGAAGCGCACTGATTACTGCAACTGCTGCTGACTCTCTGACAGCAGATGTCTTGTTGATGATAGGGCGCATAACTACATGAAGGCAACATACAAATCTGTTGAGAGGTTGCACACAACACCGTATAGCACTGTAGTTATGTTATAAACTGGCCTTTTAGACCTATGATTCTGCCTCAGTAAAGTCATAATGCTCAGCTTCTCAGTGAAGCTCTTGAATAACCTCTCTGGATTTTGGGACCATTGGTTGCACGTTTGCAGTCTTTATATTTCTGCGGGTTGAGGGCCGCTGGTATGACTGGTGCGGCGCGGCTCCATCCATCAGAGAACATGTTAGTATTCACCGCTGGGTGCTTTTCTTGCTGCATTTCAATTAACATAATCTCTTTTTTTCCCACAGATGTCAGCTCAAAAGCAAAAAATAAATAAATAGAAAAAAACAGCAGACAGATTTAAATATCAAGATTTGAAAACAGCCACCTCACAAAACAATGCGTCACGATACTGCTGTGTGTGCATCTGCCCATTTGCATGATGATCTCCTGCTGTGTCCGAGAGGCTTAACAGGAACTAACTGTACTCTGTGGAATTGAATGAATTAAAAAAAAAAGGAAAACGGAGGAAGACAAAAAATGTCACAGGGAGGCGCACAGAGAGAGATAGGCTGCCAATGGTGGATGAATTGTATGAAAAAATAAATAATGGCGTTTAATGCCCAGGCAGGTCCTTTTGTGGAGTGGGTTAATATAAACCCTACCGGGCTTTGCAGCGTTCGTCTGTGGGCTATTCTCAGCACATCGTAATGCTCATCAGCTTCTCCTGCTACGCTACACACACACACACACACATAATCACACACACACATAATCACACACACACACACGCGCATTCAGCTCATGCATTCTCTCACTTTGTTTATGCTTTTGTTTAAGTTGCCCTTTTTCCTCTCCCCCAATCTCTCCCAGGTGATTCAACAAAAGATTACAGATTGCTGTCTTTAGGCGGGAGGAGCTGAGGGAGCACTGTGCGGCAGACTGTGCTCCAACCGTCAGTATTAACTGGAAATGCCAGTATTTCAATAGCATGCAGGCAAATCAATCAACGTAAATAGTGGGATTTGTTCCATGCTGGCAATCATATATCAACCCAAAGCTGCACAAGATGTTATCCGCACTCTCTACGGAGGAGATGCATGTTTTAATGCAAACGTCCGATCGAGAGCCCTCCAGATGATCTACGGACCTTTCTCCGCCTGGCCTCCTAGAAAAAAACAAAAAGAAAACAAATATCTCTCTGTGAAAGAGCGGAGCCATACATGTAGAAGAAACTGACGAAGATGTCAAGAGAGTTTGTGGTAATAAGAGCCGACGATGTGTATTGTCGAGAAAAATCACGTGATCTTTAAATCGTACACCTCTCGCCTGAATAATGCGGAGGATTTGTTGCTGTTGTGAAAGTGTCCGTGCAGAAAACCTCCCGTTGTATTGTGTAATGTGTGACGGCTCGAGTAAGAAGTAGTATATTGTGGTGGCTTTCACCTTTGAGTGATGTTAAAGAATTGCATAACATACATTCTGGAGGAGGGACTACATGAATAGCAAGCAGACGAACTGACTTACTGCTCACTTAAAATCTGTGTCTGTGTGATTGACACACATGGACGGTGAGGCACCTTGTATGTTTTTTACTCTATGTACTGACAGTGATTGACATCATCTGGCAGAAAGAAGCTCCTGTCACCAGCTCCTTTTTCTTAAAATCATAAATAAGGGTGCTTTTTTGAACGTATGTCTCCTAAGCTGGTGACCGAGCTTGTACTGTTGTCTCCACTCCTGACGAGCTGTCTCTTACTCCAGCGTCCTCGACGCACAAGGTCTCACTCCTGTCTCTGATGTGAAGTGCACTCCAGGAGGCTGCTGGTCATTATCTGGACACTTCCCTCTTTTTTTATTCCTCGTCAACTGGCTGAGCCTCTGAGTTGAATGGCACCCGTCTCCACTACGGAGTAGGAGATGAAGGCAGGTCAAAACGGGTACATAGCTTAACAAATACAGTGGAAATCCCAAATCAGGTAAAGACAGTGGTAAAGAATTAAAATGATGTAACCATGAGTCAATGACCAGACTCTGTAACCATTGATGAAATGAATGAAAGTTGCTCAACTGTTTTTTAACCTTTTGAAAACTGCTTCCATGTTGATACACATACATATCCATCGTATATACTGTAGTAATATACTATTCATTATCCTATCAATGGGAATATATGGCTCTTCTGTTCAGCCATTAAATGCTCACAGACTGGTTGCTAACTTTGCTAACTTCGCTGTTTGATCCTGGGAACGTAGTAGACAGCTTTCACTGAAAGAAACAAGACGACCAAGTTGGCGACCAGTTAGCAACCAGTTAGCAACAGGGCT
Source organism: Hippoglossus hippoglossus (assembly GCF_009819705.1). NCBI lineage: Eukaryota > Metazoa > Chordata > Actinopteri > Pleuronectiformes > Pleuronectidae > Hippoglossus > Hippoglossus hippoglossus. The sequence continues at coordinate 20,859,955 of NC_047157.1, forward strand.
ATAGAGGGACAACGTTAACTCATCAGGCGAACACAACTTCCTAATGAATCCCAATTTTCTATCTAAATCTTTTAAATTTGGTGGTTTTGCTGTCTGGTGCTGGGAAGAGAGTCGTAAAAGGGATCTGTCTTAGCTTTCTCTGAATCTGTGGAGAGACCCCTTTCTAAGAATCAACTCTTTCACACAAATATAGTCATTTGAATTGGCTGATGCTCACCGTCCAGACATGTTCAGCTCACCAAGGGGTGCTGCTGATGAAAGTACAGAAAAGCTTCGACTTCCACTTACACAATTACATTCAACACTTCCCCTTTTTTCAAACTCTCATCTCAACTTTGGATGTAAATCTATAAATCAGCGCTCAGTGCTAATCCTTGATCTCTACACCGACGTAGAGAGCAGCTGCGTCTTATCTCGGATCCTAGCAGGCGAACTCAAAGGAGAGTCTTAATCATTAGCCTGCTAGCTAGATTAATGGCGATGTAGGGTATTACCGTCCTGAAACTCAGATGAGAGTGAGAGGATGGCTCCCGCAGTGCGGCGCCCATCTAAGTGCACCTGTTATATCTGTTTTATCCATTTTATGTGAGAAGAGAAGAGAGGAGGGGAGACGCGTTGTTCTCTCATGTCTCCTGTGAATATGCCAGGCAAGATTCATTCGTTATGTGTCTGTCTGTGCATCATTAATGGGCACACTCCCAATTAAGGAAAACTGAGGATAATCAAAAGGTAGATACACCACTGTACCGCAGCTCCTCTCCTCGAACGTCCGTCTCTATTCTCTCGTTGAGAAACCTGCTCTCCTTCTTGGAGACAAAGCAGCAACCAGCAACTGTGTGTGTTTTTTTTCAAATGCCACTCTTGCATCAAAGTGACACTCTTCCGCACAATACCCTGTTGAGAGTCAGCGTTATTTGGATTTCGCTGAGCACTCAAGGCTAATGCTGTCACTGTGGAGAAGTCTGTCACTGAGCACTTCTGTATCAGATACACTTGGCTGGATGACTCCCCTCAAGGTTGAGAGAAACAACCGTTTTATTCGCAGTCGCTGTCTGTACTCTTACTGTTGCCTCGGCACTCTGGAAAATAATTACTTGGAGGTTGTTTCAGGGGGACTTGCAACATAAATACAAAGAAGAGAGGCTATTAGACAGTTAAGCAGTGGAATCACTGGCGGCTGTGCCCTTTAATATGTACTGAGAAGTAAATTGGACAAAATAATGAAATAATTGATATCAAACTGATTTGAATGGAAAAACTATGAAGGCAATTATTTCTCTCCCTTTTTTTCTGATTATTTTACAAAAGAAACAAAACTTTTTCTGGACGTTTTTGTGGAATCAGTATTTCTCGGCGATGGTTCCTTACTTTTTTAGGTACGTGTCAAAACAATGTATATATGACAAACATTAATTCAAGCTGGTTTTTAACTTTGATTCCAATCCATCCATTCATTTGCTGTCAAACAAATCCAACTATGACATTGGCTGATGTTGACAATAATATTACAAACCACTTCTGTGTCCATCCACACAGACTTTTTGTTGGTATTCAAGTACAGACACTGATATTGAGCAGTTCTCTAACAGTTATTTTCTGATACTGGACAATGACATTTTCAAACAGCAAGAAATGCAGAGGATACATTGAAAGATGTGACACTAATGACGACTTTTTATTTCCCACCCAAATAATTCTCTTTCACAAATAATGTTTTTGAATGTTGCCAGTGATTGCAGCTTCACACCATCTTCACTTGATAGTTCCAGAGCATCAGGAAGAAAACACTGCTCCTCCCTTTGACTCCGTCTCTGCACCTCTGAAATGCTTGATTTGGACCCGAAGCTCCACCAGTGCACAGCTCTATTCACCACTTACACCCAGTCTGTCACTGAAGAGAGAGAATAAAGGGAAGAGGAACATGATGGAGGCTTTAATGCTTAAGATCTGTGCCGTCACCTTCCTGAAAAACCTCTAATGACAAGGCGAGCTCATTGAAGGCACGAGAGGCCCAGATTTAACACGCCATCCAAAAACTTCACACAGCCCTAATTATTTATTGACTTTGTTATTTAGCAGCAGTTTCACTCCTTGCTCTCGTCTCAGTGGGGCAGGATTGTGGAGAAGGAGGGAGAGCTGCGGTCTCAGAGAAACTGTGTATTATTTAAACTGAGCCGAAGCCATCGGCTGCGTCTGAGAAAAAAACAGCACGGGATTACGAAGCGCTGTTTGACTTGAACATCTCTCGTCCCGAGGCTTGTTCAAACTGATTCGTACGTCAGGATGCTCTGGAGAGACTGGGCCACGGAGACACGTTTTGTTTGGTCGAATAAAAACAGAAGGCAAAGATGCAGAGGCTGACAGAGAAATGTCTCAAGTGCAATTGACATGTAGCATAAGGCATTCTTGAAAACCTCAGAGCATAAACATTGGCATTATTTAAGCAGATTTTAGCAGCACTGGGGTTAATCCAGATATTTCTCTGAATTTTTCCTACCAATACTTTAGTAAAATGTCCCGAAAATGTCAACCCAAGTGAGAATGCAGCAGGAAAATGACTGGAAATTCACATCTCTAACACGTGATGGACACCAAACTGGAAGAATACAGCACAACAACCCAGAATGAAAAGGAGGAGAGTGGGAAAGTAGGAGACGCCAACAAAAATGTGGAATTGGAAAGACAACGAGATTTGAGAGCTCTTGGCAACAAGGGCCGACACAGGTGTTGATGTGCTGCAAAATAAAAACCGCACACTTCAGTTTTCTCAGCAGATTTTATACGTAATGTTCTTTCTCCTGCTGCTCCTGCAGGCATCACCACCCCTCGACTGAATTTTTTAGAAAAATTGTCTGTATTTGTGAACGCGTCCTGACCCCGACAATCTCCTCCTGGGTTCTTCATAAGTTAAAAGGTCTGCACACAGCTATAGTAATGGATATTGAATATTGGTGGAAATACAGTGAGTGTAGGAGAGACTCAGAGTATTTTTCCTACCAGTGCTGGGACTTGTCACTGTCGATGTGTACAGTGTGTTAATGAAAACGAATCATTCTAATCAGGGCTAAAGAGAGGATCTTATCAGGGTCCATTGAGAGGCTTATCAATATCCCAGCTTCAAAGCAGAGGACTAACAGCATGGGCCTGAGAAAGATCTCCACATTACTGCAGTTGTATTCAGGAATAGTCCTGCTAATGAAGGAGTGAGGCCTAATTATGGGGTAAATAATAAAACTCACTGACATCAAATGAGCATGAAATGGATTTTTCACCCCCGGCGTGTTTTTTTTGGGGGGCGTTTTCCCGATATGATGAGATCATGGTGTGTGATGTCTGACTTGCAGATGTGTTTCGTCTTGTCAATATTACCAACTGAGTTCATTGAATGAGCAGAGTGCCCCATAAAGCAGTCCTTTCAAAAAACAGAAAATGTAGCACGTCAAGTGCGCTCGCACCCTTTTCCTCTGACTGCTCACACATGCACTCTGACAGCCGCGCGGAGATCTGAGAATAGCTTAATTGAGCATACCGCGACAAACTTGAGCTCCAATTATGCCCCTTTTTGTTCTGTCAGCTTCGACTGTTAATAGCTTAAGCTTATTGTTCATTATAACCACAGGTTCAGCTTTCATTTGAGTGGAGTGAAAAGCAGATTTAAACTTCTTACATTACTGCGCAAGTTGATTCTCACACACACACACACACACACACACACACACGGAGACACTTGGTGGAGCTTTCAAGATGAAAGGTGAGGTAACTGCTTGTCAAAAAGCGCTGATGTGGGAGTAAAGGTAATTATATCTGCATCTCTGAACCAAATCAGACACGTTGTCATGAAGTAGATGCATTTGCCAGTTTTTTTACTCGCAGGGTTTTGCATCTGTTTGAGAAGCAGCTAAGATGGAGCCCGGGGGGGAGAGTGACAAGAAGAGCGAAAAAGTGATACGTCTAAAGAGCCTGATGGAGTGGGATCATTTAGTAGTTCCATCTCATATGAATATAGTTCATCCTACACTATTATAACAATATTTATTTGTATCGGAAACCCACAACAGAGATTATTTATTTGTATGTGGTTTTAATCCTGAACCCCCTCACCCTTTAAACAGGGGTTTCAGACAGAGGCTGAAAAGAGGAGCTGCAGCAATGTACGTTTTCAACTAATACCGCAAATTAAAATTTTTAACGTGAAGACGGGCATAAAAACAATTTCGTATATTGTGCCAGTAACAGTAATAATTAATTATGTTTTACTTATTTTATATAAGCCATATATATTATATATATCGTACATTATGAAATATATCAGAAAATACATCAGAAAGCCACATTCAAAATCAGTATGTGTTCTTTGTGGATTTCTGTTAAAGGGCACATAGCATGCAAATTCCACGTTGTTAGTGCTTCTTCAGGTTAATGTGGGTATCTGGCATGTCTACCAACCCAAAAACTCTGGAAAAAAAACACTCGTTTTGCTATGGTTCCTCTAAGTCAGAAACGTCATGCTTGAGTGACTCGAATGAGCTTCCTGTGTATTGTGTCGTAACAATACACTGGAAGTCTCCCTACATGGCCTTGGCCCACCCCCCACCTCATCCCCCCCCCCCGCCCCCCCACACTCGTTACGCCGGGTTTACACCGGACGCAGCGAGGCAGCGCAGCGCCGTTCTCCAGCACGCAGCCGCCTGGCTGTTCACACGGGACGCGCATTTCTCCGCGCTGGTCAGCCCCATAGACTGTATATATAAGGTCAGCCCGCGATTCTGCTTTCTCCGCTTGTTGTTGTACCCGTTGAATGTCGGGGTTCGGGGGTAAATGATAGTCTTCATAGCCCCCCCCCCCACCCCTCTCTTTCTCTCTCTGTCTGTCTGCTTGTGTGCTTGTAGTGGATGGGCAGAGGGGGACATTTAATTATGTGATTGGGAAAATTAAAACTCCAGGACAACAGAAGGGGAATACAAAGTATGGGATGCATATTTGATAATTTATATCGTTTAAAATCATGGGGGGAGAGGGGGGAGGGGGGAGCTGGCTCATTAGCATTTAAAGGAACAGGCACTCAAAACAGGTCACTCTGTGGAGGGCTGTTTTATACAGGGTAAACAGGGTGCTGTTTTAAATGATCCTTGTGGTATTTTGACCAAAGTATATTACAGACATTTCATTAAGACCCCAAGGAACCATATCAACTTGTGGTAAAATGGGCATGCTATGTCCCCTTTAAAGGAATGTCAAAGCACAGTTATTAGTTTGATGACTCCTAAATGAAACAGGCGACAGCAGAGCTTTAGAAATGCAGAAGCACCTGCTGTGAGCCACTCGGGCTCTGCGGTTGATTTTCATTTCCTGCAGCACATTAGCGAGCAAACGGCAAAATCAGGTCAGGGCGGTGGTGACACACGCAGGCGGCCAACGAGCTGTTATTAGTCACTGTAAATGAAGAGAGTTTGTGTGTGGGACTGTGGATTGAATGGAGGCGACATCGTCAGGTAACCATCCTGAGAGCTCATTTCTGTCACGTCCAGTTGCTAAAGCTATAATTTATTTTATGTAGTTAATTATTTGAAGTTTTTTCTCTTCTAGTTTTTACGTTATGCAATACATCTTCATGAGTAACACTGTAATATACAGTATATCTCAGACTGCAGACACTGGGAGTATGGTACTTACTGTTCTGTCTTTTGTTTTAATCAACATAACACTTTATAACTCAGGGTTGATTTGGTTGATTTACGGTGCATCGTCATATTTAAACACTAGTTTAAGGACTAACTTTGTCACAATGGTTGCGACAGTGCAGGAGGTTGTAAATGTACCTATTAAGAAGGAGGGAAAAGCTGCTTTAGTGAGGTAACATCAGAAAATCGCCTGTGGTTTTTGACCAACTCGAAAGTCTCTTGCTAAAGTTCTTTCATCGTTGAAATTTCTTCCCTCTTCCCAACAATTTGTGGCGGTAAAGCTTTGATTCATCCATGTCCATAAGCTTTCAGAAGACGAAGGACAAAGTTGGACGGAGTTAACGCAGAGTACGTACAGCACGCTCTATCATAAATGAACCATAATGAATCACAAGGTGAAGTAACAGCTTTTTTCCAACCCTGCCTTTCTGAGTCATCAACAAAAGTTGGGAGACCTGTAAGAATTATTTGCTTCATTAACGACCATTGCTACAAAAAAGTATTAAATGAAGAAACCAATTTCTTAATGACTGAAAAGGTTATTTACTGAAGTTGAACGTCTTCAATTTCAACAAAAGCTGGAACGATTGGGGTGTGGCAAAAGTTTGAACCAGCCGCGAATGAAATTTCCTCATATAAACACTTTCCACTTACTTTACCTTGAACAAACTTTGAAGTTAATCGATCTGGTGGAGTGAAAAATGACACTCGCCATTACGGAGACACGTTCGTGGTTAGCGAGGTCACGCGACGTCGCAGAGGAGCGGCTGTCTGATTGGCTACTTATCACCGTGACATCGGGACGTTTCGAGGGACACGACCGCTGTCAAGTTCATTCCGTCCAGGTTGACATTGTGCAATGAGGGACGTCTGCTGCAAAACAATCGGTGGAGCAGCGCCGGGTGAGGGGCGGTAAAAATAATACTGTTTGAGGTTGTTTTTTTATTCGAAGATCACGGAGCGTGTCCCCTCTGATATTCCCCTCACTCATTCACTGATGTGTTCATTTATTTATGGCACTGGCTAAGCAACCCGCAGAGAATTCACATCAGCCTTCCTCATGAGGAGCCCTGTCACATCTGCATATTTTTTAATAGCTCATAACTCAAACAGGCCGGGCTTGACACGTCCCATCAAAAAGATGCAACACATGCCTGACATCGAACTTTCTCCCTAAAACCTTTGGATGCGTGTCCCATTAACCCTTCACTTAAACCCTGCCTGGAGGGTTGTTACCTCCATATACATCAAATTGACCTCCCTGTGCATGTGCAGTAAAATAAATAGCCTGCCATTCCTGTTGATGTGCAATCCATTTAACTCGCCCCTTTACAGCTTCCCTTTAACTTATGTGAGATGTTCATACAAATCCAATTAAGTTTCTGTATTATTATTGATCATTAAATGCATATACAAGCACGGCATAGACAAAAATAGCCATTAACTCCAAGTTCTTCCAGGCAGTTGTGTATACACCCCTTATCTTTTCCACCATAGCTGGCCGGTTGCCACATAAACGTATATTCCTCCTCCTCCTCCTCCTCCAGCCTTGAGGATAAAACAGGTTTAACAGCCAAAATGAATCAGGGATGCAACAGCTTCCTGCCAGCTTTGATTCCAAGTCAATATTTACACCCGAGATTAAGGGAAGTGAAAAGCAGCAGCAGCCATTAAACACAGGATTTAGCGTCGGCACTTAAGACACAGTTGCGTCTCGGAGAATTTAGGGGCGCAAAGAAAAGAGCTGAATGCGCAACTTAAATTAAATCAAGTTACATATATCAACATGGAAACGGTGAAGAAAAGAACAGAAGCACCTACGGCTGTGAACATATTATATTATGGAGGGCTAGTTGGTTTTTTCCAATTAACCCAAATCATATTCTTGTTTTCGGCTTTAGTCACATTATTATTCGCCCCCCCATCTGGAAACAAAAAGTATGTCCCTCTGAAGGAAAACCATTCAAATAGAAATATACAACTTTTTGGTTAATGTTAGGGCCGAAGTAATAATCTTTATATTTTGTCGAACGGAAATTATTCAATATTTCTAAGGCAAAAACCAGTGTGATCCTCTATCTGGATAGTTGTTATAAGTGTCAGATTCCACCAGTTTCTACCGAAGCACAAGAAATCTACAGTTAAACAATTCATGCAACTACCTTTTAACCTCATTGACATCACTCCTTTGCTCTTCATTGCACCAGAGCTATATTAAGCTACTGATACAATCTGAACATCTTGCGGCTGTTTTCACGTTAAAGGTCTTTGTCTCTCAAAGCACTGGCTTTTATTTCCAAAGCAAGCCACTGGAAACTCATTGAGCTCATCGCCGTGGTTACTGCGGACAGCAGTCGATCATCAAAAATCTGTCTTTTTTTTCCATCCAGATGATTTTTAATTTTTTGCAGGTGAGTAGGAATAAGGAAGAAGAAGAAGATGACAGGAGGGAAGTCTCCTGTGAAGTTCTGGTGAAAGATTGGAGAAAATCTTTATGCTATGGCTATCACATATCACATTTACATAGTTATGATAGCATTGTGACAGCATTTTATCCATCAACTTCATATAAATATTATTATCATATATAATGTGCATTCACGTGGGGTCAGAATTAGGCTTAAAACCGTGTGGAAATGACCTTGTTTCAAATATAAATGTCAGGGCTTGCATACATCAGGATGACACCACACGAGCAATATGGAGGCATGTTATGTTTTTTCTGTTGTTTTATTACGTCTGAAGATAGTTCACTAATTTCTTAAATTGTATTGGATTCGGCTGCTACACTGTTTAACCCTGAAACTCCAGAAGTGTTTTGTGGCCTCAAACACTTCCCCCACCCCTCAATCGGCATAGTGGTAGATAATTAGTGAATTTTTATTTTGGGTGAACTATCCCTTTAATGATAGTTCACTTTACCAATCTATTGTCTATTTACAATGAAATAATACTTTGATATTTTTCCAGCACTCGTCCTTTTTGGTTCCTGGCTGAAGGTGGAAGAGCAAAACTGAAGTTCCTGTTTGCAGCAGCAATAGATTGTGGAATTCTTTCTTAGAAAATACAAACACTAATTCTTACCAACATCCTTCACATTCACACTGGACATGATTTCTCAAAGTAAATCGCTTTACTATGCAAAAGAAACACTTTCCAAACACAGCATGTAGTGTAGTGTTGGCTTAACACGTAAACCTGCACATTATTCATCCCTCCATATCACATTCTTTCCCTCTGGCTGGGTTTTAGAAATTAATAATGTTGTCACAATAGTTCTTTCCAGGTGAAGAAATAATTGTGTGCGTCCATGTGAGTGTGTGTGCACCCTGTTATAATTAATGGCATCCACGTCGGAGGACATGGAAATAACCAGGGCGTCATCGGCACAGTATACCTGAGAGTGGATCATCCATCAAACGCTATGGACAAAGCCAGTCAAGACGTATGACACTATATCATGTTACCCTGAGTTACTGAGCGCTGTGCAGGTAGAAGATTTATATCCACTGGTAGCTTCACGACTCAGAACTTTGCCCACCCACCATCCAACCGCACTTACCGGAGAGATCTCCCTTTCTGCAATATCTAATCTGATTAATACACTTTTATCTATGTTGTTAATGAAAGAGGAGGGTCTTTATTGAACAGCAAACACTTCTTCACATGGTCCCTCACCCTGTCCTTTCATGGGAATGCAATCACTTTATATCTTCTCACTCAAAGAGGCAGGAGTGAATTATGAGATGCTGCGACTTTAATCCTTTTTTGCAGCCACACAAACACTGGTTTGACCTTAATTTCTGTGCCGCTAACACTCGCTGTTGCAGGGTGTTAGAGTTGGAATCCTCGTCTTGTTCTTCTTGTTCTCCCTGCCCCTGCTCTTTCTGTCACTGTCTGACCCGCCGGCCGTCGTTGGTCTCGTCAGAAGCAGAGGGTAGACAGGTAAATGGAGGCATGCAGGTGGCCCGGCTGTGTTTGTCTGCCTGGCGGCTGAAATTGTGAACGTCTCTGACCTGGCTCCACGCAGCGCTTTCACTGTTTTTAATGGCACCATAAAGCATTGAAGTCAATAATATCTGCACCTCACACACTGCGGTTGATCCATACACCAGTCGGTCAGTGAAGACACATTCATCGGATAAACCTTTATGTACTTCAGAATGCAAAGATAAAAATAATTTTTATGAGACTTTCATAAGAGGGGTATGAGATTTATTTTCTTTAATATCTCTCAGGTGTCTCGGTGTCTGCTGTTATTTATTGTACTTACAAAGCAGCGGATACAGAACAACAACCTCCTGTGTGTTTCCTGTTCTCTTCACCACATAGAAGGAGACGGCGGCACAAGAGAGAGGAAATGAGCTGCATTCGACAGGAATAATGATCATTTTAAATACAAGCACAAACAAAAAAAACTGTAATTGCAATAAACAGTCACACCTGGTTTTTCAAAAAAGGCTAAATGTTCACCGGGACGCTAGTTAGGTCCTTAATTACATGAGCGAACAAAAAACCTCAGAGAACCTCTGTTATAAATCATCTGCAGGTGAACCAGCGTCTGACATTTTGCCATTTCACAAACTGACATTTTTTGTCCTTGTGGAAAATATCTGCTAAAAGCACAACCATATGTTGTCAGGGAAACTGTCATTTGAAGTTTGGTAGCTTGAGCACACTGGTCTGGATGACTTGTCATCTTTTTCTGTTTGAGCGACAGTAAAAAAAAGAAATAGGTGCCTTTTTGCTGGCTGACTAGACGAGGGCACAGTGAAGCATGATCGAAGCTGCCTGTCTGCCATCTCCTCTCGACTGTGATATTTGGTTATTCCAGTCTTTGTCGTCTTAAACACATATTAACATATTGATTACAAATCATATTCTTATGTAATAAAAGCATAAAAACAGTATGTAAGCATCCAGGGAAATATGCAGAATCGCTTGACTGTCGTATGCAGAAGCGTTTCAAGGAAATTTGGGGGCCCCAAGCAAAATGGAACTGAGGGGGTCCAACATCGATCCAAACCCAAACCCCTCCAGAAACACATGATATCAAATCACATTATTACAATCTACAAAAATATTGTTTTGCTATCAAAATCATTAACAAAGTGGGTTATGTACACATAAATAAAAGTTAAGTAGTTGATAAGATCTGGAAACAGGTGAGGACCCACATGTAGATGTCAAGTGAGGACAGATGGAACAAACATTCTTTTATTGAAAGTGCAGGTTTGGTGGACAGTCGACTCGGGTAGAGCTGTCCACACACAGAGAGGCAAGGTCAAAACCTAACTGGAGGAATAAGCAGAAGGAAAGTGAAGTGAGAGAGACACATAAGGAGAGAAGCTTAAAAGTAAAAAAAAAAAAAGGGAATCATGACCTCAAAGTGCAAACAACAATATGCAGTCAATTCAGAAAGCAAACACAAGGAAAACAAAAAGGCCAACAAAAGATCGGAAAAGATAAAAAAGTCCTAAATCAAACACATAGGAAGTCAAAGTTAAAGTGCAGACTTCCAGACGCATTATAAAGACACACATTTAGATGTTCTAGTCATCAACCAAACCTCTAAAATCACAAAGCTTTTGGCAGGAAACTCCTGGCACGCGGCCTCGTTCGGGGGTTTCTGACTCTGGTGTGGTTTCAGTCTCCTGTATATATAGAATTTAAGTGGATTCTCATAAATTGTCATTGCTGTGGATCTGCTGTTTTCAGGAGGACCTTGGAAATTAACCTGCTTCTCCGACCCTGTTGCAATGCCCCTGGTTATAGACACAAGAGAAAGTTAAAACAACAACTAATTCTTGGAAGTGAATAGAAATCCCTCTATTGATAACAACTTGTACTTATATACAAACACTGAAATACTTATTTGGGAGAATAAAAAGTTGTTTTTATGTTTGCAAAAGGATTTTCTAAAGTTAGCACAATCTTAACATCATTTATTACTTGTTCTCCACCATAATTTCAGTGTTCTTCAAACATACTATATAATCAATCAGCTATATATCAGTTAGAGCTGGCTTTCAGTTTATTATCTGCTTTTCCCCTTTTAATCAGCAGCCAGCACAGGCACATTATTAAGGTTTAAACCTGCAGTGATCTGCAGCACGTTAGCAATTTTGATACTCTCCACGCCATTAAGTGCAAAGACTGACAATTCATTCTGTCCTCAGAGAAAGGAACATCAATGTGATGTTAATCATCGAAGTCATTTATTTTCCTTAAACTCCGGAGCCAGCTGGAGGCTGCAGCAATAACAGTTCTCTGATACCTCTCGCCATAGCCACTCAATCAGGATATTAATTGCCCAGTTATGTCTCCCTGTTATCAATCTCTACCAATCACACTTTATTAAATATAGATACAACGGCCTTCTGGCTCGCACTCACTCAGCACAGTGGGCGTTATCGTTATGTATCTACAGTGGACGACTCTGCAGCGCTGGACACGTAAAGATGATCCGCTCCGGACCGATAGCATCACTACACTGCAAAAGATACAAGGTTAGGGAGACTCAGACTTCAAGGTGACTTACTGCACTAGATTTGTGAATTAAGACGCCAACTCAGTTTCCCCAAGTTTAAAAGAAAATCATTAATTAAAGATAAATGATTATCTTACAAACGTTACAAATGAAACTCAATAAAGTTAGTTGAAGCAAATAATAAAAACACTCCCAATGCACTTTATTTAAAAAACCTAGTAAGCTGAGCAATTTCAAGTTTCAGGTTTTTTACAGTGTATCCACAATCACCACGTAGCCCAGGCAGCCTGATTTAAAATCCCTTTCCTGTTCCTCTCTCTCCAGTGTCATTTGTGTGTGTTTGACAGCATGTACACACATATGGTCCAGTATGATAACGCTGACTGTCGACGCTAACATGCCTAAAATAGTGCTCAGTGCTTGATGCTGAAAGGAAGGAACAGTTGCACACCTCTTCTGATGCATCCTGCTATTTGTTGTCTGTCCTTCCCACATGAGATGACTCAGTGGCTTGTGGGCTGCCATGGAGACGGCTTGAGGTTGCAATTTGCGATACTTTTATTTGATCATATCTTCTGTACAACCCACATTAAATTTGTCAAATGTCAAAAAAAAACTGACGTCTTTAGGTTTGTTATGAAAGACAGTTATTTATTAATTTATTAATTTGCTCGGTTTCAGGTTGGTAATTTTAAAATTGCTGTTTGTTGTCTGCAAAGAGAATATTCGATTAGTTTGAGGAAGGGTAATGTAGCACATAACCCCTTTTTTTTGGGGTGTAAAACACTGTAAAAGTTACAGTTCTATTGTGTTTATTTTCCCACTTTAACCACAATCCAACACTTTGAACAGAGGCTACAGAATCCAATCTCACAAACAACAAAGGAGTCATATCAAAAATTAACCGATGCCTCGGGGTCCTGTGGGTCCCACTCGAATCGTGCAGGGGATTCCTTGGATGCAAGTCGAGGCTGCACATCCAGATGGCTTCGCCTGTGTTTCATTTTGAGCCGCTCCTGCAAACGTCAGTATATGTGGAACGCTCCAGGCTCGGGAAAATAAAGTTAAATATATGAAGAGAAGTTTTTGTTGCGGTGTGTCATCTCCGCTGAGCGAAGGCGAAAAAAAAAAAGAAAGTGGGACAGAAACATGTCAAAAAAAGGTGAAGACGTTCGCATCATTATAAGTGAAATGATTTCACTCTTTGTTTCACGCCGAGCCTCTGAGCACCGACAAAACTGAACGCTGGGTTCAAATTAATTGCCTTTGTGCTGTTATCGTCCTCCCACAGAGCGGCTTTTATCAAAATCATTATCTAATGGCTGGAAATTTCTGGTTAGAGCTCACACAGCTACCGACGACTCACTCATATACTCGTGGTTACATGGGAGCTAAAATGACCCACGTCCATTTTCCTCCCACGCCCTCGCCTTCTTCACTGGCACTACAGTTAACATGACGCCGCCGCACATTACTCAACACGACCGCAGAAGGAGAAAAGGGGGCAGATTTGATCCTAATTGCAATGTCAAGGTTCATTTGTCACGACTCTGACCCTCCCACTCACCTTGTATCTGCGGGTGACCCCCATGTCAGGAGGTGACCAGGTGCATTACTACAGCCAATCACAACCCTGCTTTTAAATCACTCTCCGGCTGCCCTGCCTTTGAACCAAGCACTAAGGTCATCTGACGTGTGGTGTATTTCTGAATTATGAACAAATCCAATGCCTTTATCTCCCTTTATTGAGGATTTTATAGTCTGACCGAGCCGAGTGTCAAATGCGTTTGGCAGGCGTGAGTGTAGCCTTGTTACTAAAAATAGCTAAAATGACTTTGTTCATGTTTAGTTTTGAATATGTCTCAGAAATCAAGTCATAGATGCGATGTGTGCAGTGGAAAACAGAGTGAAAGGGCAGGTGCAGCAGTCTGGAGGTTGTGTGTTAGCATTTATACTGTTATTCAGCAGCTTTTAGTGGAACCAGCTCACAGAGGACACAGGTTACTGGTGATTGGGAAGCAGCCAGGGGTGTAGCACAGAATCCAGGGCCCTAAGCAATATCTGTGGGCCCCCCCCCAAGGCTCTCATCCAGCGTTTATATTTTCTTTACAAATGATGAAGCCAAGAACTGGAGTGGTTCTTATCCCACTTTTAAACAAGTAATAATTATCTGTGATACGTACGTAAATCTGCACAATGTGAAATCACAACCCTCTTTGGGGTTTGCTTGGTGTATCATCCTGAAGAACACATTATTTAAGTATTTATTATTCTCAAAAAAATAAAACATTGCAGCTTATTAACCCGTATACATCGAGACATATTCAGATACAACATAATATAATACAATTGAACAAGATAAACTAGAGCAGTGTTGCATTTGCAGAAACAAAATAAATCGATTTCCCATTAAAGTAGCAGTTCTTTTGTTTTCAGTACTATCTTTGGATCCAAGCCCAAAGTGTAGTGGTTCAAAAGCCTAAAAACCCCAAAATAAAAAATATTAAGACTAAGTGGAAAACAGGTAGAAGAAATTTAAGTATGCTCTGAATAAGATCATCCCCCCAAAAAATTATAATAATAAATAAAAGCTAAATAAAATAATTCATGACATTACCTTAAGGCATCCTCAATTGAGTGCATGAAAGGTTTTTATACACTCCTGTATATAATATACTCAGTTGTGTGGACAAGTAGCTTAGCGACAGTGTGTTGCTCAGTCGTCTGGTCAAGTAAGTGAATTGAAATCATATAATGATTAACTGAGAACCATGTAATGATATTAAGACCAAAGGCCTGAGCTTACAGGTCCCAGGAGAAAAGGACATGATCACTAGTAAGTGAAAAAGCGTATGAACCTCAGTATTACACTCAGAGTTGGGAGATCAGGAGCTGCCTAGATAATGGCTACTGATACTTATCTTACATGCCTTTTATTGTCTTTTTTGACAGGAAATAGTCACCTTCCAACCTCTTAGGAAACCCTGGTGTTACTCTAACTCAAGCCCCATTCACACGTCTTCACCATGTTCAGCTCTAAAGGTTGACCTGTCATACGTTGTTATGGTCTGCAGGTTATTATTCTGGCTGACGGTGAGTGTGGGTGTTAGAAATGGACGGCGGTGTTATGCAGTAAATTTAACTTTTAACCACACCTGAAGATTATACCTCTCAAGTGCTTATAAATTACTGCTAAGAAAAAGGGGATATTTTTAAAGTGGACCAGACTGGTGAGTAATGTGTTTTACTAAGTAGTGGACTTCTTGCTCGGTTAAAGCGACGACCTTAAGGACCTCATTTAAGGCTGACTACAGGTTCATAGTCAGAATCAGAACTTTAAGCTGTTATCATGGTAATGGCCAAAATATCAGAGCCCTCCTTTCAAGAGTCAGAGCTTAAAGGCAGAGTTTAAAAAACAACATGATCCCACAGGAGGAGAAGAGACAGAGGTAGAGGTGTGGAGGACAATGAGAGCTTGGTGAGGTCTTGGACCTGCTCTGTCCTCCTCTCTGTCTCTTCACTGCTAGAGACAAGGGGACGTTAGGCATGCTTCTGTCCCTGTGTCATTGGAGAACTAATGAGATGGCACCAGGCCCACGAATGGCTCATTGGCCTGACGCACATTACTGTCTGTAAGTGGTTCTTCATCCTGTTATGGCCGACCATGCGGCTGATCTTCTACCTGTGGCAAATATTGTGATGAATAGCAAAGTTGTGCAGCACGATGGGCCACAGTTTACCGTCAATACGACCAAATGTCAAGCCTTGAACGATTTCTATAATCTTTATTTTTCTATGTAAAGGCGCTATACAAATAAAATTGAATTGAATTGAATTGAAAGAGCTCGTTGGATTGTCGCCTTTGGCTATTCCCAATGCAGTGATTTCATTCATTCGCACCTCGGTGACAGGAAAGGTTAATGCCATGTCAAATTCACTGCTGCAAGCAAAGTAATTAATTGAAAGAAAATAATGAATTAATAAAGCAATCAATTCTTCCCTCAGTAGATATTCTCTCCATGTGACCACAATAAATATTTGAATGGATAGATGTAAGTTAGTCAACTTTGACTTGATTTGTTTTTTTTAATTAAATCCATGGGCTAACATGGAGATGAGTCTTATAATGAGTGAATACTTTATCAGCTATTCAGTGCCAGATATATAAAAAGCTCTGGAAAGGCACAAATCGCTTCTTCACCTATAGATTTAACACGGAGGTTTACTGCCACTGAAGTTAGTATCATAAAGTTTCTCACTGGTGTCAAATCCACTTTTCCTAACGTCCATTTAGAGGCAGCCGGAAACATTTTGGCCGTCGGACTGCAGCCGCTGCTTGCAGCCGTAATTTTCACAGCAGTAATTTTGGCAGCAGCAAATATCTGCCCTGGACGGAAAGTGAGAGATTAACCATCAGCTTGTCAAAACACAGTTGTTGTGAGTTGTTATGTTAAAAATAATTACCTGAGCTGAATGGGGCTTTAGTTTTTAGGAATTGGACAATTAAACAAATGCGATAATGTTCTGCTATTTCGTAAACCTTAAAAAAACGTGTTAATTTATTAAGTTAGCTCGAGTCACATCTCCGGCCAACTTAACACTTAGGTTCTCAGTATATCTCCCTTAAATAATTAATGTCTTCCTACTTCAGATAGTCCAGAGAGACCCTTACATTCTTGACCTCTCGTCAAGAATGTATTGCTGCTAGATTGAATATTCATATATACTGCGTGTGTGTGTTTATTTATATACATTTATATGTATATATATAGATAGATAGATAGTTGTTTGTATCAGATACAGTGCCATACATTATCCATGACGCATGTTGCCTAGTCCCCTGAAGCTCATCTCCCCGCGAGATGTGATCCTTGGATCCACAGGAATGAAAAGGAGGGCAGAGGGAGAGCAGAGCGGAGCAAGAAAATGAGAACAGAGCATTGGGTGGTATTTCAGCATGGGATGCCCAGTGAGACTTCAGGGAGGTTGCTAATTAACAACAACAACAAAAATGTCCAAGCGGAGAGACCTCCAGGGGAACCCTATGCTTCCTCAGATCTTTGTCCAGGACATGGATGGCTGGGCTGGAGCGGGTTTTATGTGGAGCGGGGCTCCATCCAGAACAACGCCACGAGAGCAACCGCACGATCTGAGTCAGACACAACAACAAATCTAGTTTATGATTTCAAAATTCGAACGTGTAATCCTGGATACGTCACAACTGTTCCCAGGCCTGAAGTGAGAATGACACGACAGTCTCACATGATTGGCTCATTAAAGATATTAATGTTGATTAACCAAAATATTGGTTAAGTGTTAAGTGTACTCTGCATCTCATAACGTAACCACTCTGAACGCTAATTATTAATTCATGGCCTCTTTTATTTTGTGTGCAATGTTTCATCAGCAGACATCTCTCCCGACAGCTGGATTTAATATTTGAATACATATTAAAACTCTAAAATCTCTGACCCAGATTTTACTGTAAACTCTGCTCAACAATTACTTCTTTTTAACAATTAAACGAGAAGCACTTGTAAAACATTTTGTGCGAAACATGTTGTTAATATTTCACCATTCTACTTTTCTTATCTCTTACCAGGGTCCACAAAGTCAGTGAAGTGATTTGTTACTTTTAAAGGGTTCCCAAAAGAGAGGCAATTATTTTCTGAGCCGAGATATGTGGGTGACCACAGGGCATCTGTGTGGTCGTGTGCTTTTACCTGTACGAAGCAAATCAAGAGCTGATCAAGCTTTTCTTTTCAAAATGAAAGGACAGGACATGATAGATGTTGATGGATCGACGATAGATGTTGATTTTTGGATGAATACAGTCAATTATTCGAAACTAATTCTGTGCCTGTTCTCAACCTGCCTATTTGGAACGGGCCGTTGGCTTCGTCTGTGGTGATGCTGGCTGCAGCTTCATCACAAAGAGCTGCTCACCTGTTTATTCAAAGTTCAGTGAAGCTCGACTCAGGAGAAGAATCCCAAAGTGGAGAATCAGCTGTCATTGCCATTGTCGTAAACACGCTGTTGTCATGATAAATGTCACTGAAGTCCCAGCCGCCACTGCTACAGAGCGCCGGTCGTCTGTTCATTCAACTTTGATCAATATTAAACGTATTGTGTGTCCAAATCGCACCAGATTCCACACTGCACTTAACAAACACATGTCTACTACTAAGCCCATAAGATGAATGGTTCTTGAGTTATGTGTTGTAACGCTGTGGCTGGTGTAAGTGTAGCGTTGCCTATAAACTTAACTGGTACTGAATCACTCTCGGGCTGATCTCTCACATCTAGTACACAAACTGCACCATGTTAATTAGTGGCCCTGTGTCACTTAAAGAACAGGACATCAGTTTGTATGAAGTTACAATAAATCCCCAAGAAAACAAATCTCATTCTACACTAACATCATGTGAGCAGCATTGTACATGTTCTAAAAATTGTACTTGACTCTTCCTCGGTGTGGAGAAGTCCCACATCAGTGTATCTGATGAAACGCTGATCACATGTGAGATGAAGACGGAGTAAAGAGAAAGCCTGATGAGCTCCGTCTGACACAAAAGGAGACAGAATGCAATCACTGATAAGCCGTAGCTTGTGGCATCCTTTGATGCCTGACCAGCTCTGCAAAATAACAAATCCCCTCAGTCTCAGGCTGCACTCTGAGAACCTGTCAACCACTACATATCTCCCAGACACTAATAATAAATTTAAGATGGAGGGGGGTTTGGCTTTTTTTTTCGTATTGATACCCAACATTGCAAAAATGGTCGCAGGAGTAAGAGACAGTAAAAACAACAGGATGCCCTTTCTAAATTATATACATTTGTTTTGATTTAATATGCATTGCCCTTTGTGTAATAGGCACAAATAGATTGCTTAAAAAAGTTAAAGATATTGGGAGCCAGAATCTTGACTGAGAATTTATCTTCATGATAAGGAAACAAAACCTTTTCCCCACTGCCACTGATCACATCCGGCCTCCAGAGTGCGTAGATGAATTCTCAAACAGCAACCCCAAGACCAAGAGTCAAACTGCTGATCAAGAGCCCCGGCAATCTTTAGACGTGTTTTTCCATCACGCGTGTATTGTACTCTGAGAGGACGCGGTGTTGTATGAGGGCGCGACGGCGGTTTTATTAGCTCCCTCAAACTAAATTTCCATTTAATTTGCGAGCTGGCTCCCCGAGTCTGCGCCTGGCAGCTACAGGTATAAATCTGGCCTTATCTGGCCCAGGCATGCACAGTTCATATCCACACACCCCGTGCCAACAACAGATCTATAATTCATGCCCAAGCACACCCACGTTATTGGTTGCCCATGTATTAGAAGCTACAACACAGGAAAGAGAATTCAATGTGGTGTCATCCCAACAGCTCAGAAGGCAAGAGGGTATGTTCTCTCTCCCCGGAGACCAAGCATGTGACAGCAAACTTCTCTGTAGTGCTATTACACATGAAAAAAACTGCAATGTATACTGCACCAAACTTTTCACATTTGTATTCTGCGGCGTGGCTTCCTGTGTCGTTATGCCAGAGTGAGGGTTAACATCAATGTGACCCTCAGGTGAAAGAGTGCTGTGTTTGACAGATGGGGAATTATTCCTCCAATTAGGCTAATTGGAAGAGACAGGTCAGGGCATATAAGCTGTTGAATAAAATCAAATAAACAGAGGGGATGGTGGTAAATCGACCTCAGGGAAAACAATAAAAGGACCAAATGAGGCCACTGTTTCTGTGAAAATCTATACTGAAAAAAAAATATTGTCACTCCACTGGTGGCCGTCCTTGTGAGCAGTTGCTTTCGACGAGTTCTGCTAAAAGAATGCGGATCCTTATCTAATCATGCTCTCCAGTCTGTCTCACAGTGCCTGCTTGACGCAGTTCAACAGTAAAAAGTACTAATAAGGTTTTAAGAATAATTCACCGGTCCTTTAGATTTTCATTCTTCAGAGTGGAACTGTGAATGTGAAGGACATCAGAATCCAGACGATGACTGGAGAAGAAAAGACTGACAAAGAACAAAAGGACACTTTCATTTACATGGCACGGCAGCAGACGTCCCTGCAGCGCACGTTAACACCGCAGCAGGAAACAAGTCTCAGTCAGTGTCTCACGCTCCCGGTGAGAGCAGGGAGTTTATGGCGGTGGCGTGTGGACAGGTGGTGCTGGAGGGAATTTGTAGAACCCCTCACTGGGTCATGTTAAAGTGAGATGGGAAATGCAGGGCAGAGGATGAGCACCGAGGGCAAGTCCCACTGGTGTCCTCTTTGATAAGCATTACCGTGGCAGCAGAGGAGGAAAAGGGCTTTCAGCAGCATGGCGTCACGGTCAGCGCGGCGCTAGCATAACTTCTACAGCCCACCAAGGGCCCATACTGTGGCGGGGAACAGACAGCGAGATGAGAGAGACATCAGACACTCTGTAATTAGGACCACTCGAGAGAAGAGGTGAAGGAGGATAGCACAGCTAAACACCTCATCCTCTCTTATCCCCTCCTTCCACGATTCCTTGGGGGTCATGCTTGTTTTTGCCTTGATATCTCTGTTAATGAATGAGCGCGGCGTCTATTGCCCAGAGGGGACCGATGTTTGTGTCTGAAAGGGGAGGCGGGGAGGGCCACGCAGCGTTTTGCTTGTGTTGTGCTGGAGCAGCTGGAGGCAATGACGGGGAACAGAATAACAATTTTCGTGCACTGAGTGAATGCATGAGCACTCGCTCATCACAAAATTATAGGCACACATACACAACTGTAAATGAACACCTGCTATGATGTACAAGCATATGAAATAACCCAGCATCAATAATAACAACTATGCAGCATGTTAGCCGTGTCGTCGGGTGCGCTTTAAACACTTTGAGAATGTGAGTGTAAATGAAAGTGTAAATGAAAGAAAGGCCTGACGAGATGAACTGTCTCATACAGCTACTTAAACGATGCACTGATCATAGACTGTGTAGAAAGATGGACGATATGACAGCTGCCAAAAAAATGAAGCCAAAGTTTCTAGATTGCCCCCTAGTGGCTGGCTGCAGTGTAGCTCATTAACCACGCCTCCTCCATGTTACTGGATGGGACACGGACCAAACTAAAACCTCAAAATCCTTTTTAAAGATGGTTTCTGTCAATTTAGGTAGTTCTTATCATACTGATGTATATTCAAGTGTTTATTTTTTCAATAGTTCGGGTTTTAGACCACAGGACTAGATGGTGAATATCCCTTTTACGTTTGAAGGTCTTTCGGAACGCTGAGGCTAAAGGTAGATCTGACTGGCTACTTCTATAAAAAGAAGTGAAAGGTCACAATTGACAGCTGAGACTGACTCGAGATAGGCCAAGCGCATGTCATGGCAGTACCTCGATTCCGCAGCTCCATCCCCTGACCACCACTACACAGACCCTGTCTCCAAATGATGTCTTCAGTGCACGATTACACTGTTTGTATCTGAAATATTATGGGTTTATTTCTTGATAGTGAAGTGCAGGACATTGTCCATCCTTTACAGTCTATCGACCAGATATTAACTTTAACAGGCTTTTTAAAAGTTTAGTAGGTTGTTTTTTTGTCTCTGGAATAAAAACCTGAGGGATAAGTTTCCCGTGTGGACACACAGCAGAGAGTATAGCATCGGATACACGGGCCATTTCCCACACGTAAACTGATATGGGATCATTATAGGTTAAAGAGAAAAAGTCAGATGGATGCATGCCTAAACAAACCTTAATCTCCTAAGTCTCTATCCAACTGTCCAGATGTTCCTTCTACTCGCGTACCCGCTGAAATATGCACACCTGGCCTCCTCTTCCTCGGAGCAGCACCCGGTCCACTCGACAGATGCGTCCTGTCAATCTAAATAAAGAGAAACACGGCCAGCTCATCACCCCGCCGCTGTGTTTGCCGCGCAAGATTTCTCTTCACCAAACATCAGCATATGTCCCAGTGAAGTCCGTCCAGTTCGCCTGACACATGCACAATACCTGAGTACGTAATAGTGTCATAAAATGCGTTTATGGGCGTAATGTTTGTGGAGATCATTTGAAAATGTGAAAGCTGTTAGACTGTGAAGCAGATTGTGCCATAAACACTGTAGTGTTGTAGTCAAGGGGAAAAGAAGGGGAGGGTTTGAAGAGCACCCGTGGGGGAAATAAAGTCCTGTACAGTATATCATTATACTGTGGCTAGCACTGTAAACAGTATGATTAATATTTCATGATGTGAATGTTTCTTTAATGGATTATTAGACTATAAACAGGCAGGGAAGTGAGTGTTTAAACCAGCTCATCATGTTCAATTTACTGAAATGTCAGTTGTCAGGAGATGATGAGGTCATCTTTTATGACACTTCAAACTGATCTAAGGATTTTACAAGAAGGGAGCATGTGAAGGAAATGAAATTCAGCGGGTCCAAAAAGGGACTGATGAAGTCTTCCTCGTATTTGAAACCGTCTGAATGACAGAAATATGATGGGTGACAAAAGGGGAGCGTAGAGGTGAGTCCATTGTCGTCTGCAGCAGGTCTTCAGGATCTCTCTCCGGAGCTCTGAAGAGCGTATTCGAAATCCGGGAAAATGAGAAATAGCAAACTGAGCACAGACAAATATACACAAAACGGAAGATTGCAGTTTCACAGGTGCGTTTAGTGTCTTTTCCAGCCACATGAGTGGATTTAAAGCTGAAGCAGCAGCACTCGAGTGTGAGCGAGGAGGGAGTGGAACAATGACCATATGTTGGGCTTGGTGCAGCCGCAGGGGAATCGATTGGTGAATATTTCATTAGAGCATGAGCTAAATTCTTTCCAAATGAAAACATACATTCATCCCTGAGGTGGAGCTGTACCATATGTGCATGTTTATTAATACAGCCTTGCTCTCTGGATGTAGGGTGATGGATATAAGTAATTACTTTTTTTCTGATCCCACCGCCTGCTGTTACTGCAGCAGTTTAGCTGTGGTGAACACGAGGTAAGTTGAGGAGTTTCAGCACGACCATGAGGTGTTTTGCATTCTCCGTAAAGTAAACTGCCATTTTGGTTGTTGTTGTTGTTAGTTAAGGAATCAGAAAGTGAAATTAATCAATGTGTTTCTCGCAAAGTATTCAATCTGTTCTTGAAGCCTGGAGACATAGTGACGGCCTTCAGTGGTAACTGGTTTACTCTCTGGCAAACTCACTGCTAACACGCTAGTCCACTGGGAGCATGTTAGTGCTACTCAGTCAATCTAACTCTCTGAGCTTCCCTCTATTCTCTCTGATCAAGGCCTTTAATTAGTTCTAGCTAACATGATTCAGTAAAGACTTATCAAAAGCCCCAAGCTTTCGGTTCTAACAAGTTTGCCAACTGATCAGTTTAAATTAATATTTATAATATCAAATCCTGTTAAACTGTCCCCAGCACTTTACATTCAGTCAGAGGTAAATGAAAGCGTGAGGTGAGACACTGGGAACTGTAAAGAGGTACGGTAGCTTTTTGTTCTAACACTGACGGGTAACAGAGACAGAAACAGAAACACAAGGCAGCAGGCGTGGGTAAAATGAGCTTGGTCTTTACTGACGTTCCAAAAGGTCAAGCATGGAGAAGCAGTCTAAACAAGGCCATCAAAAAGAGGCGTGAATCCAAAACCACTGGAACACTGACCGGCAACGCGAGGAAAGATTCCAGAGAGCACATGCATGGACACAGCTAATGACCGGGAACTTAAAAGACAGGAAGTGTAAGCACAGTTACAAGAATAAAACAAAGGAAATATAGAATGTGAAAACAAGCAACATGTAATATTTGATATTTTGGAATCTTGGCTACCCATTCTGAAGTCTATTTCAAGACTTTTAAACATTTTTAAATACAGGTACAACCTGGTCTGGATGTTATTAGTATTCATCTAAATAAATGAAAGGTGCTAACTGCCATAGTTTGCATATGACATGTGCAGAAGAAGAAGCCTGTGCTAAGTTGTTGATGGCATTGATGTCATAGCATGACGGCTTTATTGCAGTTTTGTCATGGCACATTTCTCTTATGTGACAAGAGACAATTAATACTTTGCAGTGTGTGTGTTCGCCTCCTGCTACAACTCAAATACGAGGAATAAGAGAAGGAAGAGGAGGATGACAAGAGAGCAATAAACCCTAATCAAATCTCTTTATCTTGTTTTTTTTTTCACCTGTCAGCTGATGTTTCCTTTACTGAACCTTTATCTACACAGCGCCGCGATACCTTTCCTCGTCCTTCTCTGTCATTACCTGTCTGTCCTCGGTTTGTCTCCACCCTCCACTCTCTATGAACTGTGGTGCGCTTGAGTGCACTTTCTTTAATTTCTACTTCCTGCTCCCAGAGAACTGCCACATCCATTCATATCAGGAGTTATATAACTGGATGTTTAAAGAATCTATATTACAGCAATGCATAGCCTGTAATAATTTACATTATGCAACTTACTCTGTGTGGCGTTTGCTGGTAATACATGTAATGCAGTGTTATGGAAGCATTGTATTACTTTTTCCCCCCTTTATCGAGCTTTTATTTTGTTGTTTCAGTGGGAATAATTCATAATATAAGCAGTTTTATTACATTTCCGGGGAACTAACACCGAGTAGAATATTACCGGCGTTGCTGCAACCTTTTCAATATCATGGAAACACATTCAAATGTCTCATTGTGATCTCATTACACTGAAGGGTCGACTTCTGTAAGTCAATTCAAAGGCGCGGGTAGGGATCCTCCGTATATAACCTCAACTCCTCCTGCCAGTGTATTGTGATAAGGACGATGACACTTTTCAAGGTTTTTACAGCCACTGAGCAGCAAGAAAACTGGATGTTCCCGGAGCTAGTTGGGCCTGGAACTATATTTTTCAAGCGCGTACATTATGGTGACCTCCTCTCTCTGACACCACCTGCACAGGAGGGAGGGATGAGTCTATTTGACATTCATGCCCACTTAAGATGAATTAAACATCATACATTAAGTATTCATGCACTGTGGCCTTAAAGAAACTGAATATTAACGATTTTTTTTCATACGATGAATTTGTTTTACAAATTTTTATTTTTCCAGGGACAAAAAAGATTTCACAAACTCCTCTTTTCCTCTAATGGAATCTCTCCCCCAGTATCATACATCTTTCATTTCCTATACTCTTTCAATTATAACATGATTTATACACATCGTCCTATTATCAGTTTGGTGTTCCTGCCATTATTGAAGTAATATCAATGTTAATTTATACCGATCATATCAATACATTAGAACATGAGAGAGTTTGAAAGGAATCATAAACATTTCATGCATGTTATTACACGTGTGTGAATCACACTGAGGAGTCGCTTCTCCAGTGTCAGAGAAGCTCAGGGACTTGTGCTGGCAAACAAATCATTAACTGTCTAATTGACTGACTGAGGGACTGTCAAGCTGTATATATATGCATCTATTACTGTATCGTAGCCTTGGTGGAAGCCGTCAGTTTCAACATGTAAACACAGAGAAATGCAGCACCAGTCAAATGGATCTGTCTGAGTTGAGCGACGAAAAAAAACCCCATCTGTTTTGCACATCACAGGGACTTAAGCTGTTTATTTGTAAGTCAGTTTGCAGAGATAGCAGTGTGTGTGTGCGTGTGTGTGTTCATGTTTGCTGACGGGTGAGAGGGAAGCAGTTTTAATCACCACTAACCCTCACACCCTGCTGACAGCGTCAGAGAGGACCGGTCTCATCCCCGTTCCTCTGATCAGCCTCATCAGCTGTCTGCTTAGCCATCCATTCATCTCTTTATTATTTATTTACCTCCACTTTGTACATACATATTCCTCCAGGGAGCACATCCTTTGAGCATTTAAGCGGGGCCCCAGCCTAAATGCCTAGGCAGAGCAACTTTTCCAGGTTAGCTTTGGAGCTTTTTTAATATTTGACAGATTTGTTTTAAAGTGTTGGGAGTTGACTTGATTGATTTTATCTCCTGAACTCAAAGCAGCGTGCTCATTTCCAAAGAATAATCACACTAATGGGAGGCCAGTTAGAGGCACGGAGCCGCCGCGCATTTGCTCACGCTGGTATTGATTTTGTATATAACAAATCAAATTAACACGGTCAATCGACAGTCTTTCTCTTGTCTTTGCAGGCATACTTATAACAGATCAAGCCACTTAAATCAGTCTTTGGAAACCTCTGCTCATCTTTCAGACTTGAAACGTCCCTTTAATGTTTCCCATGTAGCCACAGACTCCAGCCCTTTTTCTTTAGATTCATTAGATGAGGTCATACTCTGCGGGCACAAAGGTCAGTTTCTATTCCTTGATTTCTGTCGAGGATCCTCAATCTGTCGTGCAGCTGTGTCATGTGACACCCCCTCTGGGCAGGAAACCAGAGAGTCCTTCCACTACGTCATCGCGAAAAGGGAATGACAGAGCGAGGACAGGTTTGGGAAGGTTACGCTCTTGTGACAAAACATTTCCAAAAGGCAAATCACTGTCACTAAAACCAGTTCCTGGTGAATTCACAGCATAAAAATGCCTCTTACTGTCATAACAAGGATAATCTGAGCAACAAATCATGAGAGAAGGTGGATTCTGGATATTGTCTTCGAAAATTAAAATCCTTTTTGCAAATATATATGACATTTATCTTCTTGCACCACTTTCCTACTGAAAAAGATGAGAAATGATTTGTGTCAAAAATATCCATGACCATTCATTCACCATTCAAAATCAATGGTCGGGGTCGTCAGTGTGGTGGAAACAATAATTTCATCATATTATACCTTTAATGTCCTATAAGTTTAACTTTTTAATCAAATCATTCTCAGGTTAATTGATTTAATCACACAAACTCAATATGATAGAAAACTATTCATCAAATGTGACCCTTTACATTGAACTTTAATATGTAATTGAAATACATAAAGTCACTGTGTTAGTCATAATTATGTTTTACAATTTATGTTTCCCTCAACAATTAGTCTCACAAGGCTGATTCCTGACTTGCTGTGTTGTGTCAAGGGGAATCAGAAAGAGAAAATGGCATTAAGGTTAATCGATGGTTCCCTGGGAGAACAGTGAAAAGGATTTCAAAAAATGAGAAAGGTCAAAATGTGAGTATTTGAAATCTCACAACACAACAAGATGAGAAACAACCACTGCAAAGGTTGAAGAGTAAATTGGCTTTGGATCTCAATGCGTGGACTTTTTTCAACACACATATTTGGACAGTGGGGAAGATTACGCATGTGGCCTTAAGATTACGCAATAATTTAAGGCCACAATATAAACAAAACTAAAGCAACAGGTAATATTTTAGATACTAACTCATGAAGAAAAGCATGTGAATGGCGGCCAAAGATATTTACTGTTTATTAAGGATGTGAATATTTCATCAAGACCAACAAGCATGACAATAATGAAATGGAAGAGAAAATGGAGAAAATGTTTTATACTCTATTATAATGAAATGAGACCTGAAGGATACGTCTTTGTATTTTATTGTCAGTAAATCCAATGAAAAGAGCAAAGTCTGTGTATAGCTTATTCCTCCATGTGCTCCATTGCTTTCTAAAAAACTATTGAAAACACATCAATGAGCCACATTGGCCTCAATGTTCCTTCATTATAACGAGCACGGGCCCTGTGGTAGAACTTGAGTCAATACCCACTGTCCTGCTGCGACAAATACTCACCAAGTTTCTGCAGCTGAAATGTCCCAAACTATTACACAGCAGCATTTGCTATAACCTACATTACACAACTGTTTGGGGAAATTATGTAACAGAAAATAAAAGGCATATATATATATATATATATATATATGCATGTGTGTGTGTGTCAGTGACCTATTTTTGAAGGTTTATATCCATATTGGAACAAACAGGTATGTGAGAGCCACAGTCAGTGTAGGGAATATATATAGCAGTGAAACATAGATCAACACTTAGTAGCTTTTATTCTTTTTAGGTCTGTTGTGCAGATATAATATGGAGTGATTCTTCTTTAAAATGTCTGAAAATACGTTCAAACCCAGAGAAATCCTCACTTTTATTCAAGTTGTACATAATTATTTTGGTCGTCTTTTAATTGCATCATAACCACTTTACCTGAGGCTTTGCCCGTCTCTGCCGTAACCTTCGACACGAAAACAACATATGATAAAAACCGGCTGGCTATTTTTTCCTTCCTGTTTGCATCGGTCACTCATAATGGATCACAATTATTCATTGCAGTTTGCTGCTTTCCAGATTCACATGTACACACAATCCAGAAAATGTCCAGATGTGACAATACTTGAGTATATTAATACAACAATCACCCTCGTATGTACAGCCCAAAATCACAAATTCACTGCTGCATGAATGAAGTGCTTTGTTTGGATAAAAGATCAGTGAACTGTAGCACTGTAGAGCAGCAGGTCGTCCACCGGATCAATGCACGGGGCAGCAGACCTCTTTGAACCTGCAACATGCAACAGTTCCGTACAAGCCAATGCATGTGACCCTATTGATTACACTCAGGAAGAGTGGACAGAGCACACTGTTCACCAATAAGCAGAACGATACATGCTACTGTGGATGAAGACAAACACACCGGACACCTGCACCACTGACTTCAAGTCTTTGTGGCTAATGGGACATGGATCCTGACGATGAGGCACCATGTTTGAGATCGTGCATGATTAAGTCAGCCTAATGACATTGGCTGTGGTGCTGTGCAGAGGTTAGGGCATCAGGAGCAGGACACCGTGGCAGCAACCAGGTTTGATTGATGGTGTGCAGGGCTCTCATCATTTTTCCTGACGTTAAATCCGTCTAATCCTAATGCAAGTTTCACATCAAATGAGCTCTTCCGGTTATCGGATTCAGATATAGTTGTTTAATCAATTGATGACCTAATACAACCACAGCGACCGAATGTACGGCTGCCTGACAAATCAATTGACTGTCTCTGGGAGGAAACGTATTCAGTGAACAAATGTACATTCCTAACCTATCATAAAATCTTTATTGACAATGTATACACTCATGGCACCAAAGCCAAAGTTAGATGAGAAGATCGATACCACTCTCAAATCCGTCTGGCAAGCAAAGCGGCTGGTTAGCTTAGCATCGGAAGGACTGGGAATGTGTGTCCAGTGTGAGTACGTCCAGCTACCAGCACCTTTACAGCTCACTGTGACATTAAATATTGTTTGTTTCACACATAGAACAACTGAAATGTGTTACTTTGGATGGGGGAGGGTATGTGTCAGATACTTTGGCCTGAAGCAGTGACTTGCTGTGAGGTTGTCAGACAACCAGACTCCATAAGACTCTTTGTGTTAGGCAAAGCTAATCGGCTGAGACGTAGTCCCCAGTGTCAAAGACTTTCTTTATCATCACGTCCACTCCCCTTCAACTTCTGTGTGGTGTGGGGCTAAAGCCTGGCACCTCTTGGACTGGAAGAATAAAATTAAATAAAAAGACAAGCATGGGCAGGCAGCATTTAATTCTCTTGGAAACGTATTTGGCATCACAATTTCACGGTATATTCAAGTAATTTGTAGGAGATAGAGTTTCAGTAAGTGATGTATTGATATCCTAATTATAAAGTTATTTAAAATGGGAATATTTGGCAAATTTGGCACTGTTGCCTTAAAGAGAGAAGATTTCTGGTTCATCCTGGTTCGGCCAGGGTCTTTCTGTTTGGAGTTTGCGTTTTCTCCACATGACTGAGTTTTCTCCATGTGCTTCCTCCTACAGTCCAAAGACATTGATTGAGGACCCTAAATTTCACCATCCAGGTTGTACCCCACCTCTCCACCAGTGTCAGCCGAGCTTTGGCTCCAGCCCCCACGTGACTGTCGAAGAATACCAGTGCTAGATAGTGGATGGATGTCTGACATTGAAAACTCAGGTTTCTAGTTCAAACACACAGTAGATGCTTTTTTGTTTCTACAGTATGTATTTGTCGTGTAATCAGAATTTCTCCGCCCTGTGGTTCCAATAAGTCAGTGTAGGACAAAGATTACGATCGGCAGATAAACAGCGGTAGTAACTGTGGAGAGCGCTGTGAAAGTGGTATGCATCACACAGGCTGACTCCTGATTGAATCCTGCATGCCTGACAAATAATCTCCCTCAGCGTTGTTTACAGAACGCCTAACAAGTGTTAAATTTGTACCACTAATCGGGGAAAACTGTGAAACCGCGGCATTGTGTACGGTGCAGTAATCCATTATTGAATTCCATCATTGTTATTCAGCTCCAATCTCATTACCTCCATTCAACATTTAAGTGCGTCGGAGATGAAGACTGACACCGTCGTACGATCAGAATCCAAGCACACAACGCATTGGGGTGGGGGGTGTCGGTGGGGGGGGGGGGGTCGTATTCACGCTGCATAGCTTTTGGTTTTTAAGCTCACTTCTCTCATCACACAGCGGCATCATCTCTGATGTATGAATAACACAGCAACAAGAACCATGGCCGAGGTGTTTCATATTCAGAACAATTTAAACAATGTATGTAGGCACCTTTTGGATTTCATGCATCTAAAATTACACCTTCCCAAGGTTTTCCTCTCGCCCACAGCCAATGGGATTCATTCACTGAATGTTTCATCGTGTGTCTGCCAAAGATGTTATTGAGAAATTACAGTGCAGGCGATGAGTTAGGAAGCACTATGACAGTGCCCAAGTGGAAACCAGGAGAGATGTATTATTATGATATTTTCTTGGAGGAATCTGGAATTGAATTCTGATTCAGTGGAATATGATTTCAAAGCGAGGTTATACCATCCCCTGATAGATGACACACAGGCAACAGTCACGCTACACGGAGCATCGCAATAGATACACTGAGTACAGAGCCGGCCATGCACAGCACCGGCGGGCTGCATACAGATGAGCTTTGAAGGAATGGGATCACTGGGGCATAAACACGACAACAAAGGATGTAACGGAGGGTTTACTACCTAAACTCAGTTAATCCACTTTGTTATCTGTGAATTAGAAGTTCGCCAACATTTTCAAAGGAGATGTTTGTAGCAGAGACTTATTGAATGTATTACAGAATCCGGCTCATGGAAGTTTTACGGAAAAGTTCTGAAGAAATAATATTGGAAGCTGCTGTTTCCCCCAGAGGCCAAACTGAACCGTTCACACACATTAAATAGAGATGCATTACTGACATTTGTTTTACGAGGCATATTGCAAATAAAGGACAAAAACAATTACATAAGTATATATGAACAAAGAAGTGCAAACATATATAATTAATACATAAATAAAACTTATTTATTCAATCATTTCAGTTTATTTATTCATTGATCAGTTTCTAAGTTTATATATTGATTCACTTTTTTGTGTTTCATACAAACATTTGAGTGTTTTTTGTATGTGTGTCTCAGTTCGCTGTTAAGAGATCTTGGTCTTACTAAAAAAGAAATAAAGAGTAAGGGTCAGTGTGACCCAAGAGGACAGGATTGTGCTGTGTCTGAAAGAAGTTGGAGGCTTAATTATTTTCTCTTCAAAATAAAAGTGGAAAAAAAAAATCTCTATTAAAAGCAAAGTACCAAGATACAAAAACCACAAAAAAAAACCAGTTCCTCGTGTGAAACTGGGGCTGTACAATCATTGCAAAAATGGTTTTGTGTTGTGGTGGATGAATTCCTAAATGGAAGTGTGCAGTCCCGGCAGGTAATTACGAGGATAAAAAATCTGTCTGGTTAGAATGCCGGCTCTGTTCTGGGTTAGTGGTCGTTCCATAGGATCCCATCAGTTCTCGGTGAGCATATTCTGCTCTGATAGATGACTCAACGGGGATAAAAGATAGCACTGACGACTCCTCGCTCCTCTTTTCTTTACACAAACACACGCCTCGTCTAATCTATCCTTATTTACGTAATTTTCCCTGACAAAACCAGACTCCTCCATCCTTGTTCCCTGAAAGCGTGTTTACAAAGATGGTATTATGATGAATCTACTGTCGTGAAGTGGAGCTGAGACATTGGTACAGTACAGATGAGGTCACCACATCAGGAGGGTTTCAGGATACAGAATGGTGGTTGATGGGGGATTTCATCAGGTGAAACGTGCTATTTCTGGTTCACCTGTACAGTGCATCATGACCGGTGATTCACTGGGTGGTGAATGGGAGGAGAGCTGCAGGTGATGAATCTGGGCTCTGTATCCTGGGAGGTCATCCACATGACATCAAGAGCGATTAGGGGCCTTGTCCCCGATCTATCAGGGGACAATCGGTGTATTTCATCATCACATCTACTCTTCTTTTCCCCCTTCCTCCCTCACCCATGGGGAGTCACTCATCAGAAACGGTCATTTAAATGTGTGGTCATGGACAAGGTCACAGCCAGACTGTACGTATGTTGCTCTCTGAGCGTATGTGTGGTTTCACCTGCCTACGTATATGCCACAAAGACAAAGGGAGACAAGGAGCCATCGCTCGTCCCTGAGGAGTCATCCATCAGGACTGTATCTGACCCTGGAGGACGGATGTGGTCCCTCGGCGCTCCCGCTCACCCTGGATGGATCCAAGGTTCCACTGCTGTGGCTCCGAGTGCTGGAGGAGTGGTCGGACTCATTAGACATAGTGTAAGGCTGACAGCGGCGGGACCACAGGGAGCCTGGGGTTCTGTCCGTTAATCTTGGTTAGAGATCAGTTTTTGTGAATGTCTTTGGGTCTTGTGGCCCCTCAGACTGTTTGTGTGATACAAAGACAATTTGTTCAGCACTTTGAAGGTGATGACGTGTAGAACCATTGAGCTGATTCAGGCAGGAGGGTGTGTTTTGTGTGATTGACAGGACATGCAACCAAATGGACCAATCACCGATGTTAGGATTTGCTTTGCCACGATATGCAGTTGCATATAGTTTCAGTGTAAAATAATGAATTGGCCTTAGGACAGCTCAGTGGGTTGGATAGGAGGAGCAGGATTTCAGTGAGTAAAGATTGACCTACCTTAAAATGCAACGCCGTTACTGGGTCAGTAAACCCGTTATATCATGAATAATGAAATAAAAACCATTTAAGAGCGTAGACCTTTGGCTTTTATAGTAAATCATTGCCTTTGCGTTAATATTTATTATGTTTTTAAACTTCCCAATAAACAGAAAATGTTACTGCACTGAAAATGTCCTTATTGCAATATATTCCAACAATATTCAGTTTGCTGGGCAAAGGCAATGATTTGCAATATACGCCGCTCTTCTTAGCAGAGAAGAGGAGAACAACAGCGACTGTGTCCTGCAGCACAAATTACTGGGCAGCAAAAAAAAAAAAGCAAACCCTCCATTACTTACTGACTCCTTTTTAGGTTAATCAAATATTGATTACAGGAGTTATCACGAATTGATATGACTGGAATAAGTTGGCAGAGTTGGAAGAAATTAATTGGGAGCAAGCAGTTCCTGCCTTATAAAATATAAACCATTTATCCACTATCCCTGATAACGACGGGGCATACTCTAAAAAACAGGTGATTAAAATGCTATTGTGTTTATTTATTTATTTATTTTGAGTCGTGTGCTGGATATGATTTTACCAAATAACGTCCTCTATCAATCCAGAACGGCACATAAAGTGATATGGTATCTTGAATGCTCTGTTTAGAGAGATTTGCAACGAACTCTGGGCATGACCCTGAACCCTGAGCTGATGAACCCCGGGATGAGAAACCCTCCAGCTCCACAACAGCCGATCTGATTTCGTTCGATCAATAAATGTTCACCGAGTTCGGTGTGTGCCGGGTGAATGGAAAAAAGACATCGTCAATGTTGCTCCAGTATACGGCAATACACAAAACCAAACGTCCTTGTTAATCAACGGGAGCTGGAAAGATGTGGCAATTCATATTTATCTTTCAGAAACACACACACACACACACAGCAGTGCACCAACAAAGAAAGAGACAGAGAGTTGAACAAAAGAGAGGATAAGTTTGGACTAGCTACACGTTATTCAGCTCGGTCCTCCAGAACTCATTATTTAGTCTAATTACCTTGATGGATGCTCAAGTGCTGAAATCCCACTGATTGTTAGATTACAATGTGAAACAGATCTATTCAGCTGTAACCGGATGGAGACACAGTGCTGCTGGCAGCTGAAGATGAAGATCAAATTGACAAAGAAGAATGATTTTTGAGATTTGTTGTTTATAAAACGTTTAAATCTGAGGGTAAATTTTATTAAGTGTGTTTTATATTTTAAAAACAGCATTTGCTCAACAGCATTGACGGTATTATAGCATGTGATAAATACTGGTTAAGACTATTTGCACCAATATTTACCTTGTCTAGTCCAGAGTTTAAAGTCTTTTCAGTCACGCTACAATCATGCTCACTCAGAAATGTCACAAATATATAACTACAAATTAAAACTACGGATTACAAATTATTACAAATTAACCCAAAAAATTATGTTAAAACCTAATGACAATGACTCCATTCAGGACACGACAGCTCAAAAATGGTCTGATAGGAGGGAAATGATGACACATATGTGGCATTTAGATTTCTATGCCTCAATGCCGGTGACAGCCAGTGTCTGGAGGCATCATGTTTTTGTGTTATTCTTCCGTCCGTCCCATTCTTCTGATCAAGACTGTATTTTACTCCAAAACTACATTGTAAAAAATGTTCTAACCAATACATTAACATTTTCATGCTGATCAAGGTATTAAATCTTTCACATTGGCAAGAACCAAAAATCCCAACAGTCCCATGGACTAAAAGAAAATGGCTTGTCTGACAGTATGTGATCTTTTTCATGACTTCAGGTTATAGACAGCATCAGCTGACCACTCTGCCTGTATGTGCTTTGTGATTATTTCCTCCCTCTCACCCTGAAGATCTACAAGCAGCTTGTGGCTATTGAAATGGTTGACCAGCAGCGAGGAAAAAACCAGAGTGCCACAAAGGACATGAAACTACATTTAGTGAGTTCTAGGTCTCTCTCCTTTTGTTCCTCAGTGTTCCTCCTCTCACTCTTATTCTCCTGTATAACACAACTGAATGCAATTCTGCCTTTGTGCTCCTCTCACTGTATGAATCCCTCTCCCCCTCTCTCACCATCGTTGGCTTCACAGTTTCCATCCCTGAGAGCCAATCGATAGACTGCAACAGCCTTTCAATGAAATCTCCCCTGCGCCACTGGAGAAAAGAAACGTTGTTCAATCGAACCGATAACTCTCTCCTTCTGTTCCTCTTGATCGCTCCCTCCCTCCCCGCACTTTATTTTATATATATATTTACAATCTGCCTTCCTCTCTGTTTTGTGCTCGATGCGAGGAGGATGACAGGAGGTGGAACAGGCAGCGGTCAGAGTCCACGGCTGGAGGCTTGTGTGATGATCAGTGAGGAGTTATACCAAGGAATCATCATGCTACAGGCATTGTAAATTACCTCTGAGTAATGCCAACGAGATAAAGCAGACAGGGGGGCGGGGGCGGGGGGGGGGATGAGAACAGGTAGGCACAGTCAGTCTTTCGGTCAGTGCAGATCGCAGAGAGACGCAACAGCTGTCACATAAAACAGGAAGTATCGCAAGCTTTATATGACCTAACTTCAAGTCTGACACAGCTGCAACGTGAATGCGTGGCTGCATGTGTGTGTGTGTGTGTACCTGCACAGCTGACAGGCATAAAGACGAGCAGATGAACAAGGTGGTAAAATGTGTAAGTGCGAGGCATTACTGCGAATGTCAGCAGGTTTATTTTTCAAGAATCCACAGTCAACAATCCTAAATTCCCATTGGGAACTATGTCCAAAACAGCAGCTCATAAAACCAGCTTTAATTTTAGGTAACTGGGCAGCTGTGATAACCAACTGTGAAACATATGTGTTGTCCACAGTAGGCCCTGCGCAAACCGGATTTGTCAATAAGGGCTAATTGTGATGAATCAGCAAAGGAAGACACTAAACGATTTGTTGATCAAGTTTAAGTCGCTTGTTTTCTATAATCCATGCTTTCACTATTACATGTAATTCAAGGGGGAGAGGTTACATACTTTTTGAATCCAGGTGCATTTATCTTGTATGAGCAAGTACTGCATTGGACTACAATAAAACTACAATACACAAACTTAAGGTGATGCAAGCACCTGAGTGGCCAAGCTCAGTCGGAGCTCTGGTTCACAATCCTGCAATATTGGCTTTTATTCTTTTTCTTGATGATAAAGTTTAAAGCAAAAGAGAATATTTACTCCAGGCGAGTAAACCTGTGGGCAAAATGCAAAATGAGACGCCCCATTGGCCTCCCCTCAAGATGGTGATGCTCTGCCAGCAGCAGCTGATGAAATGCACCCAGACATGACCTTTGAGGTTGTGGCGGTGAATATAAGGCCACGCAGAAAATCCTGATGGGAAAAAGCATTGACTCATACTGAACTGCTAACTATGGAACAAGGAATCCAGGGCCGATCAGGCCATGATAGTCAGGTTTCACAACTTCAATCATCAAACAGCTAAAGGTGATGGATGATGGGAGTCAACTCAAGGAGATCCACGCCCCCCATTCTCATCCCCTTTTGGATAGACTGCAAAACAAAACAAAACAGTGCACGGCAAGGCTATGCTAACTTTACTAGCCAAAGCAAACCAGCTGCTAGCCTGCCAGCAGTCTGCACCACAGACTGTACATCAAGATGGACGACAGGACTGCTCCCCAAAAGTGAAGCCAAGGAGTATTGATCGCCACCTGGTATATCATAAACTCCGCCTCATCCGTGTTAGTGGTTGGGGCATGGGCCAAACTAAAAAAGTCCAGATACAGGTCAAATAGATTTTTGTCAAAGACATTTATGCTAGTTCTTATCACACTGTTGTAGTGTTCATTTTTACAGTAAACTTGGTTTTAATCAGTTATTTCCTGCTATGAAAACCGGATGAAACGTCAGGTTTGACAGCTTTGACTGACTCATAATTGGACACTTATAACAGGGGGTCCTCAAGAAAGCTTTATCCCCGATCGCTAGTGGGAGGAAGTGGTTGAGAGTGTTTTTTGTTCTCCTGTACACAGGGAATTTGATTCAGCTCTGCCTCTGGTTGTATGTTCATTGGTTTCTTTAACTGGTCACCTATTGATTACAGGAAACACCGTGCTGAGAGCCTGAAGGCGGTGTGGCAGATGAAAATATGCAAATGTGAAACTTAGAAGTAATGAATAACATATATATATATTCTTTAAACGCATAAATGTCCTTATTTTAAATCAATGACATTTATAAAGACGATATCTCTAAGCATAAAAAAATAGACCACAGCTCAAAATGATATGGAAAATCAAGTTGAACTGTCTAAAGCTGATCTACTGGCAGTAAATATGACATTGAGGAATCTATTTTTTTCTCAGCGGTAAACAGTGGGTCTGTGTACCAGCAGAGCGACATCATTGTGAGTCACACCCAGGTGTTCCTCCCACTCGCGCACGCCTGGAATTTGGGTGACCTATCATGAAATGGGTGGACAGGCACTGTAGGGGATGCTTCAGTAGCAATCACAATTCAGCAGCCAGCAAAGTGCAATTTTGATGTCAAGAATCAACAGGATACGAACTAATGCGTTTGCCACTGGGAGGCTGTCAGGGGCACAGTTTGGGGGAGGAAAAGCCTGAATGATTTTAGGGGCCTAGAGCTTGACAAAGACCCTGCTACACGTCTTGGGATTATAAATATAACGTCAGAGCTGTTGTTGAGCTGTTGTCAGGGAGCCCAAAATTCCTGGCACTGCCCCGGCATAGCTCAGCCATGGCACCGCTTTTTGTTTCCCTTTTAAGACCAATGCACTGAACTTAAATTCAATTTTTTCAACACATCTTTCTGATTTTGAGGCACTTTTGACATCAAAATGTAATAAAATGCCTTCGCCACTACAGTGTCTGTTTTTGAAAATGGAACCAAACATATGGCTGAATGTAGAAAGGTGTCGCATCACAGTTTGACGTGTACTTTGAATCTAAACTCTAGAAACTGCTTCTCCGTTTGCATCGTGTTAAAACTGAGACGAGACAAACTACATTTTTCATTCGCTCCATTTGTGTTCGACGCACAATCCCATCAATGCTTCGTTTTCCTTGTGGGAATCATATCCCATCTCCTCCCCTAGGTGGCATTTCCATTACAATCTGGTGGAGCTAACATTTTCAATAATTGCGCATCAAATGTAATGATGCCATTAGGACGAATTTCCTTTCTGCGTCTGGAAAAGAGCAATAGCCTGATTATACCAATGCACTGCAATTCATACAGTTGTGACATATAATTAAGGCCTTACGACCCGAACTTAGTGAGAGGGATGTTAATGCTCTTTACACCCATCTATAGTTCTCCTTAGTTATATGAGAATATAGGATTGCCTCACATATACTGCAGTGTGTATAATGTGCCAATGATCATGTTTAATGTCGTTTGCAGGTATTTTTCTAATATTTTAACTTATTCAAATGACCAAGTCTTCTTTTGTCCTGTAGCATTTCAGTAGAATTCAGAGTAAGAAGTGCAAATAAAACTATTTTCCCTCTTTAAAACAAACAGGCCAATGTACCGTAAATATCAAAATAATTATAATGCACATAATTCATCATTGATACGTTCATACCCTAAAGATGATCTATTATTTGAATTAATTGCCATATTTTACCTTAATGTTTCCTAATTACATTTGAGCATGGAAAAGAAAAGAAATATCTGCGTGTTGTTCCATCAAGGTCAGTTTCGACTCCAAGACAATATATTTGTTTCTCGATTCCTGTTTTTGCTCTTTTTTTACAATCAGTGCAGCGTTGCCTGTTTTCGGGGCCTGTATGCTTCGGAGCACAGCTTAATGCGTAGTACCTGCTGTACATTCATCCACTCCACACTGATTTTTCCATCATGAAAATTGCTTAAGCACGGTTCTGCAGAGTGCACAGCTTTTAAAAAGGAAGAAAAACAAGTTATTTGATTGGTCATGGCTAATGCCAGCAACAACAGGAGCTTCCAGCGCGTTGGGATATGTGAGAGTCAACCCCCGTGCACCTGCCTGGAAGCTCTGGACGTGAGTCCCTTTAATTAACAGAATGAGGCATGTGCGTTTTGCAGGTTTGCATCACTGCCTAAAAAGAGAAAAGACACTAATGCAGGGGGAAGAACAACCAAATATACTTTCTATCCAAACACAGATTGTGGAATTAGGGAGAGGGACAGAAGCGGAGACAGTGACGGAGGAAATGAAGCCAGTGGTTGAACCAAATCAAACACGGTTAACTTCCAATGAAACGAGCATGTTAAGCTCTAATTGAGTTTTTATTGGGAGGCAATAATGATGCAAATTACACAAATTGACAAATTTTGACGGTGCATATCAACATGTTTGAAGATAATTCTAAGGAAAGCACTTCTCCCCGTCTGAGTAGAGACAAGTCAGGCGGTGTCAGGAAGCCTTGCTTGTCTTAAGAGGCTCTCATAATGCATGAGCAGGACTCTGAGTGCCTGATCAGCACAACGATGACATTGATGCTCGGGCGTGCCATCCCTGCTACCCCGTCTCCTCCTGCATTATTACACGTCCAGATAGCATCTTTAATTCTACTTCCTTTAAACAAGGTTGATGTGAGGGAGGGTCATTAAACCTCCTTTCATGACGTTAATTACCTGATAAGGTTTTCCCGGGGTAAGATGGACAGAGAGGCTTTCAGGAGAGAGGGAGTGAGCAGACCGGCTGATTTCCTCCAACACCGAGCAGCTATACACATTATTCTCCCACCTAATCACATATGTGCCATCATCTTTTATCCAAACCAGAATTACCGCCTCGCAGTTGTGCGCCTCCATCAGCCTGTTAGGTTGAATCGTCCATGTCTGTCCAGACCCACGTAGTATATGTAGTGACAAATGTAGATGCTTCACACATCTTCACCCAGGAAGCAAAGACTATCTGTACAATCACCACAGTTCCAAGGTCAGTAATACCGATTCAGTGTCCGACCAAATGTGAAATATGGTCACATTTCTTGAGTTATGGTGTTAAATAATGACTGGAAAAGCGTATTTGCAGAACATTATCTTCTCACAGTGAAGTTGACCTTGGACATAACACGTCATCACTACATCATTTTATCCTATTAGACATTAGTGGGATGTTTTGTCACAATTAATGTATAAATTCTTGAGTTATGGCCAAAAACATTGACCTTGACCTTTGACCACCAATTCTATTCACTCTAATTCTCGAGTCTAAGTGGATGTTTTGCTAAATGTGGTGAATTTCCTTCAAGGCGTTCAGGAGATGTCGTGTTCTCAGCAATGGGATGAGCGGAAACCCACTGTCACTGGTCGAGTCGTAAAAGTGCCAAGAGAATATGATTAAGTTAGTGTGTCCGAGTCCCCTGAGGAAAACCATTAATTCAATTGGGACAGCCAGTGTCTGCCGGTTTAATGCACCTTCTTTCTCCTTTTTATATCTGACCCTTTCATAAGCATTGTCATGAAAATGTAATATTTATGAATTATAAGCACAGAAACTCAAGTGCATATCATAATTTGATTCATACGCATTAATCAAACGCACATCTATTAGCAAACTGTATTAACTTCATTTGAATGTTGATTATAGAGCCTGTGTGTCTGAAACGTTGTAATAACACAGATATAGACAATTCAATCTCACACACCTTGTTTTTCATGAGCTTTTTCGATCCAGACACTTTAATGTGGACGAAGCATTTTTCTGGAGAAAGTCTGTTGATAGTTGAACTCAGCACTAAAACAGCTGCAGTGGACAAAACACATCAGATAACAGTAATGAACGGATCCGATTTTGATCTGCGTTATTTTTGGCTGATTCTGCTCCATTAAATCACGAGGACATCTCTAGTTCACTTATGCTTCAGTTTACAGTCAAGAGCATGATGGAGGTTTTTGCATTGATTATATTAATATTTCCTGTAATTTAAAAATACGTAATTGAGCATTGTAACCAAACTTAAAATAGAAAAGGCAAAATATTTTCCAGGACTGCATCTGTTTATAAGTATGTGAGGAGCCCAATGGTTGAGAAAGTCAGTTTGTGTGGCTGTTGGATTGTTTTAATGTTTGGCAGCAGTGGGCAATATTGATTTTACACTAGCAACTTAACAATGATGAACAATTTGTATTACTGAATATTATTCTGTATTGTTTTATCAACTAGTATTCAAATTACTGGTGCAGTGGGGTGTTTGTTTGGCATGTGGTAACGCTGGTTGCAGCCTTCTCTCTGGGTGACCTGTAGTATTTTAGCCGTGGCGAGTGAAGCTCGACTGAGAACACAGAACCCAGAACTGGTGCTGTTTCCGTGAAAGCAGGAGCTCACAGTGCTTCTGGCTGTTTGGGTTTCAAGCTGGAGGAGTCTGAAAAGTTACCACAGGGATAACTGGCTTGCTG
Organism: Hippoglossus hippoglossus; assembly: GCF_009819705.1. Lineage (NCBI taxonomy): Eukaryota > Metazoa > Chordata > Actinopteri > Pleuronectiformes > Pleuronectidae > Hippoglossus > Hippoglossus hippoglossus. The sequence goes on from NC_047157.1 coordinate 20,901,509, forward strand.
CGGCCAAACTTTAATAGCGACGTTTCTTTTTGATCCTTCGCTGTCGGCTCTTCACACATTGTGAAGCTGAATTCACCGAGCGTTGGATTGTTCACCCACTGCAAAGCAACGTGAGCTGGGTTTGGACCATTGTGAGACGGGTTAGTTTTGTCATGATCGACAACATCACTTATTTTGATGTTTCCCAGCGCTGGTCAACCGGATTATTCAAAGTTTATTAATCTTGGGCCGGTTACCTTCCCTGCCCTCCACCTTAACCTTCGTTGGGCCTTTCACAATACACATGGCAAGTGTGAAACCAATAAGGTTAACGGTTTTCAACATATGAGAGCCAGAGTCCGACAGACGGAGAAACCAGGGCTTAGTAGAAAACATTCATTATAATTTTCAGGATCCCAAATGATTATCTTCTGATTCCTGGTTTTAACCAACCAATGATCCTCAACCCAAACATTGTACAAAATAGCTGCAGACTTATTTTCTGTCAATCACATCGGTTCAGGTTTAAACGCAACACTGCTGTAATAGTTCGATGCCGTTCAAAAGAACAATCTGTGGATAGAGAAGCTAGAAGAGGAGCGAGAAAAGTGGAGTCTGGGTTTGGCAATGAAACAACAACACAGAGATATATTTACACAATGCCGAAACATTATGAAAGCCTATTGCAGAAAAAATTTCAGCCATAAAAAAGTCATAAATAGTATAAAAAATGTGGTTTGATATAATGAAAATCTTATTATAGATAATAACTTTAAATAAAAAAAAGTATTTCCACTTGTCTGCTGTCTTGTCTGCCTCCACATTCGCCAGAACACCCAGACTGCTCACAGGGCAGCAATAAACACTAACAAAACATCAAGCTAATTCACTTTAAACTCTGTCGACCCTGTTCCCCTGTCGCTTGTAACACCGCAGAACGGCGCCTGCGTTAGACAGGCTCCCCTGCATGTCGATACTCAGCCATCTGCTGACTATTTAAATGCAAGTGGATGGGAGCCCAGCAGAGAATTTCACCCACAGGAGCTTAGTGAGGGTCAAATAATCTTTGCACCCAGTCACCTGTGAGACAGTCCCTCAGGTTTATAAAACGAAATAATGCGCCGCTGTCGTTTCAGCTCTGACCCGAGTGTAACCTGGGGTCGACCTCTTTATGAATCAGCTCTGCGGCGAGAAGCATCATAAATGGAGTTTCACGGGGGGGGAATGCAATATGCTGCAGGAAGCTCTGCTGTAAATATAGAGCCAAAACAATTAGGGATTTATTCTGCTCTGTTTATGCTAATTTTCTGAGACAATCAGACACAAATCCATCACACACACCACAAATTCGTCCTACGATGCCAACACACAAAACCACACTCACTCTCCTCTACTTTCTCTCCATCATTTGTACACACCCACATGGATCCACCCACACACACACACACACACACACACACACATGCTCAAAGCCCAGCGCAGTGTGCAAGTGGAGTAGAATAGAAATAGTTCAGGTTGAAAATGGGCTACAGTTCAATCAGTGGAAATGTAGGGGGGAGATTCAATTAAATTCCTCACTGCAGAGGAAAACGCCATACACACAATATAACCGTCTCTGTTCAGATTCCATTATGTTGTCACTAACCATGAATCACAGTGAAAACAGCTTCGATTTTTCTGAAATGTTGGGTATAAATTATTTTTCTAACCCCTGGCTATGTTTTAATTATGCAAGCGATTGCTTTGAATCATCTGCCCACCGAGAAATCATTTTATTTTAAGGAATTGAAATTATATTTCCAATACATTTACAGGAATTTCAAATGAGTGTTTTTCGGAACCATGTGTTCCCCCTAAAAGTTTTTCCTCATTTGAATTTACATATGAAAATGTTCCAACAAGATTATAATCACTGAGATTTCCTCAGGCAAACGATTTCCACCTCAGGAGTCCGAGCCCCGTGCTGTCGCTGACACAATAGTGTCGCCAGTTCTGATAGAAGGTGTTTGTGTCTGTAGATACACTGTTAAGTGAAGAGAGGATGTGAGAAAGAGTATTTCAAACACGGAGTGAAAAAGTCCCAGAGGACCATCAGTCAGAAGACTGCAGCACTTAGGAACTAAAATAGAGCCAGGCAGAGAGCATAATTAGGCATTTTAAGTGCTTTACATAATAACAGTCAGTCATAATGAAGGCCCTGTGGAATCCAGACGCTGGGCAGCTATTGTCACTCTGCCACAGGAGGGGCATTCGTAAGACGGCTGGAGAAAGAGATGGAAGGATAAAGGTTGATAGAGAGCTGGAATGTAATAACGCATAAAAAAAGCTATTGTTATGAAACATTAAAAATAAAGATGGAGTTAACTTAATTAACATACAGTTTTCAAGAAAGGAACCGAAGTCTGTGATTTACATTTTTGAAACCGTCCCTCAGAGAGAACAGACACATGAAGACAAAGAGGGTCAATAGAAAATGTGATTTCGTAAAATACACAACATGAAATGCAACAATAACAACACACTCCAGTGGTCCGTCTTCTCTTCTGTCTGTCATTGAGCCACTTGATGTTGTCAGTGGAATTTATACAGGCTCTTAATGAATGATGTTTCATTAATGGTCCCATAATCAGATTACCTGCCGGTCGACAGGCTCCATCCATCTCTCTCTCTGCAGACGTCTGAGGATGGAGGAAGAATTACACATCTGGACGAACAAGGACACTTCTCCGGACCACGTTTGACCCTAATCAGCGACAGGAGCTCGGCTTGTTTCTTCTAGTTTTCTGCTCAGAGGAGACAGTCAAGTCTCACGTGTTGGACTCTGTTGTAAGTGTTTGTTAACCATTTCAGGGTATGGAATTCGGTCATGGTTCCTTAAAGGATGAATTCCAAGTATTTTAATGATCTGGGCATTCTCAATTATACCATCCCTCATTGTATATGTTCATGGTGAGTGGAAGCAAAACACTGCTCCTGCCCCTAACTAAGGAAATGCATGTATACAGTACAAGGTATATACATAAGATTTGGTTTAGTGCCATTTTTAACTGCAGTGTATTGCAATAAGTTTCTACTATTAAAACACAATACAACACTAGTCGCTATGTGACCATTATGCATGGCTGTAGCTATTTATAGCAGCCTATGTTACAAATGATCAAACTGATCTGTAAACAATAGTCACACTGATATCTCCATCATCAGAGAGAAGATCAACAATGAATTCATAGTGCTCATATTGTCACGGTCTGCACCTTGGCTGCCCCTCCCTTCACTGTGTGTGTGTGGGTGTGTGTTTGGTTGGCAGGTCTGGGCATGGGCATGGGCGTGTTTTCCCTCCGCAGGTCCCCGACACACCTCCAGATGATTCCCGCTAATTACCTGATGCAGTCTGAGTGCCCTGATGGTATTCCTTCCACTCGCCAGATTATACAGTTCGACCATGCCATCATTATATGTCTGCCAGTTTGTTCACCTGCCTGTCAGCCCTGCCTGAAACCTGCATGACTCTTCTCAGCCTGATCACCGCTTGCCATGCCGGTTTGTGCATCCGCCCTGCCTGAAGGCCGGCTTCCTGTTCTCTGCCAGTCACCTGCCCATCACTCAGCGGGGGGCCACCCAGCACACCGCCGTGCTCAGCTGAGCCAAACGCCAAATGCAACGACCACGCCTGAGACTTCCAGTGCCAGATTCGTCCACAGTCACCTGAGCAAGAACTATTCAAAGCTTTCGTTAATCTACCGATTGTCAAGCCCCTGGTGGAAATCATGACAGACGGCCTCGTAGGCTCTAAAGGCTCAAATGTAAATGAAAAGAACTAAAATCACACTCAGAGCCAAGGTCCCATTAAATTGAACCCACTAGCACCATATTGAACACACCCATAGAGATCAGTCTCCTAAATGTACCAGATTTCTTTCATCAACGTCTATGAATCATTTCTTTCTTTTCACAAATTTCAAACAATATCTTGCAATATTAAAGAAAGTGTCAAAGAATTCCTCGATCTGGACCCTGATACAGAATCGCACCAAAATGTAATGGGTTCTTCCACCAACCCATAAACATCCTTCCACCAAGTTTTGCACCGTGATTACTGTCCAGTAGTTTTCATAAAATCCCGCAAACAAAAACATAACCTCACCAATTTATAACTAATAAGTACTTTAGAAAACGTGTGTACTCCTAGCATGTGATATGTGTAAAGTGTGCAAACTTCTCACCACACATTATTCTTGTATGAATAGTAGTTTGTGTGGGAAATGTTTGTGCTTTTGTGGGTGACAATGGTTTTTGTGTGGACGCATCATTTGAGCACCCGACCCCTCGTCTGTCTCTTCACCTTCCTCGCCACAGACGAGCGAACCCTCCACACTGGAGATATTTCCACAGATTTAATAACATTCCCAGCCTCGTCTGTTCTCGTCCCTCAAACAATCGACTTATTGCCCCCAAACACTCAAAGTAAATGGTACAGAGTGTTCACGACTAATAAACAGAGCCATGAAAATAAATAAGGGGAAGACTTTTCTCCAAAGTTAACATCTAAGGTGGGATTTTGATTATCTGCGTGAGCCCACGGGGAGGAATGTGCGAGAAGAATACCCTGCTTATTTAATGTCATTAAATTTGTGCTCGCCCACAGGAGAAGCCGGTACCTGGAAGTGTGCCGACAGCCGAATGAAAAATGAGGGACGCAGTGTTCACTAAGTTCTCTCCGGCAGCAGTTTTCAGTTCGCAGCCAGGGCAAGAGGGAAGTGTACCTCAGATGTGAACTTTTTAAGCTTGATTTATGGAGCTCCTATGATCGAGATGTCAGATTTATGACCAGACCCGCTGACAGCAATTACTCCCCAAACACTAATGCAACTGAAAACTCCCCTTTGATAGATCTGGTTATTAATGCAACTACACAGGTACGCCGCCGCTAAGGGCTCTCCGGAAAGGTTAGATTTATCATGGTGACATTTTACTTGTATTATGCACCCACATTCTCCCGGTGTGGCCGAGGGACAGGCGAAGGAGGTGCATGGCGGTGCCCTCCAACAGACCCACAAATATGTAATACAGGAAACTGCAACGCACTCCAAGCCCACATGTATACATTTGCTGTGGCAAGGTCACTTCCAAAAATAACTTGGAAACATCTAATAATGAGGTTACTGTCACAGATGCTTAATACAGCTTTGCAGAGCGGTTTTCATCTGTCTGCACAAGAGAAGAAAATAAATAAACAAAGGTGTCCTGGAAAAAAAAAATAGTTGTTTGTCAAAAGACTGAAAAAAGACAAAATGTTCATATTTAGTCATTCTGAAGAGCTGCCAGAAAAAAACTCTGGATGAAATAATCATTTTTGTAATAAATTTAAATGCTGTTTGAAATTAAATCACACCGGTTTCTACCTCAGGACATCAGAGTGCTGTCATGTACTTACTTGTCACATTATTTATATGAACCAGAAAAACACAGTGCTGTGTGTGTGTGTGTGTGTGCACGTGCCTTATTAATATCTAATTTTGTGTCTCCTGGTTTGGCATCATGTTCTGTAAAACCAAACAGAAGCGGCGTTACAACAATTTTTTGAAAACATAAATGAGAAGTTCTAAGAAACTGTTTATGTTTCTATTTATGCAGAACAAGAAAGAACTTGAACAGACTGATACGGCGAAAAAAAGAAGTTATCAGAAGTCTGCATAGAGGATTTCACATTACTTGATACTTCCACAAAGAAAAACATGTCTTTACGATCCCTCTTAGATGTTCCACAGAAGTAGGGAAGGCCGGTGCAAAGATCCCTTCCTCCCTGCTCAGTGACCTTTATGGATCCATGTTTGAAACCACATGGCGAGCCACAGGAAGCTGGGGGAGAGTACTTCACATTCCCTGGGTTTCCCGCTGCATCCAGCACCTTGGGGTTGATGTTTTAATGGAGTGTGGAGGCAGAGTCCTCGGCGTTTTCCGCATGATAATCTGGACCCTCTGCCTTGTGTGTTGACTGCTAATGTTCTTTTTTTCCACTTTCTACCAAAACTCTACCTAAAAATGCCACATTATTTTGTTTCTGTATCGTGTATCGACTAGATGGCATCTGTCCAAACAGTTTAAATGGCCGACTGTGTTATTTGATGGATCAGAGGAGGAAGTCAGGCGAGGTAGTCAATAGAGTGACCACAGTCCATGTTCGGAGGCTGTGGTGGATTAATAGGTTGAAAAACTACCTTAAACATGGGAGACTTCCTTTTGTCTTCCATTTGTGTCTCGTCTCCTTTGGGGATGTGACGCATTTAGTGTGTCTTTCATCACTGTAACCGTGACGACCAAGACCCACTCATCTTAACAAAGCTTGTGCTAAACTAACGTTTTTGGGGTGAATCTAACCAAACAGTGACTGTTCCTTAACCTCATTATTGTTACCATGAGTCATGCTCCTGTTGCCATGGCAGCAAAGGTCCAGCACACCGGCTGCTGGTTCACTCCTGTGGCTTGTATCCACATGATGGCCATAAATCATGCCTCCTCCTTGTTAGCAGATTGGACCAAACTAAAAAATCAAAGTAAAATAAATTGGAGATGGTTATATCCTTTATTAGTCCCACAATGGGGAAAGTTGCAAGAGCTGCTGCAACAGGCTGCCACTAGGGGAGCACTATAACTATAAGTCATTAGTGAGTTCTTATCACACTGTATGTATGTTTGATGCAATAGAAATAGTGTGAAAGATCATGATTGACAGCTGATATTGACTTGTGATTGGTCGAGTGAGTATATCGGTGGCACCCCCCCAATGTCTACAGACATTGTCGTCATTTGGGAGGAAGTGGAGACGTGTCTATGTGTATATACAGTCTATGGTTCTATCCATTGTAGGGTTAGAGGACTTAGTAACAAAACATTAATGTATGTCCAAAAAATATATATCAACTGATGCAAGGATAATGAAAATCAGCAGGGACAACACTGACAACCAGGGTAAAAATGTCAGAACTTATTAAGAGAGCTCAACACTTTTCTTGTTTTTTGGAGATGTCTCAACTGTCCACAGATAATAATGTCAAGATGACTGCAGAGTCCATGGGGAGCTCCGCATGTGAAGGTGTGAAGATGTGTTGATTCTCCAGAGACCGATCATCCTTATTTCCCCCAGGACCAGAGACAGAGATCCACGCACATAGGCAAGGGATAACTGCAAGTATGTGCAGCCATGTTTCATCTAAAAGAAGGGGGGAGAATGTTACATTTAAAAGTCAATGTTCCCAAATGTTCCCAAGAGTTTATGCACTTAAGGGTGAGAAACAAAAACTCTTGTCACAGGTTTGTACAGGAGGAGTAAAGGATCGCGGGAGGCGGGAGGCTGTCGTAGGTGAAAGCCAACGAACGCAATAAAGATTAAGGAAGCGAGATGAATTATGAGGCTCCAAGGCTGAGGCACGACGGAGGGACCTGACCAGATCTACTGTTTCCCTGGCTTGGCCCCTCCACTGCAGGGACGGCTACCATAAAACCTTCAGGATAAAGATGGAGTTTTCTCCAAATCCATCCCCGTCGCTGTCAAGAAAGAGGAGTTTGACCCTACGAGCAGGTTTTCATTATTTAGAGGTGTTTACGCTGCACTGTCGTCTTTTCGGAGAGAAAGAAAGAGGGAGACGTTCGAGTCAGACAAATCCTGGTAGACACTACAAATACAGAACATGTCCTCCTGAAATGGGAAAGTGAACATCTCTCCCTCCGTCTCTCTCGTTAAAACATGACATGTTCTGACTGAATAAGCTGGACATTCATCACATACTTTGCATCTCTGTGAAAACCTTCCTCTCATTTCATCATCACGAAGTAATCAACAGCAAGGTCACAGCGAGAGAATAGGAGACACTTCCTAGGTAGACAGCGACGAAGGATTCACTCTTTTTTCCTTTCTAATTTTCACATTTGCTCATTATTTCTCCCTTTTGCCGTGTTTGTTTCCGTCATTATTTTCGTCGCAATTAAATCTGACTCTGGGACAACACCATCCAACGGCCACGGAGCATTTGCAACCAAGGTCCAATGTCTTTCTCTCTTCGGGAAAATCAAAACCCTTGATCAGTCACGACCGGTGTGAGCGTCGTGGTGAGATATAACATATTCAGGAGACTGACAATGGACGGCAACAAGCTGTCGAGCCAATTAGCAGATGGCCTTGGAGAGACTATACTGATCGGCTGGAGGTGGGAGAGCATCAGTTTTAAATGAGTCAAAGGATACTATACATAATTGTAATAGCCATGATGGAATATACGTAAAACTAATTCTAAAGATGCATACAAATTAAAAAAGACATTTCTACAGGAGTGTGACCGGTTGACTGTGGCTCGTTAATACTAGTGCTAACGTGGTTTGTAGTTAGCCTTCCTAATGATAAGCTGACTTTTTTCTAACCATCTCCTTTTTTGATCTTAATCCAGTGATGGGATGTGATAAAGTAGATCTACTTAGTTACTGAGCTTAAGTATATTCTCCATGTATCCGTCCTTAATTTGATTCGATTTATTTTAAGGTACTTTTAACTACACAACCCACAAACAGCAGTTTCTACTCTGCTGTGTTTTCATTATGGATTGTGTTACATAATCACATGATTTGTATATATTTTTGAAAGTCAACAATAAAAGGGTAATTGGTCCACTGATGCAATCAGAGTGGGAAGGTGACATTAGACCCCCCACCTCCTTCAGCAGAATTACTGGTGAGGAAACAACTGAAATGGATTTGGAAGCGGCCCCAACCAAGATTCAGCCATAACGATGTAGAAGACTAAGGCAATTGGGAAAAGGGTAAACTCTGCAAGTACTTTCACTCTTAATGCTCTACTTTATTTAAAAGCAGGTACTGATGTGGTACTGACTGAATAAAGCAGCATCATGTTGAAGATCTCCAATGCTTTTTGGTGGACACGTCAGGAGGAGCTGCGAGAGAGAGTTTTCTGAGCTTCTTTCTACATTTTTATCTTAAGATCCAGACGACGGATGACAAAACTCTTTTATCCACTCGAAGGTTTTGCTTCTCAGGTTATAAAAGGTGATGGTGATGTGACAGAGAATGTAGTCTGACCATTCGTCCGACAGCTAGCTCACAAAAACTGTAAAATCAGAACAGATGCCTGAACTGCAGCCTCATATCATCTTATCTCTGGCCTGATTCCTCTTCTCTGTCGATGTTAAAGTCGTGGCACTTAGTCCTGCATGTTTTCACGACTGATCTTGTTGACCGATAGAATGTTTGTGCTGCTGTCGACCTCTTTTCTCCTCTGTTAATTAATTCTCCGCAGGTGGAGCAGAAATAAACAGAGGCCTGACCACGGGCAGACACACGGACTGAAACATGCAGCGATGGTTTCCCCCCCCTACATAGTTTTCATCTTTACAAAAGCAAGTACCTATTTCATTAATTCCCATAAATGGTACAAATATACAGCAACTGTGGATTTAACTTCTAAATAATCTATTGGATTGTTGATTTTACAAAAAATCCCTCTAGTGTTTATCTTGTTGTGTATTTTACATTTAATAAAACAAAGCTCTCAGATAAATTGACCAAAGCTGCTCATGCTCATGAAGCAACAGTTTGTGCCTCTGGTACAATTAAGCAAATCTGGTGAATGCAGGAAACACCAGCATTTTCACAGTTTATTTAAATATAATATTAACCTCATTTGTGTGGTCTGTCTCAAACTGTGTGAGAATTTAACCGGTTGCCAAATTAAATGTGATAGAAAAAACAAAACACATGACGAACCAAGCCCTGGACGTCTTTAAATCTCACACATTTGACTTCTTAAATTCCATTTTTAATCGTCTCATTAAATCTCAGAAATGAATTGTTTTATCCTCCGACCTACATCACACTTGTGAGCTGAATTCACATAATTCACTCACACATGCCCAGATATTAAAGTTTCAGAGGCCTGTGAATTAATGTTTAATCCTGGAAGTGTTCGTCAGGGAGAGCAATATGTTCCTCGCCCCCCCCCCCGCCCCCCCCTGGGCTTGTTGGCAGTCATGAAGCTCAGTGTAGCTTGAGCCGGGGCCTGTTTACTAGAGGGGGGAGGGGGAAAAACAGCAAAAACACAAACATCAATGGTCTTCTATGATTATTTTTGTTACCTCGGAGGCGGATTACATCCTGGGAGAGCAGCTTCTTAAGAAAATGTGACAGACAGATGCCTTTGGGTTGGAGTTCTTGGAAGTTACCTGCAGTATATGCTTATAGGAGGAACATCCATCCTAAAGGTAACTGTGGAGAAATACTGAAGCTGTCGGAGTGGATCCTGTATCTGGGGATCGCTGTGTACTTACAGTAAGGACGATTCGTTGCTAGAACTCAGTGAGACTGATTCAAACTGACACACACAGACACAGATAAACTGTTGGAAGCTGAGATGATGTCACCTGCCGCAAATGAGCAAATACAGGTAGAGAGGACGAGCAAAAAGCAGCGTTCACACCCAACGAGACACAATTTTTTCCGCTTAATGAGATTACACACAAATTCAATGGAAAGACATGAATGGACACGAATTTTGCATCACTCGCCACAGGCGGAATGACGCGACACGCACATTTCTCGTCACATCTAGCGCCCTAGTTGAAATATTTGAACTCGAGTGAAGATTTGTGGAATGCAATGTCGTGAAAGCCAATCAGTGCTGATAATGACACCCACAGGACTTAGGTCCTGGCCCCGATCCGAGCTAGAAGGCGATCAAACCGGCTACTGATCAGCCTCAGGTAGTGCTGGAAATGGCAACCGGACACAGGAAATCACTGAAATTCCCCCGAGCTGTGTGTGCCTCCGAATGAACGGTCTTGTGGACACACACACACAACGACATTGGATTTGAATTTACACAACATGAACAATTCACCTTTTTTCCCCAGAGGAGAACAGGTGAATATTCACAGTTTATTAGACACGAGTAGCGGAAATATAGACAAATGATCCCGCAGCGCAAGTAACGTGATACAAAAAAACCTGCTCCTGAGAGATTTTAACTTGCTGTTGTGTTTTGGTTCTGCTGAGATTTGCAGGTCGAACAAAAAGGCACAGAGAGGCTTCAGTGATAATATCTGACTTTCTGACACCTGAAGAAAATGTTCACTGACCACTGGTGGAAGAACTAACTGGATTATTTACTGTCATCAAAGTGGCGATAACACACTGTGGAAAAACTCCACACTGAGTAAAAGTCCTGCAGGGAAAACATAATGATTATTCACAGAATTTGCCTAAACTCTCAGGAGCAAAGAAACTAATGAAGCAGGTAAATGGTCCATGTGAGTGTATAAACTGTTATATTTCATTTGAATATCATTACTGATGTTTAAAGTGTAAGTATAAGTATTATACTATTATACTGGAGTTAAGACATGATATCTTCTTTCAGTAATATCTCAATATAATAAGTAAATAGTACAACTGAAATTGTTGTTGTCAAGGGGTAAAACTAAAAACCCTCTGAAATGTAGTAGGATGGAAGTATGTGTGTGTAAGTGGGATGAAATAAAAATACTCATGTAAAGTAGGACATGAAATGCAATGCTCAAGTAGATCTACTACAATATCTGTTGTTCTTATTTGTGGTCAGTTTAGACTTTTCAGTTTTCTGTATCCATCTCTTGTGATTCCCTTTAATTTCAAATCAATGGTACATCCCTTTACCTGAAGTAGTCACATGACCACCCAACGTAATCAATGCTACAATCATCTGCCTTCAAAATGTGTCTGGCAAAAACAAATATCATCATTTCAGTGAAATCATTTATACAAAATGAGCCGAAACTAAAATACGTGTCCTCGGATTCAAAACGTGTACGAACATGAAAAGTGGCACAGACGCTCAGAACGAGCGAGAGAAAGCAGGTGAAGACCGGAGACTGTTGTAATGTCACTTCAAACCTTTTATCCCTGGAGGCCGCAGAGATTTGGATGATGGTGGCACTACAGGGGAGAATTGATTTGCCTCCACTTGCCTTGTAGGTAGCTCAAGATTAAAAACCAGAAAACAAGCCAATGCAGGGACTCTGATCACATGATGGACCGTTGTGTGCGTGTGTGTGTGTGTGTGTGCCTGTTTGTGCGCGTATTGATTCCCATGTATAGGTGATGCATGCAGGATTTGCCGGCCGGTCTTTGAACCCCCCCAGATCGCCTATCGTCATGACAGATCATTTCAACCTCTCACATGTTTATCTGGTGCACACAGCAACACTGGCAACACACGCGTGTTCCCCCCCGCCTCACAACACCCCTCTGTTCAGCTAGAGTGCTGTTTGTATAAAAGACACCCCTCTGCGTTCCTGGAATGGTTCTTATTTGTAGTCCATCTCTCCTCTGTTGGTTCTGGGTTATTTTTTTTCCCTCTTCTGAATCTCATTGTCTCTCTGCCGCCAATTCTGCTCCTCCAAACAAAACATGAGAAACACTGGAATTGAAACAACATGATTGTTTTCCACTGAAAAGCAATCAAACTTCTGATGAGTTCTTGTTCTCTATTTCGGTGCCATTTCGTCCTTTCTTGCCAATAGCTGCCGTTACAGGTACCAGGTTAAACAATTATTTAAAGCAATGAGGGGATATTGTTTTTAGCGCCTGGTCTGATTGACCTCAGGCTGCTATTTAAAACGCACAGCGCCTGATTCGTCCTGATAGACACAGATTCAGAATGCGATTCTTCCCGTTCAGATCAGCGCTTCACAATTGAAATTGAGAGCCTTAAGAGGATTATATGAACGATGCTCCATTTTGCATCTGCATGGTAAACCATTTAACATTAAGGCCACTCTTCTAAATATAGTGCTCAAAGTCTGTTAGCCGGGCTTTTTGTCCTGATTTACCGTGATTGAATTAAGGATATAATCAGAGGGAGAAAAGTGCGTTCTCCTTGCTGCGTGAAGAATGGGCGTGGAGATGTGATTTACAGACATGGCTGTCAGATTACCGGCTCCAGCTGCGGAGAAGGAGCGTCCACGCATTCGATGTCTTTTTTCTCGTTTTGACCCAGCACAGCGTGGCACTGTGTTTTGTCATGTCAAGGGGTCAAGGGGTCAGGACATGGTTCCCTCTTTGCTCACTGGACAGAAAGCAACGCCGACAGTCAAAGGCCCTATTTGGTCTTCTGCCTTCATCGTCCTGTTCGGTCCCTCCTCTTCGCCCCTGTCTCAACTCCATTAATCACACATGGCTAAGTGACCCTGAAGAAATCCTCTGTGCATAACTGAAGTGAATCCCTTGACAGTGCACTTGAAATTACAGCAGCTGAAGACCCCCCACACCTTTCTACACTTGTCTCAGGTCACATGTGTAACATTGTTACCTGCGTCAAGGGGGTCCCGCTTCTGGTGGAAAGAAAAATCAGGCACATTTAAGGAAATTGTGTGTGAAATTTGGTGCAGCTTGATTAAATTTAACCCATTAAGACCCGATGCGGCATATGCGTGCATACACCTTGAAGACCGGGTGCGATATTCCTGTGCTGATGTGACTGATGAAATACATCGTGATTCGCTGAAATATTCATGGAAAAGGCAAAACAGTGATCTTAGCCTTCAAAGTTGTTTTTAAAGTAGCAGTATTTCAGTACAAACGTAAATAACAATGAAGAAGATTCAGACCCAGATGATGCGCCTGCTGACCAACGTGATGGTAGTAGAGTGAAAATGAAGATTTGTAAAGTGCCAAAGATTTACAATGAAAGACAGTCGTTCAACCTATTTTCTTTTTTCATCTCTCTATCTGCTTCAGAGGCTGCGAAATTAAAGTTTTGTAAATGTTGGCAATTCTATCAGCTCGTCAGAAAACCCCCTCGGGTTTCAGGGAGTCATTTTCCAACAAGGCTCTGGTTTTAAAGCGCGTCTGTAATGGGTTAAGAGACCATTAGAGTTCTTGGTGGAGGTTTTCGCTCTGCCGAGAGCCAATCTGCTTCTGCAATTCATGCCTAGATTTGTTAACTCACACTTAATAGTCTCACTAACTGCAGTGTATATGTGTATTGAGTGGATGTGGACATTTATCTTGGACTAATGGTGGAATTATAAGTCTCTTTAAACAGAGAGAAGAGGCCTGGAGAAAACATTGCATAAGAAGGGATTCTGTTGATTGGAACGCGTATAAACATTTAAGGAATATGTGCACCCCCCACAAGAAGACACGCTAACTCCAATTATTATACAGACTCTTTAACTAATGACTTTAATAATCCCAAACAGGTTTGAAAGAGAATCAATAGTGTAATAAATAGATCCACCGAAAGCTCCACTACTTAAATTAGAGTCAGTAATGAAATTGTAAATGATCCTTTTATAATTAGCAATTCTCTCAACCAACATTTTCTGCAATTCACAATTCTCTGATTCTCCCTATTCATTAAAAAACTTTAAATAACGTGGCGGCTCTTTCTCCTTTTGGCACAATCCATCCAATTAATGTGCAGCAGGTTTCCCTGCGATCTAAGCTCAGGTTGTGGTGCTGATGGATGGTTTGGAGATTAGGTTCGTCGAGCTTTTCTCTCGAGTTTCTGGCATAACCTCGGTTCCATTTACCTCATCCCTCCGAATCTGAATGTGAAATTCCATCAGGGTGGAGATTGAAATGTGCCTTAAAATGTAAAGCTCAGCTAGAATAACCAGAGAGAAAAACTGTGAATTTGTATTTTTCCGATATCTTGTACCATATCAGTGATCTTCTCTGCGGCAGACAAACTGACACTTTGGAACAATTTCCATTCGTCCAGTTCCAACAGCACAAACTCTCCTTCCTGAATGATGCTTCAGCTTCTCCGCTGTTTGCTCGCTCACCACTAACCTGCCCGTCACAATGCAGTCCTGTGAAAGCTTCGTGTTGGGCCTCCAAATTCTGGTGAGGAGCGTTAACTCCATCCTGCGGCGTGTTCCGAGCCATGATGGCGCCCGGGGTCGGCTTTGACTGACTCCCTGCAGGCTCAGCACACTGACTTGGCTTTTTTCTGTCAACAAAGAAATTAGAGCTTGTCCATTTTTCTTAGAGAGCTTGACATTTCACATCTACTTTTCTTTTCTGGATAAAATCCTGAGGCTGGACACACCACACGTATATTTTAAGCTTGATTTCTTTTAATTTATCTTCAGGCAACTTTTTCTTGCTTCAACTGAATTCGAGACATGGATATAATTTATTTCTTAAGCGTAGGTGCTTGTTAATTTTATGTATAGAGCTTTTTATTGTTATGTGTGCATTTACTGTAATCAGTAAGGACCATGACGTTGCATAGTAACTGACTGTAAAATAATGTAGAGGAAGAATAAGAAGAAGAATGCAAACAACATAATAGGATGTGAAATTATCAGGGCCAGGTTTTAACACCTCATCACTAAACTCTGTACCATTCAATCTAACTCCTTATGCTGCGCCCACTGTCATCAATAAATTACACTACTCCCCATGTAATTAGATACAAAAGTTATTAAACACTGTTATTCAGCTAAACACATAGAATCGTCACATAAAATATTCTAAGGTCTAAAAACATGAAACCCGAGGCAGTAACACATCATTTAATTTGATTACTTGTTGCTGTGTTCTTCACATCTTTTGTCAAATGCTGTTGTTGTTATTATAACTGTAAATTAAAGGTTGAGAGAGCTACACACCCACACACACACACACACACAGTCACAGGCAGATCATTAAACTTGCGAACACCCACACACATTTAACTAATGAGTGGCATAATTGTATATAAAACCATTTATTGGTACTAATATTACTGTTTCTTTTTATCAGAAAAACAATGTCATCTTGACCCTCTCTTTATCAGCTCACGGAAGCTGATAAACAGCCGTCATTGTCAGTGGTGCATGTTTAACTCTTTGGGTTAACTTTGAAATAATTGCTAAACAGTGAGTGGGCGCCATGTCACGATGCCATGTGTGCTGCTGGGTGGAATTCGTTTTGTGTCTGGCACCGGCAGAGTCGGAGCTCAGGTGTCCAGTCTGGCTGCCCAGGGGGCCTGAGGAGTCCTGACCCTGCACAGTCTCTGCAGCCAAGCTCTTCCTGCTGCAGCGCCTCAACACACCGGCTACAAGGCCTCAGCAGCAGCAGCAGCAGCAGCAGCAGCCGCCTCCAGGGGCTGCAGAAGACCTTGGCATCGCAACAGACGCGGCTGCTTAATCACAAAGGAATAGTCCTGGAGAAAGAGTGATGTTCAAATTGAAGACGTCCCCCGTTAGAGCATTAATTTGCAATGAGGATGTCTATGTAATGATAGATATCACTGAAATTAATGAGGTGTTTTATTATCATCCAACTTCAACTGGTCTACCTGCGTAGCTAATAAAACTCTCAATATAAACATTCCCTCTCACATCAGTGGATGGAATTGTACTCTTTCATGAATGGTAATTCCCCCTGTGTTGTATTTATATATTTTATAACCAAATTGACATATACAGTATCACAGATTTATGTATTTCTTTTCCCCCCTAAAATTCTACCTTAATGGCACCTGATTGTTCCCCCTTCAGCAATTCCATAAAAACAAAACTGTGAATAAATTAAATAATTAAAGATCAATTAATTGCACAAACAACAGTGGAGAATAGAAAGCTGGACATGTCAAACTAAACTTGTGGACTGCTTACAGCTACACCCATCCATCCATCCATCCATCCATAATCTATACTGCTTCTCATGTAAGGGTCATGGGGGACTGGAGCCAATCCCAGCCCAGTTGGCTTCATCCAATCATTCTCACTCCCGTCTGCAATGATTATAAGTCTAAGATGAAAGGCAGCACATGTTTGTAGAATTTCTCAGCCGAGCCACAGTCAGTAAATTTGATCTTTTAACGAGTTCAGAAACAACATAAAGTCCCATAACCAAGACGTGGTTCTATTGAAGGAGAATCTGACGACAGGCAATTAAAGAGTCAAAGGAGATTGTATTGTATTGTTTAGCTTTTCATTCTCACACCCTCCTCCTGGACATTAAAGATCTGCAGTGATGGTTCCAGTGTCACTTCCAGTATCTGTTATTCCGGCACATGGTGGTGCAGTGGGTAGCACTGTCGCCTCACAGAGGGACGGTTCCGGTTTGTCCGGGGTCTTTCTGTGGAGTTTGCATGTTCCCCCCGTGTCTGTGTTGACATTCTCTGGGAACACCAGCTTCCTCCCACAGACCAAAGACATGCAGGTCGGGGGTTAGGCAACTAAATTGACTGTAGATGCACGTGACAGTGAAAGGTTGGTTGTCTCTGTATGACGGCCGCTGGTATCGGCTCCCGTTTCCCCTCAACCCTCAAATAGACAGGCTTTATAGATGATGGATGCAAAACCTTCAGAACATATTTATTCATTATAAATCCGGCCTATTGATGGTCCATTGTGTGCAAGTTTCCTGTGAGCGATATCTGTATTTAAATGCTTCAATTGAGAGAATAATGTGGCACGTTTCGTGGGTCCGTCCAAGGCAGCCCCTCGACATTCAACAAAATAGTTTTATATACAGCAGCACAGAAACGCAGGCCAGATATGGAGATGTCTGTGGAGCAGTCATTGTGTCAATGTAATAATGGTGCATTTGAGTTATGTGTCTGGGGAACACAGGATGGCGCCCCCCCCCCCCCTGCATTAGCTACACTCCCCACCATCTGTGCCACATCTCACTCGGAGTAATTCAGCAGTGCCTTTCTGTCTCATTCGCTGTCTCTCCGTTTGTCTCCTCCTGTCTCCGGCTTCCATTCTGTCTCACACACACACGTTGATTCGTTTTGTGGGACGGAGTCGTTCCATGTTTAAACTATTTATAGAACATGATTGGAATGATATCAAAGTGCCGGTGGCCGAACAAAGCTTTTCGGAATCTGTCGAGATCATTATTCAGTAATGTGGGATTTGATCCACATCAGTCACTAGGTTGCCGAGCTGCACTGTATCTGTGTGGAAAAGCTTTGAAGGAGATTGCTTTCTCGCCCAGACTGTAGACCTACGTTGTTGTTAAATGGGTTCTGCTGTTTGCTCAAAAGACATAATTGAAAGTCTCACTTCTGATGGATGTTACTGTCGAAAATGAATATGAATGCGTTAAATCAGCTATAATTCTTTCCCCAGTCATTATTAATTCCAGTTTTGCTTTGGCAAATATATTTGTTTTTTGGATTGATGCCCAAGTACTGTGTCATGAAGCATTCATTATTCAGAAATGCATCTGAAACTGGGGCGCTCCTGTTGGAAACTGTGCGAGAGAAATAATGCTGAAAGCTTTTAGAAAGCCCTTTCATGTCCCATTTATGTTAAAGAGGCTTTTTTCTCACTACCGCTGGAGTGCAAAAAAAACGGCTAGTTTAGCGGCTAATTTAATTGCCACGGATGTCAGAGTATATTGCGAGTGTGTCCCATTCAGGAGCCGCGGAAAAAAGGGGGGAAACTGCAGCGTTAGTGTCATAGTCAAAGATTTCTTTGGCAACGAAATCAGCAATTCGCCTTGCACAACAACAGATGCTGTATATAAATTATGTAGTGAAGTCATTAGAAAATAATTTCCTGAATGGCAAAAGCCAGAAAAAAAAGTATTTATGTGACCCACTGGTGCATGAGAAGAGAGCTCTTCTGAGATGTTATTGATAAAATCCTAAATGCGTTTCAACCAGTGCAAACACCGGTAAGATATATTTCTATTAACTTTGTACATCTAATGCTTCTCGGCCCGCGTCGGTCCGAGAGTCTTTGGTGTTTGCCGATCCGAACACGCTCTGCATTTCTGATCATCTTTCAAAGGTGCTGATTGAAGTCGTGATTCTTATCTTCACTGATGTCGTATAATTGGTCCGAGTGTCAGTTGTTAGCGTCTGATGAAAGATCTCCTCTCATCCGCAGCTGGTCCTTTATCTTTGATGGCACTTGTTTCAATCCCAAAAAACTCATCTTAAAGCTGCGGATTTACTGATGAGGCAACGCCGAGTGTGGGAAAGTTGTGCTATGATTTTTGGTAAAAGAAACTTTTGAATCCCAAACCTACAGTTAGTCCAGATTGCTGCCGCTCGGTCATAACACCCCTGTTTTTAGCATCCTTGCACCGGTTGCCTGTTTATTTCAGGATTGATTTTAAAATTCTTTTAATTACTTTTAAAGCCAGGCATGGTCTGGACCCCTCTGTATATTTGAAACCTTTTATCTTCCAAAGTCGAGGCTGAAAACCAAAGGAGACGGAGCCTCTGCCTCTTCACTTTGGAACAATCTGCCAGAGGAGATTAAACCAGCAGAACCAGTCCCCTGTTTTATTTCTCGTCTTAGACTTATAAAAAAGCTTTTATCGTATGATGTCTTTGATTTTTATCATCTGCATTTTTATTATTATTGTTTTTATTTTTATTATTGTTGTAGAATTTCATATTGTTTGATGTAAAGCACTTTTTTTTAATAATGAAAAGTGCTATACAAATAAAGTTATTATTATTATTAAGTTAAAAAATGATTCTCTGATTTAGGTGAGACCATTAATATGCTTGTGAAATTACAGGGGGGGGAGTCGTCGCTGCGGCTGAGAGTGGAAGGATGATTTGTGTGGGTGGGTAACTCTGGAGGGGTCGAGTTAGTCTAACATCCTCTGACAGCTGAAGATGCAGTTTCTTCATTAAGACAGCTAGTGTCAGCGTTATTCTGGAGACATGATGGGGACAAATAATTAAAATGGAGGCCCAACAAAGGGAGAAATGTCACCGGGGCAGACAGGTTACATCCTGGGACGACCTTTTCTCAGTCACGTGCCAAACTGAGTGTGATCGGAAGAGTAAAACACCGAAAGCTTAAGGAGGAGGGGAAGCTTGCCTGTCCATCACACCTGTCCATCACAGGTGGAATACAATCAGCCTTCTTCTGTCGGGAAGCCGATCGGAATATCCACAGTCTGATGAGCTGAGCAGGAAACGTGAAAGTTTCAGATCTCTCTCCGGATTCTTCAGTAATCCAGAAACATCCGCTACTGATTGGTCACAGCAAACAAAATCTAAACAGCTCGTCTATCCCAGACACAAAATGGCTCACATGCACAACGTCAGAGGAGGAGTTGACAGGGAAATTGGTGTTTCTTTCCAAACACAAAGTGGATATGAATGCAGTTTCTTCCTTGGTTGATTAATTTGGATCTTTTGATTCTAAATTTCACATCATTTTTTGTACATTTATACATTTTCTCTATTCACTTACTGCATTTATTTACTTATTTATAAATTTTGTATTATCTATTTATTGGTTTAATTTGTCTGTTTATTTATTCACTAGAGTGATAACTAGCATGGATCCAATCTGACATATTCACACCGCCTCCTTGGGTCACTTCCTGTTCGCCAGATTGTCTTTGTTCTCCTTTCAGACTATAGCATTATTTAATTTTCTTAGTATTTCCTTGTGTGTCATTCTTCCTGCTTTTGCACCTTGGTTATTGCTTTATCCTCTGAGTTTGACACCTTGAGTTTTTGTTACATTTTCTTTAAACCTCACTATAAAAAATCGCACGTGTAACAGTTTTTCATCCATCCCAGACTTTTCATTCTATACAAAACCAAACCATCAACTATCTGAAGTCCATTAAAACCAATCTTGTTTTCATGGTAAGAACAGTTGCTCACTAAAGTTATGTTTCTTAGAGATAAGACGGCAAAACTTTGTGTTTCATGGGAAATATTTTGCTTCTTAAACCTTGAAAATCGAATTTATAACAACTTATCAGGCCCATTATCTGAGAATATTTCAATTATATTTCCTAGACTTTCTTTCTTTATGCAGAATTCTACTAACCCCACTTGTAAAAACAGATGAGATATAGAGACCTTCTTTCTCAACACTCTGTGTGACCTCTGTAAATGAATGAGAGAATCCACTTTGTGAAAGTATTCAGAGGATTCTAATGCTTTTCTTTGGATATTGTGAAACATAAAAATGACAGATGTTCCAACAACAAAAACTGTATCTAAGGGTTTTGATAGACTTTTTTTTTTTCATGCCTTATTTAGGTGAGCGAGCCTCCCCGCGTCTGGAGAGGGTTTGTTTAGGCATTGGTTGCATCTGACGTCGCCAGCCGCAGTTGTCATCTTCTGGTTAAATGATGTGTGAAAGTGAATATCCATCTTCTGTGATCAAAACCGTCACATGATGGCAGAACGATACATGCATCATAAACAACCTGGCGTCGCTGGGCTCGGTATCTCAGAGAGAGACACGCTCCCTTCTTGAGACTTTCTCTTATTCTGAAAAGCACTGTTAGCTCTTCTATTCTTTTCTCCAAACCATCAGCTCCTTCCTTCTCACACACCAACACCTCTCCTTAAAAATAAATCGAATGAAACTCGCTGTGTTGCAACCCCAGGTCTCACTTTAAAGACCCACACAAAGTAAAGTAAATTAAGCCGGGGAAATGGAAAGTGAAAACTCTGCGGAACTGTCATGGTTCTCAGAAAACGGACCCAAGAGCATGACTCAGGAGGTAGACGTGCGAGTAAAGAGTATTTCCTGGGAAAATAAATAATAAATAAAACAAGGACACAAAAATCCAAAGCAGGCGAATAAAGTACAAAGGGTTTGGCTGAGGCTAAAACTCCACAACACAATCATCGTCACGGCGAGAAACAGTGCACTGGAAAGCTACGGCACATGGACCAAAGACAATCTGCAGGACAGCAAAGGGGAACAAGGGAGCTGATGAAGGAATGGCGGAAGAGGTTAGCAGGTGAGTGGCGAGGAGAAGCAGGTCACGTGGTACGAGCGGCGGGGAAATGACAACCGAATAAGAACGTGTAAGACCAGGATGCGTATAAAAGCCATGACAGAAATATCTGTTCATATTAGCATTTTGAGCCGAGAATAAATAGCCTGCTGCGTGAGGCGTGTGATGAAACAAGCTTATTTGTTAAAAAACACAACAAGAGGATGTGAGGGAAAGTCACAAGATGCTGCCGCCGCTGCATTGAGGTGCACAGCAAGAAGTCACTCAGCCGACGTGGAAGAAAAGTCTCCGGGCGGCCAAATCCAGCTGACTGGGGAGAAACACCGCTGCGGTTAAAGCACTCTAAACACCTATGTGGATTCCTTCGATTGAAACTGTCTCAACTGGGGAGAGGAGGAGGAGGAGAGAGGGAGAGGGAGAGGGAGGAGTGAGGTGGTGCGGACAGATGACGAGCACGAGGTGGGGAGAGGAAGGAGGGAGACCGACGGGGCGGCCAACAAGAAGTGAGGGGCAGAGGAGATAAATGTCCGGTCCTGCTTCCTGTGATTACGGTGCTATTATTTAAATGTCAGTGCCTGTCTGTCTGCGTGCCAGTCTTTAAAGGGCCAAACTCATGCGAGCATTAGACAACGCATTAATGTCTCCTTTATTTCCGTTCATTTAACTCAGAGGAAAAACATTTGACTCCAAATGTTTAATCGCTTTACAGTGCTGTGGATCTGTGTGTGTGTGTGTGTGTGTGTGTGTGTGTGTGTGTGTGTGTGTGTGTGTGTCAGAGAGGGAGATGGAGGGAGAGCGGGCCTGTCTCCGTCCCTCTGTTGATGCACACAGAACAAGGTTAATTACTTTTCTGACCTTCTCCAGAAGCTTAAAGAAATATTCCAATCATAGCCTGAATAGATAGTGCAACCAGAGATGCTGAGTCAATGGCAAAAATGAAACGCCGCTGATTTTTTTAAGTGTAACCTTATTTACCTTCACCATTACTTATCAAATGTTTCAATAAAACTGCCTGCTTCACTGATTTAATGCCACTGAGGAAAATGGATTGCGTCTCTGCCTCCCACTCGCAGCCGCTTGCTTACTTTGATCAAATATGCATGCAAAGCATATCAAATTTTTCACACATCACATTTATAAAAGTGCTTAAATGGATTCTTTTGGAGACCAACCATCAGTCTGCGCTGTGCGATCACTTCCACAAAATGCTGTGTGCTTATAAATATTGCACCGACTATACTCTTGTGTTTCTGGGATTCCCTGGAAATAGTCTCAGGACGAGTGGAAATGTTCCCCAGTGTAAGATTTCCTGCACGTAGCATCAACAACACTTTGCACATTATGTATCCCCATGTTCTCTGCATGAGACGAGTCCATGTTACGGCTGCTGTGGCTTCATGAATATGTATCTTAGTCACAAAATGTTGTAACTGTGTCGCAAAGGAAAAGCACCTGAGAGTCGCAGGAGACAGAACCCTGAAACCGTGATGGAAATATACAAGTGTGAATGCAGGATAAATACTTTACTTATTTATGAGTTCTGTTGCAAGGTTTTTTAAATTGCACTTTAAACACGTGTTTTTCAAACTCCTTGAAAAATGTCACCAATAGTTAAACAACTTATTTAAAGTTTAAAACTCTTACCTGATTAAAAGATCAAACTAATGTAATGACTTTGCTTGACCTGGAAACAGAAAGTTCTCCGCTCAGACGTTAGGGTTTAATATTGGGAGTTTTGAGCTACATTCCACAAAGTATGAAGTTAATATGAATAATTTAGTTTGGGAAATAACATTGAAGCGAATTGAGCGTTTTAAAATACCGAGGTCGTGAGTCTGAAGCAACTCGGTAAAATTAGATTCCACAAATAAAGTCTGACATTAAATAAAGTCTCATACTTTATTTACAGAGTTTCTGAAACTTTTCTGTTGTAATCACCAGACACAAGTTTTTGCAGATAATATTCGCACAGAAAAATGACCTGCATATTTGTATGTTGTTCTTTGATTCTACATGGACATGATACAAACGTTTTTCTTAAGGGTATACGTGTAGAATTACAGAACCAAGTTTGCAGTGTGTTTGTTTAGTTTATATTCTATAAATTCTCTTTCCCAGCCCACAGATCTAAATGTAATTTAATAACCTCACATTTACAGAAATATAAAATCTGGGTTTATTTATCTACCATGTTTGTGTTGTGGTTCTCACAGAACGTCTATATATATGTTTCCACGTTCAGACCCAGCCACACCCCCTCTGCCTGGTTTCTGACCTCCATGTTTCCACTCACCAGTTGATAAATGGAGCCATTCCACAGAAATCGTTCAAAGGAACAGCTGCTGTTCTTTCTCCTGTAGGGGGCCGGGGCTACAAGGTTTATGGGTGAAATAATCAATAGGATAATGATATGATAGGGTAAGGGAATGGAACAACAATCAATCTTAGACATTCCACCCATTCCTTTTGCTTAACAACACTTCATTGCTTGTGCTACTAAACCTAATGTCAATCATCTGCATTGTAAACATTAAACGAGGAGACGTCCGCTCTCCGCCTCGACCTTCGGAAATCTTGTGTCGCTCTGCACATGACAGGAAGCGGCGCGGCTTCAGGGAAGGTTCACCAGACTTGTGTTTATCTGCCTGATTCCTGTTCCTGACTGCTGGACCACGATCTTGCCTCCTCTTTCTATCTTTACCTGCCAGGTTAGTTTACCTGCGAACAACCCAGTGAAGACTCTCTACCTCCCACCATGGTCTCTATTGTGTCTGTTTGTGAGTGTTTCTCTTAAGTGATCGTTTATATACATGATAATAGGCCTGAAAATATGAGTTTGCCAATAAATGATCCACCAACTTTTAGATATTAGTCGTACAACACGTATAAATTCCTTCCTGTTACTAAAAAAGAACAAGAAATGACCCATGTTTAAACTTTAAGCTGTTAAGGGCAGCGCTTTGGTTGAAAACACATGTTTCCTACAGGCAGCAGAGACCCATCCTGTGCCCAGTTAATTTCACTTACCATTAAAGGAATAACAATTTCATAGCCAACAGCACTTTAGGCTATTAAATGTAATGTAAGCAGATAGTGGTCTTGCTTGATGAACAGCTTTGCTATCGTGTCTGCAGATCTATAACTTGTATGAAAGCCCTTTTCAATACGGGCCTGTACTAGGTGCACGGACGTGCTCACACCGTCCATACATCCATTACAGTCGGAGAGAGACTGTCAGCGCGTCTCTCTGTGGCTCCTCGTTGTCAGACTGTTTGATTTGCATTCATCGGTCTTCCTGTCTCATCCGTGTTGGCAGCCGCCCTCAATCTCTCCGAGCTCAATTTGATCACCAGAATAAACAAATCCACAACAATTAAAAGAGATATGAGGGTTGACAAAACAATTAACATGAGGCCATTATGACTCTGGGGGGAAGATTGTGTGCAGTCAACAAAAGACGAATAAACAAATAATCATTTGGGTGGTTGAGCAACGAACATATTAATTGTTTGTACGGCGGGAAAACTCGACAGAAATAGACAAGTACATTCTGCACGCCGCCCTCGTCCCCCGACACGCATCGTGGACAAATAAACTGACTCTCTACCCATTCACATATTAACTTATTTGTGAATATAAAACCAAGAGCAAGCAGCCCATGTTGAGTGGAAACAGAAACTGATCTCGGCGGTGCTCTTTGGTCGAGAGCACGCTGGGACTATCACTGCTGAGGGTGTCTCTTGATTTAGAAGTCAGGCCCATGGCTCTCAGGTGTACAAGGTCGACATCAGGCTTTGAAAACCCACTGATTCGCCTCAGATTGCTTCAGGCTTTGAATAATAACGATAATCTTCACTGGTGGATGTTTTTTAAAGCTCAAATCTCTGGTGATTAATTATAATCGTCAGAGGTGCTGGAAAGCAGGTCAGTGTGACCCTTCAAATGCTAATGGCCGTCCCTGTGTGAATGCTCATAGATGTTGAATGTATTTTATGATATCTGTGCCTTCAAAAGGATCGTCTTGCATGGTCGGTGTAGTTTTACATGTACACACAAGCGCACTGGGCTGTTGCCTCCTGAGACTAAAGAAGGATATTTATCCGTGTTACCCAGAGGTGGGAGTCAATGGGGGGCAGCTTTTAGCAGCTGCATGTGTAAGTGCCGTGCTGTCCCTCGGCTGCATCTGGTTAAAAGCACTGAAGAGAAATTGAGGGTGCAACCACTCTGGCTATTATGGTGTAAGCCTGCTGCTGGTTATTATGAGGTCAAAAAAAGACCATCCCCAGACTCTCAGACAAATTTCATACACACAAACACGGACGGCATGATAAAACTGCAAAAACACACACATATTCAAACATGTAGCATGAACATACACACACCTGAACTAGTCTGTATGTTTATATCAGCGGTGGATCAGAGGGCTGTGTGTGATGTGAAAGGTGACACGTGCAGCGAGGAGCTCACAGAGAATTGTCCTCCAACTCAGCAGTTCCCCTCAGCTCTAAAAAGCAATTTAGCATCTTTCAGCTCTCCTTAATCCAGTTTTTGACTAAAAGCTTTAACACCTGCCCATCACCACAGGGCGGGCACAGAGAAAAGTGACAAAGAACATCCTACATGTTGAGCTTTTTTTAAGGCAAGTGACCAAAATGGAGATTAAAGGAGATTGACTATATTGGACTTACATGTAAAACCAAATGAAGGCTAGTGTTTGCTACCATGATATATATTGTTATTATTAGCTGATAATGTCAGATCTACTATTATATATATTGCACTGCTCCATAGAGGGAGCGGGTTCAGGTGAAGGCAATAAGAAAAACAAGAGAACGAGAAAAACATCATGCAATGAACATATGTTCAATACAGCAAATCTGTAAAGCTGCATAAAGGACTAAAGTAGCCCCTCGAGTGGCTGTGGCTGAGGAGGTAGAGCGGGTCGTTCCCTAACCAGAAGATCGGTAGTTTGAACCCTGGCTCCTCCAGTCCAAATTCCAAAGTGTCCATGGGCAAAATACCAAACCCCAAATTGCCTGTGACGGCTGAGTCAGCAGTGTGTGATTAGTGCTTATAGAAGAGTGTGAATGCGACTTGTGCTGTAATGCACTTTGAGGGCTCAATAAGACTGGAAAAGCTCTGTATAAATACACTCCATTGAATGAAGACTCATAAAACTGGTGTTTACAGCGGGGCTATTTTTTACTAGTTTGTCCACCGCCTCTAAAAAAGTTAGGATACTGCTTCTGAGAACATTTAACTTACTGAGTAACTCACACTCTCTCCTCCTACTGGACAATGATTAGTGGATTAGTCTCCCCAGTGTTACCAGCAGTGCAGGTAATGGAAGTACATTTGTTCCCTGTAGCAACCAGCCTGCGCCTCATCTGGCTCTGTCCATGGTCCTGATACTTCCTCCAACAGCCTGCTGGCTGTGTTGAAGCTCCACCACACACACACACACACACACACACACACACACACACACACACACACACACACACACGCGTGCTCACTCACACACAGAGACCGACACGATAACAACACCGGCCTCAGGCCAAGGATTGAATAGCCTTGCGTGGAAGAACAGACCTGATTATTATAACCAGAGATTATCTCTCTTATTAAAAAAGTCTCTCAGGCAGATGCTGCATCGCGATCAGAAGCAGAGATTAAACTCCAAAGTGCCCAGTAACTCCTGTCGGCCTCTTTTTAAAGTTTATAGCACAGCCAGCAGATGCTTCCCCTGTTTGCCTCTGTTTCCTTTGTTTGGGGCTTTCTGCGGGAATTTGTTTTCCTTTATCTCCATGTTAACAGCGCAGTCAGTGAGAACAACAGCGCACATCTCTTTCATTTCCCTTTAAAAAAAGCCAGACACAATGCAGTCATTAGTCACCTGCAGGAGGCTGGAAACAGGATGGATTCTGTATACTCCCACACGCACACATAGTTAAAATGGCCTCACTGACCCTGGACCTCTGGTCATGTATAATTCTTTGTTTTCATTTAATTACTTTGAGAGATTTTGATAAAGAGGTCGCTGTTCAATTGAGACTGTTTGACCCGGACAAATTCAAGTGTTTGGGTATCAGTTGAAGTGCTCTGTATATATTTACATATGCACTTTTAAATAAGTGCAACCATATGGGGGTGTGTGTGTGTGTGTGTGTGTGTGTGTGTATAGCTGTGGGGGTGGTTCTGACACATTTGAGTATGTGTACATATCACCCAGGTACTCAGGTCCTCATGTCAGAGTCTGGAGCTTTTCACACCTTGTTGCTGCCTGGGAGCAGAGTCGCCACCCCGCTTCCATCCTCCACCTCCCATCCTCATCCCCCTGAGGGCGTCGGCCCCAGCTGGAGAGCTGGAGATCAGGCCGAGCCGTGAGAAACGCTCCCGGAGGAGCTGCGAGGTGGACAGGGGTTCAGCTGAGGCACACACTGCTAAACGCCCTGGGATGGCTCATATATTCGACAGGTCGGGTCAGAGAGGAGCAAGGGAGGTGGTGTGTGTGTTTGGAGCCTTGTAACATGTTACATCCGATGTAGGTTCCTCCTGACCGACCAGATGGAAGCAGGGATGTATATAAGTGTTAATTAGCGCTGTTCTGTTCTACGGTTAAACTTTTAAAAGCAAACTTTAACGTCATGTTATATTCCTATACAGAAATGTATGAGCCATCATCATATCCGCAGTCTGTGACCTCTTCAGCGGTGTTTGAGAAGGTAACAGAACAGATTAGCATGAGGACTGAGAGCCCTGTGTAAGCAATCAGTCTAGACAGCGGTTACATATATTTGCATATGAGTGCTGTCCAAAAAGATTATATAGTGCATAAGTAGAAAAGTGTAAACGAGGTAAGAGGAGAGAGAGGACAGGAGTGAGCAGGATGTTTCAAAAATCTGCCGGTGCAGCTGCGGCAGCGCAGCAGGGGATGAGTTTGGCCAAAAGAACTTCACATCTGATAATGAGTAAATTTCAGAGAGTGAATATTTTCTTATCACACCATTACCTTCAGGTGATGTAAGTACATGGGGGGGAATAGCATCAGCATCAGGGTTTCATTTCCCCCCGAAAATTACACTTTGATCTTTTAACACTCTGCTCTCACAAATGAGATGAAACTTTTCAATTTCACACATTTTAGCTGCTCGGTAATGACTCGCTCATGAAGCAACCTTATTTATGGGAACAGGCCAACTAGGAAAAGCCGGAGCGTGCTGCGTTATTGAAACCATGACAGGATTAATTCAAATCACTACATCGGTCCATATTTTGTAAACAAGATTTCGTTGTTGGCTGCAATTATCAGTGAATATTTCTTTTTCGTATTCTACAAAACTGGCTCTTGTTTTCTCAGAAACTTTGAAGCACTGAGGCTGTTGTGTTCAGTCTTACAGACGGTGCAGCTCTTCATCGTCTATCATAGGGGAATAGTCACAATCCTGACGGGATTTGCTGAAGCTGCAGTTGCCTTATTGTCCCGTAAGGTATCATTATTCCCATTTGGAAAGAATTTTATCTTTTTCTTTTAACCAGGATCCTTTTTCGTATTTTTTGAAAATAATCTTTTTACTGTGTGTGTATTTGTAAGTGTCTAGATAGGACTAAAAGCACTAATGTTTTCATATTCAGATTTTAAATTTCTGTGGATAAATGAGTAATGTAACATTACTCAGACAGGTTGTGGTGGATGAATTGAGGGACCACAGGAGTTCTACCTGCAGAAAGTGGTTGGAATCCCATTGCTGATCAAGTAAACCTATTATTATCAGATTTTCTTTTCAAATCTTTGCGTCAGAAAGCCTTGAAGGAACACTGGTAATATACATGCTGCCATGCACCCGACAAATGACAGGCACACAGAGACGAGGGCCAGTAAAGACACAGACAGGGACAGTAAATTCTTTATGGATTCATTTTAATGGTCCAAAGGCCCACGTCACAGATGTGGTAGCCACCGGGTCTCTCTGTCTGTGTTGTCCATGGCCCCTCAGACTGTGATTCACGACGGGGGAGGCCCATAGAAACAGCTGTATACATATCATGTGTTTGTAAAGCTGGAGTCATGACACTGCTCCTCCTCTGTATAGCTTCAGTATCTCAATAGAAGCTGTCATGACAAACTGAAGCATCGTGCTTCACTGTCTGTCCTCTGCAACAAATCATCATCGACTAAAACAGATTCCTGTTTGGATCTGAAACCTTGACGTGAATTATTCTGTGCATAAGATAATAATAATAACTGGTGCGCCGTATAGGAACCTGTGTAATCCTAACTTTCCTAAAATTCAGCAACAGTCTTTCAGTTATTCGCTCCCATTTTAGCTGCTCTCTAAAAACACTGATAACATCCACCTCTCCTCGGCCCTGATGTCATTACAGGCATGTTTGACTCATTCTTACATACAAGCTGCAACACTGAGCACATGAAGGTCCAGGGCTTATGGGTAATTGTGTTTGATTAAGGCCACTAAAGTTTAGTTTGACTCACCGTACCTTGGCCTCCTGCCGTCGGTCGAAGTCTCTTTAACACTCTTGTAATAACTGAAGCTGACCTACGATTGATTTTATAAATAGTTTTTCATTCATGTAAACATTTGCCATTTGACACCATGTGTGTGTTTTTTTATTTCAGCTTGTGTCAATGCAGGTTTTAACTGTGGGGATGAACAAATTATTAGCAATGAAGCTGCCAGCAAATGTGCAAAAAGCGAAGGCATTTATCATTAAGCTGGGAGGAAGATTTAAGATCCCATAGGAAGAGCCTGTGTCGGTGCATTTGCTGGACGGCACGACACAGAGAGGAGGAAAACCACTGACTGATTAAATCCTGCAGCCGTGTTTCCACCCTCACAGACGTGAGGGAAGAAATTCTGGCGATCCAATTTCCAAGCCTGATCTAAATTGTTTTCTCTCCTGTGTTTATAAGTTTCTTGTTGTTGTTGTTTTCTCTGTAAATAAAAGACTGGTGGGAACAAAATTGTCAGGTAAAAACTAAAGTTCTATGACAATTTCTCCAAGTTCCTCCTTTTCCATTTATGAAATCAGGTGAAAAACAAACTTTTCTTCCATCTATAGAAAAACCGTTGATTTTTGTTCTCCTGTCACTCTAAACACAGGGTTGAGTGTTAGCAGGTTATTCAACGGTACTGCAATTTCTTTCTTTTGGCCAGAAATGAAATCAGAGACGAGTTTCTGTCATGAAAAGCTTTTAGAAACCTTTTTTAGTTTTTCCGACATTCTGAAGTATTTTCAGTATTTACTTTTGTTATTGTCAGAAGGCCAGCAAACTTTATAAAATAGAGAAAAATATAAAAATTATAAGCAAAATAAATCCCAGTCGTCTGGGTGATGTCCCGAGTTTGAAACGTTTGGTATGTGTCTCTTTATTCTACCTCATCTGAGAGAAACTCTTCACTGATAACACCTTCATATTGCATAACTTCTGAACACACATCTTTCTGTTTTCTTTTCTGTGTTTGGATATTTGAATTTTTCGATGCAAAGTTTAAACTTAGTGTGTTGTGTGCTGTTGTTTCTCATCATGTCATTACATAACTCAAATAGTCAATTCAACATTAAATGGCATTTTTTTTACAGTGCGGTTGTTAGCACTGCCACATCACAGCAGGAAGGTTCCCGGTTTAAGTCCCGGTCCGGCTGGGGTCTTTCAGTGTGGAGTTTACATGTTCTTTACATGTGGGTTTTCTCCAAGCACTGCGGCTTCTTCCCACTTTCCACACAAATGCAGATCGGGTTCATTGGAGACTCTGAAATGGCCGTATGTGTGTGAATAGTTATTTATGTGCTGGTGACCAGTCCAGGGTGAACCCCGCCTCTCACCTCGGCTCCAGCCCCCCCCACGACCCTGAAAGGTCGAGTGATACAGATAATGCATAGATGCCCCGTCTACCTCTTCACTTTTGGAGTTTAAAGGCGTTAAATACTTAATTGAGAACAGTTGTTCCTGTGGTGAAAGGGTGACGCACAGAATTTCTTTTTTCAAATGTGAATTTACACTTTAAATTTCTAAACAGAACTTAGTTGTAGACCTTGGATCACCTTTTTTATGTTTTTGCCCACGTACCTCTCAGGTCCTCGGTTCCACCCTCCTCATCGAATGAGGCTTTGTGTTGATTGGAGCAGACGAGACTAAACACAAAGCTCTTGACAACGTTTCTCGTCTTTTTTATCCTCCATAATTTTGAGTGTGCGTTTTTTCACTCAGCACATATTATCTCCAACAATATGCCACACAAATTTTGACTCCTCTGTTTTAGGAGCCTGATTTACTTTGTTCTCGTCTTTGTTCTTCGCTTGTCACTCAAATCACAGCGACGCTGTTTAACGCACACACTTTAACCTGGCAGCCGCTCTGCAGCACAACGGAGACGAGATGAACGGGAAGGCAGTTTAGCATCGACACTTTAAATTTTCAATAGTCTTTATATCTTCTGAAGAGTTGAGTGGTAAATATGTGTCTGTGGAAAAGCAAAGATTATTCTCTTCTTTATAGCTTATTAAAAAAATTCTAAACACAGCAACAATAGAAAAAATCAAAGCAGAACTTCTCAACAATCAAACCTTGTGAAAAGGATACAATATAAAATCAGTGAAGATAATGAAGTTTTCAACAAATTCATGCAACTACACCAATTATTTCCCTGTTACAAATTTGTCCATGAACCCAATGTGTGCACGTTGGAGTGAGACACAGTCGACTGAGGGAGCAGCAGACGTCACCACCGTGTTTAATCAAAATGCAAAAAATGCAGTTTAATATTGATGACTGAGAATGAAAAACATCAGCTGTGTGAATGGCTGCAGGCACCACTGCGCTGCCTGTCAATCAGACGTGTGGCTGCATCATCTGATTCGCTCTTTGAATTTTTGTCCATAAATTAGGAGCAGACAATTCCTGTGGTTTGACTCTTATTTATGCGGAAAGTCTGACTATCTTCTCCAGACGAGGCACGTGTGTGAACGCCTAACGTCTGATTACAAAGTCCGTAGAAGTCGATGTGTGAACACAGCAGGGGATCCTCCGCTGGATTCACCGCGAGCAAGTGGGGGGGTTGATGACACTTCTAAAACGCGACAGACGCAAAAATTAAAAAAAAGAAACGAAAACAAATATAAGTAGAAGACACAGAGAAAGATGTTAAGAGAGTTTTGGGTGATAAGAGATGATGACGGTGTCGGGGTGATGTATTTTCCGGACATTTGACTGTGGCGCTGGCAGGAAAAGTTTCAGAAACAAGCAACTAACTTGGACATTCGCATTCCGCAGCCACTCCAGGAAAATTCAGGAAAATGTCCAGAGTTCGGTGTACGTGTGACAGCAGCTTTATCAGAAGAAGGTCTGTGTCTACTCCTGTTTCACTTTGATCCCTCTCTTTAGTCCATGTGACATCATGTCAGAGCGAGAGCCACTTTCAGACTTTAACCAGACCCTCACCTCTTCTTCACAGTGACACAGAGCAGAGCACTTACAGCCCGGGGACATGCACCGGCCCCAGCCTCCACCTCAGGGGGACAGTCTGTGAAAGGCAGACAGACCTTCTTCAACCTAACACCCGTAGATGCCCTCGCAGGCCCCAGACTCACAAGGTTGATCCCCTCACAAGGACCCGTGTCACTGCTAAAAGCCGGGGCCCTGACTGGAGGTCAGCGTGAGTCTCAGTGGAGAGGACGTGAGAAAGGAAGCCATGTTTTTTAACTCGGACTAAAGACTCAAGATTTGTGAGACAATAATTATTGAAGTGAGACTCAGTGTTTTATCTTAAATTGGGAGAGTTCATTCCATAATACTTCATTATCACGTTAGTTCTTTTCACTTATTGCTATTTATAGTCAGAGGAGACTTATTCATAATTCAGTCCTTCCAAACTACACAATATGTGCTGAGTCAAAGTGCTTTCTGCTAAAGACTTCATTTTATCCTCACCCTACGAAGCTCATGGAGTTTTATTCTATCTCTTGGGTCAATGCAGCAAAGTGTTTTAAAACTTTTAAAACTACTTTTAATTAGACCTTCCAAAACCTTTTTCACGATTCTTTTTATGTCAAAAAATACATATGCAGTAGTACAACAATTTTCCATTCATGTAAAATAAGTTTCTCTTCTTTGAAAGCCACAATGTTTTTTTTCTCTTTCCACAGATATTCCTTAATTCCTGTGAATACTGTTTAGCTTTGACTAAAAGATTTGAATTAGCTCTTTTGACCCATGTGTGTTGTTAGCTGTTCAAATATAAGTAAGGCTGGTTTTGTTGGCAATAAGTGAGACGTCCAAGAATGATTTCAGACATAAAATGTCGTGTCACAGTTTAAGGTTTTATGCTGGTGAGGTAAACTCACTTAAAAACCAATGAAAGGAGAAAAGAGACAATCACAAATATACAAATCTCTCAGTTGAAAAAAAGATTCTAATTCAAATGTTGTGTTCCTTGTGCTGACTCAGGATGGAAACAATGCTTTGATATTTTACCTTAAAATCGAATAAAAAGTCAATAAAAAAAATAACTGCATTGCGCTTTTAGAAGGGTATAAACAAAAAGGCTAAATTATAATCACGTTATATGATGGACTAATAAATTAAATACAATTAAATAATAGAAGATTTTACAAGATAAGGTCAGTATGTGGAACAATCAGGCCAAATGTAAGGTTAAACTGATTTAACATGGAAAAAAATAACAGTACAAACTGTTCAAATAAACCATCCACATAACGTAGTTATATAACTCACTGCAGGCTGAGGGAAACAACGTCATCTTATCACAATGACTTTTGCCTCTGAGCAACACAGACGCTGTGGAGAGTCACCTCAGTTAAGGTTTATTCCATTATCTTATCACCCGCGCCGCTGTGATTCCATAATGGGAAGTGGTTGAGATGATAATGAAAGCAGGCTGGATGTCGAACCACTATGGATTTTTTTTAAAAGGGCCGGAAAATCTACATGACAGTGGTATGAAACTGGGGCTGCTAAGGAGCCATTTA
Source organism: Hippoglossus hippoglossus (assembly GCF_009819705.1). Classification (NCBI taxonomy): domain Eukaryota; kingdom Metazoa; phylum Chordata; class Actinopteri; order Pleuronectiformes; family Pleuronectidae; genus Hippoglossus; species Hippoglossus hippoglossus. The sequence goes on from NC_047157.1 coordinate 20,936,222, forward strand.
TGTATAGTAACCCTGTAAAGTAGCCTCTTTAAATTCATGAGAATCAGCAAGTGGGCCTCTTTACCACCAGCCCTCCCAACCCAATCCACACCCTCTGCTCATCAAGTAATTTCCTCCCGTCTCCCACCAGCAGAACAGGTTCACTTTCACGTCAGTGCTTCAAACTTTCCCACTTCAGCTTCCCTGTTTATGTGCCGGTGTTACGCGATTGCAAAGATGGGAACTGCATCTCCTGTCGTAAACGGACATCTCACCCGCTACAAGTGCTGCTATAATTCCCCCTGATTCCACACAGATCCCTCTGCTTCTCTACAGATGTGATGCTCCACCAGTGGGGTTCTTGTTTTTTTCCTATTCTACATTATTTATTTATTAAAAATCAACAACAGCGAAAAAGTGTCAGCGGCACAGCACAAACAAATCTGGGACATTTGTGCCGTTCCACCAATCTCACATCCTCCAGTTCTCATTACCCAGTGGGTGTGTGATGCCGCGGTGATTCTGATGATGACAAATTGTCATGAAATTTTTTTTTTTTTTTTTTTTTTTTGTATTTGTGGACAAGAAATAATGAGATACAACAACAAGGGGAAAAAAACCAAACAGAGACATTGTTCTGGCTTCTGCAGCGACTTCACCAGCGAGCAGTGGCCGAGGTTGCCCCCCCCCCTCTCTGCTAATTGCAGTGGTGTGACATCCGCGTGGGCAGCAGGGTCGCCGGTGTTAAAAGACCTGGGGAGCTGTTTTCCTTTCCCGGCAGAGCGATGTGTTAATGATGCTCGCAAACAAACACTCAAGCAAAGGACAACTTTTCACGAGGACTCGAGGTTGCACCTATGAATAATGCATGAACACGAATAAAGCCAAACAGTCAAGGCATTCAAAACATTACATGATACTGTGTAGGAGAGATCGCGCCCTGAGAGGGATCGAGCCGCGAGTGTCTTACAGGAGGAATACATGAAAACCAAAAACCCGGCAAGTGAAAAGGTTTTGTGTGCATTTACAGGCGCCCGTGTGTGTGTGTGTGTGTGTGTGTATTGTGAGGCGGGTTTGGGTGACCTTCGGGGAACAGGTGTCGGCGTTTACTCCGTCACGCCACACTGAGCAGCACTGTGCAAACACACAGGGGGGAGGAGGGGGCGATGGAATGAGGGAGAGAGGGAGATACAAAGTGTGTGAGGCAGACAGAGCGGATACTTGATGGGGTATCAAGAGGATTTATGGGATCAGATGTGTGTTTGATGACAAAAACACACAACTAGTGAAGAAAGGTACACACATACACAGTGGTGGAAAGTAACATTTACTCAAGTAATGTAATTGAGTACATTTCTGAGGTATATGTCCATTCAGCCGTTATACTGTTTATCCTCTGAGGGTCGTAGGGGGGTTGGAGCAGATCCCAGCTGATCGTTGGGCGACAGGCAGGTACATCCTGGACAGGTCGTCAGTCACAAACCAAGAGAAACAACCACACCCAACATTGGTAAATGGTAAATGGACTGTGTTTATATCAATAAGTCAAAGTCAAAGTATTCATGCACACGGTCATAGAGTTTCCATGCACAGCGCCCTCACCATTTGTACATTGCTTGCAGAGCCAATTTGGGGTTCAGTATCTTGCCCGAGGACACCTCCGAATGCTGGCTGAAGTAGCCGGGGATCGAACCGCCGAAACTTCTGGTCGTCAGGTTGACCCTGGACGACCCTCTTTACCTCCTGAGCCACAGCCATAGAGTCTCCGGTCAACCTAAAGTGCATGTGTATGGACTGTGGAAGGAAGTCGTAGACGGACACAGGGAGAACATACAAACTCCAGACAGGCCTGGGTGAGCGGTCAGGTTCAGGTATTTTCAATTGACATAATCTACTATTATTAACAGCTTTACTTTTCCAAATTTAAAAAAGCTAAACATACAGTACGATAAGCTCACTGCTTTTTGGGTTGTGGCTCGTTGTTGAGTTTTACGTGTCCACACATTCCGCCAAAGAGAGATTTCCCCTCCACACTTTCATTTAAATTACCGTTTCAGACCTAAACGGGAAAAGGCAAAGTAAAAAAGGTCTGTAAATGAAAACAATATGTGTTGCATGAATTAGTTTTCTCTTCTTTCCCATTAATCGTCTCTCGACCCCTCAGATTTATGTTGAGACTCTGTGGAGGAGCCTGACCCGGAGGTGAGGAACCACTGAATTAAACCTGCTCACTGTATAAAGAGTAGTTAAAACACACACACACTCATGCATCGCTATGAATAATGTGATTTATTATAATATAATACTCACAGGAGCATTATACTGTATTTTAAATGATTTCAAAAGAGTATATTTATATTGTAGTATTGGTACTATTACTGGAGTTGAGGAATTTAACATTTTTTCCATCACTGATCACAGATGTGATGTGAATTTGATTATTCTTAAAATCACAATCACTCAGTATTTTTGCTTTCCAACTTTTAATACACTGAAATGTTCCAGTGCTGATGGTTGGAAGCCACAGAGAAACTGGTGTGTAACGGTGCAGTGGTTTATTTACTGCAATTATCCTCAGTCAGTAATAATCAGTGGTGCAAACTGCCCATGGAATTATTTTTCTAAATATGTTAAATGCCCCATCTGTAAAAATAGAAACTTTATTCAGTGAACTCTTTCCTTTCTTTCACCACATCTTTTTTACATACACTGTAGGCATCATTATTTCCCAAAAATCAATGAGAGATTTAAACACACATTTTAAACATGGATTTATAGTCATGTTTAAATATGCTGTTGCTCATCTTGGCGCTTAAAACCAGCCTCAAGACGAGGGGAAGCGTAAACACAGCGCACAGCTTCCCAGAAGTCCTTGAATGTAGATGAGCAGGTAATGGAATCCCCAAACATGCCCTCGTTATTTACCGGGTTGGTTTGGAGTGATGTTTTTCATTCGCCTCACAGGTGGTTTATGGGTAGAACGAGCATCTGCTTAACCTGCGACAGGAGTCAGACACCGTGTTGCGTCAAACTCAATTGCTTTCAATTTTCCCCTCAGACATTCATCTGGACTATTGTAACGAGCAGATCAATGTGGGTAAATAAAGACGGAACACCCTGGAATCAGCCACTGGTAATGACTCCCTGCCTCCTCTGCACACTGCACCTGTTCAATACCTCTCTATCCATTGTGAGCTACATAATAATATGGACTTAAAGAAATGTGTTGTGTTTTCTGCGTGACTGTGTGTGAACGTGCACTCTGTCTGCAGCTATAGTGTCTATTTGTGCTCTCGTGCACTGTGTCTCACACACACGCCTCTGCACAGGGAGCTTAATGAGAATTTTGGGTTTGGGCTAATCGCTTCATTCATTTCATCCCATTGTGCACGGAGGGAATAACACTCTCACACAAATCTGTGTTTAAGAACAGATCAAAAGTGTCTGTAATCTCTGGCTCAGGATGCGGATCTTGAGAAAAACTGGGGATCTTTTTTCGAGTGAGATCCACTCACTTCTTGAGTTAATCGTTCGCAGCTCCTGGGACAATTGGTGCCTTAAGCAGGGAAGCAACAATGAGACAATACAGACATGCTATAGGTCTTTAGAGTTGGGCAACTTATGGTAAAACAAAGTATATAAACCCCAAATAACCGAGTAAGAGGAATCTAAATCCTGCTTTGTGCGACGAGCCTGACACATTTTTCATTGTTTTGCCTCTGTACTCCTGCACACTGGATTTGGAATGAAACAATAACTATGAGGTTAAGGTGCTGACTGTCAGCTTTGAGGTTTGAAGGTATTCACGTCTCAAACAGTCCACAGAATTAAGTTTCAATACAAAGAACGACACGGAGAAGCATCGACAGGACGTAACTTTTCAGTGCCTCTCAAAAAGCACAGTCCTGTCTGTTTAAGGGTGCAACGTGTGCAGCAGTGATCACGATGCAGAGCCGCGATATTTAGATACACACACACTCAACCAACGTGAATCAATCTCAGTCATCAATTTTAATGTTTCACTCCCATTTTTTTTTTACCACATGTTAATGTTGTTGTCATATTTTTGGGAAATACAGCAGCCAGCCACCAGGGGGCGATCAATATGATTTGGCTTCACTTTTGGGGGGCTGTCTATTGTTGTCTATTTATAAAAAGACTGAAAACATAGATGCCAGACGCCCTGGTGTTTCATTAATAGCATTGCTTATTATTGGTAATCACTAAAAGTTTCACATTTTAAAGAAAACTCATCAACAATGTTACTTTAATCCATTTACCAATTTGTTTTACTTAATTTAGATCTTCAGTCAGTGTGAAAAACACATTTTGAGTTGTTAGTTCATAGAACCCATTCGAGAAGGCAACCCAAAGTAAAAGCAACACTGAATTTTTCATTATTGGAATCACACTGCATTTTGTTGGGTGTTCACTGAATAGCAAACAGAGGGCCAGATATCAGAGAAGAGAGGAGATGAAAACAATGTTGAGTTTCTGGAAATGTTTCTCCTCGCTCCCCCCCCCACACCCTTCGCTGTATTTTCCATGAGTAACACGAGATTCAGCAAACAACTGCTGTCAGCAAACAAAGCAAACAAATCACACAGTCAGTCCTCATTGTAACACAGCGGTGATGGATGATGATGTGCCCCGAAAACACTGTAAGAATTATTCTCTGTTATTGTAAGTGCTGCTCTTGCAAATAAGAGGAATGTTTGGAAACTATCTTTGAGCCGTGGACTATTTATCACGTTTCCCCCAAAAAGTGTTACATCCCACATTACATGCGTTTCATTATCTGGGAAGAAATGACTTGTCACACAGCAGTCAAATTAATAATGCAAATAGTCCTGCTGCTTTGCTCCTCTATCTGCAGGGGGAAGAGCCTCTTGTGACGGATGTTTTTAAAGTGCGCCCAGTGTTCGGATAATTAGTTCAGTCAGAGAAATCCAATTAAGTGGATCCATAATCCGTGATCTATGCCTCTTTCTTCAGCCATAGATTCAAAGCGCTGCGTGGTATGTGTGGTCAAAGAATGGTCACCGGGGAGATCTGAAACAAAGGTCAAGAGAAAGGTGACGGTCTTTTAAATGTTGCTCTTCACACCTCCAGCGCTCCCCCAGCCAATTAATACAAGTGACGGTAACCTCAGCCGCGTGCCGGTGACTGACACCTGCACTGCCGCTGTTAGCGTGTGTTTGGATCGTCCTGCATTAAACATACGCGTCTCCTAAATGCCACTGTTTGCCTCTGAAGTGTCTCAATTACCACCGATGCTATCAGAGCCTAAGTGGGCCCACACCGCGTAGGTTGCGGGGCGTTTGTTAAGTGGGGGCCTTTGTCGTCGAGTTTCAGGGTTAATGTGGAGTGTGAGCTAATCCACTGGCCACTCAATAGCTTTAACAGCGCATGAAATCTCTTTTGTTAGTAAACCCTGTGCTTCAGGCCATATCTGAAATTGATCACGGTTCCCTCTCCCTTCCCCGCGTCATGGGGCTCTGGTGGAAGGAGTATCGACAGACATCCCTCTTAAGGGGGAACAGGATACGGACCGACGGAGGCAGCTGGGAGGAATTAGTAAGGCGAGATGGAGTGGAAACACTGCTGGGAGACACGCTCGGTGCTTGTGTTGCAGATTCTGTCTCTCAATGTGTCGATCAATCGATTTATTGATCAAGCATATGCAGTTTGCTCGCTCTGTTTTATGACTGTCATTTAAAAATCTTGGGGATTTGTGCTGTTGGTCAAAGAATCTGAAAATGTCCTGTTGCACTCTGGGACAAATTGGAATTGACAGTTTTCCACTTCCTGACTGACTGATGAATATTTAATAATTAATAGTTAATTAAAGTGCTGCTCAAACTGTTTAGTATTTTACTTCCGTATTTTTGGAAGTGAGACTGGAAAAAAGTTATGAGTTATGAGTTATGAGAAAAGCTTCAAAATACAGCATCCTCCTATTCCCATAATGCAACTCAACGAGATATTTTAATTAGACTCGTCCTGGTCTAGTGCATGTCCACATATTTAAATCCTAATTTCACATTGCTGGATTTCTACTGAAAATGTTTAGTCTCCAAATCCAAGCCAGAACACGGTAAATGGTAAATTGACTGTTTTACAACCTCCTGGTCCACAGCCGCTGACATCCATGACATCATCTGATTCATTTTCTAAGACTTTTGAAAGCTCCTCAAATGCATGTACATCTGTAAAAATAGGAGGATTGCCCCTTTAATTAAGACATAATGGACACATTTATTACTCATCATAATACTTGTTGCTCTACTTAATCATCCATGCTCTGTATGGTGCTTGACAGCGACGCCTCATTCAGATTTTATTGTGATTAACATGCTACAGCTCTAGCATCAGTTCAAACAGTTACTGTGGCCAAAACTGGGGAGTTTTACAAACATGCGTCCTGTGGTCGGGGGCAAATATCGAGACAGATGTCCGTTTGACTGTTGGACAGATAACCACAGTTTCAGTGCTGCTGACATATGCAGGAATTTGCAATTATGATGTCCAAAATGTCCATTGGAAAAAACAGGCGCAGTCCAACTTCCTGCTTTTACTGTAATTGCTTTATTGGACAAGAGACTACTTGGATTTGGGAACAACAACAAAAAATATCGCTTTTTTTCCTCCCATTTTTTTTATGTGTGTGCAGAGTTCAATATGGCTGCACAGATGCCAGAATGAAGCAGAGTGAATTTCTGCATCGAGTGCTCTCTCTCCCTCACGTCTCCTCGGCGGGGGAAGGATGGATGGCGAGCCGGGATGGAACAAATGAAGGGAAGTGAATATGCTTTTACCTCCACTCAATTAAACTCTTCGGCTGGAGAAAACGGTGTTAAGAAACAAAACGACAAGTTGCATGGCCACAGCGCTCCGTGCTGTCAGATATTAATAACTCTGTTTGGGACATTTGCTCCACTGAAACATTGATTTTTCTTTTTTTTTCCAAGGGCATACAGTGCTCCCATCTAGTAAGAAATAAATCATTGAGAGGTTGCTCCAGAATCTGTCCATTGAATTCAGCATAGACCAAATCCATAAAGTGTTGTTTTATTTCCTAGAAAAACAAACACGATGCAATCTTTAGCCCATCAACCAGTCATTCGAGCCATTAGAGAGCTGTCAGTCCACGTTTCTATTTGTGCTTGTTTGACAAGAGACGAATCGCTAAGTGCAGAGTCGTCAGTCCTCCATATATAACCTGTGTGGGAGCTCTGTTCATTTGTTATCATGTACTTTGTTCTGCATCACTATGAACCACTTGTTCCCTAGATCACAGCTTTTTTTTTTTTTTTTCATCCTCATTCGCTCTCCTCTCCTCTCTGATATTTTGCCAGTGACCACGGAGGCAAATCCAACAGATGTTTTTTCCAAGGCCACTGGAGTGAAACTAGCAAACGCTCATTTGATTGTTTTGTGATTTTCCTTGTTTTTTGGCAGCCATCAGAACTTTCCGTGTCCTCTCTATGAAAGAGCACCATGAGGAAAAGTTTTGCTTTCCCCTCAAGTGAAGGGAGGAAAAATAAAGTTCTGGTGCTGTGGTGCGTGCTCCCGGTACGTGCGCCTCCTGTCAGAAGGGAGAAGAAGAAGAAGAAAAAAAAAAAAAAAAATCAGCAAATCTACAAGGTTTGAGTGACTGACAGCTAAGGGCTTTACTTTAAAACTTTTAAAGATCTGTCTGTTTCCAATGCATTTCTGTGTGTGTGTGTGTGTGTGTGTGTGTGTGTGTGTGTGTGTGTGTGTGTGTGCGTGTCTTCTCATCTCCAATCGCCCATGTTTCTGACTATGATCAATCAGCACCCCCCCCACACACAACCCCAACCAAATCTCTCCAGCATCGTCTGATCAGCAACAGCCCTCGGAGCAGGCGGCTGTACGTGGGGGGGGGGGGGGAGCAGCTGCACGGCTCGGTGACACATGACGACTGCCTCGGCTCTGATCCGTTCTCTGTAAAGAATCATTAGCTGCAGAAAACGCAGCTGTGTCGCGCAGGTTCACAGCTCAATCGCTACGATCCCTTCCTCGGAGCGCGAGGAAGACAGAGACGTCTCCTCTCTCGCACTTTGCCGGGCTTATTTATTTCATTCTTTAATGAGCTGACCTTAACGAGCACTGACAGCGTGTCTGGCGTCTGGGCCTCCTCGTCACTGTCACCGGGACGACCTCCTCCCAAGTGACAAACTCGTGTCTAAATGGGGATGTGAGAGGCTGCTGGGCTATGTTTAACTAGCGAGGAACCTACAGAGACAGCCTTATCTCAGAGGTTGGTTTCACATTCTCAGCCCTGCCTCTCAATTGTTCTTTTTCTTCTTCTTCTTCTTCTTCTTCTTCTTCTTCTTCTTCTTCTTCTTCTTCCTCGCTGGTTGATTGTGGAGAGATTTGGGGTCTGAGATGAAAGCCATGTTGTCGAGCTGTCAGTTTCTCGGCTTGACACACACTTGGAAGTTGAGTAGGTGCCATGGGGGGAGGGGGGGCCTGTTGTGATGTTACACACGATTGCACGGTTCCAGTTCCCCGTGTCATCCATCCAGCTGTTTATTAAGACAGTGTGACCTGCCTGTGCTTCCTCTGAGAGACGTGGGTCCTCTTGATGTGCATTAGCTCGGCATCTTGCACGCACACACACACACACACACACACACACACACAAACACACACAGTAATGCAGAAACTTAAAGGAAGACTATTTTCATCCCCTAAACGAACATATATTCTTCAAATAGATCCCTGAATATGCTCCAGCCTCTCGTCTTTTGGCCTCTTAAATCACACCGCGCGGTAACAGACAAGGATGATGCGACGCTGCACTCGTGATAGACTGTGTCTGTCACAGTTACCTTGCAGCAGAGGAATAATGACGCCTCCTGGTAGAATTAAAGTGATGAAACCATTAATTCTGTAAACACAAATTGCACTGAACTTTTCAAATCCCCAGCAAACTACGACGGCAAACACTAATGAACAATTTATCTCAATGAATTCATTTGTTTCTCATTAGTCAGCAGTGCAGCCAGTGTTCGGGTTCCGGGGGTGAGCATTGTGTGAGTCGCTCTCCTGAGTACTTACAGAAACTGGCTGCATTTTCTCTCTTTGCTTTCATCAGCATTTCTGCTCCGGCTCGGCTCCGGCTTCGAATGACTAACTACGCCTGTGTCTCTGTAATATAAATGTTTTGTTAAACTTAGCCTTTGTGACCAAAGCATTTTTTTAATACATTCAGCTAAGATGTCGGGGGAAAAGCTGCACATCGTGATCTCAATATGGAATTTATAAATAGATATTAATTAGACTATGAAGCTAAATGGATTTTAAGTTATAGTATATTTTGACAGAAGAGTTAAAGGGGAAATTTTGTATTTTTCAACATGGGCCCTATTTATAAATGTGGGAGTGTAAATTATCTGCTACTTATAAGTACCATTAATACATAACTTGAATCAGTCCAGTGAGTCACTTCTACTATCAGCTTCCACATGGCAACAGCAGCTACAATTAGATGTTATGGGGCAACTGTGACGGTCCACGAAATGTGCACTTAAAGTCCTTTTTTCACCGGTAAAAGGCTCACATTTGTATTCTGCGTCTTTGCTGAGAGCTTGGGAAACACCACCACCAATTTCCAGCACTTTGCAACCATGCAGCAACTCGTTATCCCTCCTCTGCTTGTTGCCTCTCTCGCTCCCCCTCTCCTCAGCTTGTAGGGGCTCTTCACCTGTGTACTCCAGCTCCAACAAGTAGCAGAGGGCACCGAAGTCAAACGCTTCATTGACATTGTCCACCTCAGAAAAAAAAGATTCAGCCATAACAGTTCCTCTCAGTTAGAATCTAAACTTCTCTCTCCAACTGTCTCTCTTACTCCAACTCAGGTTTCCACCTCCAGCTTCCTGTAACCGTCAGTCTCATGAAACAGACATTACAACGAGAAATCTAAGCAAAAACCCAGATTAACCATTTTTGCCTTTTATTGGTGTAAAAAATGCATTTTTAGTGGACATTTGGGGGACTGTCGCGGTTGCCCCATAAGATTACATTGTAGCCACTGCTGTAGACGATATACTGGGCCGAACGTTTTTGTAAGTACCATTCATTTACACAACCACATTTATAGACATAGGGCCCAGGTTGAAAAATACAGCAATTCCTCTTTTAAAGGTATAGTTGGACATTTGGGGAATTACACATTTGCTTCTTTGCCAGGAGCTGCGTGAGATTGATGCTCCTCCTGTGTCTATATGGTGTAGCCAGTTATCTTAAGTCAGCCTATAGACTGGAAACAGGGAAATGGCCTGACTCTAAACCTCTAAAGTTCACTTAATAGCACATTACATCTCGTCTATTCAATCCCAATAAAACCAAAGTGTAAAAGTGACAATATGGTTTTATGAGGGGTTGTGTTTTATACTATTTTTTGTTTGGGCGCAGAGACTTCTTGAAAACAAGTTTTACCAGCTGAGTCACAGCTTCCAGCCTCTAATATAAACTATACTTCTAATATAATGTCTAATATACTAATATAAACAATACTTCTAATATAATATCCAATATCATAATATAAGATAAAAGAAAAAACATTAAAGGCCTTCTTCTTTCTACTCATTGTAATGTGTCTGACCACCTTTACGTTTTCTTTCTTACTTCACAAAGTTAACTGCTCCCTCACGAAATAAATCCATACAGGCTGTTTAGAAAGACAAAACAATGAAAGAACTGAACTGAAGCCCAAAGCAGAATCACTTTTGTGTGTTTCTTTCTTGTGTTACCAAAGTATATTAGAAAAGTGAGAGGGTGGCAGGTTGTGTGTTGCCTCACTTTGTCTTTCAGACCCTATCTGTTTGTGTTATCTCCATCATCTGGTCACAGCAGCAGAAGCAGAGTAATACTGTCACAGTTTCTGGTTATCACAGAGAGATAGAAACGCACACGTGTGCTGATGTTAACAGATGTCGACTGCTGAGATAAACCCACTATCTTACTATATTGAATTCCACCTGACTTTGGTTCCCCTCTGGTCTCTGTTGCTCTTTTTTTAATAACTAACAATGACAAAATGGAATGTGTGGTTAATTAGCTACAGGCTGACATTGGAGAATTGGAGTAAAGATTTGAATTAATATTTCTACAAAATACACATATATGAATAAAAATGGCAACAAGTCAACTTTAACTGTCAAAGTGAGTTGTGGAAGTGGAGCCAAATGCAGGAGAGTGATTCAGGTAACAAAACAAAAAGTATTTTAATTAAAACAAAGGGTTTCAAAACAAAGTCCAAAAATCAAAACCAATCAGAACTCAGGGAAAAACAATCCAACACAAACACAAACAAAATCTCCATAATGAAAAGTGTCCAACAATCCAAAAACTCTTAAGCTCAGAGTCATGACATAAACAAATTTAACACAATATCCAGTTAGTTGTTGTTCAGCAGCTTTCAATCAGAGCAATTGATCTTCCCACATGATCTCACATTTTTATCTCAGGAGTTCTGGACGTCTAATCGGGCCAATGAAAGCCCCAAAATTGAGATGCAAATAATGATAATAAATAAAATGCCATAAGCTCTGTTTTAGTTCCAGCATTGTCTTTAGTAAAAATGCATTAGGGGGCGTATGGCTCAAGGTTAATTGTTTTTAAAGTGTTTTTTCCAGGCTAAAAGCAGGTGGTCGTGCTGACGAGGTCCAGAGTAAAGTGCTTCTATCCAGGTTCTATCATAAAACAGAAGACACATGAGATCCTGGAACCAGAACCAGGTGGAACCTCAGACCCAGTTTGGATCAATTTGTGCCAAATTCCTTTGGGGTTTTCAGGTGGGTCATGTCCGTCCAAACCTCCAGTCTGAGCAGGAATTCAAAACAAGTGCACATCACACTTGATATTATACTTGACAACAAAATCGCACTTGAGCTTTACAGGAACCGACTCGCAATTCATGGCAAGACAAGAAAATGTGCAAGAAAAAGGTGTTTGCTTCTGATGTCACAAACCCTCCATCGCATGAAAATAAGGCTCATCATTGTTACACAGAATGTACAGAACACAACGGCTGGTATGAAGAAATGCACACAGTGTGTTTAATGTTGAGTTTAATCTGGACAATGTGCAAAGGTTGGCATTTAAAACCTGCTCCCCTTCTTCTGTTTATAATAAAAAAAAGATACCCTTAAGCCTGGGGGAATTAGTGCATAAGAATAGATTACTTTTTGTGTGATGAACCACTGGGCCAAAAATGTACAAAGAAGATGAACCGGTTGCTGTGAACACGGCTGCTTTTATGTCTGCACTTATCAGCAAACTTCCTCTGTGGATTAGTTCTAATCCCCTGCCATTATGGCCACAATAGTTTCATTAAATAACCCGACATATTGTAGTAAAAATGTGTTTTTCATGCAATGAAACCGCAGAGGATATGCCAGGAGGGTGCAATAAAGAGTAGCCCAAATGAGGGAGGAACATTCAACATGGCTTAGCCTAATAAACTGACTCGGCTTGTTATGGCACATGATTTTCATAGCAGTGGAAAGGGCTTTTTATTCTGTATGGTGTTATTAAAGATTAATTAAAACTGAAACAAAAGTAAAGGCTCAAACAAAAAATAAAGAAATAAAAAAGATTAAGGATGGCTGGTCCGCGTAAGAGCATTAAAGGTTTGTTGTATCCTGCAATTTTCAAGTTTCTTTGTGAAAGTCTTTCTGTGCTCGGCTCAAATAATGTTACATGTGAAAACACGTGAAGATCTCATAGGTACGTGTTATGTCCGTTTGTTTGTTTCTTGGTTGTTGGTTTTTTTGTGTGGGTGGGGATACGGGAATATGAACTTTTAAATGTATAAATATATATGATATGTTGTACATGTATTTGTGTAGTAGTACATGCACCATCATATAAGTTTCATTCTTCTTTTCTTCTTTTAATTATTGTTATTATAAAATTTGTATTTTCTTACTCACCATACAATTCATAAATATTGAAAGTATGATTAACAGTATGATTATATGTCAAATTTTGTGACCTCTGCCACAAAAAAGTATACACAAATTAATCACATTCTTTCTTTAATCAAGTTTACTGTTAGGTTGTTTCCAATTGCAAACAAGGTCAATTATTACAGAGTATGTAGTAGGTCAGAGTATGTTACAAAACTTTGCTAAAACAGGCTTTAACATTCCTTAATAATTGTAAATCCTCATTATAAACATATCATTATGAAGGTAATTAGTGTAATTCCCTTACACACGACAAAGAGAGTTTGATTAGTGCTATTCAGACACAGCAATTAAAAGTGCTTTAAAAAGAAATGCAATAAACCGACATTCACAAGCAAAAGCCACAAAAAATAGAATAAAGTGAATTAGGACAGAATGAAGCTCATTACCTGTATCTTCCCCCTTGGATTCTGTACATTCTGTGAAAATACAGTATCTGTCTGACGATGGAGAAACTGGTAGTTAGGGATAGTGAGCCACTTTCAATGCATCGCTTGCCTCATATTTTTTTTTCTTGTGACACATTTATGCTGCACTTGCAAAAATGTGCTGGACTTGCAAGTACTTGCCAAAGTGCGAGGAGGCATATTGTAATTTTTCCAACTTTGACGTGTAGAGCTCAGCGTGACACGGTCTCCTATTCCGTGATAATGTGGTGTCATGTAAACAAAAGTCGACCAGCTGCTCAGAAATTTAATCCAACTCTAATCAGAGAATTTGAAAAATTGAATAATGGATATGTAAAAATGGTCCTGTGAGCAGTTTGCAGCATTAAAGTATTTGTGCAGAAGTAGCATCTCATGAGTTGGCAAAGTGCAGCAGTGAGATCGGCTTCAGACTGTTGAATAATGTGCAGTTAAACTAGGCCTGAAGTTGGATATAGGGCATGTAAGCAAAAAGGAATGACAAGTGAAAACACAACAGAAAATTCAGGTTACATTGTTCTTTTCCCTCTTTACCCTGGAGAATCACACGTATAAACATAAATACATTACGTTGCAGCCATTTTTGGTTTTAATTCTTTAATTGGTGCTAAAAAAAACTGGGTAAAACATCATGATTGACAGCTGTGACGTCAAAAGTGCAAGTTGGCTGCTGTCTGTACTGGGGGATGTTTTGGTTACATTTATTTAGAAAGGGAGGAATTGGAGATGTGTTGTTCATCTTCATAAACACTCTTCTTCAGTAATTTAACTGGATAAAAATTGTTTGCATGTCATAAACCAGGTTTTCTCCACGTGTTGTTTTTTCTAAGTAATGACTCGTCACTTTTACAGCTGCCTCTTCAGCCATGCTCTCGGGCCTCTTCTGAGAATGTGACATACAGTGCCTTGCATAAGTATTCACCCCCTTTGGACTTTTCTACATTTTGTCATGGTATAACCACAGATTAAAATTTATTTCATCGTGAGTTTATGTAATGGACCAACACAAAATAGTGCATCATTTGGAAGTGGGGGGAAATATTACATGGATTTCACAATTATTTACAAATAAAAATCTGAAAAGTGTTGAGTGCATATGTATTCACCCCCTTTACTGTGAAACCCCTAACAAAGATCTGGTGCGACCAATTGCATTCACAAGTCACATTTGCAAGTCACATAATTAGTAAATAGGGTCCACCTGTCTGCAATTTAATCTCAGTATAAATACACCTGTTCTGTGACGGACTCAGAGTTTGTTGGAGATCATTACTGAACAAACAACATCATGAAGACCAAGGAGCTCACCAAACAGGTCAGGGATAAAGTTGTGGAGAAATATGAAGCAGGGTTAGGTTATAAAAAAATATCCAGAGCTTTGAACATCTCTCTGAGCACCATAAAATCCATCATAAGAAAATGGAAAGAATATGGCACAACCGCAAACCTACCAAGAGGAGGCCGTCCACCCAAACTGAAGAGTCGGACAAGGAGAAAATTAATCAGAGAAGCAACCAGGAGGCCCATGGTTACTCTGGAGGAGTTGCAGAGATCCACAGCTGAGGTGGGAGAATCTGTCCACAGGACAACTATTAGTCGTCTACTCCACAAATCTGGCCTTTATGGAAGAGTGGCAAGAAGAAAGCCATTGTTGAAAGGGATCCATAAAAAATCCCGTTTGGAGTTTGCCAGAAGCCATGTGGGAGACACAGCAAACATGTGGAAGAAGGTGCTCTGGTCAGATGAGACCAAAATTGAACTTTTTGGCCTCAATGCAAAACGCTATGTGTGGCGAAAACCCAACACTGCCCATCACCCTGAGCACACCATCCCAACAGTGAAATATGGTGGTGGTAGCATCATGCTGTGGGGATGCTTCTCTTCAGCAGGTACAGGGAAACTGGTCAGAATAGAGGGAAAGATGGATGGAGCCAAATACAGGGAAATCCTTGAAGAAAATCTGATGCAGTCTGCAAAAGACTTGAGACTGGGGCGGAGGTTCATCTTCCAGCAGGACAATGACCCTAAACATACAGCCAGAGCTACAAAGGAATGGTTTGGGTTAAAGAATGTTAATGTCTTAAAATGGCCCAGTCAAAGCCCAGACCTCAATCCAATAGAGAATCTATGGCAAGACTTGAAGATTGCGGTTCACAGACGGTCTCCATCCAATCTGACTGAGCTTCATCTTTTTTGCCAAGAAGAATGGACAAACCTTTCTATCTCTAGATGTGCAAAGCTGGTAGAGACATACCCCAAAAGACTTGCAGCTGTAATTGCAGCGAAAGGGGGTTCTACCAAGTATTGACACAGGGGGGTGAATACTTATGCACCCAACAGATGTCAACTTTTTAGTTCTCATTATTGTTTGTGTCACAAAAAAATTTATTTTGCACCTCCAAAGTACTATGCATGTTTTGTTGATCAAACGGGAAAAAGTTTATTTAAGTCTATTTGAATTCCAGTTAGTAACAGTACATAATGGGAAAAAGTCCAAGGGGGGTGAATACTTATGCAAGGCACTGTATATCACTATAACAAGGAAACAAGAAGGATAACTCAGTCTTGCGTTGGTCTCGGCTCCCACTCAGCTCTCAAGGTCGTATCTAATTGAATGAGAGTGGGAGTCTGTGGGGCGATGGTTGCCTTGTCGGTGCTGCTAGTGAGCCAACACAGCTTCCTGTCTTTGCCTCTGAGTAGCGAACTAGTCCCCCAATTACTTGTTGAGGGGTTACATCCGGGGGGCACAGAGAGACATGCTGCATTTGAGGACTTTTAAATGAGACATAAGGGCAAACAAAGTCTCTTCTGGGTCTCAATAATTGACAGATCATTCATTATAAGCACTAAACTCTGCTATGGCAGGCTACTCACTTGAACTCTCAAGAACTCGGCTAAACGACAAAGCATTTGACAGCTCGGCTGTACTTATAGCACCGCTACAGATGTAGTGGGAAATAATACCGAGACTCACATATACAAACACCTACTCACAGACTCCTGGAACTTTAATCAGGACATCCATTCTTGCCTTATTACACCTGAGATAGTCAAACATTTTAGCCTGAGGGCCACATTTGGAAACTGACAGAGGGACAGAGGGCAATTAATCTAATTGACTGTTTTGGCTGACAACCTTTCGACGTTTTACTATAATCACAGCTCTCGAAATGGCGAGGCATGTCAGCTTCAGGTGTGATCCTGACAACAATCCTTCTACCATTCTTTCTCTTCTACCATTGCTGCGGTGTTTGATTTACAAATTTGCATTCCATCACCTGGGCTGCACAAAATTATTTCGGATGTTGAACAGAAAAAAACAGACGACTTCAGAAAACACCCTCTGCATTTGGGTTTCAAAGTAAAAGCTGTTAATATTCTGCATTAAATTAGAAAATACAAATTAATTGTATTTTGACCATAGAAACTGCAATGTGTCAACCAAGATAAATAATTATAAGAAAATATTAGGTTGAACCCTGAGTACCTAGACTATCTTACATGACAGGTCTCAGTGTGTCAGTGTCTTTGTAGCAGAGCTAGGGAATATCCAGCTCCAAATAACAGTATATACCCATGTAAGCAGCCATATAAGACTTTTCTAAAAGCTAATGCTAGCCTGGTAACATTCTCACAATGCTGGTGTTAAATGTCAAAGTTCAATGTTGCCATGTTCAACATCTTAATCTAACTTGTTAGACTTTGCAAATCAGTGCTAAATGCAAAATACAGCTGAGGCTGACATGTGACACATTTTGGATTTGGTCATAAACATATTATGCACAAATTTGATATTTCAGGAGAGGTCAGCTAAGGGTCATCAAGTGCCAGTAGAGGGCTGTTAAAGGCTATAGGAGAGTTATAGGTGAGGCTTAGGTTGTGATGGAGGCGAGACGCTGTTGGCCAGAAGAACGAGCTGTTAGAAGGTCAGAGGTGTGGACGGCTGAAGGAAAGACTTTTATGTCATTGTCATTGTCTTCATGAAGACAGACGTTAGCGTCCAAAGCCTTTGAAGGCCTTAAAAGAGAGATAAATGTTGGCGTTTAGCAAAAGGCTGTAGACCCGTTATCAGCAGATAGAGGACAAATGATGAGATGAATGTGAATGAGATAATAGTTTAATATGCCGCCATTAGTTGTAAAAGGTTAAGGGCAACAGAGACTTGCTCACCTCAAAAAACCAAAAGGTGCTGAAGAGTGCTTGTGGCCCTCTGGTGATTACCTGGAGAGATTTTACGGTGATGTTTTGTGAAATGTTGGCAGCATATTGGTTGGATGTACCGAATAAAAGTGGCAAGGAGAACAGCTGAGTGCTCCGTGATCAAGCTGTCAGGTGATGATGTGAGATCTTCCTCTCAACACCAGGATATAGATCTATGCAACGCGAGAGCCTCAAGTCTAGATTCCCACTGTCGATGGGAAACAGAGCGATCACTGCCTTATCCACAAAAGCACGGCCAGAATCCCAAACAACTGAAAAGGTGAGTAGCAGCACAAACAGATGAGTGTTTCAAATTCTGTACCACTACTGTGCAACAGTAGATCTGAAAGACAGATGGGCAGGATTTAAATAACGTTTAAAAACAACAACATCCAGTGATTTATTGGCTTGAGAAATGTAACCGGAGAGAGAATATTGGTCAGATATGGTGACATCAGGATTGTGAATGGAGGAATTTGACAGCAAAGGAAAACGATTAATAGATCATTGCCAATGTGAGCCCATCCCAGATAACATATGGATGTGGGCTCTTGTGGCCTTCTTGTGGCCTGCACAAAATGGATGTGAGCCTAAAGCTGCCCACTTGTAAAATAGCCCAATAATGCTGCCCAAATATCCCAGAACAAACGTGGGCCTCTTTTGGCAAACATGCGGTGCTCTAGGCAAGGTAAAATCTGAATGTGAACCTGAAGTGGCCCATGTGGTAAATGGTGAATATGACCCACACAGCACATAACAAATTCGGGACACCCTTGGTTGACAGTTGTGTCCCAGATCTGGCAAACAGGAGCGGACCGCCAAAGGGCCATCATTCCACGGGGTGTGTGGGCAGCCAGACATATTTTTTGCTATGTGGGACGGAGGAAAAAGAGATCTTCCTTTGCCGAAGCTTCATTCAAAAGGTTTGTGACATTCATAATCTTTCTTAAACAACCAAAGGTCCTCAATGTTGGGTTTTGACCTTTTTCATCTGCCAATCTTTTATTAATTTATCCTAAACAGGATATTTGAACACCTCCAGTTTTATATTTTACAAGCACCCATATTGGTGTCTAAATCCAGAAGACTATTATTCCACAAACTCACTTTGCTGGTTTACAATCTACCCTCACCCCTCTCAGTCCCATCCCATGGGTCCATTAACTGCCAAAATATGTGCATATTTGTGAGCCCCCATAGAGAATCTAATTGTCCCATTATGGATATGTTCACTTTTTGGAAAGCGTTTATAAACCTCATATTCCTGACACATAATGTAAAGTAGGACAGCCACATTTGACAAGGTGGGAAATACGCATCTCACAGCATTTGAGTTTTTGTTATGATACCTTAACTTCCAACTCCCAACGAGTTATAATGTATGCACCATTTAGAAATGTGTTTATGTAGAAAGAAACCCAGATACTTATGAACACCCAGAAACTATCTTACACATGGAAAGCTGGACTATATCAAGGCATCTCTGAGGACAACTGCGCAAATGTTCAGCCAGGGAGATTCCTCCCAACTTCCTGAAGTGTTCGGCAAACAGATGAAGGATTTCTGATTTCTTTTTGACGACTGACTTATTTCACACTTTTCAGTTTCCTCTTCCTGGGTATCCAAGTCTAACCTACATGGAGCAACAACAAAAAAAATTAAAGGCAGGAAAAGGAACAACAGCAAGAAAATGTATTAGCTTTTCTCTGATGGTGGCATCTGGCCACCAAGCTGTGTGAGAGACATGGATGGACAGTCACACGCTGGGAGACTCTATAGGCCTCCACTGTTCGGCACGCTGAGTGCTGTGTCTCTGTGCAGGAAGTCATACAGTTTGTCCTTGATGCAAGCAGATCAGTGTGAGGCTGCAGGGAAGATGGTCGGATAAAAAGGAGAAAAATTGTGTACGAAATGTCTGCAGTGCCCCTCACCTTCGACAAATGTTCTATTGCTTTTTGAAATGTATTAATGACTGAATACATAGAAATCATATAGAATCCTGAAGGTCCCTTTGAATAATTTATATTGTACGTGCAAGAAAAACCTGAAGTGATGAATGACACACAGATGTCCTTCCAGCTGTGTATTCCCATGGATATGAAATAACATTATGATTTGGTGGTTGAAGTTATCATGGTACGTAGTCGATGTGGATTTGAGTGTCGATACGAACCACTTTTAAAAAGCTTGACAGGACGTAAGGTACCACTATCATCAACAGTTGGTAAAACGACCTCATAATCCTCTGCTGTTATTGGATCAGTGTAACTATCAGATCTAACGACTCCCGGGAGGAAAACCGCTCATTACACTTTGACCGTCGTGTGAAATATCTGACAACAGACAAAGTGGGTTTAAGTCTCTATTTGGCATTCTCCAAAGGCAAATCTGTCCTCATTTAGGGTGGAAGGATAAAAGATGACTCATTATGTTATATTGCTTTGCTCCGTTGCTGCAGAGTTTTGTATTCCTCACACCCGGCTCTTCCTCCTGCGCTGACCTTAATACGTATAGTTTCTGAATGACGACACTGCACTTAAACAAGACCTTTAGAGTGAGACTATGTCGATTTTACACAAGTAAACTGGTAAGTTAATGTAGTGAAGAAGAAGAAGAAGAAGAAGAAGAGTGTTTAAGTGTGATGGTGGATCGTGATGGTGGATCTGGTTATGCACGAATACTTAAAACATTGATGCACCTCTTCATTTATGTCTTTTTGCATAAATGTTTTAATGTTGGTATTTTATTGATGTGCTTTGCCCTCGCATCTATTGCACTTCTGTCCGTTCTGTTGATTGATTGATGGATGGATGGATGGGTTATTATTAATTGATTGATTTATTGATTGACGTCATGGAGCTGCAACCAGGCCAAGTCACTGTGAGGCAAGACAGTTGTTTTTTTTATAATCCACATTTCATATATCAAGATAAATGCCTGGTGATGTTCAGGGCCATTAAAACAACACAGCACAACACAGAGTTAAAAGAAAGTCAAAAAGCACAATTCAAAAGAATTAATTGAAGGCAGCAAAACAAAGGAGATTAAAAAGAGCTGAGTAAAAGAGGTAAAATGATTATAAAGGATGAAAGAAGTAAAAAGGCTAAATCTGTATAAACATGTAGAGATAAGTTTAAGGACTAAAATAATACAAGTAATAGTTGCATATATATGTGTCTAAAGAAGTAATTAAAATACAAATCAAGTAGAATAATTTTGTAAAAAGGCACTTGTGAACAAAATGTTTTTCAGTCTTGATTTAAAAGCTGCAATAAATGGCCACCAGGCCTAAAGGCTGCTTCTCCTTATTGAGACTTCGCCCTGGGAACCACCAGCAGACCACTCCCCAGTGATCACAGTGGTCTCACATGGTCATATTCCACTAACATGTCTGTTATGTATCTGAGGCCTCCATTACGATATTTAAAAATATGCCTTAAAACTTTCAAATTGATCTGAAGAACAGGGGAGATGTGGTCTTTCCTTTTTTGGGTTTTATCAGAATTTCATGAGAACTCAGTTTGTTGTTGTGGTTTTAAAAAGAATCCAGACAATTCAAAAATAAATGTTAATGAGCTGAGGGGTGAAAGATGGTTCTGATCTAAAAATAAGAATAGCATTGGAATACTAAATATAATACGAGTAGACTGTTTTTCTAAATGTGCAATTTGGGTAAATAAGGTTGAATAATTGCAACATCAACAGACGTCATTGCACAATACACAATCTCTGAGCTTTGGTTCCACTCTTTCAAAAAAAACAGATGTACAAGACTATTATTTACAAGAATGAACGTATGTAGAATTTCTTTATCTGCGAATATATACATTTATATGTTGTTATATGTTTATAAATAGCCGGACAGCTGCTTTGTGGACACATCCAGAGGCGCAGTTATGGTGGAGTTCTATTGTTCCTGTCGCTTCAACGTTCATTACAGCTGTTCTGGGATGTGTGAGACAGCTGTCCCAGGGGTGTGCGTGATGCACGACTGCTTTAACGGCCACATTTGCAGGAAGGTGGTGAGCGATGGCCAGTTTTTTTTTTTAGCCAACACACTGTCAAGATCTATGGCCGTGATGTAGGATATTTCTTAAGTGGAGTCCCAGCGTGGCCATTGCGAACAGCTGATGAAGCCTTTTTTTGATACAGGCAGACTGACCCCCACAGCAACAGAGGTACAATACCAGATTAAACAGTTTAAGGGCAATGGCGGAGACGACCTTCGGGAGACGAAAAGGTCGATGGAGGTGTCTCCTGAAGAGGAATGTCTGCCAATTAGACCTCACAAAGAACAGGGTTGTCACCTTTTGTGTTTTGCTGCGGAGAGAAAGGGGATCAGTACTTTTAATAGGTTGTAAGATAACATGTGAACACGGAGCTTCCTGTTTGCACTTTACAAGGATGTCAGCAACAGGAAGGAGATGATGTGTCAACTGATGTGTGATTCACAGACAGAGCGGAATAGTTCTGTTCTTACATGTTTTCTTATTTTGTTTTTTGTTAAATAATTCATGTGTTTGCAGTCTTTGATTTCCTATTTTGATTTTGATTGCATTTGACACATTTTTCCGGATTTGCTTATTTACCCTGTTGAGTTATTTTGAAAACACATGAGTTTTCCAGGTGTCATCCTGAGGTGACGCTTTTCCTTTCTGCTTGAGTCTCTTGTATCCACCTTTTATAAATGTGATTTGGTGTAAAGTGCTTTTTTCATGCAAACACAACGCTGTCCACAGACACACACTCAAATGGACACAACGTACCGTCCTGCCCTTGAGTTAGCTGCTCTGCTCCTGAACAGATGAGAGCACAAACAGCTTCAGTGAAAACTGTTCTATTGTTCTGGCCTCCCAGCTTCAAGTCTCACTGGTGCTTTATTTTGCAAACAGGGAAACTTTACTCATGACTTTGCAGATTTCCACCAGACTTTAGGCAGCTCTATCTCGCAGTTTTTAAACATCAATCACCAAAACCATGGCATCTGCACATGCAGCAGACTGTGGAGATCTTACCCTATATGCCTGTTCTCCGCAAGTTGTGTGAGACATGCTGCTTCCTTGAGTTTCTTTGGACTTCCCTTTGTGACTCGCATCCCGCACCATCTGTTCCTCTGCCTTGCCATTAACTCAGACTGATCCTCGTGCTCTGTGGCCTAGGGAGGCTATAAGGAGGAAAATCAAACTCATCTCTCTGCCCTGCCAACTGCACTCACAACTACGCTCAAAAACCTGGAACCCGCTCTCCCGCAGTCTGTTAGCATGACAATGGACGCAGTCAAGTCTCTCAGTGCCCGAGACGAGCAGCCGCTAACAAAACCCCGCTTCCACGAGACCTTCAGTTCACTGGCTTTGATTTCAGAGACAGCCCCAAAGTCTCAAATGATCAGCCCTGAGGCCCCAAAGTCATCACATGCAGACAATCACGGGTCCTATTCTGCACCTTTTGGCCCGAGGTGTCACTTTTTCACTGACTGGGGGCCCCGGCGCTTTGAAAACTCAGACAATGATCCAGGAAAATGACAGCAAACCAACGCTGCCATGGATCCCAGCGCTGCTACCTTTCATTAGCATTCATACTTTTTTGATTGCCACCACATTGATACGAATTTCCACCCAAATATCCTGACATGATGTGGCAGACCTTGCCATTTTATCTCTAATTCAGGAATCAGCAATCCTCTGCAGGTGTATCTTTGGAGGCAGCGTGTTAATCTCAGATTTTTTCGCTACCAAATGGAACAAGGATATTGGGCTGTAAAATCTGTATGCAAATTAAGTCAATATTAATTTTGGCTCAAAATTCAGTTTGACAAAACGACTCCCTTGGCATATCTAAAGCGAACATTTGTTACAGAGTGTACATGCTTTCTTTGTTAGTGTAAGTTGCAGGATCCATCTGGCTCTGCTGGAAGAATTAGTCACAGACGTAAGAATTAGGGAACATTGGAGAGGATGTGGGAAAAACCTTATTAAAGGAACAGTTTCACATTTAGTTTGTTCATACAGAAAGTTATTAAAGGTGATTTATACGCAAATCTATACAGCAGGAGTTACAGCCGGCTGCCACTTAGCTTAGCTTAGCATGAAACAGCATAAAAACAGTGATGGCTGAGCCTCAAAGGAAACAAAACACATCAATAAAGGAGGTTTAAAAATATCAACTTCTAGTTTTACTGGGGGTGATGTGAGAGATAGTGTTTACGACCCTTCCACTGGTTTGTGGACGGGGGGGGTAAAGACGATCTGTCACATCATTGTTTGTTTGTTTTACAACAGGATTACACAAAAACTTTTGAACAAATTTCCACGAAACTTGGTAGAAGGATGCAGTATGGGTCAGGGAAGAACCTAGCCTTTTTTTTTTTTACTTTGTTTACCAATGCACACTATTGACATTTTCATCACTTTCACAGTCAATAATTCATGGAGCATGATGATAGGAATCAGTCATATTTAAGAGGACTGATGAGTTTGGTGGAGCTTGATGCACTTAGGGGACCTTTGGGCCTTGGTGAAGATACTGCATGTGCTGAGTACCAGTCGATTGTAGGCTATTGATTCAATTTAAAAAGGTTAAACCTGTTAATTTGTGAGTTTAAGAGAAGATGTTTTCATTTCATTTTAGACGGAGCCAGTTCAGCTGTTTAACCACGTTTTCGGTTTTAATGCGAAATTTAAAGTCGATTAAATAAAGGATATAAGTAAGAATTCACTGCAAACTGAAGACCCTTAAGAAAACATATATTACTTTTTATTGATCTTCGGACAAAACTTACACAAAAGCAATATGAAGTATTTCCAAAAAATGTCTACTCTAAATGACCTCACGAACTTTTAAAATAAGTCATTGCTGGTTGTAGCCACAAGGTTTATATTCAGTTTTTGGCAAAATGTCAAAATTTGTAGCATGAAAACAAAAAGCACAAAGTAAACTCCAATGGATGTATATAAATCTTTGTATATACATCATATTTTATTGGGCAAAACTTTTTTTCGCCCACAGGACATTTATCTCTGGTAGTGGTGACTTTTACTCTTGGTTTAACACTATGCATAAAATATAGGTTATTAATAAATGATTTATGAACATTTCGGACTCTTTTCAGTCTGATAACAGCATTAAGATGTGAAATAAAATATATTTAATACAGCTGAAGTATGATGAGGACAATATTCTATAAACCTTTGTCCTCAAATGTCTCCTCGCTACACACTTTTCGCTGCAGTTGGGTTTTTAAATTTGAAACTAAATGGGGGAAGGAGTCAATGGGCAGATGAGATGACAGAAACTGGAGACACTTAACTCCTTGGCAAAGACGTCACTTACAATCTGCCAGATATCAGTAATTAATTACCATGAGCAAGTGCCATGATATTATCAGCCACGAAAAAAGTGGAATTAGGAGGGATTTATCAGCCTCTATTAATGCACTGTCTGGAACCTCTAATGGGCTGATGAATATATTATTCATCCTCCTTTGGATGAACGGGTGTCGGGGGAGGGATTCTGGACACGAGAGCTGTCACACACACACAAAAATAAAAGTTAAACCAAAAGCAAGACAAAAGGATCCAGAGCCAAATGAAGCAATTTTCTTGTCTTTTACTCAAACGAGTTGTTTGTTTTCTGATAAAATGTAAATCAATGCACTATGAAAAACATGAATGTTATTAACTTCATAATTATTTCTTGCTCTTGAAACATTAGAGTTGACCTGAAAGCCTCGCCGTGTTTAATCTAAAACCCATCAGGTAATTAGCATCACTTTTGAAGCACTGTTTGGAAAAAGGTTGTAATTTAAATCCGAATGTCTCTCTAATGTTGCTTTTATATCTTGTGCTTGGTGTCCTGAGAGTTGGTAAACAAATGTATTCTCAGAATAAAAGGAGAATAATAAAGCACCAGGAGACTCGGGCTGAACATTTAATCTTGACTGATAATTACCAGCGCAAAGCAAAGTAAATTAGAGAAATTTGGTAAATTAGACTTTTGGGTCGCTGGTTAGTTTAAATCCACTCCCTTATATCAGATTAAATGTTTAATGCTGAGGTCTTAACTGCTCTGAAATATAACAATACATTAACTGTAAAGTACAAATGGTTAGCAGCGTATTTTCACTTTATTAGCAAGTAAAGACATATGCAGCATGTGGGAGATGATGGACACGGGATGTTTTCCCTTTATGATATCAGAATCAGAATTTGCTCTCCAGGCTCAACTTGATTTGTTTATCAGTTGCAGTTGTAACATAAAGTCTTAAACTTAAAGTCTTAAAGTCTTAAAAATCTGTTGTCAAAGAGCGATATGTTTACAAAGCGCATATTGCTCCTTTGGACGGGGGCCCGTATCTCCAATGAGAGATGAGTGAAAATAAGAAACACAAATCTTCAAAGTGGATCCTCGTTGCTGAAATCAAGATGGGATGCCTGTGGCGCGTCGGCACAGATCCTACCTGAGAGGTGCTGCTTGATAATAGTCATCCATTTTCGTCTACAGCAGACCACTGGAGTGGAGACGCTCCCTCATACTGACACATCTCCTGCAGTTATCATTCAGGCAGATGCATGAAAAACAGAATGATTTAGAGGCAAATGAGAAATATTCTGACAGAGTCATTTTATTGTGCTCGCCATCAACGGTCAGCAATCTGTGACCAAAGCCTGTAAATATATGAGGCATTTTGGGTTTTATGAGTCAGATTTATGCTCTGACGGAGCAACTTCCATCAAAAAGTCAATGTGGAGAGACCCCGACAGCAGCAAGTGCTCGGGAGATTTATCGCTCTGGAAAGTTTTCCGGCGCTCTCTCTTGTAACTTGAGATCATTTCACCCTCAGACATGTCATTTGTGGACTGTATGAGAGTTTACTTCTCTAAATATAGGGTCACCTTTCGAATATGAGGTCCAGTAAGCTGCATCATCAACACCACTACAATCAAATTTTTCTCCATATGGACATAAGTGGCTTCGCAGCACTTACTGTGCCTGCAAAACATGCTCTCACCTTCCCTATAGCGAGTGTACAGTAAGTGCATTGTGTCTTGTGGAGCCATCGGGTCACCTTGCACGTGCAGCCGAGGTTTTAAGAGATTAGGTCCAGCAGCTCGCCCCGTGGAAGGTTCTGGTCTGTGGTGTGCAGCCGCACCTTAATTGGCTCGGGTGGCAGTGAGTGCCAAGCCGTTAGCGAGCCGAGCGCTGGTCAGGGGTCAGCCCAGAGCAGCTCCTCCCTGTCGTCCTTCCTGTCATCCTGAAGGTCAACATTGTGGACCAGCATGGCAGGAAGAGCTGATCTCAGCCACTTACCACAGCGCATGGCCAGGTGCGCCACGGAGACCTGTGGACCAGACGGAAGGTCTCGAGGTGGGGGGGAGAGAGGAGGTACAGAAAAGTTTACTGCGGCACAAATCTCCCTTCCTCCATCCACGGTGCTTGACTCTGGAGAAGTTTTGGACTTGTGTCTGAGGTGAGCGATGTGTTTTTAGGTTAGTATTGGGGAGTTGTCACTGCCAACTGTATCGATCAGGGAGTTGTGAAGGAGACTTGGCGATGAAATGCGCTGCAGCACACTGATGGATGTGGACAGGAACGAGAACCAAGAGACTAAACAATTAACACACCAGGACAAAGATTTGACTGTAAATCCATGACAGAGCTTGTGCCGGCTGCTACAGGACAGAGGAAGAAAAGGGAAAAAGAACAAAGACGCTGGCAGGTTTCAGATGACTCACCGTCGTGCGTGCAAAACACGTCAATGTGTAAAGAGACAAACAGAAAGTGAAGGAGCAGGACGGGGAGAAAGAAAGAGAGAGAGCTGAGAGGAGAAAGAAGCTGTCTGAAAAGAGCGACCTTTTGCAAAACGTTGCTGAATAAAAATGTGCATCTAATAAGTATTTTTTTCTTATGTAATCATATACTTGAGGACTTTTGCCTGAACAAAATAAACGTTTTTCTTTCTTCTGTTCAGATGAGGCCTTTTCACAGTGTTGATTAAAATGTTGTTTCAAATGTTGCACCCGAATAACTTGCATGTCTTTTTCTACAGGTCTCCAGTTTTAAACCATGAAAAAACAGCTATTGCAATTCACGTTTATCCTATTTCATATTTTGCAGAGACTATGCCGTTCATGTTCTTCCCTTTGTTGTGTCATATAGCTTTTTTGTGCATGTGAACAGTTTTTCATATTTCCACATCGGTAAAGATATATTTTCATGCATGAATACATCCATTTAATGTCTTGTTAGAACGCTTGGAATGTGTTTATCGAGACTAGGTGTTGTTGTTTTTTACATAGAAATGAATATCGTTAAATCAGAAACATGCAGATTTCTTGTCTCGCTGTAGAAAATCAATTTGTGGCTATAAAAAAAAACCCCTCCATGAATCACTGGCTGTTAATTTTGAAAAACAAACGGACAAACTCGTGTACATCCAAACTAAAGTCCCAGTGAGAGCAGTATCCAAAGGGTAATTTGACAACTTCATCCAATCAAAACTAAATTAAGCAAAAGGTGACGAGGTCTGAAAACTTTCTCAACTCAGAGTTGCAGCATTTCATTTCCAGTGCGACACGACATATAGTCAGACATCATCATTCACAAGTGGCTGCTCATGTACAGGAAATGTTAATGTGAGCCACTTACCTCAGAGAACACCCACACCAGGCGAAGGTTGGATGGGTAATTTCTTTTCTGCACTTGCACACTCATACATAATACACACAGACATACACAAAAATATACACATGCTACATGATTCATGCAGAGACCCCCACATCGTTCTCCACCTGTTCCTGAAACCCGCATCGAGTGATAATGATTTGGAAACTTTGATTTTCTTTTTTTCCGTTTCTGAAGATTTTTTCGATTTGACAGAGAAATAAATGTTCCCCGCTCCTGAGCAGCGGAGATGTGAGGGAATCTTTACAAAACTTCCCTTTATCCTCTCGTCACAAAATCTCAGCTAACAAAGCCGCGCATCACCTCCGCCACTCAACTTGTGGAATAATGATGCCGTCCTCTCGGCTCGCTCCCTCTCTCCCTGAGCTGATTAGAGGCATCACACCCGAGAAAGGTTTCCCGAGTTTTGATGATGCAGTCAAGCGCGTGCACGTCTCACACATCACCTATCGACGGTTCTGGTTTTGAATTCAACATTAAAATGCCGTAATTGTCTGTTTTTCCTCAACATACAAATGAGTGTGGTTGTTGATACTCTGTGGGTACGATCTGCCCGAGCTGCACACAAACAAGAAGTCAGGCGGGTAAACACAAACACCTGTGCTGCCTTAAAACTGCTGTTATGAATACCACACACAGAGAGTTTCATTACATGTACATGTGCAGCTGTTTTAACAATAAACAAGCTGTTTACTACTTTATGAATATGGAAATGTGAGATTTAGCTCAGTTTATTTACATGTACAATCTTACAAATAACTTCAGTTGACCCTCAGTGGCAGGTTACGCATATGAAATACAAAATAAGTAAAAGCTGGGCAACATTCATATAACCTGCTTAACCCTTTGACTCCATGATATCCAAATAAAATTCAAATGCATTGTAAATGATGTCTGTATGTTTAAAATACTGGACACAATACAAATAATTCCCGTCTCACCACGCCGCTACCTGAATTATGAAATAACCAAAAAAAAGATATATATATTTTGTTGCTTACAAACATGAGCTTCCCTGCAGAAGGTCAGACTGAGAGGGGAGTCAATGAAGTACGCTCCCTGCACTGGCAAGAACCTTCTGCTTCCACTTCTTTAGGTTTGTTGTCTTGCCCCTCTCTCACTTTTTGTCCTCACGAGGAGCCTCGCGTTTAATTCAATTCACGTTTAGAACAAGTACATAATTGAGAAATGATCCCTCTGATCCATTTATTAATAGTCTCACATTTTTCACACTAATGGCCGCTCCCTGTAGGAGTTGTGATAGTTCCCCTGTTTCATTGAACCTGGCTGCTGAAATCCAAGGTGTCTCATGATCGTGGTAATTCTCCGACTTTTCCTATGGCACCATGAGGCCATTACTTATTCAGTGGAACATCTCCACATCTACAGATGATGCATCCTAATTCTATATTTCTGGCTTTGTGTAATATTGTTCGGATTTCCTGGAAGAGCAGTTCATGGTCCTCAGAAGATGAATCGTAATACTTCGTCCAACTGGTTTTATTTTTCTCATAAAAATCGAACTTGTACAGAGCCCCCCCTGGTGAGATAACCAACTCATGACCACAAGAAATGAAAGCGTGGGAATGAGTCAGCTAACTTGTGTTCTTTAGTGACAACACTGGTTGAACCGAAGACGCAGTATTCACACATTTTCATCATTAGTTGTGTGGGTAATGATCATGAACCAACACATGTAGTATTTATATCTGTGTCTGAGTAATTCCTCACAGAGCCACAGGGACAGTTATTGACTCACCGTCACGTTGTTGGGTCAACACACAGAAAATGAGTCATCACCAAGCGCAGAGACACTTATTATATATATTACTCTTATTTCCATAAATGCTGCAAACACATCCTCACTCCAGGTATAACTGGCGCCCGAGTCTCTCCTCTCTACCGCTAACATCGCCTCTTCACAGGAAGAAGTGAGAAATGTTAATTTGGAATTTCGAGCGCTTGAAAGAGACTGAGATATCACCTGGCTTGGTATCCCCCCCGCTGAATATATTAGCAAACGCATCCATGTATGACTCTTCGGAGTCAAGTCAAAGCCCGTATCTCCTCCCTATGTTGGAGTTTCATTTAGCAATGTACAAACAACCTTCATATCTAATTATGTCAAGTGCACTTACACTTGAATTGCAACCACCAGTTTCTTTGCAGCAGTTCTGAGTAGAGCTATCCCCCCTCTGGCTAAAATGAATAAAAACATTTTTAAGGAGCCTGTACTGGATGGATTGGTTTTACCAGGAATTACCAATGAGCTTTCATCCGAGTTTCTCTGGGTGAATCACATTAATGAACGTCTTCAGGTTCAAAATGGCTGAAAAGTTCAAAAAATGTTTGAATCCTTTCACTGATCCGTTAACTTTGTTGTGCTTTAGAGGATTATATGAAAACACTTTTTTCCTAATCAGCTTCTTACTCTGAGTGGCAGCGTCCAACAACTTTCTGCTGCAGTTCAAACATTTCCCAGTAGAGATTTCTGTGGTGACCACGCCCACCTGAAAGAGGTGATGTCATGCATCTCCACGCACCAATCAGGATTCAGCAACATTTGACTCTGAGTAAAGGAGTGGAGTAAAGGCCAGACCCCCGTCAATCAAACTCAAGTCACACAGTCCTGGTGAGGCAGAAAAGCTGGTTTGTACTGAAGATAAGAATAATTGAACATTTTATAATCTTACTAGCCCACCTGCAAAAAAGCTTATTTAAGTTTATTCAACTATTCATTTATTTTAAGTTAGTATTTATGTTGTGTTGACCAACTGGTAAATGTCCAATATTTACTCTACTTTTATCTCTGCTTTTTTCTCCACCTACTCCCGAGGAAAACATCTGGCTCTAGCTGCAAAATACTCCACTTTGTTCAGCAGCTGATTGCTACCCACCGCCTTGTCACACAAATGACTAACGTCAAAACACATTAGCCGTTTGACACATTTGTCATTATGAAATATTATTATCATGGCCATTGTAATTATAACTGCATAACATTAAATGAAACCCAGATAAACAACTTTCAAAGTAAAGAAAAACATATTATCTAACATGTGAGTGAGTATTTGAATGACTTTGACAAGGGTGGCACGGTGATGCAGTGGTTGGCACCTCACAGCAAGAAGACTCCTGGAATTGACCCCAGCTCCCAATGCGAAGGATAAGCTGGATGGATGGATGGATGATGGATGGATGGATGGATGGATGGATGAGGAAACATCAGATTCTGATTCAAATGTTGTTAAATCCTGCCCACAAACAAATGCACAAATATAGAACTCTCTTACGTGAAACTACACAAACTGCTCTTCCAGTGTGTTCATGTAGGATTCTTATAATACGAAGCTCAGGGACTTAGATTTGCACCAAATGCTGGAAATGTTCAAGTAATCTAGTTGTTGGTATCTGGTCGTTGTTTCAAGGCTGCGCTTTACACAGTCTGAATCTTATTCACTGCAGTCATTTGCAAATCTAATTAAAATGTAATGGCATTCCCACAAAGCTCTGTGTGTGTTTCTGAGGAGAGAGCAGACAATCCAGGCTGCTTAGAGTGTGTTTGGTAAATGAATAGTTTTACTAAAACCAGAGCTACAGAATCTAATCTACATTAAGATGATA
Source organism: Hippoglossus hippoglossus (assembly GCF_009819705.1). Lineage (NCBI taxonomy): Eukaryota > Metazoa > Chordata > Actinopteri > Pleuronectiformes > Pleuronectidae > Hippoglossus > Hippoglossus hippoglossus. Next base: position 20,968,131 of record NC_047157.1, read on the forward strand.
AAACAACACGAGGCTCATTCCTCAGACTCTTGAATGTTTGGCAGTTGCACTGTTCTGTGAGCCGCTTAAAGAACCGAGGAAAGATGACGAAGACGAAGAAGAAGAAGAAGAAGACGAAGAAGAAGAAGAAGAAGAAGAAGCCAGGGATGAGTAAGAGCATCCAGCTTCACTGTCTGTGGTGGAGTTCCCACATAAATCTGCAGTTTCAGTGGGATTAGCTGCAGTCGTGCACACGCAGGTGCCTGTTTCACTTTGGAACCTCTAATGTAATTTTCTTAATTAGCTAATTCATGGTTTATGCATAGAAAGCCAATCTATTCACATATATATTAATGAGAGTATGATTTTGTTATCGTCTCTCACTGTGTCAAAATATGTTATTAATGAATGAAAGCTATTAGTCCTGCATTCAAATCTTTACTCGACGGTGGAATGAAAGTTTGAGCAAAGAAAGCATATTTTCATAAGATCGTGAGGTGGAGTTCTGTATTCAGCCTCGCAGCAGCTGCCGGGGAGAAGGATATAATATCCCCCTCCTCCTTTTTTGTATTTCATTTCAAGATTATGTTTGGGGTACATAATTATGACACTCATTAAAAGCTCCTTTGCTGAAACAGTGTCAAATGGGGGAAAATATCCTCGGCTGCGCTCCAACTCATTAGAATCCCCGATGACGCTTTATGGGATCAGCTTTTTTCTTTTTTTGTATTAGCCTCCACTATTTACCATACAGCAGAATGTAAAATATTACTGTCATAACTTATAATTACGTGTGAGTCCAACTGTTAATTTAAGTTGGTGAAGGAGCGGCAGATTGAGAAGTGTGATGTGGCGCGCCAACGGTCACCGGGGTGAACGGGCACGGTGACAGCTCCGGCCTCGTCAACACGGTCGTCTGTTATTTTGGCCCAAACATCAGAGAGCTGACAGCGAATGTAACAATACACAAGGCTCAGAGTTTGGCGGGAAAAAGAGCAGAGCGGCGTTTCTCGGCTTTGGAGTCAGGGCCTGTTGTGGGGGGTCACTGAACACTTCGAAGATTCATGCGTTTCATATATTTCTAACGAAAGAGCCTCCACACACGCTCCTGGAAATAGAACGCAAGCATACGCCATGTTTAAATTAACATCGCAACGGGGAAACGAGTAAATGCTGAGGTCAGCAGGATTTAGAGTCTGAAAATGGGGTCGTGCAGAACAGAAGTTGCAGAAACCCTGAAGAGGGATTTATGGTTCAGTAATAAAAGGGAATCAGGAAGTTCAGGATCCAAAACAGATTCTTTTATTTACAGAAAAGAAAATATAAACAGCACTTTGCATTAGAAAACAGAGTTTTATATCCTTTAGGTTTATATACAACTACTACCCAAATATTTTGTAAGACAACATCTTTATTGCAGATGGTTTGATGTGATGATCGATAATAAAATAGTTTAATACATTGAAACTAAATTAAGCTGCAAACTTGAAATTAGACCTTGTAATAATACCCAACCGTAGATAAAGGGCTATTCTGGTAAATGTTCATTACACAAATTAACAGTAGGTATGTGCAAAGTACGCTGTAATCGCAAATACTCTGTTGTACATGTACACAGAAAGAGTTTGTTTAAATCTGCACTTGTGAAGACATTTGTAAAAATCTCTCGAGGTTTGTTTTGCTAAATATTTGCATTAGTGTGAACAGGGCATTCATTTGTCTCTACTAATTACTCCCACTCAACTACATTATCCAGGCAGCATTTCAAACAGTTGTCATCTTTGTCGCATGTTGTCAGTTTTGCATTTTGAAAGAATCTTTTGAAAGAGCCTCTTGTACCTTTTTTTTGCGGTGTGTGGGAAATTCTTTATTCTGAGCTGAGACCTGAGATTCTGTTTCCTCCACGGCGGAGCTGTGCAGTCGGACCCTGAGGGTTTCCTCAGTTTTTTTTTTGAAGAGATACAAACAGCAGACGTTCACACTGACAGTCTGGCATCTGGTTTGGAGTCCTGCCTGCATGTCCTGCTGTGCCACTTTAGACGTTTATAAATGTGAAAGTCACAGAACACAAACCCCGGTGTCTTTCAGTCATATTATCATGAATCATCAAAACAAGGACTTTCTTAGACGAAGACAAACGCGAGGTCCTCGACGGGCTATTTTAAGGCAAATCCCTGCAGACAAAAGAAACACTCCTCTGCAGCCTCTCCACTCTTGACTGACGCACTGCAAATTTGATCATGTCTCTTTAAAGTAAGAGAAATCGAAGGTCGCTATGCACCTAAGTACCATTTAATCTTACCCGACAGAAGAGGACGACGGTGTTTAGATTATGTGCAGGTGGCTGCGGGCCTGGAAGCACGCCACCATCTTGATTATCCAGCCAAAGCTTAGATGTTCTCTCCTCTTGTGCTGCTGAATTACATCCACCGCCGTTGAACTCTATTTTACTCCTAATAAGCGTGTGTGTCCATGTGTGATATTGTTTCTGATTTCATAAACCTGAACAGCCACGGGACGCAGAATGAGGATGGAAGTGTTTTCTTTCCCTTGTGTGTGTGTGTGTGGCCGTAGCTGATTGTAGATTCACTCTGTGCGTGTTCAGATGTATTTATTTGTGAATCCACTCAAACCGTCCGCTTGACATCACAGGTACAAACACTCTCCCTGCACTTTCAGATAATCTTGTACGTGCCCTGACGTTTGGTACCGAGCCAACGCGTTTAATTGGCTTTTCTCTTTCACTGTGTCCACTGTGAATTCCTCCGAGTGTCTTTTGTTTCTCACAGAGCTGCTGAGAGGTCAAACATCCCTGACCTGGGAGCTTCCTGCCTTGTCAGTCTCGTGACCCAGCGGGGCCAGAGCGTCAGCAAAAAAGCAAAGTGCATTCACACTCGGTGCTTCAGTGAAAAATCTCACTGTGCCGTTAAAGTTTATCTTAGCTTGCATGTTGAAATGTTTTTTTTTTTTACTTTAAAAGACTTTGAAATAAAGGACAAAGACGCCAAAACATTTGTTTTCATCAATCCTCATTTTTGTCTTTGATTACCTACGACACGTGTCCTGTAAGGGGACGACTTTTACGGAATGCCAATGTGATTTTGCTTTGGCCACGGATGAAAATTGTTTTACCATCAATTGTTTCTGAAACACACACAGTTCATATCAGAACACTGAGCGCAATGAACAAACAACATCTATTGTCTCCCCGGTGATGTGATTTTGAGCATTGGGTGATAGACTGTGCTGCTATGGGGATTGGCAGCATCTCAAGATCGCTCTAAGGCTTCTCTCGCTGCCATGTTTTATGGTTAAGCAGCCAGCAAATTGGGAAAGTGGCTTTATCTAATTAGAAAATACATTCCTTTAGCAAGTAGTCCCCCAGGCAGAATCATCATTATTTAAGCTGGCTGGCCTTGAGAGAAGCAGCAAGCGGCATTCAGATACATATCTGACGCTCACCATGGAAATGACAATGTGCATTGGATATGCTCACGGTGCACTTATTGGATTTTTTGTCGTTGCCTCTAAATATAATGCTCCTTTCTCTATCACCCCTCTTAGTCTCCTTAGTCTCCCCAATCTCTATTGTATATTAAAAGGCTAAGTAATAATTATCATAGTGTCGTTTCATTAGCTAATTTTCATGCTGTGGTTAAAATGGTTCTGCAGATTGTCTCAGTGTGTTGTCACTCCACATTAATGCATTAGAACTGCAGCCGTGGATACAAGAATCACCAGAGGAAATTGGTTTGAACCCCCTCGGGCCGTCCAGCCATACATAGACCATAACAGCATAATATACATGATATCTTGAGCTGTAATTATTTGATACCTCTCGCACAATATTCATGTTTCAAATTGTGATTCACAGCAACGCAGCAGTTGCAGCCCACTTTGATGTGGTGCGTGGATGCCAAAGACACAGAGGGATTAAAAGGAGACGGACAGATGCCGACTCAGAGTGAGGGCAGCGTCGTCCAAACTCCAAAACACAACACGAGCTTGGACTGAAAACACTCAAGATCCGTTCACAATGCACACGGCTGTGATTTGCTCAACATTTCTTGATTTTGTCTGTAAGTGTGAGTGTGTGTTGTGTGTGTGTGTGTGTGTGTGTGTGTGTGTGTGTGTGTGTGTGTGTGTGTGCAATGCCTACTTTGAAGCTTTTGTTTGTACAGTGAACAGTCTCTCAGTATCTTAGGCTACTCTGAGCCCTACCATCACCCAGCACTGTTAATGAGGCCTCTGGGAATGGACACAGGGATGTGTGTCAACACACAAATCCGTGTCTGTGTCTGTGTCTGTGTGTGTGTGTGTGTGTGTGTGTGTGTGTGAGTGTGAGAGTGAGTGAGTGAGAGATCACAAGCTCGTTTTAGCTACTTTTGGATTAGTGTCCCTCCAAAACTGGGACAATTATCATCATCCACATCTGCAGAGTTGGATTTCCTTAAGTTGTGCAAACGTCATGTACGTGTCTGAATTCACTCTGTCGGCTCAATCCTATATCTTTTTTTTTTTTTTTAAAAGCCTATAACCACACTAGCAACCCAGTGAGGCTCGGTCCTCGTTACACACAGCACAACCAAAACGTTGGATAAATGAGACATGAGAAAAAAAATAGAGCCTCTGTTAGATCCACACAAACGTATTTAGTTTAGTGTGACGCCAGAGAAAGGGTCGTGTAGCTGCCTGATTCAAAAGTCATTTTACTCCAGGCCATAGTGTTCCATTAGATTAACCATCTGCTGTTGTTGCTGAAAATCACTTTAATTATAACCATGTTCATTTCAACATAGTTAATGACTCCAATCGTTCGTAAGTCAGATTTCTCTAATCACATCACACATATGTATGTATGGAATTAGCCTAAAAAAAAAACCTTAATGCAGTCTAATTGAACCTTGGCAGGTGTGTTGCTGTAGGCTCATGGAAGTGTGTGGTTCATTCGACATGTTCAATATTGATATTTTTCATAAACAGATGAACTGTAGCAACAAGGGCTTAGCAGGTTAGCAGTGATCAGAGGGCGGGATCCAGGAATAGTTTTCTCTCTTTCTTTAACATTGTGGTGTTTTTCAACATTTTCGTTTATTACTCAGAGAAAAATTCACGGATGTTGAAACAAAAACAAAAAAAATCAGGCATGTTTATGGGGCTGTGTGCAATTTGGTGCAGAGGAAATTGAAAATACGGATTTGGTGAATTTAAATGTGGTTTAATTGGGGACTGTTGGTGGAGGTATGAGTTCTACCTTCTATCTATCATTCTAGTTTCAGTGTGAAGTTGTCATTGTGAGCTGCAGCCAGTTTTTATCACAGGCAAACAGCCCGTTCCAAACAGACCTGGTGAGAACTGGAACTGCATCTAATCACAGTGAGTCCATTGTGTGGTGTCTGTTGATTATGTGTGAAAACAGCAGTCACAGTGACATCAGTAATTGTTAAGCATTAGGTCAAGATAAGGATTTGACCAAGGGGGAGAATAGTCAAGATCCTCTCTGCAGAGTTTTTTCTTTGTGTGTGTGAATGTGTGGGTTTGTACATCTGAGCGTCTCATAAGAGTCTTTTGAAACTGAGCCTGCGATGGAGAAATACAGGCTAAAGACAAACAGGCTGCAGATCAGTAAATGACTCCTCTGGATCACATTGTTCTCACGTGCCTCTATTGATCCTTTCATCCCCTTGTGTTCCACTGTAAGCCTGGTTGTCATTTCTTAGTCTCAGTCCCTAAAGGCGTCAGTTCACATGCACCAGCCTCTTTTGGACCCATAACTGGGGTTCTGTCTTTGACTCTGACGCAGTCCGTCACTGATGTGAGGCAGCGCAGAGAAGAACAAAGGATAATGGACGACGCCTGCATGTCTTTGTACAGTAGAGTGACGAGTTGCTCATGAATACAAGAGAATATAAAGGGAGTATAAAATCCAGCCTGTGTTCCCTGAAAATGAAGTCAAATCCTCAGCCCCTTGGTGGCTGGCTGCAGTGTTCCTCCTCCATGTTAGCAGATGGACCAAACAAACAAAATCACATTAAATAAATGACAATGGTTTCTTCTGTTTAAGGTAGTTCTCATCACACTGATCCATGTTTGACTGTTTATTTTTCCTGAAATTTAGATTAAATTAGTTATTTGATGCTAAAAACTGAGTGAAACATCGATTTAGCCGAGACTGACTTGCGATTGGTCGAGCATGTGCATCAGCGGGAACCTTAATACCACAACTCCACACCAGGATCCCTCCTGTGCAGATTCTGGCTCCAAATGACGTTGAAAGCAAAATGGCAGCACCTCTATCCGGTATATTTTGTGGAGAGGCGTCTCCCATCTTTATATACAGTCTTTGATACCATGAAAAACTACATATTTCCCATCTGTCAGAAAGGAATGTCAGAGTAAACTAGAGGTTTTCAAACACCCTGAAACCTCTGGAAGATATTTGTAGTTGACCTGCTGATTTAAACATCGTATTAATATGGTCATCAGCTGGAGCAGCAGCAATGACTGTGATATCATGGAGATTAATAAAATAATATCAAGTGAGAAAAGTCTGTTTAGGAGGAAGGAAGCCAATTCATGATCGGTTTTGAATCTCTCGGCTCGTATAATTCTCTCCATCTGTTGAGTGTCTGACCAAAGTTGACACATCGTTTAGTTAATTCTTGCTCATGAGCCTTTTTAGCTTTTCTTTGTTCTTCAGTCCTTTCTCTAATTTTTCGCTTTGCTGATCCGGCCGCAGCATCAGCCTCGTCTACAAAAATGCAAAGTCAAAAGTAATAATCTCTAAAGACAAGGCTGCTCCGGCTTCCTTTCAGCCGGCTAACGTGCAACTCACTGTGAAAGTTTGCCGGCAATGTGAGCATAGGCTTTTCCAGCCTGAGTGCCGTAAATCGTCGCCGGTGGTCCGACCCGACCACAGACATAGACTATGGTTTATAGAAAAAGCCAATTTTCTCCCTGATTGTCTCCTTTGCTGTTGTAGCTCATAAAGAGGCAGAAATATTAAAACGATTATTAAAAACTCCTTGCGTGTACATTTAGAATTGAAATCCTTGTAGCTGACTCTGCTCTCAGCTTGCCTGAATAACAATCAGATTAATAATCAGATTGGGGGATGAACAGTGTCAGACTTTGATAAATCCTCATGTTTGGAAATTGAGATGGATTTATTTGGTAAAATGCCATTTGATGGTTGGACAAAAAAAACAGGTTGTAGCTGATTGCTCGTCGTTGGATGGAATGAAAATGTTTAAAGCCGAAGTGCTCTTGATGTTCTCTGTCAACGTGCCGTGGATCCTGAAGTCAAAAAGCTAGACATTGAAGTTAAAAGCATGACATGAAGCATTTCATTGAAATGACGCGAGGCAGGAAAAGGCAGAGAGTATCGAAGTGAGCGCAAAGTGGCTGAGATAGGTGTTTAGCTAAAAATGGTATCAGAGGAGCGTCTCGTGCCGTGGTTGACAGTGCACGACAGCTCTTAGCCCGGATCCCCATGATGACAGACATTACACAGCTGAGATCTATAATCTCATGTAAATAAAGGGTATAAAAGCCTGGCGTGGTCCTGAGTCACTCGACTTAAATCCACATTTTTCCGCGAAGACCTGATTGAAATCGCTCTTGTCTGTCCATAATAGAATTAACATGCAAGGAAAATTAATCATGCACCGCCGCCAGTGAGTTTTTGCTTTTAATCATGACAATTTCAGGCTTGACGAAGCTTAGATTGGCTCATTTAAGAAGAGGTTAATGGGTTCTTATTATGGTTAGATTTCTCATTGCACAGTGAGTGTGCCTGAACAACAAGGGGGGGGCAGAGTGACCATCTATCTGATACAAAGGCTACTGTAAAAATTATTTTCTCTATGGAAAGTGCTACGTCTTAAAAAAGGGGAATGATTTGAAACTTAATCTAAACGGTTTATGGTTAAATTATTAAAGTGCAGCTTATCTCAGAAGAACATTTTAAAATTAAAATCTGAGGTTGTGCTTCCTTTGTAAAACTTAGTGTCTGTTTGTTAAAGTCAAAGAGATTTAAAGTACACTGTGCTAGCTGCTATTTACAAGTTGGTAGATTAACATCTGTCCTAGATTATTCATCAATTCAGGATGTGAGATTATTAATCATGATATAAAATGGGTAAAGCAGAGGTGCATTATGTATAGTAGCAATGTTTAAACCTCTGCCTACTAGAAATCACATTTATATTCTACTAGTATTCAATAGTAAATCAATTTTAAAAGAGTCATAATGCAGCAAATGGCACTCGGTAGTGCACATCTCCTTAAATCCAGTCAAGCCCAAAATTGCAAAAGTCCCTAAATATGCAGGATTTCTCAGTATATCAATGAGTAAAAATACATATGTTTTAACTTTAAAATTGCTCCATGCAGCAATGTCAAAGAAAGTGATTCAAATTCCTTGATACAAACCTTCATCCAGATGTGCCCCAAATCTCTATGAGTTCTTCCTTGGCCCACGCTCCAGCCTTTCACCATGTGTCGTGGAACTCCATTTGGTATTTATTTGCATTACAAACAAACAAACAGGACTGAAAACATAAACTTCTTAGAGGAGGGAATTACACGACCAATTTGTGTTTGCTAAATGTTCACGTGTCTGCAAAACCTTTACTGGAGATTTATGTGTTTCAACACAAAATCCACTCATTGGTCATTGGTGACACTTACACAGTCGAGGCACCAGATGGAAACATTGTGGTCCTGGTTAAAAAGTGAAAGAGTCCAGTGTGTTATGAAGCATGAGACAAAAACTGAAGCACTTGTGTTGCCGACACTGAACCACACCCTGGTCTCTGGTGTCAAATCCCTGCGTTGTGTTCACCCGTCATGGACCCACAACCCTCTCCCTACAACCTGCATGCTGGAAAGAAATTTCACGTTTTCATTTATATGATGAATATTTCCACAGATCATAATCCACACAGCGATGAAGTTTAGTTCAAAACAAATTTTAACTAAATAAATTATGTTGATTCTTGTCGTTCCTTGAAAACTGTTTTGTTGTAAGAAATAAATTGTTGTACAAGATATATTTGTACCATCTGTGTCACAAATGCAGCAGAAACAGTTGTTACGATTGCGATAAATGTTTGATGTGCTGCGCTGTGTGTGTGTGTGTGTGTGTGTGTGTGTGTCTCTGGCCATTAGTGTCAATAACATTAGCAATCAGCAGTGAAAAAGCAGCACTACCCTCTCGGTGAAGATAATGAGAGAAGATGCAGCAGATTTGTTCAGCATCAGTCTGAGTTGTGAGTTTGTTTTCTGCACCACAACTGTTTTGGCATCTGGACACAGTAAAAAACGCGTTTGACTCGCTGAGCGCTTCACTTCCCTCCGATAGAAGAACCAGTTCCCGGCACACTGGGGGTCCTGAAGCCTCTAATAGCCCACGAGCAGCAGCGTGTTCCCATGACCCCGCCACACCAAAGTGGTTTAAATTGAACCGAGCGATCTCCAGACTCACATCTGAAAGTGGACCTCTGTGCTCCTGGGGCTAATTATTCAATATGATTTATTGCATAGTCCTTTGTAAACACTCCAGGTGCCTGCAGTTAAAACTTTTCAAAAGTTGCATTTCAAACCCTTTTTTTTTTATTAAAGTTTATATTACTTGTGGTATTGTTTATTTCTACTGCCCACATCCTGCTGTTTCCTGTTTCCCTGATTACAAAAGATGGTTTTTTTTCCCATTTATTTCATTATCGCTATTATGAAGGTCAAATTATGCTGCAGCTTTTCAACACTTTTCCCTGAGCTCTCACGCAGCCCACACATCCAATCACCTGCCCACATGGGGCAGCGTGGTCACTTGTGATGAGGGGAGATTGTTCCACTCAAGTCAACAGTCTATCAAAGCATAGTTCAGTAAAAATCAGAAATCCCCACCCACAACGCGGGGAAATACAATGAAAACATTGAGAAAAACCTTCTGGCAGTTTTTTCTCTCTCTCTCTCTCTATTCAATAACTTGGTCATTCAGTTCCAGAGCAGGACTTGTTGATTTCACATTACGATTTTTGAAATGCTTTCACTTCAAGGCCTGCGCCTGATCTCAAATATATCGTGTTCATGTTTAGACTTCCTGCGTTCAAGCTTCAGCTCTTCTCCACGCACATCTCTGCACGTGTCACAAGTCTGTCAAAAGTCCCCAAACTACAGAATGACAGGTGCATGATAATGAAGTAGTAATATCTTTAAATCTATAGGAAGGTGAAAAGAAACACAAATAAATTTGAGATTGGCAATACTTTAAATTATGTCAATATCTTACAGGGAGAAAAAGAGGGGGTATTATTTTAAATATAACTTTATTATATAAACACAATAATATTTAGATAATATTCAAAGATACAAACTTTTTAGCACTTTCATATACTGGCAAAAACAAATGCTCGGACAGTCACACGACCAGTAAACTAATATGATAGCTATTTTCAGGGATCATTTTTCGTTGTTGTTGAAGATTTAAATTGATAATTATTATAATCTTTCTTTTAAATGATCCTCCATTGCAGTTGACTGCAGTTTGCAAAGAGGATCCACTTGATGCAAGGACGCTCGAGATGACGTTCCTGGTAAACAAAGCTGAAGAGGAGACAACAACTTCTGTCTGTATTTTCCTTGATTCAAGTGGCACAGAAATAAAAGGAGAAATGATGGTTTTGGTAACAAAAGGTGGATGTGCTGACGACAAAGAGCCACGTGGAAACTCTCATGTCAGCGCACACTGATAACAGGTGGTCGGATCGCGGCTGTGAGCTTCATTTCAAGGTTCATTATTGTTTTTCAGACACAGACACAGCGGCGCTTAAAAACTTGTAGGTGCAGTCATGGTCTAACAGGCGGTAAAGTATTTTGTTGTTATTTATTTATCTATTTCTTTGCTGGCTTAGACTTTTGGAGTCAGTGGAGCGCAAAATTACTTTGCACATATATATATTATTCACTACATGGCAGCTTCATCGTCGCCATAGAAACTGGTTCATCGTTTTCTCTCGTTAAGGCAATTATCAGACAATAAGGTCAAGAGCGAACGTGGGGTAAATGTTTAAAATGTTTAAATTAGAAGACAAATTAATTGAAAATGTGAGGGAAGGACGAACAAGACAGAAAATCCATCTCAAACAGTTCATTTGTCCCACGATTATCATCAATCAACTCAGTCCACAAACAGTTTTTTCCTCAAGATGCGTTTTTTTCCACAAATACACATCTTTGACTGTTTAAAATTGAATGGTGAGCAAAGAAGCAGTGAGCAGACTGAATAATCCACAGACACTCCCAGGAAAACCCGTTTCCCAAAGAGAGGGCTTGCAGAGGGGAAGATGCATTTGCTTTTTTCATCATTTTGCAGTTTTCGAGGCTCCAGTCGTTTATTATGAACACATTCTGTGGCCTCGGCTGAAATCTGACTGGTCTCTGAAGAGCCCCTGTCCAGTCAAAAAAGACTCGTCACTTACTAACAATAAATGTGACAAATTGTTAAGACTTTTAAAGCTTTTTTGGATTTGCTTGAACAAGGGACAATTTTCGATATGTGGCTTTGCTCAAAGCTATAGAGCTAACATTGAACAAGAAATGACTTTAAATCTTTGTGCTCAGCAAAACTGATCAACGGGAACAAGACAAACTGAAGCACAGAGACTTATATACAACAGGGAGGGATGATTGAACTCAGGTGAAACACATCAGGATCAGGTGCAGACGATCAAACAGGCGGGAAACAGGACAAAGAAAAAGGAAATAAACCTAAAGACACACAAGGAGTGAAACTTCAAAATAAAACAGGAAACAGAATGAACAACCAACACAAACCGAATCCAAACACAATTTTTTTTTTCAATATCAAAAGTGTCCAACAAAAGATCCAAAAGCTCTTGAGAAAAATAGAGCTCAGGGTCATGACAGAACTGTAATAACTGACTCTGTAAAAGCTTGTTTTCCTCTAGCGCCATCATAAGGTCAAAATTTGTATTTATCCAATGTTCTGGCTGATTTAACCTCAGTTGCATAAATAACTTTTTTAATTGGAAATTAACTAAAACTGTCAACAACTCAGTTCCTATTTAATCCATGTATACTTTAATTGGTCAGTGTCGGGTGTGTGTGAAAAGCATAATCAAATGTTTATTTTATTGCAGCTTGGAAATAAACAGTGAGAAATATAGTTAATAATATGACTTCTTTAAATGCAGCAGATAAAAAGAAAAAACATCTAATAAACTTAGTTACACTGACATTTTAAATTTGAAAATACACACTCCAAAAATTGTGGCTTTGAAGTCAGTGTGCTCTCATGTATTTTCATTTTTCAGAGGAAGGATGTTGGAATTAGACAAGTTCATGAATCATCATTCAGTATTTATTCAAGCCATTTTCTGTGAAGTAGTTTGGACTTTAATGTTTTGAAGTATTTAAATGCTTCTCATTGTCCCAATGTAAACTGTTAAATAGGGTGTTCATTTAAAATCAAGTTCTGTAAAAATATTTGTCTAAAGCTCACTCATTCTTTCTATGTGCATAACAAACCCCAAACCAACTGATGTGAACAGTTTTAGATCATTGTAATATTTTGAAACCAAATTAACATTCTGCATTTGTATTATGTTTTCATTCGTGTTTAATCAAATAAAACCAGGATTCTTTATTTTAGAATCAGCCCTTTAAATCTATAATGGGAGAAGTTCCTGTTCCATGGAGGCCACCATGTTGCACCACCATCTTCCTACGGTAGCCCAGAATGGACAAACAAAACACTGGCTCTGAAGAGGGTATTTCATCTTAAGGGTCTTAAGTTAGATGCAATCTGCACCCTCACCATTAGGTGTCACTATATCCTAGTGCTCACTGAACCTTTAACCAACCTGTTATAACCTGTAAAAGTAACTTGCAAAAATAAATCAATTTAATATGTTCTATTCTAAATTACACATTTGAAATTAAAGTTTACAATTTATACCTTCTAACTTTTATTTTCATATATGTAGACATTTGTTTTCACAGAAACCACGTATTGAAGGACGACTGGACAAGTGGACTGTGGCTGAATCCTCTTACTCTCAGTAATGCAGAGGCCCGACTCATTTACTGATTGTGTTTTCAAACAGTCTCGGTTTCTGTGTTGTTGAAACGTCTGCAGTATTATGTTTGACAGACAGTTTGTGCTAATTTACACTTCAACTGAAATAGTACAAAGATCCTTTATAAGCAGATTACTGTATTTGTATCTGTCTGAGATGATAAACTGCACCAGTAATGAGTGTTTATGAACTTTTGGATGAGGCACAAAGAACCCAAGAAGAAATCTGTATGACTAGAGTTATTTCAATGTATAGCAGTTAACAGAAGAGCTTTGGTTCAATGGCTGTTTTTAATGAATATTTATTATCTTGTTATAATTGTCGGAATCGTTATCAAAAGGCTCAATAGCATAACTATGATTAAACGCTTAAAAGAATGTCAGTTTTAAATTTAATTAAGGGCTCCTCACACTTCTAATCTTATTTGTTTTGGATAAAATTCTATGGATTTGTAGAATCATACATTAGATTGTTTTGTGTTTATTATTTATTCATTTATTGTATTTATTAAGGACTACTTTTTAAGGACTCCTATCTCAGGAATACTTTATTTTCATAAATTCTGTAATTCTAGAGGTAATTTCCCACAAATGGTTGTAACACACAGGACTGATGTTGAATTGTTTTCTTTTTCATATTATATAAGAAGACTCTTCGTTGTTCCTCTTGCAACACACGTCAATTTTGTTTTATATTCAAGAAAAAGACAAGAGTGCGACAAAAGTACACAACAATTTAACAGAAGCTGTCCTCCCATAAAAAAAAACAACCCCAAAGGTCGTCCCTCTCCTGACAGTTATATACAGTTAGGTTTTATTGTTGAGCTCTGGGACTCGTAGTTGGAAGAGAGGACGACCAAAAACATCCAGTGAATGAACACAGAATCGAGGGAAGGGCTGACAGTGAGGAAACAGAGACCAGGAAATCAAATGGGTAAAGACTGACCGGGGAAATGTACCCCCCCCCCCCCCCCCCCCTCCCCCCTCCACCCTCCTTGGTCTGTTCAGCTCCGGTGTCATTTCCATGATCCGATAATTTTGCTCCTACCTCTGGTGTCACTGGTAAATGACAGAAGTGGAACCACAGCAGTACTCTCTGTTCCGCACACCACGGGCAGAAAATTGCCCTCTTTTCACTCCTCCAGCCAGGCAGCGGCGTGTGTGCCTGCTCATTCAGTTCCTTTGTGCAGCGTGGATGTAATTCCACAGATTACTCGGAATGTATAGGAGAGTGATGAACGCTAATAGTTTGCACGAGAAAAAAAAAAAACATACATCACCTGAGGATTAGAAAAACTTTCCCTGACTCTTCTTTCGATCTCTAATCCCATTAAAGCCTGAACTGGCTCCTGCACTGAGGCTGCTGCTATCCCTGTGCTGTTTACTGAGGTCTAGTTTACTCAGATATAGCACCTGCGATCCCACAACACCCACGGAAATATGCCCAGAAACCACCTTAGGAAATATTCTCTCCTGCTATCTCTCCCATGCAAGTGCTACTATTTATGGACCTTGTCTCTCTGCTCTCTGATTGTGTGTGTGTGTGTGTGCATGTGTGTGTATGTCTATATATAAGCTATGTGAGAGAAAAATGCGAATAGGAGCATTGCTTATTTTGCCTTATCTTATGTTACCGTACTTGCAAATTTAAAATACATTCCTGCCCCTTAAGAAACACGATGGAAGCCATCAGAGAAAACAAGCCAACTGCTGCTCAGTCTCACAGTTTGAAAACAACTTTATTTGAGCAAACATAGAATTGAAAGCCAAAGTTACCTTAATATTGAACTTCTTTCTTCTTTAAAATGATAACATTTCGTGTGGACTTTAAAAGTTGATCAATTTGGCCACACAAGGTTTCAATGCCTGGCTGGAGTCTGGTATTTTATTAAGTTCTCTTTCCATTCTTGTTTTTGTTTTGCCTTGTGAACACTTTTGTCTCAAGGATGCTTCAAGATACATAACACTCAATATTTTCAAATTTGGCAAAAAAAAAGTCACTTAGACTAAGATCAAGGTCACTGTGGCCTCTCAAAACAAGGTTCTGAAGATTTTATCTTCAGCCTGCCTTCAAGAAATCTCTTCAAGTTTTGATTTCCATGGCCAGTGCTCACGATGAAACAATTTATGTCGACTGAAAATGCAGTGGTTGGCTGCACAGGTTGGTTATTCTGGTTCACATTTGCATTCATTGGTCAATTGTGACCTTTCATTTTCCTTTTATCAGCAAGAATTATTAATGACTTGATATATTGATTAAGTCAAATCCCAACCGTCGCATTTGTATCGCTCCCCCTGAGCAGAAGGCAGATCTGCCTGCACTGGGAGATATTATAGGCAGATGCTGTGTAGTATTCATGATGTGAGCGATGGAGCAGGGACAAGACTAAGCAACAGCAGCACAATAAGGCCCCGCTACATTAGACTGGGTCATTGGGAATGAAAATGAGTGCAGGGCCATGACATTTTGTCATTTTATGTGAATTCGCTGTTCCAAGAAAAAGGGAAATATTCCCAGAGGATAATTCAGGCAGTGATTATGTTTCCCTAAAATCATTATTGGTAAAAACCCATTATGGCATGTGGCTGTAATTTCTGCCTCTAATACAATTAGTACAAAAAATATCATGTCAGAATTTTTTGTTTCCTCTTTCCCTTTATTGACAACATACAGCTGCAGTGTGAAGTCCATCAATAGATCATACTGTTTATTAAGATGCATGACGCGTCTCCACTTTCTCCTGTTTTACAAAGAGGAAGCTAGAATTAGGATGTGGGTGTCACCATCTTTCACCTTGAACGTCATTTGGAGCAGGAGTCTGCACAGTAGTGACATTCGCCCTGCTTTTATGGTTTTAAAAAAACTAATCAAATGCTAAAATATGAGAAACATGAACACACTGTGTGATAAGAATTACTTGAATGAAATAAACCATGTCCCATCCCCCAACATGGAGGAGGTGACCTGTACTGCAGCTTGTCGCCAGGAGCTTCACTTTTCAAGTAATGTCATGTTGCCGATCTTTATATTCAGTCTTTGAGTCTCTTGCCACTAATGGCCAGTCACATTTTCATATCACGCAAGTTGTGATCGATTGTGGTTTAATGTATTTCACTGTCATTTCCCCTGAGCGAGGCGCGGCAGAAATCTCAAGCGCCAAGATCATCTGATCCAACAATGTGACCATCTCAGAAGCCGTGCATGTCGTGTAATATGATTTTAATTCATACAGCAAATAAACCATTAACTCTGCAGCTTGAGACCCACCAGCCCTCTAACAAATAACTGATTAGAGGCTGAGGAAACTATTTTAAAAAAGGTACAAACATACAAATATGGATCCCACAGAATATCTCCTCTCGTTCTACTGAATCATCCTTGTTCTCCATAAGAGAAGCGTTTGAGTTTAGTCTGCAGACCTCATCTGAAAAACCCTGGCAATAGATATTTTGCCCAACATGACTGAAAATAGTTTCTGCTGAGCTGAGAGACTTTTTTTCCCACCTGTCATCCACTGACAAATCTTTACACTGTGTCATAAATGACCTCCTGATGGGAAATGATGGGACTACTTATCTTTTATCTCATCAATCAGTCTGCACGTGGCGGGGGGGGCCGTCACCCGGCTTTTGATCGTTGCATTTTTGGTAAACTGCAACTGTTTCAGAGCCGAGTCCCACTCGACAAGGTCAGAGAGACGCAGGTCCAGGCATTTTAACCCCTTCAAACATAAAGGTGATGTTGTGTGTCCAGTGTCACGGGACAAAACACATCCCGACTTTCTGACCCACACACTCCCCACGAACGACCTCAGGTCAAACAACATCCTGCTGCCCATAGATCTCCGTCACTGGAGACCGTACTTCCCGTGTAGCTGCGCTCCGACTGTGGAGCAAAACTACTTGATGATGATTAACACCTGAGGGTATCACAGACGCTGGGTCCTATTTATTCAGAAAACTCCATATTTACAAAATGAAATTTGCTGTGAATAAATACGTTCGGTGAATAGCCTGGAATCTTTTTCCTGTAGCTTTTGGCGGACAGTGTTTTATAGTCAATACAACGAGTATCACTGTTATTGAGGTTTGTAGAGGACGGAATTGTAATGGTACTGAGATTTAGAAAATGGTGCATTTATATTTAATATACAAAAAAATATATATATATGAAATCTAAAAGTACAGAGATTTAAAGGTTTCAATGGAAATATATACGAATATAAAAAGAAAAAGACTTTCACTGTGCAAATGAACAATAAATAATCAGCAGCAGATTATGAATACGAGCAGCATATTTGAATGATTGCACAGATGCATGATGAAGAGTTGATTCAGACGAGGGGCGTGATATCCGTGTGTGTGTGTGTGTGTGTGTGTGTGTGTGCGCTTGTTGTGGTGGGAATTTGTGGGTTGGTGGAGTTGGGCGGTGAAACATATGTAACTGTCACACCAGTGTTATTTCTTTCGACACAAGCGTCCACCTCAACTCTCCTCCTCCTAACATGGACTTTTCTTTGTTTGGTACTGTCATAACTACTACAGCCACTAGGGGGGGGGGTTAGTCAAACAAATGTAAAGATGTCGTTTTGGGACATAATTACTCTTGCAGACCCAGATGTTTGTATTTCTTTAAACCAATCACAATCCTGCTGTACGCTAATCACAGCAAGAAGTGACCCTTCAAAAGAGCATGAGGATGACCTTGTCCTTGGAGGAACATTGGTGATCACCATCTCTGAAATTCAAACGTTTACTGGGTGATTGCACAAATCAAATCTTTGTCTAAACTTGCCATTTTTTGCATGTAGCTTTCTTGCTTGGAGCTTGTTGTTGTTTTCCATAAAGACAAACGCTAACGGGCAGGAAGTGGAAGGTCGAGGAGAGACACACAGCCAGCGGCAGGTTCATCAGAGTCAGACTGGGACATGATCGACAACATAAACTTATCGAATTTATTGTGCTTTTGTCAAAGTTAACATCATCTCGTCGGTTCATCGCCGATTTCAAATAGTAAGTAAGTTGGAGTATCACAGGGAAAGGGTTGAACCAAGGAGACCACGAAGCCAATGTGGAGATTCGAAAGTATAAAGTATGTCACATTTACGCAATAAACTTTGGCACAGCTATTTTCAGTGACGCGTTTCCACCCTCTGATGATGTACATCTTGCTGTTGGTGAGCTCACCTGCAGCTACGGGTTCTTATCAGCCTCTGCAGCGAGAGAGCTGCTCAGAAGAGCCTGAGCAAAGCATGCAGCTTTGAGTTATACGGGGAGGTCAGTAATGTCTGTAATGGAAACTCAGCCTTCGGGTTATTGGGCGCATGAGTTTTCTCATCAAACCACAGAGCATGGTAATGCAGTTGGTACAGACAAACCTGGAAGGGTTGTAGTGATTTGCGGGGGATGGTTTCTGGGGTCAGTTGAGGATTGAGGTGATGATGTAAAGAGCGAGGGAAAACATTTCGCTGTCTGCTAAGTCCTCGGCACACGGTGGAATCTGAGAGAGAGGCGGGAGGATTTGTCACAGCACAGCGTTGAATGTTGTGTTTCCGTGCGAAGCAGTTGTTTGTGAGGATTTTCCCATTTCCTGTCGAAAAGAATGATGTTGTCTCGAGAAATGTTTACGCGTTATGTGAATTCATGGGATTCCTGCAAAAAGGAAACACTCCCGAAAGAAAAGAGAGGCCCAAAAATTTGGTGTGGCATCATCCCAACCAATGTGAGAATAAGGCAAGTGGAGATGAGACGACAACGCAACAAGAGTTCTCACCTTGATATTTGTCACAGCGGCGTGACACAGCGCTTTCTGAGAGGTGGTCATTTCTCACTTGTAAAAATATCTCCAACGCTACTTTGAAAATCTGCATCATTGCGAGCGATATTTTCTCTTGTAACCAACAGAATTCAGCCTAATGTGGCAGAGAAAGCGTCTGAGCTGATGTGAAAAAAGGGATTTCAGAGAAAAATGACTTCAGCCTCAGCAAGTGAATCAGCCAGCCAGGCATTGATAGTCTTATCAGAGCACTCCACAGAGAGAGAGAGAGAGAGCACCAGCAAACTTTTCACATCAGTGTGCCGCTTCTGTTGTTTCTGTGTTCAGTGGAGGGACGGAAAGTGTGTGTGTGTGTGTGTGTGTGTGTGTGTGTGTGTGTGTGTGTGTGTGTGTGTGTGTGTGTGTGTGTGTGTGTGTGTGTGTGTGAGAGAGAGAAAGAGACAGACAGGCAGAGATAGATACTCTATAATGAGTTTCCATGAAGCACTCTCAGTGTGTTATCATTTTGGTGATTTTATGAATTCATCACAAAAGAGTGAGTAAATGTCACCGCTGAAGGCAATAGAACAGGATGCTACATTTGGAATGAAAGGCAGAGGAGTAAGAGAATGAAGAAGAGAAGGTGGGGGGGGGGTAGAAAAAAGGAAATTGTGAGGGGGGCTCCTGTGATGATTCGGCGGATAACAAACGCAGCGGCTGGTGTTGTTCATGTGTGCTGTCTTTACCCGGGGACTCGCACAGATACGGGGGGGTTGACTGGGTAGAGGGAGCCGGCCATGTCTCTAAATAAAACACGACATTGATTTATGAGAGTGAACCTGCTACGAGTGCAGCAGGTCTCTACAATCGCTCACACACACACACACACACACACAGAGAGACACACACACACACACACACACACACAATCACAATGCAGTTAAACCACTGAGTAGACTCCTGCACTGTACATCTCAGCAATCCCACTTCACTTCTTCAGACAGAGCAAAGCCCTCGGCACTTCTTCTTTCCCCATTTCTTCTTTTTATTTTTTGGTATTAGTCGTTCCACAGCTGCTCTCCTCTCAAACTCCTCGTCGGCAGGGATCATCACAAAGAAGCAGAATTTCAAAGCGGAGAAGTTATTTAATTAATGAAAACCAATCACTCTGCGTTTCAGTTTGAACATGAAAGTTGCGGGTCTGTTTGTGTGAAATGATTGAATCTGTGGAGTTTCTGTCGCACCACCACACTGAGGTTTGGACACACGAGGCGCTGAATAACCTTTGTTCTGGGCTGGAAGCAAATAAACACTGGAGGAAGTAATCATTTCTCGCCTGGAAGTGCCTGTTTATGAAAGTCTCCAATATGATTTGCTGATGCTGTATTAATAAAACAGTTATGTTGTGGTACGGCTGCGTATCATGTTGTCTCATCACCTCGGCAGAGGAGTCTCACCCCTTTGTTTGTTTGTTTGTTTGTTTGTTTAATGTTTGTAAGCAAGATTACACAAAAACAACTAACATGAAGCTTGTTGGAAGGAACATGGGCAAAGAAAGAACCCATTTGATGATGTATTTCTTTGATTTCTCAGAAAATCATTTATGGATCTTGATTAAAAAACAGTTTTGCATTTTACAATTTGTCATGTTTGAGGTACTGGCATGTTTGCAGTGGTGGAGAAAGTACTCAAACACAAGTAAATAGTACATATAAATAGACAAAAATGTCCTCAAGTAAAAGTAATAGTACCACAATAACTATTCTACTTTAGTAAAAGGCAGTAAGTAACTGATTCCCAAGTACAACAGTCTACTACATCATTGTGAGTCTGTGCCTCCTCTGAATCGATTTGCTCACCAGTGACGTCTGAACCAAATCCCCTTTTCGTCATTGATTACTTTAAAAAATATATAAATAAACATTGTGTAACATGTATTGCAGTGTCATAGTGAAAATGTAGTGGAGTAGAAAGTACAGAGATTTGCTGGAATATGTAATTGAGTAAAAGTGAAAAGTACCCAAAAAATAAATCCACTTAAATAAAAAACAGATACATATAAAATGTGTTTAAGTGCAGTTTGGAAGTAAATCTACTTTGTTCCATCCCATCATTGCAATTTGCAGAGTCAAACTAAAGTATAATGAATTTTAATGTGGTTTCATAAGCCGTTTTCAGACATGACCTCTGGAGGAACTCCGGAGAATTGGGTCAGGACTTTCTCCAGGCGGAGACAGGACGAAACCTATTCCACTGCAGAGATCATGTGTTTTTGTCTACAGCACATTGACACCGGCTGTTATCACTGTCTTCTACATGTGTGACACTGCTTTTTAACCCTCAGATATTTGTTTTCTTTTTGTTTTTTATCAATTTTGCATCTGCCGCATGATGGAAACATCATTAACACACCCACTCACTTGCTGTGAGTCCTGCCGAGGAGTGAGATCTCCTGCTGTGAGAACACATCAGCTCCTCCGGACTTTCTGCGGATTTTACACCAGGGAGCCAGGTGGAGAAAGTCTGCAAAAAACTCTGGAGGCTCTCACTCTGAGATTTGCGTTCGCACATACACCTCTGCAGAGTTCAGTGCATGTTTATGAGGGGAATGTCAGGTCTTAACAGAGGCTTTAGCAGGAAATATCATCCAGAGACTCAAATATTTCTTCATTTAATTAAAACTCTGCTGCAAATATAATCAACCCCAAAAGGTCAAACAAGAGGCGGCAAGCAAACAGGGAGGAACTGTGCAGATGAAGAAGCAAGAGACAGATGATATGTTTGAGTTAGTTTTAGTGGTTATTTGCTTAAAGGAAGCGGAGGTCAGCAGGCACAGAGTGAAGAAGAGGAGCTGCTGCAGGGACAGGCTGGTGAATGTAGAGAAGCAGACTGAGGTGAGACAAGTTCACAGGATGTTTATCGCTGAAACCTACAGGTAACTCACGCGGGTCTTACTTGAGATTCGAGAGGAGAAAGGAAACTCGTCGACCTGATGAAGACGTGAGAGGAGACGACCACCGAGTTCACTCCACATCGCTCAGACGGTTATTACAAGTAACAGAGTGGAAATCAGTCTCGCATCAGCCTCCGAGCCGCACGTCTGACTCAGAGAGATCTGAAACTTTTGACATCCGCAATAAAGCTGGTGGCAAAATGATTACAAGGACACTCACTGACTGTCACATTTAAATATATTTCACAAGTGAAGGAAAAGTTCCACATATTATAAATGTGCTTTTTCACTTGTCTGCCAAGAGTTGCATGAATACATCAATATCACCCTCGTGTCTGTAGATGTGAAGCTACAGCCGGCAGCTTGTTAGCTCGCTAGAAGTCCTAAAGTCAGAATACCATGAGAATAAAGAGGGAAATAAGAATAAAGACAATTTACAAGAGTAAATAGGAATCTAATTAGTAATGCTTCAAATGTAAAGTCACAGTTTAATGAGGAAAATGTTATGAGGATAAAGAAAAATCACAAAAAAATCATTTCCTCCTCCACAAAAGAGGCGATTTCCTACAAGTTTGTGCAGTTCTTTCTTCAGAATAGTTTCTTGCACAGTCTTTTCAAAGCTTTGTTACTCGGTGCTGATGTGCTATATTAAGTATTTTGTTATCTGTGAAATCTAAAGTATAACAAAATGTTCCACATTCCTCATTTTGAGACAAGCGACAGACTTTTGTCTCGTAATATTACGACTTAATTACTCAGATACTTTTTTCCCCTTTAAATGATCCCAAAACTCATAAAATACACGATGTACAAAACGTACATGAGCCTAGATCATGTTCGATATTAACATGAGGATATTGTAGTGATGGCACTAATGTTATTCATAAAGCCCTTGTTATTTTGCACTGCGTGATGATCTTTCAGTGTTATATAAATGTTATATTGGTACCAAATGTTCACAGACATAGTATTTGTTTCCCACCTAAATATTATTATTGATTTGTGCAGTACAATAACAAAATAGCAAGCTAGAATAAAAGGGGCTTTTCCTGTTTGACCCATTCTTTTGACCTTGTATAAATACGGAAATGAACTAAATAGCCTGAATAAAGTGGTGCGGCTGAGATGTTTTCAGGACAATGACTCAGACGATGAGGTTTCAGGACCTTTAGTGTGAAGCAGACGACTCAGACGGTGACACCCGTGACACCTATAAGTGACTCTGACTGTTTAATCTGCCTGTAATGTGCAGAGTCCTGACCCTGGAGAAAACCAACTCCTTTTATGAAGTATTTTTAGATTAATGGTGTATGATTACTGGGGTTTTTTTTCATACCCGGCACTACTTTGAAAAGCTCAGTCTGCGATCCATTAAATTAACCAAAGCCCTTTTAAATGAGGCAAATCAAAGAGTGAGCTAACAATTAATACAGCTCTGAGAATAGCATCCGCTGAGCTGACACAAAATCCCGAGCACAGTAAAGAGCAGTGGTCCACTTAAAGAGGGAAAGTTTAAGAAGAGCGGCGAGGAAACTTTAGTGTGTTGCACATCCTCACATCTTCCCTGCTAATGACGGCAGTGTTGTGTTTATTTTGGGGTCATTTCTACGACAGCAAGTCGTTTTCTTCTTAATTTTGTTTGAATGATATAATTACAGATTTATTACTGAATTTTAAATGTGGTGTGATCCCAGTGTGGGTTTTGTTGAATGCTCAGAACTGCACACACACACACACACACACACACACACACACACACACACACACACACACACACACACACACACACACACACACACACACACACACACACACACACACACACACACACACACACACACACACACACACACACGTTCCTGTCGTGAATGCATCTGGCTCGCACAATTTCCTTCTGTGTTCTTCATACGTGAAAGGCAAACTCTGCAAATTTGATTGGAGGTAAAAGAAAGAAGAGAACCCCTTCAGTGTTATCTCTCCATGCAGGGTTATCACATTTTAAAGGGCGTCCATTAATATTTGATATTTCAAAGCCATGTACAACAATGGCCGCTAATAGCCAGTTTCTCTTTTTTTCCGACGGAGGAACTTTATGGGATTCACAGCAGAAAACAATGGGACCGTGGACTGAAAGGTCTGCACAGCTGCAGACACACACAGTGAATAGATTGGAAAAAGTCACCTGAGTCACCTCTGGACCCCGCGCTCGGTACTCTACTGTTCGGTTTCATTAAGGTTGGGAAACGCTGTCCTTTTCGGTTTCCTGATCCTTAAAGGCAAGCTGTGTGGCTCATGGAGTGTGAAATAAAGGAGTTATCACCAGCGCATCTGGAGAGGTGACACCATATTTCCTCATAAATGCAGCAACATCAGATTTCAAATAGAAATCTCCTCTGGGCATGAAAAGGCTGTTATTCCTTTATTTTTTTTTATTATCATTCAAATGTGACAACAGTAGCTTTAGCTGTGAAAATGTGTGCATTACCACGTCGGGTCAATGTCAATATCTGTAGAACTGTATATAATAAATGCTTCTGTGGTGTAGAGCTCTGTAAATGCAGCCACACTCACAAATGTTTCACCTGATGAAAGACAGAATACAATTTTAAACATTATTTATTGCTGTTTTTCCTTTTTTCTGTTTCACTGTCACGCTGGTGAGATACACAACTTCATTTTTTTATGGAAAAACTCTTGACAATGACAAGGAAAAGAATCTGGAATATTGAGAAAGAATGGTAGTAATACTTTGAAGTGAATATACATGTTACTCCCATTCACTTATAGTCGTCTTAAAGACAAATGTCCTCTTCTTATTACAGAATTAAAACAATATAGTCAAAGACAAAATATAAATTTGTTGGTTGCACTTCTCTCTTTTTAAGGAGAAAACAAAAACATTTCTAACATTTCTACTTATTCCAACTTGTACATAAATATTGCAGAATGCATTCCAGTGATTTTATTCCTCTAAATCTTTCACGCGATGAGATGACACATACAAATCCAATCAAAGACGTAAATAGATGTGATTTTCACATCACTCACACCGGGCAACACAAACGGTGCAAATGACAAGACATGATAGATTCGAAATTTGCACAATTCAAACTGGCCACTGCTCAGTCATCCAGACGCAGCTCCTGGAGAAGATGGTGAAATTCCCTAAGCTGTGTGCACGTCCAATTTGTCTTGTGGACACACACACACACAGCAGTGTTGGCTTCACCGGGTTTTCCACAACAACGCAGCGATTATACAGGTAACACAAATGACCCTGCGGCCAAATGTGTGCGAGTCACTCAAGCTGCACTAAATTGCACACACTCATAGTTATCAGTTCCCTAAGAATTAATCCCTGTGAAAATATTGAAAAAAAAAGGTAGAGTGTTCAAAACAAACAAAACAGGATCCCACACCTGTTGAAATCCTTCGTTAAAATCTGTTCAGTTGTTTACTCGCATTGGGAAAGAAACTGGGGCGAGAGATGTGGATATATGTGGCAGATGATGTTATCAGCAGGTATCTGTGATAAATAATTAGTGTTTTTCTAGAAATATTTCTTACCCTAAACACCTGTTGTTTTACTAGTTTGTTCTCGTCTATATACAATCGAGCATCAGAATCACAAAAATCCACAAATGTTAGTTTGTCTCCCACTTACCGGAGGATTTAATCAGCGTCTGTTAGGATCCCAACACTGATTGTCTCATGTGAATTTCTTTCCTCAGCGTCCTCTCAGATCTATTTCTGTCGCCTTATCGTCTTTGTATTGTCACGTCACCTCTTCGTGTCAGGTTTTGCAGGGTTTTTAAATTGGAGCTGTGCAATCAGACAAACATACACGACATTCCTCTGTCACCCGCTTTCAGTTTCTGCAGAAACAGGATCAGAATCCGTTTCATTTGCCATGTATGAGCACACATACAAGGAATCTGACTCCGGTGAAGTTAGGCTCAGTGAACTTATACAAATAGACGTACAATTAACAACAGATTACCGGACACTCAAAATAAACGTGACCACTGTGTGCAATAGAGATAAACTTTACAAGACAGGAGTGCAAGGGGAAGCAAAATGTGCAACGAGAAACTTTTAACATGCTAATTATGACCCGAGGATTGTGCAGTGGTGCAGAGATGCTTAAACAAATATGGATCATTAACATGCAGGTTACTTATATGGGGGTAGATGAATCATATAGTGCAGAGTACAAAGTTGCTGGATCTAGTATGGACCATTATGTATAGAATGCATATATATACACAAGGTATATTATGACCATAGTTTATTTGTACAATGTATATATACAGTGCACTTAGATTTCTATTGTCGTAAACCTGTACATGTAAACCTGAATTGAGAAACAGTATAAAAATTATAAATAATTGGGGTTTGTGGTGGACGATAGTAGTATAGTAGTACATGTATATTGTCGTTGTATTGTTCCTGACACTGTTTGACTGGTTCAGTGTTCATCAGAGTGATGTCCTGCAGTGGGAACAAGCTTTTCTGTTGCTACATTAACGGAGCTTTATTTTGTAAAGACACTTGTATGTTGCATGTGTGAAGTGAAAAAGTTGGTGGCAGAAAGTTTAATTGTGCATATTTATACAGTGGAAGCCTGTGAATTAAGTACAAATAACAGCAGAAACACGAGGGTCTTGTACGTAGTCAAAAATGTCCACTACAGCAAGAGTGATATTTAAAGTTTTAAAGTGAGATAGGGTCTAAATCCTGTTGCATCAGACAAACCAAAAACATGCACTTTGGGAAAAGCTGAACAATCGTGATGTGTCAAAATGGAGAAGCTCATCCTTTAAATGTAATTACTTGGTTAGGGCTCTTACGGTGCACAAGTAAACACAAAATGCCATTTAGAAACCGTTTCAGCGGCTCAGTGCGTCCTCACTCAGACTCCAGCGGAATTAGTCATTTGAGCACAATGCGTTGCTCCGTCATGCAAGACGATGCCAACCTCCATGAAGTATTCAAATTTTGTTTTTATACTGTCACATTCATAAACCTCAAACCTGAGCTTCAGTCGGGCAGAGGCTTCTTAAAATGGAAATGAACGAAAGGGCTCAAAGGTGGAAAGCGCCACAAAAGCTAAAAACAAAAAGGGCAATGAAACAAGCATAAATCACCCGTGCCCTTTGGCTTTCAAAATTTAATTTGTGTAAAGCATTTGCATGTTGTGGTGACTGGCAGGTTGAATGTTCTTCCACTCGCCGGTTCATAATGTGGGCACGTTTAAAGTAC
This sequence comes from Hippoglossus hippoglossus, assembly GCF_009819705.1. Taxonomy (NCBI): domain Eukaryota; kingdom Metazoa; phylum Chordata; class Actinopteri; order Pleuronectiformes; family Pleuronectidae; genus Hippoglossus; species Hippoglossus hippoglossus. The sequence goes on from NC_047157.1 coordinate 20,995,182, forward strand.
AGCAGGTTATGTAGCAGATTATAGCAGTTTTGTTGTGTAGCTAAATGCCACCAGCGCCACCTCTCACATCACCTCTTCTTTGCTCTTCTCCTTGTCTCCTGTGCTCCTACTCGTGTATGAACATGGCTCTGAGGGCGCACTGAAGATCACATCTGAAAGCGAAGCCACCGCTGCACACGCTATCGGACGGCTCCATGTGTGTGGAGATGTGGCATTTGAAAGAAGACGAGCTTGCGTGTTTAAAAAAAAAAAAAAGGGGGAGACAGGGTTGGAAGGGGGTTGCAGCGGAGCGACAAAGGTACGCCAGCGTGCCGTGTGCCAACAAAGTGCCTGCTGCCTTGTGCGGGGAGGGAGATGCGACCTGTCAGAGAGTGAGGGGGCTGGCTGAATGACTTCACATCACCCTTTCAGCTCCAGCAACTTCCCATTTATATTGTAATGCAAATCCGTGGCCTGTCCCAGATGGTGCTTTTCCAGCATCGTGGGTGCATAGAAATATGATTATTTATCCCAAGCACTTCTCAAGTCTTTAATGCACCCTCCTCCGTCTGCTTCCATCGCCTCCTTCCACTGGCAGCAGTTTAAAGTCTGTGCAGTCTGATGTGTGTCTCCCTAATGGTGAAGGAGGAAAAGAACAGATGATAAATTTGGGGAGAATTTGACAAGGGAGTACCTAAGAGATTACAGAGAAGCAAGAGAGAAACAAACCTAAGTGCATGAATCAAGAGCATCTTGGCTGAGCATTAGGCTAAGAGGCGTACGCAGTAATTCTCACGACTCAAAAGTGCCTTTAATCACCTTTGCTGTGGGCAAAATATTCCTGAGTATGATCTTCCTAAAAGCATTTTTACTCTGAGTAAATTCAACCTCCTCTGCCTGAGTGGGACACGGGCACAGATTTTCTGGTTTGCTTGTTGTGTGCATCAAACAACCCAAATTTTGTATAATGTGGATAAATCAAATCTGTGTTTTACAGATTGCACTGAATGAAACTGTAATGACAAGTTGAAAAATTACTGCAGATATTAAAATGTGTTAATTTTGGAGCCGTTTAAAAGATGTGACCGACAATAGATAATTGAACTTCAAGGCAAATGATATTACACCGAGGTGAGAGTTGTGAAAACGCTGCCTGGAGATACTTTTCATCCCATGTAGAATCATTTACAAGTCCGGTTTCAGATTGCTTTTTAATGTGACAGCACTTTGTAGTCACTGCTGATGGGATCATCTGAGCGGGGTTATGCGTGATGGCATAAACAGCGTAGCTGCAGGTTTCAGAGTGTGAAACAGGCAAATCCTGAGGGGCTGTGAGCGTGGTAATCAGCTGTGGACTATAAGTCGCTCTGTTATACTGTCAGCGTTTCTATACTTTCATCATAACACCTTCAGCAGAACTGTCGCCGGCTTCAGAAGCATTTAGGTATCGCTTGACACTTCCCACACAAAGTAATTAAATCACAATCTTGTGTCAAATCATCTCCCCCAACCCCTGTCGCATCATTATCTTGTACAGTACGTACTGACATGTACTTTTTATTTCTAACTGAGGTGTGGAGGAGAATCATTGAATTATGAGGATTAGCTGAAAATTATGGTTTATGTGCAGTGAAACCAAAGGTTTGTTGCAGCTTTTCATTTTGGAAAGTCAGAATTATCTGCAGTAGAATTCAAGAGTGGAATAAACTTGTGATAAAGGGTCGGTTCAACCAAGTCTTTGAGTTGTTTGGACATGCAGATAGTTTTGGTTTTGTCCACTGAGTAGGGGGGTGTGGTGAGGATCTCTTACGTCACAAAAAGATCTGCATGCAGATTTATTCCAGGAGTGGGCAGAGCATCTACCAGAAGTTGTTTGAAATGATCTCGACTGCTAACCCTAACCCCCCATCTTTTTAGCATGAACTTAAATTAAACAAATTTAAGTAGCCCCAACTCTAACCCTACTTAAAAACAGAATTTGTATTTGTACCTTATTAAAACGAGACTTTTTAAAAGCTGTGATCGTTAATGACCCTGGTGGAGATTTCTAATGGGAGCTTTGAATTTGAATATTTTCCTTTAATAACTGAAGATAGTGTTGATGATGGGAACAGGGTGTAAATGTGTGATGAAGCTCACTGGGTCATATTGGACATTTTTTTAAAGATGACCAGGTGAAAATACATTTTTGTTTCTATAAAAGATTTAATTATACTGACAGGGCAAGTGAAACGTTGAGGATGAGGATGAATATTGAATCTTAAACACCCCCTGTGTTTTTTGCCTCATGCATGGAAAGTCCTGTTGACACTGCACAGAGTGAATTATCTGCTCCTATCTGCTATTTGCTATTTGTTTACATCCCTAACTTTTCTGAATATTGCTGCTGAAACTCCCTAAGTGATGAGGTGAGCAGAACTTTGGTTTTGAAACTAAAAATCTGTTTGAAAATATCTCAACAACAAAAGCTGTTTTCTAACGTCCCGGTAAATCGAGGTAATCCACAAACATCTGTCAACAGTTTTCTTTGCAGCTTCTTGAGCAGAAAGTATGAAAACATTGCAGAGATGTGTACTTTACTTCCCTGGTTCCGAACAGTACAAGGAATATAAAGTGTTGCATTTACTGGATTAAAGTATTTTTAACTGTAGCAATGAATAAGTCAATCCACCATTAACACTTTGTTATTCATGTAGAGTTTCTGCATATCCACACGCAGCTGGCTCATTTCAATGAAACATATGCCTTTATTTTTCTCATAGAGCACATTTAAGGCAAATTAGAGGCAAAACAACTTAACAAATGGAAATGGCTTCATGGAGCTTTCCCCTGTAATTGCTCCGCTCAGTCAAGCTTTCATTAGGAAACGTTGGCTATTCTGTACTTTTTACTCAACGCAGAACAAACTCTCTCCTCGAACTGTATCACCATTTTGTGTCGTTATTTCATTTCATGGCGTGAATGCGGTCATTTTGGTCAATCGCTAGTTAAACTTCTTTATTTCCCCTGGATTTGCAGCTGAAGCCGAACAGTGAGCGTGTTCGTGGTTTTTCATTGACCTCTGGTGGACCTGCAATCACAGATCAATGCAAACAGGGTTCAGATGCACCACAAACTGTCTCCATGTTCCCAAATACATGAAGAAAAACCAGACGCTCCCAATGACCTCAACACAGAATGAGTGTTGAACCGTTTCATCGCTTCTCAAAGAAAAATCTAATCCATTTCACAAACCTGACCACAATACAAATTGCTGAATGAAACAGTTGGAACCTTTCAGCTGAAATCACAACTTCTCCTGCTGATTAGGCTTTTTTCTCTCTTTCTAACAAAATTGCTTAAATCAATGATCCGGCCATCAGCAGATTATTGTGTTAGTCATGTCCGCCCTGTTTTCATCCCACATCACTCTCCAAACACTTCACCTGCCCGCACAAAGAGCAGTAGTTGGCCATGAGCCTGGATGGTCCCAAAAGTTTCCCTGTTGTTCACCATCTGCATTCAAGGCAAAACCCCGCTATTGCCATTGTCACGAAGGGAAGCCTGAGAAGGGACTGGGAATTTAAAGCTGCGGCTGGTTCATTCAGAAAGGAAGACAGAGGAATGGAATTTGTGAAAAGTTAAGTCCTGCCCACCTACGTCTGTCGAGCTTTCAGCACATTTTACAATCATTAAATTTTCCATTTGAAATGTGCAGTGGTTTTATTTTTCTCGACTTCGATTTCACAGAGAAGTAAACAACAGCAGACTTCTCATATACTGACGACCACAGTGGATTTAGCGCCGGTAACAGATTTTATCACTTGACTCTATTCAGCTTAAACTCGTGAAACCTCACAGCTGAGTCCCAATTCAGGGGGTCGCATCCTTTGAAGGCTGGATTTGAAGTAGTTTGAAGTCAGCAGTGCAACTAGGCTGTACAATTCTGAAGGCTCCTTCAAACGCAGCCAAACAAATTTGTCCTTCCATTCCTGAGCAACAAAGGATCTAAAGTGGATCATTCTTGGGGCCAACTTATCTCAGGATTCATTGCAGAAGATGATGGATGAAACTACGGGTGGCTGAGCTGCGGCAAGTGTAGCCGCTCAAAGAAGCTAACAATGAAATGGTATGGGGAGGACGAGGTGGAGACGCAAATAGGAAATCATCCGTAGACCAGATTGTCTCATTTCATTCTCCTTTCAGCTTGTCCGACGCAAAGTGCGAAGGCGTGGCCATCGTAGGCCAAGTAGACCCCAACCTCTGAAGGATGCAGCCCATGAAGTACAGCTCATGCATGGTTGGACACTCCATTTCGAGCCTTTCTGATTGGTCAGAGCCTTTGACTTTTAGATTTTCACAGTATGGATCATTCAACCAGATACGATGTTGGTGCTCGCATCGAGTTTAAGAATGGAAACCTTGCTCGAGTTTGTCCATTGACAGTTCCGATATTTCTGTGCGCCCAAGATTATTCACAGAAGACGGAAACCATGTGTTGAACAGATTGAGGCAGAGGCAATTTTACTATCTGCAATTCTGCAAACAATGGATAGTAAGAAGAAAAAATAAATATGGAATTGGGAAGATACAGATTATAATCTGTCTTTCCTGAAAGATTTTCAGTTTTGTAAAAGATTGCTCCTGTAATATTTTTTTTTAAAGTTCAGCACAGTTTATATTGGACATTTTGACAGCAGTCATGTGGGAAATTGGACCGGGGACCTGCTTAAACTGACAGCTGACCAAATGTCCCCGTGTGCCAGAAATCCAACCAATCATTCCAAGAACCAGATCGTTGATCATTCAGACAATTAAGCAGTGGTGACCCATTTCAGACTGGACGTCTCACGCCAAGCAAGCTGACATGAATTTAGCCTCATTCTAATTTTAGTCAGGGGTCACCGGTTTGAGGCTAAAACTGGGCAAAATCTGTGCACTGTCTGTCCCACTTTAAATATGCATGATGGGTATAATAGTCAAAGATTGAGGCTGCAGTATTTTTACCGGCTGATGTGACGGAACTGCTATAACTTATAACCTTTGGATGGTTTAAAAGCGTAATATAAAACAAAATACCTGGAGAAATACAGTCATTAAATATTAAATCTTTCATGATTATATCGTCAAACAATGTTCTTCACTGACAGGAGAGCAAAGGCTGAGGAATAGCCGAGGTGTTAACTCAGCTTTGGCTCAAATTAGTTTCAAAAAAATAAAATAAAATGGCAAAAAAGCTGTTATTGTTACTATAAATACTTATATATACGCACTTTGGTTTCCATGCAGTGAATGCCACAGTCCTAGATAATAAAGTCCAACAGTTATTTCGCTACTATAACTGCTGGTATGCCTTTAACCTTTAGAAAATAACACTTGAGCTGTTTTCACACCTGCAGTGATTTCCTCCATAATTTATCTGTGAGAACACAAATCTCCAGGCCAGCTGCTGAGGAACTTTTCTGGACTTTTCTGTAAAAGCTCCAAATGAGCCCATGCATGAGAACACAGCAGGAGATTATCCAGAGGGTCGTGTTGAGGGCGTTTTCTAACACGCAACGGACGCACAACTAAAAAAGAAAAGGTGTCATGCATGTAGAAGACGAGGAAAGATGCGATTCAGGAGCTTTTGGTGACGAGAGTGTCTGATGTGCCGTAAACAAAGCATGTGATGTCCGCAGGAGAGACTATAAGTTTCTTCCAGACAAACAAAATTAAAAACTAAAGTTGAGAGAAAACAGCTTTGTTAGCCTATAAGCTACTTAGCTGTGCCTGCTAAGATTTGCAGCCTGTAACAAGCACACTGTTTAGTTCATCCCTCTCACTTTTTGTTTTTAGAAAGACGATTGAGAAAGAACGCCCCACCCTCCAAACTCTCACAACCGCTCCCTGCACGCCACACCAACATGCTGAAAGCTAGACAGGCCTATAGCTGTGATTGTTAAACTGTGATTGGACAATTGCTGTTCGGGGTCAACCTCAGTGAACCCACGACTGGCAAAAGTTATTCAAGAGCTATTGAATTACCCCCATTAATCTCCACACATGAAGGAATAGTTAGAGATACTGTATGAAAGCAGTGATGAGGGATTGACTCTGAAGTTGGAGATAAAATAACAACAATAAAAAAAAACCTTCATCCATCGTGGGTGGACACCTGCAGCTTTTGACCTCAGCTGTCTCTTTATTCTCAGAGAGCCGATCCCCAACAAACCCCACCAAGCAAAGAGAAATCACTGTGTTCACTCAGCAGCAGGGAAGTGCAGCATCACCATCTACGGGCCGGCGCTGCAACAGCACGCCGCCCGAGCTGCAAAAACGACAGCTGCCTTTTTACACACAGTGCCTGCTTCGCCCTGTAGACACACACTGTGCCCACAAACACCACTTTCAGAATCAATTACTCACACACCACAGGTCACGGAACAGTTCATTACTGTTCAATTACCAGCGAATGTTCAATAGCGAGCCCATTACAGGGGAAAAGCTTCAACCTCGGTGCCAAGACAACAGGAGAACAAGTATGGCATTTTAATGATACTATTAAAGATGTGAGATAGATGAGTACAAACAGATAAATTAAAGCTGATTATATTGAGCTGTATGGAAGCGGGCACGTTCTGACGTCGGTGTAACCAATGACGAAGCCGGCCTCTAATTGTATCGATCGGCTGTGCCCCATTACGCCGACTTATCATTTATCTCACTGAGATCCATAATGTCGTTATTATCCCCGTGAATGCATTTTACCAACGCCATGTTTTTTAAAACTTCTGAATAAATGGAGGAGCTGCGTGGTTTTTCTCCACTGACTCACACAGGTAGTTGCGATTCGCTGTTGGAGGCTCTGTGCTGCAGCTAATTAGGTCACAGCCGACGAACCTTTTCACATCTTTCTCACCGTCAATTATTCCAGCAGAACGCAGCCCTGATCAAGAGAAGGTTTACTTTTTTGCTTCTTCACCGTTTGGTTTTGAATGTTTTTCTTCGTTCCTCCAATCGCCCAGATTCCCCAGTGGGGCCTCCCAAGCTGGAAACCACAGCATGCGCATCAGATGAAATTTGACGAGGTGGCAACTAAATACATGAAAGGAAGGATGGCAGTGACAGAAACATCACGTTCCACTCATTTGATGAGATAACACACATGCAAATCTCACCGAAAAACTATTTATTTTGATTTGGCCACAACAACAAAGCCTTTCAAAGATGTTTACTTGGCAACACATTTATTTTAAGTTTTGCCAGTCAACACATCGACTGTATCTGCTTCTTTTCCATTTTCTCCCAAAGGCGTTTTTAAAAAGAAAAACCTTCTGTATAATGTGACTATGACACGATGTAATCTACAGCAAAATGTGTATTTAACTGAGGCCACATAGTGTAGGATACTTACCTCTTACCTTATTTAATGGGAAAATATTCCATTCTGTTCTGCATTTTACATTTAAAAAGTAAAAATACTGAAGTTTTATAACACGGCATCAAAAACATCAAAAGTAAAAGTACTTTCTTATGTGGTTAGTTGATTTCCAGCCTGGGGCGACGTGCCCCTTCTAAAGGGTCACATTTTTTTTTGTCTTTTTCTTTAATCTTTGCTTTTTGTTAAATATTCTGTGCATGAAACTGTGGAACATCAGAAAGTCACTCCTAACTCCTCCTGGATTCACACAACATGTGAGAAGTGGCCCCAAGAAGGAACAGCTTCTTTGTGAAGAATTGAAAAAGTTGGGAACCACTTTATGAACTTAGCCAATTTTTTTTTAATAAAATCTCAATTTTTAAAGCTGTCAGATAAATGCAGTGGAGTAAAAAGCACAATATTTCCCTCTGAAACCTTGTGGAGGATGAAGTAGCAGAATATTGAAATATGAATCTGCCTCATACATCAGGTTTGAACAAAGATGATAAATCATCTGTCTAATGTCGGTTTTCTGCTTTTCTATCATATAAATGGAGACAAAGGATTCACTCCCATTATGAATGAATCTCTTCAATCTTTTGTTGAATTTGACTCAATGAGCCCTAATATTAAAGAGTCACTAAAACCTTGGGCTGCATTTAATACCGACTTATAATCAGTTCTCTGATAAAACAGTTTTCATTCAACATTAGAGAAAATTCAGTCACTTGAAAGTGCACAAGACTTTAAAAGGGTCAGTTTATCTGAAACACAAACAAATATGCATGTTTTTCTACAGAAGGACACAGTGACAGACCAATTTGAGTTTTTCTTTTGATTCAAGTCATTTAATATTAACGGTGAACATCATGTGCCACAGTGCATGATGGGGAAGCTTGACAGTTGAAGGTCTTGCTGTATGAAATAGTAAATAAACTGATGAACATGTTCCTTCATTACAATGAATATTTAGTTTATTATAACTCAGCCGCACATTAAGCATTAACTAAACCTGCTGCTGTAAATAATTTATATTTGTTTATTTATTTATTAGGGACAGTGTCAATAATCAACAAACAATTAGCTGCATCGGCTCATTTTCATCTGTTGTCCCTTGCCAGCTCCTAAAAGGCAAAATAACTCATCTATAAACATCTATGGATATGTCATGTGCATATATAATGTGCATTATGCATTTCATCCAAACAGGATTAAAACACAACGGCTGATGAAAACAAACAGTGTGTCTTATGATTACATCACAACATCCAATAAAAACAAGCAAATAAATACCAAATGTGCATTAATCCATATCTTAAAACATAGTCTCTAACCAAGGACTCGCCCGTGAGCGTTGTTTTAACTCTTGGCGGTGGGCGTGCCTAATGCTGGTGTGGTCGTCATAATGATGATGACAGCCAATCACAGTTCTCCTCCACCAGGTAAGTAGGTAAACGAGACAGGACCTGTTAATTTCAGAGGGAGTGAGAGGGATTGGAGCTCAGGGCTGCTGCACACTAGGATAATAACTGGGCCGATTTTAGACCTATTCACGGCCAGTCTAAGCCAATTATCCACCCAAATAATCCTGAATTGTGAGGGTTTTGCAAAATACAGATTGTGTCTGAGCCTCCCTCTCAAATGGTAAATATCATATTTGATCTTTACTATAATCCGCTAGCGATAACCAATGAGAGCGAGCTGACCGGTAAACGCCACCAAGCGGATGTTGCGTACTTGTACAGCTGCGACTAAGAACAACAACACATCACCAACTCAACTTTCTCTTTTTTAGTTTTTTGCAGCTAAAACAGAACTCAAGCAGGTGCAACCAGCTGACGACATTGATCCTCAGGCTTTTGTTTTTTTCTTCTAAACTCACGATTGATCGTGCGAGTTTATGTGAGACCCCAAATCTCTGGAATCGCCTCTGTGAAATTGTTTCCCTACAAACACCAAGTGTGTGGTCTTACGTTCTGGTCAAATCGTCACATGTGTGTTCATATGATTATAATATCAAAAATCTCTTTATTTTGTAAACCAACACTAATTAACCATAAGTTTCCCCATGTTGTTCCTTTCCTCCCAGGATGTGGAAAATCTAAATTGTCACTTGTTCATTAATGTGAAGATGCTTTTCCTCTGACAGTTGCTATTAGCTGCTGTTGATGCAGGGTAGAGGAGGGTGACAGATCGAGCTCCAGATAATACTGTTATCAGAGCGATTAATGCCGTCATTATGTAAACATGATAATGGCTTTTATTTGCCACTGCAGAAATAATTCAACCTGGTTCAGTCGTTTGAAGCGCGCTCATCAAGACAGTTTGCATCAAAGAGTAAAAAATAAAGCGAATCACATTTTAGTCAAATGGTTAAAAACAACAATAACATGAATACATTATCGGGCCGAGAGCCATAAATCAAGCAGAAGACAATGAAAGTGTCAAAAATGTTGAATTGTTTCAGAGAACACTGCATGTTTGATCACGGCTCGGAATCTTCCATAAAAGCACATTTCCTTCTTCAAATGCTCCCTGCAGAGTGTGGTTCAGAGAGAGGGGGGGAGAGAGAGAGGGGGGGGGGGAAGAGAGAGAGAGAGAGAGAGAGAGAGAGAGAGAGAGAGAGAGGGAAAGAGAGAGGGAGGGAAAGAGAGAGGGAGGGAGAGAGAGAGAGGGATAGAGAGAAAGAGAGAGGGAGGGAAAGAGAGGGAGAGAAAGTTGGCCGGCAAGTCCTGGCTCCCCCCCGGCATCTTTTCCAGCACACAGCCAAGATGGCCATATTGTGTCTCTAAACAAATCGAACGCTTGGCACTGTGACAGCTCGGCCTCTGTTGGTGCTCAGATGCAGCGAGTCAGCAGGACTGTGCTCGCCCGCTCCCCAGGTCACTGCGTGCGGCAGCCAGCGGGGGAGCCTCGGTCACGTTTTCCTCTTGCTGCCAGACGGCGACTGTGTCATTAGTCTTTTGGCTGCGAGTTGAGAAAAATAAAACATGAAGCATTGATTACTCTGTGTGAAGTTTTGAAGCTAAACGCAGTCCGTCTTCTGCCCTTTCCACTTCATTACGTTATATTGTGACTAAAGACTCCTGCTGAGGTGGAGACTGGGCCTTATTTATTTAATTTAAACATTTATCCTCAAGGCTAAAGAGAATTCATCTCCCTCTGGAGAGTCACAACACACACATACACACACCTTGTTTTTATATATACACAATATGATGACTTACACTTTCCAAACTCATTTTTTAAATGGTTAAGCATTTTTTAGACCTTTTTGCTGACGGAGACATTTTGATCAATAAAAATATAGTGTAACGAGAAAGGAGAAATAAATCGAAATAACAGCACATTCTCAAGCAATCGAGGCAGCCCAGTGATGAATATTAAAACTGCAACTGGAACATTATTTTTTTATCATTGATTAATGTGCTGACTATTCTCCAGATTGATTGTATGGTCTCTAAAAAACATTTCAAAACGTTCGAGCCCAGATGTCGTCAGTCTTGTCAGTGACCAACAGCTCATCACACAAAGATACTTGATTTACAGAGAGAGAGAAACAGCAAATCTTCTCGATGTTTAACATCTAACAGAACATTATCAAAACAGCTGGAGGTTAATTATTATCCTGCGATATGGTGAGGTTTTGGATATGTTTAGACACAAGTTCAGTTGTTTGGCAAACAATGTGGTTTGGGTTAAAATATAGAACCTTTGTACCTCATTGTACATATTCTGTATTTCTTTTATTCTATTGACATTTCTATTTTATTCTCTTGTCTACCTCTTACTGACTTGTTTGCTTCTGTAACAGGTAAATCTCCCTGTGTGGGATCAATAAAGCTTCACCTCACCTTAGATTACAATGATAAATACATGGTGGAGGTTGGGAAACAAGTGAACAATGTTTTGTTGACTGGTCGACTTTGAGACTTTACAATAAGGATTACGCAAAAACTGAAAATATTACCACAAGCTACGGACATTTATGAGATCTAGGATTCCACATTTTGGCTTCATTGACTTCTCAGAGATTTAATTAATTGATCTTGATGTATTTAGGGGACTGATATTTATGAGTGTGTGCAATTCTGCGCAGATCCAAATAAAAATCCAGGGTGAGTTTAAATGTGGTTGCAGAAGGGGACTGTTGGGCTTTGGCACTCAGTAGTACTCTATTCAGTGCCAAAGTTGAAAAGTAAAAAGTTCATTTGCTGTTAACGCATTGTCAGAAGGGTGTTTCCAATACTTAGTTTATCACTTTGCTTGATAAAAACACTATAAAGTGCTGTAGATATGAAATAATCCAGTCAGAAGCTGCAAACTCCATAATGACAGTAGACAAGAGTTGTTGTTTTTATGCTCACTCTGCGTATATCCACTAGTGAATAAATACAATCTGCACAGATTCAAAAGGGTAGCATATAAAGAAACTCACACACATATATATATGTATACACAAACACTGTATTTCCACATAAGGCTGTAATCTGTACACTCAAAAGGGTTTCTTTTTGCGTGGGAAACAGAAATGGCTCCTTTCTCTCTCTCTGGGGCTATTTTTTACGACCGCACTGTAAAAGAAACGTCTTTGTGACACACACACACACAAAACCACAGACACACACCACATACATACTGTATCTACACAAAGGCACAAAGACAAAGCCTTGACAGCCTCAGACGCACACATCTATTACCGACTTCCCAATAATAGCCTTTTACGGGCATATAAAGGGTATTAGTGTAAGAGCTGTAAAACCTGTCACACCTTCAGTTGTGTGTGTACGACAGTCAAACTTTGAGGGGGGGGAGGAAACATGTCCGATGGGAGATAAAAGGATCGATAGAGGACGGAGAGAAAGTGAAATAGGAGCGAGATTAGCCACAGAGTGCTGTGTACTCGCTGGGATGCAAGCAGCAGGCTAATTGCTCAGAGACCAACAGAGCTGGACGAGGAGCGGCAGCAGCTCTGATCGATTGTTAGAAGTTCTGGTGATATGTGTGTGTGGTGGTGGTGGTGTGTGTGTGTGGGGGTGTTACATATGTGGCCCACAGGGATGAGCTGGTTGATAAGATAACCAGCAGATATTCACAGTGGAAGCTGCAACTTGATCCTTTAACGTAGAAATGAGCAGTGTGAAATTACACAGCATGAAAGTCTCTCATGCATTTGGAATCTCACTCGAGTAAAAGTCTGCTATGAGCTAAAAGTACTTGGAGCTGGTTTCATTAATAACTTTAAATGTAAATGTATCAGATGTGTGATGTGAAAGGTGTTGATTTTTAATCCACAGTGATTTATCGCTCACAGCTCCACAGAGGTTTTCACACTCATTTCTTTGGTTTGTCTTCCGCTAACTTTACTGTTTGGTTTCCTCTCTCCCCTTTCATCAGTCTTTTTTCTGCAAGCTATAATCAACCTTATTAGCATGTAAGTAATTGCAATTTAATTTGTTTTACTCGCAGTTAATTCCTATTTCTGTTTTCTCTGACAATTGTGTAAAATACAAAAATTAAAGTAGCTACAATGTTGTGAAAGAATGTATTGTTCATTTTGACTTTATTCTGCTTTATTCTGCTACAAAAACAACTTACCTGTATGTCACTAATAGAATAACAATATCACGCTATTAAAATACTATAAGTGGAGATCCTGCAAGAACTATTTACAGCAAAATTAACTATCAAAGTAAAAGTAGGCTACTCTATGCAAAACTACTTTTAGAGGTTTATATTTATATATTGTACATTTGCAATATCAATTCTGATGCATCATGTAATTAGTAGTATGTAGTATAATGTACAATATTTCTCTCTGAAATTGTGAAGTACTGTAGTACTACGGTAAATATACTGTCTACCTGTGGATGCTAACTGTGGTATCTGGTAACTGTTTGATAGCAATGAGGAAAATATCATATTGAATCAGTGATTATACAGAAGATTTTCTGTAAATTGATTGAATATCAAAGGGAAGCAGAAATTGAGAATTTGTTAACCATGGAGCAGCAGACAAACAATAATAATAATTTACGCTGCCACAATGAGCGATGAGCATTATATCTAATTCCATTTCACTCACACACACACACACACACACACACATCAGTCAGATCAGTGGCAGCTCGTCTTCATTTAAAATCATTAATGACTTTCCTGCAGAGAATTCAGCAAAGTGTGTCTGTGTGTGTGTGTGTGTGTGTGTGTGTGTGTGTGTGTGTGTGTGTGTGTGAGTGAGAGAGACGGCGTCCAATTCATTTGCTCTCATCTCAGTTTGAAGTAAGTGTTTAATTATTGTGTTGTTTGAGCAGAGCCACATCGTGCTCCGTCAACATTTGCGTCGAAATGAACGATGGAAGATTTAGCATACGAAAATCTCATATTGGGATTGGGGCCTCGTCTAGATCTTCATCATCGCTTATCTCCATCCGATACTCAGATCAGTCGTGTCAGGAGTAAAGAGGAGGGGGAGGCGTATAGATGGCACACAAGCTACAGCTGGACAAACACACACATATATATATATCGAGAGTCATGTTCGATGTCAAGACCAAACCTGAAACTGAGAAGCTCTCTCACCTCGCTGTCCTGCCAGTGCTGCATCATGCTTGATATGAAGAACAAAATCAGTGTTGCACGTTCCCAAGATGTAAAAAAACGATAGGTACGCAAACGTTCATGGCTATTAATGCACCAACACATAATTTTAATGCACCATGTAAGTCTGTGTACTTGAATTATAGGGTGAGGAGAGGAGAGGACGCCTTTAGACTGGGATTCACTGTTAACTGAATGAAATGTTCCATCCATCCATCCCACTTAACTGCCAGCTTGACACAGGGTCATCATATGGAGACAAACAACCGTTCAGTCTCACATTCACACTCAAGGATAATTTATAGTTTTCAATTAACCTAACCCCAGTCTGCGTGTCTTTGGATTGTGGGAGGAGCCTGGAGTACCGGGAGAAAACCAACACAAACACTGGGAGAACATACAAACTCCACACAGACAGACAGCGGTCGAACCGGGATTCGAACAGGAAACCTTCTTGCTGTGAGGTGACATCTGTCCATCGTGCTGCCCTGACTCTCTGTTATTCTGCCAGGAAATATTTGACTTGGATATTCTGTTTTGTTTTATTAATGTGAAATGTTTCAAAAACATTTACTTGCCATCAAAACAAGACCTGAATGAAATGGAAACAAAAAAGAAAACTGGCAGACATTTTACATTAGAGAAAATATGCAACGATAATGAGGAGAATTTAGCAACGAGACGACAGGAGCAGACAACGAAGATGCATTGAGAGCGTTTGCAAACAAAATCAGTATCTGCTTCGTTCTCGTTTGTTTGCACTGATGATGAATTCATAAGAATAAAGTCTCATAAAATGTTCAAATCAATTTTAAATAATTGTCATCATAGCCAGTAATATTTTGTTCAAGCCATCAAAATGTGTCTGAGTGTGTTTCTGTGCTGCAGTCATCAAAGATCTACTCAAGAGACTAATGCAGGAATCTTAACCTTCTGTACTCCAAGTAGTTTCTGGTAGTTTTTCCCTCCTGTTACATTTTTCACTGCAATTTAAAGTCCTGCACTTCTGTGGAAACAGCAGGATCATGACCAGAGAGAGCTTGTGACAATTTAAATAGACACGAGTCTGTGAGATCCACTTCATGGGATCCATCATCCACTTCACTTTTACAGGAGACAAAAAAAAAAGTAATAACGAGACTGGAGATGAATAACAGGAATCATAATGTTACTGCAACAGACAATATTTTCACAGTCAAGATGAAGTTGCAGCGAGCGTCGGAGGACTGTGATGAACTCTCCACAGACTACCAGCACCAC
Source organism: Hippoglossus hippoglossus (assembly GCF_009819705.1). Lineage (NCBI taxonomy): Eukaryota > Metazoa > Chordata > Actinopteri > Pleuronectiformes > Pleuronectidae > Hippoglossus > Hippoglossus hippoglossus. The sequence continues at coordinate 21,010,402 of NC_047157.1, forward strand.
CGCCCATTTTGATTAGTCTCCATTTGATAATCCCTTTCAAAACCATTTGAGCAGGAGACGTAGCACCTCACTTTGAACCATGTCCTTGGGCACAAAAAAAAATCCTCACAAAACCCCAAAACTGTTTGGGCAGATAATAAAACGGCAACACAAGATGAAGGGATTCTTCTGTCGCCGGGGGGGATTTTTCTTGGGCTTATGTTATACTGATGTATAAAGAAATCCACTTCAACCAAGGTGAATTCCACCATTTGGATTGAATAGAAAAAAGGCTGCGATGATAACACACTGTCGAGTACAAAAAAAGAAAGAAATAATTAGCAGCATGATTATACTCTAAGTTCTTTGAAACTCATCCTTTTTCAAACCCAAACCTCCCATTCAAGGACGTGGTAATGAGACCAGCATGTGGCCAATCCACCATTCATCATGATGCACCGTGCAAAGTAATTCTGTAACTATTTTAGCCTCTATGCTATTAAAAGCTGCCATAATCCATCAATTGAAAACTAACTCCATCTGGGTTTTGTGCCAATACGTTGTTTGTACCCGTCAAGCAGTTCATTTAATAACTAGTTCCTGGAAAACTTATATTCCAATCGATGTATTTAGTAGAAACGATAGCTACAAATGTTGTTTTGACAGATATCGATTGTCCAATGGAATAATGGCAACGAGGCCAGTTAATGAGAAAAGTGTCTGTGGATCATTTAAGTGCAGAGGGACACAGAGAAATAGTCTGAACTATTTTTGGTATTTTCCTTGAACTCGAACATTTAAAAACAGAGACACGACCTTTCAGAGGATGTGAATCTTCTGTCTCGGACCAATGAGATGACATTTCAGTTTCTCAGTGTATCATGTCACAGGGATTAATAAACAAGGCACGGATCCGTCTCAGATCACATTCTGGTCATGTGAACACGCTGTTCTTCTCTGATGCTGTTGAATGTGAGGATTCACATTGTAAGCACTTCTTATTTGCTATTTAAAAAAGGCTGTGGTAGACGGTAATAGCCTCTAGTAATACATTCAACTCACTTCACAGAATATGATTCAACAGTATTTTTGTAAATACTGATGTTTGGTCCCAGTTTTATTTTGTAGAATCTTCTGATAACATCCACATGCAACCATCACTTTGGACAGATTGGTTTTTCTGATCTGGATCAAGAGTCCGAGGACTGAGGAGATTCATGCGATGCAGATTGTAAAGCACCTTGAGGAAAAGGTGTGATTTGTAAATAAAAATTACTTTATAACTACTTTACTAGTATTAACTTTATTCTGCATTTGTGAACTAGTTTGATAATGACCTGGATCAAGAGGAACCTGACACCACAAGGTTAAGACATGTATAGATCCATAATTTATAATTATAATTTTAAATTGCAGTTGTTGACATATTTCATATTTTATTGTCAAAGGGAAATATACAAACTCAGATGAACCTAACTGATTAACACAATATTTAGCAATAGTTCACCATTCTATAATAATCAAACTGGACATTATCACATTCCTCTGTGTCAATGTCATTGTTCAAAAAGAGAAGTAGAAATATAAATCCTGTATTATAGAATATATTTGTTCTGTCTCTGTATTTTTTTTCTGTTATACAATATATCACATTTTCTCTTTCATACAATATGTAACCTGTATACAGGATTTCATGCATTTATGTGAACTAAACTAAACTCGGTTGTTTTCTGTATAAATCAGAAAATAGCAGTAAATGTTGTAATATTGTCCATCATGTCTGAATTGAATCAAAGTTAAAGCAGTTGATCACAGGGTCGAACAGGGGCCGGCTCACCACCGCCACATGGACATATGCTGCCATCAAGTGGCTAAATCTCTCACATAGCTCTGTGTGACTGTCTGAACATCCCCAAGGCCTTCGACACTGCAGAGGGCCCCCTCGTCAAAGTTATTTCATCACACTTCCCTTTTCTCCCCGTTGTAAGATCACAGTGATGAGAACAATCTGACTCGTTGAACACAGGAAGGTCAAAAACCAGAGCATGTGACGTGAGGGTCTGAGGAAGTGGGTAAACGTTCCTCTCTTTACCCCCGAGCAGCCAGAGCAGATGGGATTTCATAACCAATCACCGTTTGAGCTTCTATCGGCCAATCACTTTTACATTTATATGGAAAGTAGTCGCCTCCTCCAGCAGATCAACAGATGGCTTGAGATGGAAGCTCGGGGGACACTTACTGTACAGACTTCATGGTTTCTGCTCCTCGTTCCAGACAGAGAACAGCTTTTTGAAGATGGCTGCAGGAGGAACTGTGCAGATGTTAAGACACATGATCTCATTGTATCTGACGACAGTTGAGATGTGGTGTTTAATGACTTGAAATATTGGCGCCTGAGAAAAGTGGAATTTTTCTTTATGCTGTTGTTTATGGCCTTTTTACTGTTTACTGCATATCTCAAACAGACAGTCATACCTGAGAGCTAGTTTGTTTAGCTCAGGACACATATATACTTATACACACCCACATATATGCATATACTATAGCAGATAGTTGTTATATCTATAAAAGTGTGTTTTATACAGTCATCATATAATTTAATAACCACAGGTTTATCGGAGTGTAAAGGAGAATATTTGCCTCTGAAGACATAAAATAGCATGAAATGAAAAATAAGTAAAAGAACAAAACTAGAGTAAATTTATTTAGTTCCATCCCATCACTGTTATTTTCCAAATATGCATTAATTTGATAACTTGCAGATCAAACTTTTGGTTAAAACTGGGTTAAATTTGATAAATGATCAACTTTATTACACACATATTTAATTATTTTATAACATGTGTAAATTTAATTTCAATTACAAAAAAAAACATTTTCAACCTATTTTTTAACCAAAAAAAAATTATTTTGTGAATAACCTGAAAATAACCAATAACCAATGCATATTTGGTTTATTAAGTCAGTTAGTCTCCGTGTATATGACTTCAGAGGAATCACTTAGGCCATTCTTCCACCCTGTTTCCTCTGAACCACTTATATTGTGTAACATGTACTGCAATAAAAAAAAGGAAGGAAGTAGACTTGAGTCATTTTTTATTAAGAAACAGAACCAGGGAAGACGATTGGTCACAAAAGCTACAAAAAAATCTGCCTCACACAAATGTGACTTGATTTCTTTACACCTCCTAATGAAATAAATACACTCACACATTCAAAGATCATGTCCTTTGGTTTAATAGAACAATAAGACTCACATCGAATCGGACTACAAACCAAGTCTACAAAGGAAAAAAGAAACACTTCCCTAGAAAACGGCAACTTCTCCGGGAGTGTGGGAAGCTCATTCACAACCCTGCTACATACAAGTTGTGTGCTACATCCAGTAAATTTGACTCAGTCATTAAACAAAGTGTAATCTGTTTATAGTGCTGAGCGATGCACTGAAATGTTATCCTACCCCCCCCCCCAATGATAAGACAGAAGACGACCTATCAAATTCACTGAGCTAAGACGCCACATTTCATGTGGTTTGTTAAAGTTCTTTAAGGCTTTTTAATAAAAAAAGTATAATGACATCCTGTAGCTGTGGCGTGAAAACGTTTTGGAGGAGCAGAGACCACTTACCTTCACTGAACAGTTGTTAATGAGCACTATGTCCAAAACACTGCTGCTAAAAGCCCAAACTTTTACATCTTCACATGGCACTCATGCAGCCACATTGTGTGCTGTACATTCATTTTGAGCATGCACTGCACTTTGGCTTACATGCAAGGAAAACTGCAGAACCACTAACAGAACTAATGGCAATGGTAAAAGATAATCTGTGCTTTTCAAATTAAAATGTCAAATATAGCCACAACAGAAGTTATTCAGTTGACAGAATCACTGTGTTTTCACATGCACAAAAGAGGTAACACAAAGTACAGAGTCGTCCAAAATACTGTTTACACTCAGTGCAAACACTTTCCTTCACTGTGGTGCTCTTCACACCGACCTTCTCCTTGAGCGGGGGAACTCCCGGAAGCTGTGCCCGGGCGAGAGCGTGCTTCCTGGGGAGGAGAGTCCAGTGTTGTCCCTGGAACCCGGCGAGCAGCCCTGGATCCTGTAGGACACCGAGTTGTAATAAACAGAATTGATATGGCAGCTGTGGTGTTCACTGTGGGACATGAGGGGACTATCGCAGACCCCTAAGCGGTAGCACACACAGGAGCAGAGGGAGCTGAGGCTCGACTCCGGCCTGAGTCTTCCTGGCTTGATCTGAAAATGCAGCCTGTGTCTGCAGGGGCTTCTTCTCCTCTCCTGATCCTCGGCTGGGAACGCGATGAGGTTGGTGCGGCTGGTTCCTTCCTCCATGGGGAGGAAGAGCGTACTGTGGCTGCGCACCACATTGCTCCTGCTCCTCCCCCTGTGGCTGCCTCTGCTCTGTTCACCCCCAACATGGAGGCTCACGCCCCCTTCCAAAAGGCCCCTGTCCCTCTTCAGCGATGCCCTTTCCTGAGCATCTCTCCGCTCATCCTCAGTGTTCATGGTGAGGAAGCGAAGCACCACCAGATTGAGGAAGGCCCCGATGACGGTCAGCCCCACCAGGATGTACAGGAAGCTGAAGGCCACATAGGGCGTCTTCTCCTGGAGGTCATCCTTTTTCTGCAGGGCCACAAAGTCCCCGAAGCCAATGGTGGTGAGCGTGATGAAGCAGTAGTAGTACGCATGGAAGAAGCTCCATCCCTCGAAGTGGGAGAACGCTGCGGCTCCCACACACAGCGTTCCGATGCAGGACAGGAAGCCCACCAGGACCATGTTCTCCATGGACACCTCGGTGCGTTGGAAGCCTATGCACTGCTTGGTCTTGTGCAGGAGGTAGCGGACGAATGTGTTCATCCTTTCTCCCAGACTCTGGAACATGACCAGGGTGAGAGGAATGCCCAGCACGGCGTAGAACATGCAGAAGACCTTTCCTGCCTCTGTGCCTGGTGCTGCATGTCCATAACCTTAATGCAGAGGTGCGGAGATTAGAGATATAGCAAAATTCATAATTTACTTTTGTTTATGTGAGATCAAAACAAGCCTGAAATGATGCAGACTCAATCAAATGCTTCACTGCAAATACAGTAGAGAGAAAAAAGAAGATGGATGCATTACACTAACTTACCAATGGTGGTGATGACTGTTATGGCAAAGTAAAAAGAGCCGGCGAATTTCCACTGCCTGCCGGCTCGGTGGGGCTCAGCTTGCAGCACCACCCGCTCGATCTCGCGGTAGTCGCCCTCGGAGAAGCGGTACTTCTTCTTCATCTCGCTGCGCTTCTGCTCCAGGATGCGCCGGCGGGAGCTCTCCGACTCGGACTCGAGCGCGTCGAACACCGCGGCGCCGACCAGCAGGTAGGAGAACATGCAGAGGATGAGCGACAGGGTCCGGACGTTTTGCTTCTTCATCCTCGGCGGTTGGCACAGTTACAGGTGGCACGGCTGCTGCTCCTCCTCCTCAGCAGCGCGGAGACTCCTCATCGGTGATGCAGCCTGTTGCTTGAAAACGCGGGCTGCTCGGAGTGTAGTTGCAAAATGTAGCGCAGGAGGAAAAGTTAAACCTGGAAATCTTATCTCACCGGGTTTAAAACCCTTGTTGGTGAAGAACGCGCATATTCTGCGGTGCGCATCGAGAGCAGCGGAGGCTCTGGACGCGGTCATCTGTTGAACCAAGTGGCCTCCTCGCATGCGCAAAGCAGGCACCGATACAAGGATGTGTGTAATGTTATATATGGAGCCTGTGTGACACATGGCACCACGAGCAGTCCTCTCTCTCACCAGGGGGCGACAAGTGAAGTCCCGGTTCGACCCGGAACATCTGAACTGGTCCTGAAGCTGCGCGTCCGAGCTGGAGGCGTCCAGAGGATGAGGAACATGGAAATCATTGAATCTACCCTGGAATGACATGTTGCACACTAACTCGTTAAGTTGTGTTTGCTTACAGGCTCAAAATTTACTTCCCTACAATCAGTACATCACTTATGTAAAAAACATTATAATATAGTGATGGATTAAAGAGGGATTGTGCTGCTGATATATACACAAAAGAAACCACCATGACAATTACATTTTTAATCTTTGTTATCAGCATCATTACTGCTAATAACCACTTCTGCATCATTAATTATTTTAAATATGAATTATTAATATGCATGTTAGCATCATTCATTGTTTTATCAGTTACAGGCTCTCTCTCTCCCTCTCTCTCCCCAACTTTAATCCATGGTCAAAACATTCATATAAAGTTGCCCAATTTACACAGAAACCAGCAACAACAATAAAACAAAATCAAGTGAACATTTAAAAATGTATTTGCAAAAACAAATTAAGGAAGAATGTACCAATATACCAACCTAACATGAAAATACAAATATGAAAAATCAGTAACCATACAGGCTACATGCGAGTTTAAATTTTAAGTATCAGTATCGATGAAATTGAAATGAATTTCTTGGCTTTATGACCTCGGCCTCCGTTTGAAAACCTGTTTATGTTCATGGATAAACACAGTGATGCGTGTTTCACATCCAAAGTGGCTAAATAAACTGCATTACAACACTCGGCTTCTGGAAACCTACTGTAGGTGATGCTGGTTGCCATGGTTACTTATACCAGACTCTCCGTGAGGTTGAGGCTAATATGTTAAGTGTAATGATCCAGGGCCTTGTTCAGTGAATCTTTTTACTGGTGAAACGTGAAGATAGAGACATTTCCCACAGTTGTGTCAGAGACAGTCTGAATGGAAACATCCTCCTGGTGTCACGGTGGGTTTCAGCAGCACCGGCAGGGCAGGTGCATCACTCGGTTTTATTTTCCATCCTCTCAAAACACAGAGACCTGCTCTCCATGGGCCCCTGTTTGCGTTAAGTGGCTAAATCAGCACACGTATTCCTGTTGTGATTCAAACCACGCTCTCCATAAATCAATTACATCTCAGCTGATAAGAGAGGAACCTGAAGCCCTAATAGCCACTCATCAATCCACACAGCTTGTACTCACATCCTTTTCAAAGCCCGGGGAACTAAATGAGGAGGCCCATCAATCCCCATCGGGCCCGGGCTTAAGGAGAAGTATTTTAACTCAAAGAGACGCCTCATTGATTTAGTCTTGCTCTCTCTGTTCTCAAGTCTCAGGTGCATTTTATTAACATACAATATAGTAAAATACGACAATTTATTATTGAAATGTTTTGTCCATGCAAGCTCACAATATCCCTTGCAATTTTCCCCTTTTGATATTTATTATATTAAGCTCTGTTAAATAGATATATAAAATGTGATTATAGATACATACACGGGTCTGTTTGTATTGTTTGATTAATGATAATGATTTACATTGAGATTATTGAATCTCAGCTGGATGGTTATTAAAAACTTTGCATTTATAGAATTTTCTAAAGGTGCAGCATTATAAAAATGTTTTGTTTTAACCCTCATAAAATTAAAGAGACCTCATCAGTGTTCCTGGTGATGCGTAGACTAACTATGCAGATGGTGCGAAACCATTTTAAAGATGCACACGGCATCATGCAGAGAAAAGAGGATCTGGTGCCTGAAGGCACATTTCTCCACTAAATAAAACCCATCTGCCAAATCCTGCTGCAACAAAAATGTAAATCTGGCAAAAATCCTATAGGAAGGTTCATATAAAAAGAAATGAAGCTGCATTGTAAAAGCCAAACTTTTAGAATAGAGAAGTGGTTCTTTAGCAGGGAACAGCAGCTGTGCTTTGACAAGAATAGGAGAAAATTACATACGGGGACAATACAGAAATGCAAGATTAGGAAGCAGCTTCGTACAAAGAGGATTTGTCTGCAAACCTGTCATTTGTCAAAGAAATCAGTGAGAAGAGGACGACAACCTAAAGAAAACCAGACACGGACAGTGTGAAGGTAACTGCAAGGGCTTTAATCCAGGTATTGATCTGCTGGCTTGCTTTGACACATTGGTTTGATGATTAAAGTCGTTCAATACATCGTACTTTGAAATTGCATTTTAGGCTGCAAGGTTGTTCTCATCATATTTCTTTGTGTTTCCTATTAAAAATACAAATTAGAAAGTTCCCACAGTTAGAGTCTCTACCAATTACAGGATGCAGCAATAATTTGAAATGCAGACACATTTCACTATTGAACTCTGAGCAGATCGTTGTACAGGAGCAGGATGATCGAGCTACGGTACAAAAGAGAAAGAAGCTAAAAAACAAAACTACAACGGGAGGATAACAGGGATGAGGAGGCTTTGGTGACATGATACAATAGAACATAATGCCTTTATGTGCCAGCCATAGAGAAGAGGCAAGAAAATATGCCACAGCCGCTCTCAAAGCAAGTGTATAATGCAGAAATGTAATCCCTCCCTCATGTTACTTGCAGACAAAATTGTAAAGAAAAAAAAAGCTCCAGAACAGATACAAGAAACAGAGTAAGATTCTTTTCTGATAAATTGTTTTGTCATTCATAGTGTTTCTAATGTCAAGAATTAATTTTCAACTTTGGCATTTTAACCTTGGGATTTAACTCCAGACATTAAATGGATGTTGGGATGGGATTTTCGTTTCTTAAGGTCTTTTACAGACAGGTGATATGCAGAGAATTGTATACCAACATTAGTATGCAGGAGGCAGTGATACCTCAGATACCTATCTAATATATGGAAAAATATTGAAATACATGAGTTTGCGTTAGTGTATCTTGCAGAGGCTTGTTAGCTCTCCTCATACTGCAGCTCTCAGACATACTTTGTATGTATGTATTCTCTTCAGAAACACTTGCACAACGGTCAGCACAACAAGACATGTTAGAATAGACATGCCTTCATCTGCACAGGAGAACATGCCAGGTAAAACAAAGCAATATTATGGATGGACATGGATCAAATACTGAACGGCCTTGACCGAGCACAGACTAAGGGTCTCCAATGGGTCTTCACCTGCAAAATATCCCAGAAAGAGACAAAACATGACACAAAGACGGCAAATGTCCGTACAGACATGATCCATAACCACAAGGAGAGGCCCAGCAACTGCAAGTGATGCAATAAGCTGCTAGAAATGCAGAATGACCGGAGACACTAAATGATGCAAGATCATCAAAGATTAAAATAAAAAAATCTAGAAGATGGAAAACTGTCACGACTTAGAACAGGAAGGAATCGAACCCTAGACTCGAGACACTGATAAAAAGTTCAACAGGTGGTTGCACCATACTGTCTAGGAATCACACTTAAAGGAAGCAGCTAATGTAGAAATAGGCTTCTGATTTACATTTGAATAAACTCTACAAACTGTAGAATTGAAAATGTGTACTGAGATACATATTTTGCAGTACGTGTCATGTCCTGCTTTCTCCATGATAATCAGAATCAGAATTCTTTTAATTGCCAAGTATATTTACACATACAGGAAATTGCCTTGGTGTGGTTGGTGCATTTGGACATAAAAACAACAATCGGACATAAAATAATGGCACATGGATCATATTGAAAAGTCAAAAAGCGCCGGGGTTGGTCAGCAGTCCGATCCTGGTGCTGCAGTCTCTTCCAAAGGTGTTGCAGATGAAATTGGAGTGAGGATACTGGGACTGAATTTGTTGTTTGTGCTTCCTTCAATATCTTCTGTCCTCACGCTGCTGGTTGCACTTTTCTTCGCCCCTCTTGACTCCATCTCGGACAGCGTGGCACCATCTACTATGATTGGCGGGAAGCTGTTCCCAGCACGGCGGCGTTGGTGACTTTATCTCGCCATGTGATGTTGAGGATGCGTCGTAGGCAGCACAGGTGGAAGCTTTCCATTCTGCTTTCCCGCCTGGCATAGGTCATCCAGGATTCACATACAGCATGAGGACACATGCCTGGTACACCTTGGTTTGTTGTTGTCAAATCATTTTGACAATCATTTGTCTGTATTAAAGGCAGTTATTTTGCTGCTGTTCCTCGGGTGTAATCCATCTGACTAAATCAGTTTCAAGCCATCTAGTAACGTTGGAAGGACTGAATACATGCAACTATGAATCTGCAAATAGCTGGTGCAACAGCTCTTGGGAACACAGTTCCCCAAGACGACCCTCAACTCCACCCTCCCACTTCCTGCAGGGTTAAACTGTAAGAAGCAGGAAACTGAGTTGAAACAGGGAGTAGATTAGCAGCTTGTTTCAGAGTCAATCAATTCCCTTCAAAGCCACACAATCAGCCTCGTTTCATTCAAGTATCATCATCTCTGTTTATGTTAACAAATCTTTCCATCTGCATTGATTTCACAGAGAATAAGGCAACATGGAATCCATTTTATGAGGCAGAGGCACTAAATTGCAACAGCAAACACTGGATGCCTGCAGAGCCCTCTTGGTTTCCACAGTAACTAGGACCAAAAATAGAAATCCACACCAGCGGCCATTCAACACTGAATCCCCTTTGATAACACACGGTTCTATTTATACCTTCTAATGCCGAAATATACTCTCGTATTAATGCATTTGTCTGGTTGCTGTCAAAAGACGGACATCACGGTCCAATTACGTGTTCACGCCTCTGAGTCCGTCCTCGTGCTGCGGCTCCTTACAGTGTGAAAACTGAATCGAAGTCATGATACTGTGACTCCAAAGATACAACATGAGCATATGACTTAGTGTAATGAGACTGGAACACTGGATATATTGGACTGTGCATTCATTTGTGTGGGTGGAGGGTGTAAGGGAGAGAGAGAGAACAAAAGCATGTGAGTTTGTGTGGGAACGGCAGCAGTGCTGTCTAAAGCACGTAACACAGATACATTCTCATCTCATCTTTATTGTGTTGGCGGTCGACACTGAATGTCCTCAGAAACACTCCCCAGTTTGAGGTCAGTTGGGCGAGCGGTTGTCGAGAAAGATCAGAATAAAGACAGACAGAGATTCGTATCCATTTGTAACTACATGCGAAATTGTAGCACATTTTGCTGTGTATTGATAACTCCCCTTCGCTCCCTGTGCATGTATTTTTTCCAGCCCCATCTCAATTTTGGTAATCCAGTCCTGGACATAATCAAAATGATCAGTCAATTATCAGTCCACAGAAAAATAATCAATTCATCAGTTTATTGCTGATGTAATCTCCAGCAAATAGACCAAACATTGCCTCGTTCCAGCTGGAAACCACTTGCTGCTTTACTTTGTTATATAAGTTCATCATGATCAACCTTGGTTTCAGGACTGTTGCTCAGTCAAAGCAAGATATTCGGTGATGGGCATTTATCACTAAATGGTAATTGCACTGCACTTATTTCAATAGAGCTCTTGTAGTCCTAACAGACACTTAAGGTGTTTTATGCTACAAGTCAAACTCATTCACATACACATGCATACAGTGCTTCTGTTTCAACCCCCCCAAGAAAAACAAAACCTGGTACACAGACGCCACTGTTACTAAACTAACAAAACACTAAACACTGCAACAAAACTAACAACATGGAACCTTGCATTCTGAAAGGTACTGGTGGGAATATATATATATATATAACTGTCACCCACTAAACCGATCAAAAAGATAGAACAACAGATAAATAGGACCATAACCAAAAGATAGTCGGAGTCACAGAGAAATGTGGGGTGTAAATAAAAATGGGCACATGACAAAACCAACAACACAAACTCAGAGAGACAACTGAAGGTGTTGATCCTCTGACAGCAAACAACCAAGTGACAGAGGAAACCAAACCTCCTTATATACCCTCCCTGCCAGGTGACTCCTATTGCTCCTGATGAGCTGGGGAACATGTGACCTGGATTCCATATGATCTCTTTGGCCATAACATTATTTATATATATATATATGTATGCTGCTGCTCCATTTCATTCAAGATTTGAGATTTTGTGTTTGCATTTAAATTGTTTGGTTTGATCGATGAGTGAAATAAACTCATATAAACAAAATAAACTATATTGCACATAAATGGGTTAATGGAATAGTTTTCTTATTACTTTTTCTATGTGCATTGGTTTAAAATGTGTTATTTTACTAGTTATCAGTACAACTATCATAGCTTGACTGCTGCTTTAGGTTATATAAGAGTAAAAGTGAAAGTTTTAGACCAACTGACTCACACCAACTGGTTGACAGTTTTAATTTCCAACCAACACAGCAAGTGTGCTGCCTTCAAGCTAGGTTGGAAAAAATCCCATTCTTACTCAGAGAGTACATAACACATATAGATAGATAGATACAGACAGACAGACAGACAGACAGACATGGACATTTATTGATCCCAAATTCAGAAATGATTGTGTTACAGCAATGTACTAAAATATAACTGAACAAAGAATAAGCCTATAAACAAGAGACTAGATACAAGAGATGACAAACTATGTACAAGAGACAAGTTTGCAGTAGTTGCAGTAGTTGTTTGCATTTAAAGACAATGTAATGAGGTAAGTAGGAATATGACATACAAAAGAAATGTGAATAAGAATATAAGATGTGGTATAAGATATTTAAGATAAGATATGATAAGATAAGATAATCCTTTATTAGTCCCACAATGGGGAAAGGTGCTGTGTTACAGCAGCAAAGAGGACAGTCACTAATGGACATCAGTAAAGTCAGAATAAAGATGCAATACTTATATATGTAAGGAAATGTAAAAAATATATATATAATAAATATAAATAGAATAGAACTAAATATACAGTGAAAAAAGATTGAATTGCACAGACAGAAATGAATATTGCAGTCAGGAGCCAAATAACACTAAGATATTGTGGAATTGTTGGGGTCTAATTTGTCAGGAGTTGGTGTTAAGGCCAAATGTAAAATAAACAACTTCCTGGGGCCGAGAGGAGATGAACTATCATCTAATCCGCTGTGACACGGTCATGTTGTGACTCTGGAACCACGACGTCTTTGTCTGAACAGGACTCGTTTCGTTTTCTAGACTTGAGGTCACGCCGAACCGAGGCTGAGATGAACGCTGCTCCGCGGGGGTGCGTGAAGGCGTCGCGAGCACCTCAGCAGCCGCCAGCGGAGCCAGTGACGATGGAAGCCTGGAGAGAGGCGGGTGGTCAGGGCCGCTTATAACCGCAACATGCGAGGGTAAACCGCGTCCGTGTCCGCTCACAGACGGCGCTCGCCCGGCTCCGACGCTTGTTCAGTACCGCTGCTCTCAAGACGGTGTGTTTAATTCGGAGCAGGATGGAGGACGACTGCGTGTGTGAGTACGACTCGACCTGGGACACCGAGAGCGACGGAGACGAGCCGGCTGCGGAGAGCCAGACCCGCCGGTCGAGTCAAGACAAGAACAAGACCAGCTGGACCTTGGTACGTGTTGTTCCCGAACCTGCACTCACACAGACCGTGCTAAACAGTTTAAATACGACGAGTCGCTGCTTCCCCACCCGGAAATCACCATGACTGCAGAGCTAATGTTAGCTTAATGCCCAGCTGCTGCAGGCTGGCTAACTAGCCTAGCTAGCCGCTGTTGTTAGCTCGCTTTTGCGGGATTAAAGGTCTCTGGCAGCGCTGGTGTGTTTTGTTTCCAGCTGTTTGCAGTGGTTTCTGTTCATATCTCTTTATTCGTGGTGTAAATGTAAGGCTGTGATGCTGCTATGTCCGTTTCCGGTAGTTGGGTGGGGGGGTGGCGGTTGATTAGCTTGGCCTTTACATATGTCAACTTGTTTAAGGCTGTGTCAGGTTCCTGCTGTCATGTTGTGGCATCGTCGCTAAAGATAACGTGTCGATGCCGCTTCGCGTCAGGAAACCGCAGCTCCGAGTGCTGTCTGTGATCTCTGCTCTTTGATCTAACGCTGAAACACTTGATGCAGTTATTTCACTTTCACTTTTGCTTGCAGTGGCACCACACGCCCAGAAACACGAGGGCAGCAAAGGACATGCAGACGTACAGGAGAGGATATCCAGTAAGTAACAGGCCACACGTTGCATGAGGGCTGCACAGTAAAACATCACCAGTAGTTATAACAGAACAAGGTTCATCAGCATTGTGCAAGCATTGAGGAGTAATAATGTATTAATAGACCTCAGATCTGTTCAATCACAACCTTCACTCAGGATCAAACTTAAAGCAAATAACAATGTGACATTTAATGTGATAATTATCTATATTGATTTATATGAAATTCTTATATTGATATCATTTTTGGCCATATTTTCCAGCCGTATAGCTGCTTTCAGACATTCTCCGGAGGGGCTGTATGTGAGAACACTAATGTCCGAGTGAGAGGCTCCAGACTTTCTCCGGAGTTTCTCCAGCTATAGCCCTCGAGTAGAAACTCCGATAATGTCCAAATGAGCCGATGTGAGAACACAGCAGTTGATCCTTCGTGAGTGAGTGGGTGTGCGACAGATGTAAAAAAAAAAACAAATAGAATACAAATATCTCAGGAAGAAAAAGTGGAGCCGTACACGTAGAAGACATCAACGAAGATGACAAGACATTTTGGGGATAAGAGTTGACGCCAATGTGCTTTAATCAAAAACAAGTGATTTCTGCAGCAGAATCAATGAGCTGCATCCTGCCTCTGCCTGCTGCACCACCCCTTTCTGCTTTGTTGTGAAAACGTCTGAGCGGAGAATCTCCTGCTGTGTTGTAAATTTCTGTAAGGCAAAATTCTGAGTTCAGTGATTTTGCAGAGTTCATGTCTCTTGAAACAGCTTATGTTGCACAACAGAAAACATCTTGTCACGAAGAGTGATGACACATTTTTTTGCTTGTTTTTCTACAGAATCTCACAGATGACGAGTGCTCAGAAGACAAAATGAACAATTTGCAGTTTTATCTGAATAAATTTCCCTCCTCTCCTGATGGTAAACACATTTGGATGTTAACACTTAACAAGATACTCCCAAGTGTTTGGGAAAAGGTGTGTGTGTGTGTGTGTGTGTGTGTGTGTGTGTGTGTGTGTGTGTGTGTGTGTGTGTGTGTGTGTGTGTGTGTGTGTGTGTGTGTGTGTGTGTGTGTGTGTGTGTGTGTGTGTGTGTGTGTGTGTGTGTGTGTGTGTGTGTGTTGAAGTTAATACCTTCTTTCTGGTTTGGTACAGATGTCTACATAGAGTCATTTCATAAGGAATGGAGAAATGACTACAAAAGACTGGAGAGAGTTCACTCGTACATTCAGTGGTATGTATTGTTTAATTCTTCGGGTGTATGTTTTGTCTGCGTCTAATCTGACACAGCAAAGTCATTGTTGTCTTATTTTTGGCAGACACATGACCTTGTAGTCTGAGTAAGTAGTGTGTGCACTGGTTTATCAAATGCCAGGACACAAGCTGTCCCGAATCCATACTCAATAAGAAATATGTAAGCAGGGTGTAACTAAGCAGTTTGTTCACACTGGAAATTAAGTATACTCCTTACAGTTGGTATTCATACTAGCAATGCTTGATTTTTGAGTGTAGTGTTGATTATGATGCAATGTGAATGAAGGAGCTTCTCACAGCTGGAAACAGAAGCTGCTTTCTTACCCGTCACTGTAGCTTTGGAAACAGGGAAGGACGTCTTGTGAGTTCCCTGTAGTTCAGAGATGTGTTTTTTTTCTTTTCTGGAGTGAAGCACCAAATGATTATTGTTTTATGTTTGGGTTGTGAACAGCTGACGTCCTCATTGAATTACAGCACAGTTTCATTAGGTGTTAATTGGTTCTGTGTTGTTTCTCTCTGCCTCTGTTAGGTTGTTTCCACTGCGAGAACCGGGGGTTAATTACATGGCTTCAGAACTCACCAAGAAGGAAATTGAGGTAAGACTATTTTTAAAAAACAAAAGGGCATTAAATAATTGCTCAGCTGTGAAGGATTTGGCTTTTAGGAATGACTTAAAATTGTTCGGCTCAACTTTATTTGACTATTTATCCTGATGCTACAAAATGTTATATAATAAGAGCAAGTGAGTGAAAACATCAGTGTGTTCCTTCTGGATTTGATAACTTACAGACCTTCATAAACTCAAGAAGTTTTTTATACAAAAAGCTTTGTAACAGAAGGTGCTCTCCTCTTTCTGACATGTTGGAGGTGAAGAGCATCTTTTTAAAAGCTCCAGAGCCTGAAGATGAAACAAAACCTGTGTAAATGATTAATTTGTTTCAGGTTTTCAGGTTCAATGTCCTTTTTTTTATGGTGTCTATAATGTGTGATAAAAGCATATTCATGAAACCTTAAAGAGCCACCACAGTTTCATATCAAGCTTTACCGGCGCTGAAAGAGTATAATGTTCGCCCTGAGCAGCAGCTAAATCAACCAAACTTTCCTTTGCTGTGGATCATTTGCTGCACATAAATCTTCCTTTTCATACACTTCCAAGTACAAAACATTTCTTTGTGGTGTTTACTACGCTTTGGGTTTATGTAGGATATATTTCTAATATAGCAAGATTTCAACATGAAGCAGCTGACATGGAGAAGCTCAAAACGACTCAACTGCTGCTTTGAGAAACGTGTCAAAATTGTAAAGCATTTTTACACTCTTTTAAACTTTAAACTTCTAAGATCAATACTTATCAGGAAATGGCAGCCAGGTCTTTTTATTTGGACATTTTCTTCTTTACTATTTATTTTTCTACCCATCACTACCAACAGTTGGCTATGTATTGAAGCAAACCTACAATATGCTTATAATATTGTTTTTTAATATGCTTTTTGACACATTTTGACACATTACTTATATTTAAGATTGTGTTTTTCTAATTGATATTTTACCTCCTCAGGCCTTTAAGAAGAATGAGGAAGCCAAAAAGAGACTAGTCGAGTCCTATGAACTCATGTTGGGCTTCTATGGCATCCGTTTAGTCAACAAAGACACTGGGGAGGTGAAACGTGCTGAAATTTGGAAAGATCGCTTTGGAAACCTGGAGCGGTAAATATTAAATTTTCTCACGCTAGCAACCTTTGAGATATGTACTCTTTCGTTTTCAAATTCAGCTTCAACTTTCTGATGTCTTGCAGGAATATGCACAACAACCTGCGCATCACTCGCATCCTGAAGAGCCTCGGGGAGCTGGGATTCGAGCACTACCAGGCCCCACTTGTCCGCTTCTTTCTGGAAGAGACTCTGGTCAAGAAGACCCTCAGTAGTGTTAAACGCAGCGTACTTGACTATTTCCTGTTTGCTGTGTTGGACAAGCAGAAACGTCAGGAGCTTTTGCGCTTCGCCTACCTTAACTTTGAGCCAAAGGATAAGTTTGTGTGGTGTCCCAGGAAGATTCAGAAACAATTCAGGAAGGCAGACAAAAGATCCGATGCCATCGGGAATGGAGACGGAAAGGATGAAGCGTTTTCACGGAGTAAAAGCAAAGATGGGGAAGCAGGTGTGCAACAGAAAGAGGAAGGAGTGGATAACGTGACAAAGAATCAGAAAGGAAGCGATAAAACAGAAAGTAAAGACAAAAACAAACTGTCAGATGCGTCTGCTGAGCCAGAGCCAGAACCAGAATCAGAACCTGAGACTGTGGCAAATGGAAACACGGAAGTTGAGTTTACTAAAGAAAGTCTGGGGAATGGAAATGACTCTGCAGATGATGAGGAAATGGATCAGTCGCTCAGTCCAGACGCTGTGGCAGCAACAAGTGAGCCCTGTGCCGACAGTGAGAACAAACTTACCAACAACTCAGACGATACCATCCAGGAACCCGACAACAGTATGCAGACAGAGGAGGACATCGACCTTAAAAAAACACCGAAGAAGAAGAGGGAAGATGTCAAGGTGCTGCCAAGCAACGGCTCGGCCGGGGACCCCGACTGTGTTCAAATGGAGGAAAAAACAGGTGCAAATAAAGCCACTGGTCAAACGAGCCCGGCAGCGCAAACCCCTCTAAAGACTTCGAAACACTCTCCCACTCTTTCATCTGGAAGGGAGGAAAAAATCCCAAGGACTGAATTTAATGAAGTGCCAGAAAAAAAAACAGAAGACGATGAAGAGGAGGACATGTCAGAGGAAAATGTGTCGGCAACAAATGGGTCACAGATGAGCATCGGCAAACCTGAGGATGAGTAGAGAAATGGGACGTTGATTCAGCATCAAACCCCTCGAGCTCAGACCAAAACTATGGGACATCAAGACTAAACCGGATGATTGATTTGACTTTAAATGAAACATAATCTGGGGACAGAGTACTGAGAAGTCTTTCTGAGCCTTATTTCTACTGTATTTAATGTTGAGATATTGATTCTTTTCACTTTGAAGGAGTATATGGATTTATTCATTCACCAAATGTGGGACTGGATATGACTCAGTTTCTACATGTCCATCAGATATTAAAGAACAAGTCTGGTGATATTATATATTTCATTTTTTTTTGTTCAGCAAATCCCATGAAAAGACCAAAAGTGATGAGTTAGTTTATTTGTTCTCCAGATACTTTCTGACTTTTGTTCCTAGCTCCGAGCTCATGTGATCCTAAGAAAGACTTAATCCTTTAATAACTGGTCAGATATAAAGTATGTAAGTTTTGTTTTTAAAGGGCTACATATAGTTTTTGCTAAGTGTTACTCAAACAGGAGTAAATGGTGTTTTTGCTGGGGGATGTTTCCAGTGTGGGTGATTGTACAGCAGCACAGTGGTTTACGTGGATTTATTGTAATGAAAGTGTCACCAAGTGCGACACTGTGGCTTCATTTCTGTGATGTGGACACTGAGAGAACAGAATACGTTTGCGTTGGATAAGTTCATGGTTGTTTTTTGGTCTTTTCATGGGATTTCTGTACAATATGAACATTACCAGATTTCTCCTTTAAGGCAGTAATAGCTGAGACTGTCAGCAACTGATATGAAATATATCTATAGAATACATAAAGCACTATTAATGTATGTCAATGAAATGATTTCAGATTTTCTAACACCTAAATACTTTCACAATTGAACTTTCTTTTTTTTTTTTGCACTGAGGAATAATTGGAAGAGGGTTTTTTTTGTTGATAAAAAAACAACTTGTTCTGGACCCCGCTGTTCAAATGGATTTAAGATTGAATGTTGCACGTCTGTGTGTTTTCACGCAGATTTGGGGAAGTAGACTTTTGATCACCTGCCAAAAAATAATGAGAGAAGACTGGTTGATTGTACGATGCGTTTGTTATCGGCAGAACTGAAAAAGCTTTGTCTATAATTTAAAGTCGGCTGTATGTTCATTTGAGACTGGATATTTACGAGCCAGGGTCAGTTATATTGATGCATCTTTTTTATATTTGCACTTAATTTTGAAATATTAATTGTTGAAGTTATGATCTTTACATAATGAAATGGTAATAACTTTACAAAAGTACTGACTCCTTTATAAATGATCCTTTTTCTTTCTTTTTTTTTTTCTGAAGTAAACACCTGGCTGTTGACAAAGCAGAATAAAGTTATACTATTTTCTGATGCTTGTTATGACATTGATCTGTTTAGTTAAAATCTGAGTCCTATCATCATTAAATCGCAGTTGTCAGGATAACGCTGTCGGCTTTGGCTCCTCATCCTGATATTCTTCTTCTCAGCCGTATATAGTAAGAAACACTGGCCCTCGGTGAAGTGGAGTGACTCACAGGAAGAAGCATGTTAAACTTAGAGATACTGACGCAACACAACTTGTACAGAGCTCAGGAATCAGTGTGGAGGTTGAGATGTTTTTTTTAACTGCGTTGTCTGTGGCTGCCTCCATCTATAGATCTACCAGTGCCTCCCCTGAATATTATAAATAACACTGTTTGTTGGATTATTTTTAAATTCAGACCAGAGTTTGCTTGTCCTCCTCAAAATGGACTATGATAGTTTGGTAACTGATGTGCTTCTTCTCTTGTATAGATTTTTTTTTCTGTTAAAGATATTTAATGATAATATATTCATAATATACTTTGTCTGGGGTAGTGTTGAAATGATTAGTGAGCAACATTTTTATATTCCTTTGACTTTTTGGAGCCTGAGCTTTATTCTTCATTTTTATCTCCACTAAGGAGGTTATGTTTTCACCCATGTCTGGGTTTTTTTCAACAGGATTACGCTAAAAACTACTGAACATATTTCCATTCAACTTGATGGGAGATGCGCCAAGAAAGAGCTCATTAAATTTCCTTAACAATGAGAGATGGGATTTCTTTTTAATTTCACCAGTTTCCCAGTGAATAATTCACATGCAGATCTTGATTGGGGGGGGATCAGGCACATTTAGGGGACTTTTAGTATTTTGTGACATCTTTATCAAAGTCTTTATCCATCAATCAAGAAAATGATCTGCAGATGAAGTGATGAAGGTCATTAGTTGCAGCTCTAGTCTGGGAACAGACGGGGAGTCAATTTAAGTATTGCAGCAAAACCTAAGATGCAACCGCACTTAAAAAATAGTTAAACCTCAAATGCTTCTACTGTTTTTTTGCGTTTTTTTTACCGAAATACATGTTCAGATTACACTGAAAAAACAAAAAGGTATTTCTCTCTGATTAAGATTTTATGCTGATTAAAACCTGATTGTTTAAAGTCCATCTGTTTTCTTCATAGCCTATAAATGCCAGTTTTACTCATCTTAAGAAAAGTGGTACCTGCTATTGTATATTATGTAAGGTAATGATGTCACCAGGGTTATGTATAAAGTTTGGATTATATTATAACCAGAGGGATGTGATTACAATTTGCTTCTGAGTTGCATCATGGGAAATGTAGGATTCTGAGACTTTACATCAGGATACTAGAGGCATTTCAACTTTAAATCTGCCTCCTTTGAGAAACCAAATGTATTAAATGGATGTGCAGCACTAAATGTGAAGGAGTTCTTTATTGTGGTTGTGCTTCATGGTGACACCAAGGAGCCTCTAAATTACCAACCTCTGGATATTTCTAACACCTTTAGCTCAGCCCACTTCTTCCCTGTCCGAAACGGCTCCTCTCTGCCCCCCCATGCCTCCCTCACCAGTCCCACTCCTCCTCACCCCCCTCACCCCTGTGCACTGTGCGCCAGACTGAGTTCAGCCCCTTCGGCTGGAGACTCGGGTTTATCTGGGAGCAAAGGGAAAGCCATTCAGGAGCTGCGCGCCGTGTGGTGAAGGAAGGCTCCGTTGCGGATTTGGGGGGGAGCGAGAGAGTACCAGGAACCGGGGATTTTACCTTTTCCACATAAAAGTTTGTGAGGGCGAGTGGAGGAGACATGGCGGTGTTCTCTGCTCTGTGGGTGCTCCTACTGTGCCAGCTTCTGACTTCATCCACAGCCCAGGTAAGAGGCATCAAGTGCCGCGTCCTTCTCTGCATCCAGCGGCTGCAGCTGCTCTCTGTGGTGATGTGTGCAGCTAAAGTTCATAATCCTGACTTAGTGTGAGGATTTAATGGGACCTGCAGATCCACTGGTTGATAGATCAAGTGTGTCCTGGTGCTGCTGATGAGAGTCGCTCTCTCCTGCAGCTGCTCGAGGCCCGAGCTGCCTGCGCGTCACACGGATGCTCTCTGGATGTTTCAGTGCAGTCAAACAGTATCTTAGTACAGTTTTGTTCATTTGAGTGAACGTGGAAGGTGTTTTTTCTTCTTCAGTCGTATCAGTCTAAGTGTCTTCAGGGGCTCGGTCCTTTCGCACCACTTGATGAATTCGGGGGTTATGTTGTCCCTGAACCTGTGGAATGCGCGGATCAGTGCCAGGGCGCACAATGCCACCTCTGTTCATTCAGCCTTCCTCACTGAGCCAAACGCAGGAGCTCATTTAGAAAAACATGAAACGTTTATTTTGCTGACACGAATCTGGTTTATTTGTGTCTTTTGTATAAATCTGGATCAGACTTCTGCTTGTGCGTAAATTCAGATGTAAAGCGTCTTTACGCACGCACTTGTTTGCTCATACTTTTGATAGTGTTGCAGTTGTACTGAATAATTTATGTCTATTTACATGTTTAGAATTTGCCTAAATTATTACATTTCGTTAACATTGTCCTGAGTATCTATTTTATATTATTTTGATTGATGTTTTCACCATTCTGTCATCACTGATTTATCCAGTTGATCTCCAATCTGTACTTTTCCTCTTGAGGTGACTGCATCAGACAAAGTTTGGATACATGACAGTCACATATAACACATGGAGAAATGCAAGGTTCTGAATTTGAATTTTGTGTTACAGAGGCCGGGCCCCAGAGGATCTCCGGGGCCATCAGGACCCTTTGGACCACCAGGAAAGGATGGCACTGATGTGAGTTGACCTGGTTCCTAACTTAAAGCTCATACACCTAATACATATTTCCTATTTAAGATTTAATACTCAACCAACTGCAGTGAGTGAGGAAGGTGTCACCTCCTTATTTTCTCCGTGTGAGTAATAAACTCATAAATATTTTCCTCCTCTGTATAAACATTATTATGAGAATAACCTTTTTTAAACTTGTGCCACACACACACCACAGGGATAGTTCACAGCTCAGTGGCTTTGCATCCTTTACACGTTGCACTTCAAAATCGTATACAGATTTCATTTGAAATTCCCATTCAGGTGCAGCTTTGGTAGAAAGGTGTTTTCTTTCTGCTTAAACGTGGCTGAAATGTTTCTAGATGTTTTATCACAGTGACTCCTCCCACAGCTCCACCTACAAGTATTAAATGATAAGCATGGACATCAGGTGGGCAGGGTTTAGGTGTGTATGTACTAAATTTACTAATAGAAAAAATATCTGGTTAATTATACCTTATTCCTTTAGGCCTGCACCCTGAAAAGCTGAGATCATATTAATGCTATGAATGGACTGTGCTTCTTCTTTAGTTTGTCTCATTAACTAATTCAACTTGGTATGTGTTGATTTCCATGATTATATCTTTCAACAGAAACCACCTGAAATCCAAGCCCCCAGATTCTTCACTAACTAGGATATGATGTTATTGTAGAAATCTGAGTAAAATGACTCAATGAGACTTAATTTACTTACATTTTTTAATTTTAGGAGGAAATTGGATAGTTGGGAAAGTCAAATTAACAAGAAAAACGTTGGTAACATGTGGACTAAAACTCTGTGCATTCATTTTATTTGATTTAATCTGCGACATGAGGAAAAATGTTTTATGTCAAAATCTGTCTGGATTTTTTTTTAGTAGTTGATATTTCTGTGACTCCAGTAAAGTGCGGGCACACAGAGGGCTCATTCATACATTCCCCAACCCAGTGAGACCATCTAGAGTTTCACCTCACACCTCCTCCCTCCACCTTCAACCGCCCCCAACCCAACACTACCCCCCCAGTTCTAACCAAACTGAGGCTTCCATCATGTGACCAGTGGGCATCGGCTCAGTTTGTTCTCCCCCCGGTCGCTGCAGAAGCTAAACTTTGAATCCTTTTCACTGATTCAGACCAGAGACTCACTGTAATATACCAGTTACTGATGATTTTGAACCACGAGCAAACACTGGATGTCTTTGAATCCGAGTGTCAGTGGAATTTAGAAGGCTTCATTTGTATGATCCAACATTAAACTGCAGCGTTTAAGACGTTGAACAAAATGAACTTTGAAAAGGAGCAACAGGTGTTTCTCTGTAGCTGTGATGCTCATTTGTCCTTTATAATTAACAGGCGAAAGACGGACCCGCTGGACTGCCAGGGAAAGCTGTGAGTATTCCAACTCGTCCAGCCAGTTTTATTTACAGTCGTTTTATGAGACAAAGCTGCGTGTGTCAAAGTGCATCTCTTTAATGTGTAGCACAAAGGAAAGTGGTCTTTTTATGTAACTGTGCTGCAAATGAAGGCCAAAATAAAATGTAAATTTAGGATGAGAAGACAATGAAAGACCAGCTGCTCGTCCAGACTGTTCCAATTTGTGCCAAAAACCGAAAAGTAGCACCATCCTCTTCAAAATTACAAATTTGTCTCAATTTGCACAACGTATGACATCGTCTTTCCTTAGACTCTTGATCTGGGTTTAGAAAAACTTCCTGGTAAAATAATTTCATAGGTTTAAACTAATGAATAAATAAATAAATACATTTCTTGTGCACAACTTCATGAATCTCTTTATGCAGGGTCCTAAAGGGAAAGCAGGAATACCGGGCTCCCTGGGGAAACCAGGCCTGCCAGGACTTCCAGGAGTGGATGTAAGTGTCCACAATAAACACACACACACACACACACACACACACACACACACACACACACACACACACACACACACACTTTGTCATCAACACATCATCTCTGCCCAAACCAAGTGACGTCTCTGTCAAAGCAGCAGACCACAGAGTTAATCATCCTGTTGTTGTATAATGTTCTTCTTCTCTTTCCAGGGTTTGACGGGTCCTGACGGTCCTGCTGGGAAGGATGGGCCCCCGGGGGAAGCAGTAAGTGTCTCTTAAGTCTCGTGATCTTTCTGGGATGCTGAGGATCCACTTACACATGCAGCCAGTTTAGTTCTGTGACCCGTGTGCTTCAGACTGCCCCTCGCTCATCAGAGGTCAAACACACGAACGCGTACGCAAACTCCTGCATCCTGAGTGGAAGCTGTTTACGAAGATCTGTCGGAGAATCCAACGGGGACAGGGCCCGTGTTTCCGTGTTTTCCTCTGTCAGCCTGGATTTGTTAAGCCGGCTCAGCGTCTTGGTGGGAATATTTTTAATGAGGGATCAGAATGGGATTTATTTCTGCTGCTTCCCTAATCCGGCCCGGAATGCAGCCCCGTTTCCCACCAATCTGCGACGCGACTCTGGGATGATGATGATCTGTTGCCCTAATGCTGAGGGATACAGGTGTTATCCTCCGAGAGATACGGTGGAATGTGGAATTACAGCATGTGTGTGACATCAACCCTAATGCAATATCTCATAATTAAACAGGGAGACGTTTATTTCCCAGGATATATATAAGGCACGAAAGAATAAATACAGAGGGACCTCTGCTGTAAAGCTGCAAAGTCACTGTCAAGACAGATAAACACTGCCAGCAGTTCGGCTAATTAGCAAATCTAATGAGGGAGCCTGCGTCAACCAGTGTCTCTAATTACTCAGATTACTCCAGTTGTAGCTGGATCACTGGGGCTCACGGTGCTGGAGAGACAAACAGGATCTGGCTGCTGGAGTTTGATACAAGGAGTGAGCTCAATGTTCAGCAGCAAACCAGATATTCATTCATTTTTTTAAATTTAGGGTTTTAAGTTGTTGTATTCACAGGTCATTTTCTGTGTGGTAATGATCTGTTGTCTCGTTTGCGCTCTGGGGAATGTGGTAAATAAACGTCTCTGTGTCAGGCCTGATTATTTGGGGTCTTTTGTCCTCTCACCTCTCGGACAACACAAATACAGCTGTGAGGGGTAAACAAACAGCTGGAGGAGGAGGAGGAGAGGTGGTCGTTAGAAAGGAAAGAGGACAAGGAAACCACAGTTTGATCAATAATGTGTAGAACGATTTGTAGGAGTCTTCTTTCATTTCACTAAAAGCAACAATAAGGGTTCATGTTAAGAAATAGGACTGAGTTTAAGTAACAATAATTATTCTTTTTACAGCAAACCACCCTTCACATGCACGGGATCGTCCACGTTCTTGTGTCTACGTTACTGCACTTTAATGACCTTCTGTCTGTTAATACTGTTTGTGACATTTCTGCCTTTATTAGTCATTTATTAATCATTAATAATAAAAGGGTCTGTATCATTAATCATAGCAAACAGCACTGGTCAATGATACAGTGTATTCTCAACAACTTATATAGACAATAATATAAAAATATAGCAACACTAACAAAATCGTACATGAAAAAGGTTATAACAGGTGACTCTATTAGTAGTCACGCTGTTGGTATATAGCAACGTTGGTTTTATTTACCCTGATTTTTGTGAAAAATATATATATTTAGTTTGAAGTTGTCTGAAAGGTTAATTGTGATGTTTCACTTTTCTCTCCTCAGGGTGACTCTGGACCTTCGGGGCCACCTGGACCTCCTGTAAGTACGCCCACATACCAAGAAACACCACATCACACGATTACACAGCAGTGACTTCATGAAGGAATCCACCTCACCCCATCTATCAAACAGTATCAGTCATCAAAAGAGAAAAAAACTGCTCATGCACCATCTGCATTTTTCCCTATTTCACACTGGAAATAACTTCAGAGAGTCAAGTTCTGCTCAAATCGAATGATGTGTCGACATTAAGATGATGAAGCAGCGTCACACATCATCGCTCACATCATCGTTCACTTTGATCTAAACGGACTGAGACGGTTCATATTCACCTCACGGCAACAAACCAGCGACAAACTTCCAAAGCAGATTTGATGCAGTTTTCGCATCACGTGTTGGGTCCTGATGCTGTGAGAAAATCTGATCATCCGTCGGTGTTTGTGACTTAATTTGTCTTCCTGTGTTTCCGTAGGGCAGAGGGAGAACAGGAGCTGCAGTGAGTACACGACTCTGACGTCTCATGTCATGCTCAAGTGCAGAAAGTTGAAGAAAGTCATGTATTTGGATGATTTGCACGTATACTCAGTGTCTTCTGTTTGCAGGGTTTACCTGGAACCAACGGGTTGCCGGGCGGAGTCGGACCCCAGGGTTCAGCGGTGAGTTACTGATCCCCTCGATTAGACTATCTATCTATCTATCTATCTATCTATCTATATCTATCTATCTATCTATTTATGAAAAGTGCTACATGAAATGATCAGAATCGTATCAGCAGAGGCTCAGATATCCAGACTATTGCTCCAAAAACACTGGATCATGTGCTTCTCATTGTTTCCTCCACCAAGGAAGTTATGTTTTCACCTCTTTCTGTTTGTTGGTTGGTTCGTTAGCAAGATTATGCCAAAACTAGCAAAACTTGGTGAAAAGATGTGCGTCTGGAAAGAACCCATCAAATTTTGGTGTGGATCCAGATCACGGGTCAATGAAACACCTGATTGGTGACATTTCCCAGTAGTGATGATGAGAAAGGCTCTAGAATCTCCTCAGTTACTTCTGACTAATCTTTCCTGTCTTCTATCTCAGGGATCTGAGGGTCTTTCAGGACTTCCCGGACCTGCTGGCTCTGATGGACCCCCAGTAAGTGCAGTCATCATTATAGACTTGAGGAATGCTGCTGGTACAATGTGGTCATATGTTTTCACCACTGCCACCCAGTGGATCTCCAGTATGAAGGGAACGCTCTGATTCCCTGTGTCCTCTCCCTCTCTCAGGGTCTTCCTGGTACTCTTCATGACCTCAGCGGTGACCTTCTGGTAAGATTTAAATCATGCGCCCTGTCAAAGCAGCGTTAATGATGGTGACCTGAAGCTGCGTCCTCTGCAGACAGTCCTCAGTGTTTTGTCTCTTTCCTCTGCAGTGTCCTGCGATCTGCCCCCCTGGTCCCTCTGGTCCTCCTGGGATGCCGGGATTCAAGGTAAATAAATAAAGCTCCTGTCAGGGTTCTTCGTTTTCTATTTGTGTTTAATCATACGCCGCTCAATATGTCCTTGGAAATATATACAACATAAGTCACCCTGCACTCATGCAATATGTTTCTTCATGCCTGTACTAACCTCTGTGTATGATTGCTCATGTAGGGTCACACAGGACATAAAGGAATCAAAGGAGAGGTTGGAAAAGATGGAGAGAAGGTGAGTTTTTCAGGGGACAAATATCAGGGCCTCTGTCCCTGTGGCTGATCAGGTCACATGATTCTAATTTGGCTGCTTGTGTTTCTGGGATTTGTTGTTTTGATGCAACACTAAGTGTCCTGTTCTGTCTCCAGGGTGACTCTGGTCCACCTGGTCCACCGGGTATTCCTGGCACTGTGGGTCTGCAGGTGAGTGACATAAAAACTATTCAGGGAAATGTCTTATCATCCCATCGTAGTCTTCTGTCAACAACAATTATTGCGATATAATATGAAATGTTTTGCTGTTTATCATTCTTCGCTCATAAAGAAGAATTAAAAAACCACAACCTTCAAACGAGTCTTTAAACTTAGAAAGAAATAATAATGTGACATTAATCGTGATAATTATCAATATCAACTGATAAGAACATTTTTATCTTGATAGCTCCTCAGATTTAGATATTTACATGGTTTAACCACATCCAAGCAACATTTGAGGAATTTGAGAAATATTGTTGAGAAATAAAAGAATGCTGTGTGTCTGAAGCTCACGATGACCTCATGTTGTGTTTCAGGGCCCACGTGGTCTGAGAGGTTTACAGGGACCGATGGGAGCTGTAGGAGACAGAGTAAGCACCTTTAGGAACATGACCTCTCTTCTCCTCTCCACCTTTCATATCACTCTCAATATTCACACACCAGTTTGCTTCCTCTGACCTCGTGCTCTGTTCGTCTCCAGGGTTTTCCTGGTTTCAGAGGCAAACCTGGCATCGCCGGCATCATCGGAAAGACAGTGAGTGTCTCCTTGTTGTAACTTATGATGCAGTAAAATAAAAACGGCGTTTGATAGTAGTTTACAGCAGGAGTAGACGGCTGCTCCCATCAATGAATAGCTGTGTGTGTTTCATCTGATGTCTCCAGGGTGATGCTGGAGAAAAGGGACCACAGGGATTCAGGGGACCCAAAGGAGAAATTGTAAGTAAAGACTTTGAATCCTTACTATTAGTTTTTTACGTGTACATAAAAGGTGTATAAATTAAATCTTAATGTGTCTTTCAACAGGGTAAAATAGGTCCCAAAGGAGGCCCTGGGGGATCAGGACCCAAAGGGGAGCCTGTAAGTGCATTACCTGACAAATTATACTTTTTCAAAAATACGTCAGCGCTCAGAACCACAGGGATCATATTCCATGTCTTCTACAGGGTATTCCTGGCAGAGATGGCAAAGATGGTACGCCGGGATTAGATGGCGAGAAGGTAAGATGCACTTTTCTCTTCCTGTTAGATGTTTAGATGCGAGTCCAGTGCTGACGCAGCATTCACAGTGATGTTTGTGTCAACAGGGTGATGCCGGACGCCACGGAATCGTCGGAGAGAAAGGACCAAACGGCCTTCCTGTAAGTATTGTGATGTAGACGTGGTGAATCTGTGACATGGAATCACTCATTACTTTGATTCTCAAAAAAGTATAATTGTGAAAATACTATAAGTGATAAGTTCTGAACATGTTCAACGACGCTCATAGTTGTGTACTTTCTGTTTCAGGGTCTACAAGGAAAGGCTGGTACAAAGGGATCTACAGGAGAAGTTGTGAGTATTTAGACACCAACAGACGTTAAACTTGAAATCAAATCACCAAAAAAAAAACTGACAAATCTTCTGTCCAAGAAGCTTCTTGCATAAAACATCTACAAGTATCTACAACCAACTTCGTTAGCCTTTAATCCAACGATGACCTGGACGAGTGAGAAACTTCACAGAAAACGTATCTTTTGTCTTTTTCCACCAGGGTGATGTGGGGAAGACTGGGGAGACGGGGCCCTCTGGAGAGCCAGGTATTCCTGTATGTATCTGATGGGCTCTTTTGGGGGGGGATACTACTGGGTCAAAGACTCTCTGACATTTTACCCACATGAAACTTTCATGTTTGTGTCTCGTCTCTAAACATTTCTGACGTGTCTCCAAAATCTTTCCTCTGCTGCCTTCAGGGTGACATTGGTGTCCCAGGAGAGAGGGGGATAGCAGGACCCAGAGGAGTGGCTGTGAGTTAACGTCTACACTGTGTGGATATTGTGTGTTATCAAATTGCTGCACTGCGTTTATTACTTTCAAAGCTTCAAAAGCATATGTTACACGATATTTTAACATAATCATTGCCCCATGTACGAGCCAAATTATGAGAATTTCTGCTGCACAGAGGGACGTCTGGTGATTTTTAAGCAATTTGCAGAATTTAGATTGAGTTTGCGGTTCTTATAATCAGTGCGGACAATGTATACATAATTTGTATAAAGGAACCGTGTAGAATGCTTAGAGGCTTCTCGCATGAATATGAGATATAATAAACTTCTGCCCTTCGGAGTTAATGATATTCTGCTGCAAAGGCACGAAGAGCGTCGCTGCTGATTCAGGGTCTCGCTGAGGTGGAGTTAGAGGAAATGCAGGTCCAGTGATGAGAGCAGGTTTTCATAAACAGAGAGGTCTTTGTTTTTCACATCAGATCCTGTGGCGAGCAAAAGAAAAATGATAAAACATCACAGGAATGAACAAACATCTTCACGCCTTTCAACAGTTGTTTGCTGTATTATGTGTTTTGTAGTGCGATGACATTAAAGTGTCTGTTTCCAACAGGGAGGAATTGGACCAACGGGCAACAATGGACCTCAGGGAGGCAAAGGCTTTCAGGTCAGTTGCATGAAATCACTTATCGTCATCACTATTTTTAACTGTTGTTTTCTTTGTGTTACCTTACTGACTGTGTGTGTTGTGCGCTGCAGGGGGTGAAAGGAGCCTTGGGGGATTCAGGTCTCCCAGGTCCGACAGGAATCCGTGGAGAGTTCGGTGAAAGGGTGAGTTTGACGTGTGTGACGATATGAAACGTGTGCCGGGGTTTAATGCCACCCATCATTCAGGATGCAACATAGGGCTGTGGCTATTTAATCGTCTTATAATAATGAAATATATTATCTCGATTAATCATTTCGTCTATAAAGTATCAGCAAATGGCAAAAGAAGCCATTCACAAGTTGAAACTTGTCTAAAAACCAAATATTTCCAGTTTACTATCACAGAACACAAATAAAATAAGATATTCTTTAGAAGATGGGACCATTTTTCTTTAGACTCAATACGATGAATCAATAATCAGAATAATTGCAAAATAGTTTTTGTTTGATCGACTAATTCTTGCATCTCAAGTCCAGAATGCAAAAACATAACAACAATAAAACAGGTAAAATGAAACGTCTCTGCACAGACACAGCAGAGACATGTGTCTGTCCCCATACGAGGGTCCTGTGTGTCCTTTACCAGGTCGTCCCTCCTCGCTCGGAGGTATAAACCGAGCGGTGGTCGACACAAAGCGGCCTCCTGTTCAGAACGTGTAGACAGAACAAAGCCAGTCTTTATACCGATCCCAGTTCCCCCTCAAACAGCCCACCTCACTTTCCTCCATCCCCCCCCTTCCCTCTCCCGCAGTCGGCCTTCTGCAAATGTCTCTCCATGCCGCTAGTTTACTCTCTTTCTCTCTCTCTCCTCAAACTCCTGCAGGGACCGAACGGAGCTTCAGGAGCCAAAGGAGACATGGTAAATATCTCTAAGTCAAAGTTCAACTTAGATCTGACCTCCCCTGAATGACTTGTAATAGTCTGCACCCACCTGTTATATGTATGAGAAACTATTATATAAGAGTTTGATGTTTGTTGATGCTGAGACTGTGTTGTCAGCTCAACAGATTATAGAATATTCTCAGTTATTAAAAAGAATAAAAATGGATTTGGATGAGAATCAATCAGATAATTCAAATGTTGTCTCTTTAGGGCGTCGCAGGAAGTGACGGTTTACCAGGAGAGAACGGAGAACCTGTAAGTTTTGTCTTTCATATTTGATTTCATATCCTCTGACAACAGTAAATAGACGTAAAACTGATTTAGGGCTCTGCTGCCTGACAGCTGACTATAGGACCAGGTGATAGACAACACCAATTTGAAAGTCTTTACACTGGTTGCTTGGTTATTTCACTTCATGGTCCTGCACTGGAATTTATGGCTCTGCAGTTCATCAGTGATTCTGAAAAATATATGGGATTTTCTTCCCTAATCGTATATTACCTTATCTATTTCATTTGTTGTATTATTTTATTCTATCTGTCATGTGCATCAGTCTCAAATCGTTTCACTGTTTATATGTGAGCTCTATGAAGCCATAACCATCACGTTTGAATTATTAATTGATTATTTGTTGTATAACAGTGTGTTTTCATGTATATTCAACAAAAATTCTATCTTTTTTCAGGGTCACTTTGGACCAGTGGGACAAAAAGGAGAGGTGAGCGACAGTGTTATTACAATTATTACATCAGTTTCCCACAGCAGATGAATTCAACAGATCCCTTTACTCACTCTACCATTTCTCTCCATCATTTATCTATTTTCTGAGCTGTTTCACCATTTATTATTAATTTAAAGCTAATTCTTTCAACTTTTTATCCATTACTTAAACAAGTAACCAACAATTTGAACCAGCTTAACAGTTCTTCAACTTACGTATATCAATCATTTTCATATTACTTTAAACTAAGAATTCCATCTGTTTGTATATAACAATAAGTTCAATATTTTTACTATTTATTCATTGGTGTTTTAATCTATTTTAACAAATGATCCATTCTTTTTAACTACTTGAAGTTTTAATCCAGCATTTTTAGCAAACTTTCAACATGTCTTCTTGCTTGATAACTACTTTTCACACAAACACTCCTAAAACAGTGTTCAGGTGTTAAAACTGACTCAACATCAGCAGTTCATTCATTCTCATTTTTAAATCTCTCTAAGTTTTAGGCCCAATTTCCAATTTTTCAAACAATTTGAGCTCAACGATGTTCCACACGCACCCGAGCAGCTGCAGAAACACTCCTTGCAGAACTGAGACCCCTGGTTGTGAGTCACTGCAGTCGATTTGTGTCTATCAGCACAAAGCACATGAAGATGTTGTGTGTGGGTGTAATTAGCAGCAGTTTGCCCCCCCCCCCCCCCGCTCCCTCACTAAACATTAAAAACAGGAGCCGTGCTCTGAGCTGTCGCCCACTTGTCAGACTCGTTGCATGTGATGCAGCCTCACATTCCAGCTTTAATAGGATTAATTAGAGATAGGTATTGCTGCTTTAGTTTTATTGGCCTGTTTGCTGCTGTCGCCATGAGGGAGAGGAGACGAGTCACATTAAGCTGCAGCAGACTTTATGTAACTGGAGTTGCGGCGCTGATGAGCCTCCTGCTCACAGTCTCATTTACTGTTTGCTGCTTCTCTTTGGAGTAATTATCAAGCAACGAGCCGCCGTGTGAATCCGCCCCCGCTTTGTCTCAACAGAGCCGGTTTAGTTTGCTCGTTAGTTTGTGTTCAGTGATTAAAGCGGAGGATTGTGGGTGTTTTTTTTAAGCTCCAGCCTGAAAGTGATTTTTGTTTCAGTTTTGTGAAATATAATGAGTCATTTAAAGGGTAATTCTCATTAATAATAGTCTGGAAAACGTGGTGAGCTGGGACCAAAGGGCGTGACGGGTCCTCAGGGAGAGCTCGGTTCCAGAGGGCTTCCAGGAAAACAAGGGGTAATGGGCTTCCAGGGAGAACAGGGTCTGCCTGGGATCTCAGGAAAGACAGGTGTACCCGTGAGTATTTTATTTTCTCTTCTTGGTATAAATCTCTTGACCGACGGAAGCATATTAAATGTTAATGTCTTATAATAAACTGCATGAATGAGGTTGCATTTGAAAAATGTCTCTCCAGGGTAAACTGGCGAGCGAGCAGCTGATCAGAGAGCTGTGTGGCTCCATGATTGATGGTGAGAAATCTCAATTAGCATTTGTCCATAATTCATTCTTACGTCGAATAAAAGCTGGAAATTCAGCCCCTGGTGTTTTCTTTTCTATCACACAGATCAGATAGCCCAGCTGGCCGCTAACCTGCGAAGACCCCTGGCCCCTGGTATGGTGGGCCGCCCGGGCCCTGCTGGGCCTTCAGGAACCCCAGGAGTATCTGGATCTCTTGGGCATCCAGGCACTCGTGGACCACCAGGGTACAGAGGTCTGCCAGGAGAGCTGGGAGACCCTGGTACCAGAGGTAGGAAAAATCAACTCTCAATCAATATTGGAGGAAAACAAATCAATCATGTCTTTTTAGTTTTACCATATGTTCTACTCATTAAAATAAGAACTACTCATACCGCAGAAAATGACATATTATCGTACATTAAACCATTAGATTTATAATACTGATGGCATTGCATAAGGAGCATGTTTCTAGTTTTAGATATTTTATATACAGGCAGGTATTATGGTGACATATATCTCAGGGTAGTGTTGTATAACCCGATCTTTTAAACTTCAGATATTATTATAAAACTGTACTTAATGACAGCATTAGGGTAAATTCACTTTTAAATTGTTTGCAACAGGTGATGTTGGTGAACAAGGTGACAAGGGAACCGTTGGTAAAGCCATTGATGGACCAACTGGAGACCAGGGATACCAAGGTAGGAGGCTCTGGTGTGAGCTACAACACTGTGGGTTACTAGACTGTTCATATAGACCTTACTCATGGAGGACGTATCAAACAAGTAGGGTTGATGACAGCTGCTTCCACTTGTAAGGTTTACTGGTACAAATGGAAAGGAGCTATCAGTATGTTATTATCTGTGAGAAAAGTGGACTCTGATATAATTTGTCCATCAAACCATCATCACAGATTTTCTGATTGTCCTACAAGAGGTTTTAAATACTTGATGCCAAATCGTTTGATCCACGCAACTAAAACCAACTCAAATCTTTTGCGTAGGTCTTCCTGGAGTTCCAGGAATCGTCAAAGATGGCCGTGATGGATCTGTAGGAGATCCAGGTGAGCCTGGAGAGTCAGGCAGGGTAGGTAGGACTGGGCACCAGGGACCTCCTGGTATCTGTGATACATCGGCCTGCCAGGGAGCAGCAGCCGCTGGGAAATCCTCCAACCCCAAAAACCAATAAACAAGACTTCCTGCACCCTGTGGCCAACCACCCCACGCAGGAAGGGTGAAAAGTGAGGGAAAAGAAGAAATGAAAGAAGAGTGATCACAACAAAAAAAAACTGTCCTCCTCCTTTATTGAAACAAATGTATTACAAGATGGGAAGAGTAACGTCAACAGATGTGATATTTTGAGAGGAACAGAGGAACATCCGAGGAGTAACACTAAGAAAAGAGCA
Source organism: Hippoglossus hippoglossus (assembly GCF_009819705.1). Lineage (NCBI taxonomy): Eukaryota > Metazoa > Chordata > Actinopteri > Pleuronectiformes > Pleuronectidae > Hippoglossus > Hippoglossus hippoglossus. The sequence continues at coordinate 21,045,096 of NC_047157.1, forward strand.
ACTGAGAGACAAAAACATGGAGATGACATCCTGAAATAAAGTGGACAGAGACACGAGTGCAAAAGAACAACTGCATCGCTCCAAATACTGTCACATCCGACTTGATGACTTACAAAATTTCAAAAAATGAAAATGAAGAGTCCTTTTGTGTATAAAAACTTTGTACATGTTATTTCAATGCCCCCCCCATTACTTTTTTTTAAAACAACAAGTGTCTCTGCAGTGAATGTGCATGCATCACAGCCCATGAGTGAAAATCACAGGTGTTACCTCAACATACGAGCTTAACGTGTAATATATGGAAATAGGTGCCGGAGGTGAGAAGCTGTGTTTGTACTGTACAAGGAATAAAAGAAACAACTACCCAGGTGCCCAGACATTGTGTAGATTGATGCAAAAAAAAAAAAAATGTATACTGTTTTTTACAGCTTTTCTTATTCTAAATTACATGTGAAGCTGATTCTCCAGATTTGAGAATCAAATGTTTTCAAACACAACATCCACTTTGTACTACCAGTGCTGTAACTATTAAATATACAAGACTTTAAATACTATTTATTATTTGTGGGTGACTGTTGTATGTACAGTAAGATGCTACAGCGACATGTTGTAAGAAAGAACAAATAAAGCCACTTTTCAGTAAGAACAAACTCTTTTCTACACATCAAATGAACAGTCTTCACTTCGCAATAATTAACTCCATGAACATTACTTAACCCCATTTAATCACCAGGCAGTAACACTTCATACGCAAGATTTAATTATGTGATTGAAGACTAAATGCACGTGGAAAACTGAACAACACTCTGTCTGAACACAGCTTAACCAAAGTAAATGGTTTAAAAATCAACGCAAAATTTAAATTAGGTATAAAAATAGGCCAATATAAATAAATTAGTTAAGTCTATAAGTTGAGGAGCGTGAATGTTGCTCTTCAGAGAACTGTCTATTTTACCAGGGGAGCAGTGCCACCTGTTGGTGACTCTATGAAAAGCACCCCCCTCCCCCAGGCTTAGAGTGAACCAATACATAAGACTTTGCTGCACAACCTCAGCTAATGTTCTCAAATATCTGTCTGACTTACTAGATAAATGTCTCTATCTCCTGCTGGATAGAGTCCTAGCCTGAAGAAGAGCTGGATTTCAGACACAGTTCTTTCGCGTCATTGAATGATTCTGAAACTCCTGTAAACAAGGAAGATATGAGATTATTGTAGTTAACGACAAACTCAAACTTGTACTGTTTTATGTTATTACCATATATTTATATCTGCGTTTGGCTGTTATTAAGCAGCATTACATAAAAACAACCGGATGGATTAACACCAAACCTGGTGGCAGGAAATAACCCTTTACATTTTGGTGTGGATCTGGATCAGGGGCCGGATACGTGTAGTGTAGATTGCTAATATCTAGGAACAGGTGACTGGTGGTGTTGCCGCACACTGTCAGCATAATATGGATACACAGCACGAGGGCTTGTTTTAATTTGCTGCCATGTATTTTTCACAGACTAAATAACCGCAACATTAGATAATCCATCACAGTAAGATAATAACGTTTATTTGATTTTATACTGAAAAACTAAAGAGGAATTTGATTTGAACTCTCTAAATAACAAAAGCAATATAAAGTCTACTGCAGCTCTATAATTCAACAAGAGGAAATTTAATAAAGATCTCATCTCCCCGTCCCCGGCTTTGAGTCTCAAATGATTTAGCTGCGGGGCGATGAAGCCATAAATGTTTTTCATCAATCGGTGTTTTAACTCCACGATCAAACCACACAAATGTACCTTTTTGAAGGTGTCTCCATACATCTTGTTGATGTACACGAGGAAGGCGGTGGTCCACTGGAGGGTGGTGACTCTATCCGTGCCTGACTGGCAGAACGGCACCAGCATGTTCAACTCGTCGCAGTATAGACGAATCATCTTTCTGCAGAGTGACACAGGACATACTGACGTTTCTCAGACTTAATATACAGAACCTGTGACTTTGTTCTTAGATCCTTTAGTCTCATGTCGCTCATATAGGATAGATAATGGTGTGTTCTGGTTATTCTCCATCCCTGCCTCAGGGTGGTGCTGTTCACCTGTTCTGTTTTCCCAGTAAGTATCATGTTGTAGGTGGTGCTGGTGCTGACTGGACCAGAGCCTGGTGGCACCCAATTTAAAATGTTGACTGCGGATGTCCCAACCACACTGTGCTGTGTTGTGTATTCAGTTTGCTATTGTGATTCCTGACAATTTGTAAATGTGGGATCTGACAGATGTTTTGTCATTGTAAACAGTGTAAATATCTTTCTTGTGGTCCACATGGCTGCAAGGGTGAGAAACCATTTTTGTTGTAAACTATTTCCCCCTGTTTATGATAGGGTGGCAGGTAAGATCCCTGTATGGTATTTTCCTTTTTTTCATTGTGAGGTAAGTTTGAGAAAACATTGGTTTAGTCTGTTTTTGTTCAATATTTTGGCAATGCTCACCCCAACTTCCCTTTTCTAAGGGAAATGACTTCATACACCCGCTCACCTGCGTTCCCTCTCGATACTGTTGTGTCTCTCCCTGCTCTGGATCAGTGACATACCGGGTCGGGCTCTTTGTCTGGTGCTGTGACCCCACTTCCTGGAGACAGCAGGTGTCACCACCTCATCTATTAAAAACAAATATGACAGTGTACAAGACTCATTTAGATACAAACAAAACAAGTACTACTTTTGAAAATTATCATTATTATAATTATCAAACCTTGGTGCTTGTTCAGTTCATCCATGTGAGGAAAATGATCAACCACCTGAGATTTAAAAAAAGAAACAAATGATTAAACATTCTGCAATAAAGTTATAATGAAACTTAAAGTTGTGTCTCCCCACCACACCTGAGCACACATGGTAGAGACAGGGTTAAATACACCCCCTGCGTTGGCTGGGCTGGAAACCCCTAAGAGACTCGCTCCTTCAGTCTTCATCCACGTCTGCATGTGTGGGCACAGTGTGTTCTGAGCATTTCCAGGCTGCTGGAATATCTTTACAAAACTGAAAGACAATAACAGATTTTGTCAATACATCAATATTATATGTATTAATACACACAAAGATTTTTTAATTTCTGTGTTGTGCCGATGCATTTGGCTCATCCCTTGTTGGGATTACAAGAAAAAACTCATTTACAAACATAAACATCTTCTTCTTGTATTAAATATAGAAAACATTACACTATAAAAGATAGAAATGTGAACAATGTAGTATATTGGTGGAACCTACTGGCAGACAGCTGCTGACTGAACATCCCTCTGTCTCTGGAAGTCAACAGACATCGTGTTGAACCTCTTCTCCAAGCAAACTCTTGCAGAAAATCTCTGACCTGTGACCTGTGAGGACGCGCGGCTGTTGACGGGCACTTTAGTCGGACTCTTTTCACCTCTGAGTCCGGCCAACACAAACCCCGGGACCTCCACAAAAGAGGATGGGGTCTTCTCCCCTGGTTTCACCAGACTGTGATCTTCAGGGGCCACCGACAGGTCAATGGCTTGGGTGGTTGCGAGGGGAGAAGTCACTGTGGGTCCAGTGACATCTGTAACCATCACTGCAGCAGGATGATCCCTCACATCAGGCCAACATCTGCTCATCAGGCCACCATCAGGCCCAGTCCCTGCCTCCATGTTGGCCGGGATGACACGCTGGAGGTGTGAGTACTGACCATCGGAGAACTCCATCAGATCGAGCTCCGCTTCCAACATCTGACCCTTTGTCAAACACCTTGTCTCCATGTGGCAGAGACCCAGACCCTGAGTTCTCTGGATGGACGTGAAACATGAAGGATTCTACTTGCTTGGGAAAAGGCTGACATTTTGTTTTTTTTTACATATAAGACAACTAAGGTGTACATGTTTCTATTTCCACCATTAACATGTAGCTAGTTTTGAATTAGTCACAGTGTTATTAACATTATATTTATGAACATAGCTCAAAATGATGTCCAGTTGAGTTTAAACAAACACTAATGATGTTGGGTTAATATATAATATTCACAAATCAAAGATAACTCATTATATAATTACGAATGCTAGCTATAAAGAGCTATATGAGTATGCTAACATTAAGCATTAAGCTAGTATTAGTTTGCTAACAACCTGTTAGTAACTTAATAAACTCATAGAAGCATTCGCATTGTTAACAGGAGATTATTGAGTCGTCCACTTGATCTCGACTCAAACAAAGCTGCAGTTATTGATCTGTTTTCTCAAGTTCATTACCTCCGGTGTTTTCCACTTACTTCTCTGACAGCTCCGTGATCTGTAGCCGCGCTGCTAACAGCCGGGGCCGACTAATTCCTGGACGTCGATAGACTTGAACTGTCACAGTGTCGGATTATTGAAATGTTGCCTGTTATATTGTGTGGAGAGAATCGATTTATAATAAGTGACACGTTGTAAATACTACTACTACTAAGTACTTTTACTCAAGTACATAACAGAAGCACGAGTAAAAGTAATATAGTTTTCTATATAGCTTAATATAGCGCAGCACCACTCAAGTACAATTGAGAGGGAGATTCAAATATTAATAATGAACTTTATCTATATAGCACCTTTCATACAAAAGTGCTTTATATACAATATAGATCAAATATATATAGCTGGACATTAAAAGTACTCTCTCCATATATATATGCACTTTATTCAAGTACATTTCTCTACAAACAATATTTCCTTAGTGGAAGGTGTATATTACATAAATATTCTCTGTAATTTGTCATTCAATTTTTATACTTTTGATCAAGTGCTTGTTTTATATTCTCTCGTCTACCTCAGTCTGTCTGCTGCTGCAACAAGAACATGTCCCTGGTGTGAGAAAGACACTTCAACCAAGTTACCAAAGCTGTATCAATATCTACTAATGGAAGACAAGTGATTCAACTGAATGCTGTCGCCCCCCACTGGTGAGACATGAGCTCTTCAGGAGAGGGTTGTTATGGACAATATAACTTCAGTCATCCATCAGCATTGATGTTTTTATTCCCAAGGACTTCCTCTTGCCTACTTATTGTCTTTCTCCATCTTGTTGTCATAGCAAGAGCCCAAGAAAATCTGAATCAATTCAAAGCTGGTGCTTGTAATGTGAAAAATACCCAAATCTACATGATACACAAGTGTAAACGAATACATGTATTCAAATGACTTTGAGGCTCTTGTAGTTGAATATTCATATATTTTACTTTATATTTCTAACCCACTTCATCTCATAGATAGATACTGTACCACATGTATTATAAACAATTCTAAAAACTATAATTAGCTTATTTACATTTACATTTATTTCCAAGTGGAGTTTCTTGCCTTTATTGTCACAAACAACAAAGCTGTCATGATAAGCAATTAAGAATATTGCCTCTAAAGAGACACCAGAAACCTTATAAAATGTGTCTACTTGTGTTAAGGAACCTTTTTGACTTTACCTGTAAAAAAGTACAAATTCATGGTTTGCTTTCTTCCCACAAAAGGCAATAAACATCAATCAATCAATCTTAATATCAATGACAAAATCAGACTTAATACTGTGGTGTATTTAGTTAACATGGATCATTTTGACACGTGTGTAAAACATAATGACATGTTTACAGCTAGCGGCGCCTGGTTTCTGGACTCTCAGACTCCCTAAGTGCTATTACAATATGTTACTTGTTAGTTATCTCTTCCTGAGAATGCTCTTTGACCTGTTAGGTGGAGAGGTTCCCATCTTCAAGTAGGAAGCATGTTTCGAATTAGATGCCCCTATGTATGATGTCATTTTATCTCTAGTTTTGGGCGTAAACAAGTTCCCTATATGAATGCTTGTCCGGCACCGGCGACTCAGACTTCTGCATTGGCCGAGAACGTCTCCGGGTATACCTAGGTACCCGTCCTGACCTGTAACTTCTGTGTAATAAACCTTATTATACAAGCAAGAACGGTGTCCGCGGAGATTCCTTCATCATCATCTTCAACATCACTGCTGCTTAAATATACGACAATACAAATTTTAAAAAAGGTATACGTAACTTTATTGACTTGAAATAAGCTACGTGGTATCAGCAGAGGAACATAAAAGCCAGATCAAGGTTACTGTACCGACACTATGGCTATGTTAAAAAAAAACTAAAAAAACAAAAACTGTACATTTTCTGTACAAAACAATTCTGTATTTTCAAAAGGAAATTCACAGCTGGTTAGGTTTAAGAGACATGTCATCAAATAACAAAAATAAATGATTAATTTAACACAAAACTACAACAACGTGAACTCAAATACCCTAAGCATTTCCATATCAAGCAACAATGTGTGATCTTGCATGGCTTTGACCGTTGATACATTCAGTGTGGTTATGTTGTAGTATCTCTATCCACCCCCTGTACTGAGGGGGCCCAAGCATTTAGATTTTTGCCCATCTCTAACTTGGCTTGACATTTGTTTTATTTCCATCACTATTTATACTTCGATTGATTTTAGTTTCATTGGATGCTCCACTAACCCCTTGTTTATCAGTTTCACTGCTCTCCGGCCTTTTTTCTTTTCCCAACCCTGTGTTTGCATCTGCCAATGTGCTAGCAGGACTTTTCTCCTGTTTTTGACCCACTGCTCTATCTCTACTCCACTCCCTGTCTGCAGAGAAATGCATTTGTTTTGGTTTCGGGGTGAATACATCAGAATGGTTGATCACATTTGGGAAGCGCATAAGACCCTCCGTTGGAGTGGGAAGTAAGGCAGCTCTAGGTCTCTGTGGTTTTCCACTGTTTGAAGGAAAACCCGGGGGCCCATTGAACACTGCAGAGTGTGGATTACTAGGACCTTGGGATCTGGTCATGTGATGTGGACTATTGAAATGACGTGATGCAGTTTCATCTGAATGTCTTATAGCTTGCATGTCATTCTTCATGGCTGGCTCAGATCCCCTGGAGTCTAAACCCGGGCCCATCATGTCTGGACCTCTTCTATCAGACCCAGGAACCTCAGAGTTTGAATCCCACCTACCAGGCCCATGTCTTGCATCTGAACTTTCATCAGGCCCTAGCCGTCTCATGTGTGGACCTCTCTTCTCCCTTCTAAACTCATGCTCAAATCTTCGTCTACTTGGTCCATGGCTTTCCATGTCTGCCTCTCGCCTATCAGATCCTCGCCCCCCACAATCTGAAAACATTCCATCAGCCCCTGGACCCTCAATGTCCGAACTTCTGTTTACAGGTTCTGGTCGTCTTAAATTTGAACCTTCGGAATCTATTCTATTGAAGGCTTCAAATCCCCTTGGGCCTCTCCTATGTGCACCAGGTCCTTCCATGTTTGGCCCTCTCATATCCCCCCTGAAGTCTGGCTGCCTCCAGTCATTTGCCATATCTGGACCCCCTTTCATATCTGTCCCTGGTCCCACAAAGCCTGAACCTCTTCTATCAAGGCCTTTTGTTCTATTATCTGGATCTCTTTCCCCTCTAAAAAATGTCCCTAGTCCACCTCTGTTTGACCCAGCACCTTGTCTATCAGGCTCTCTATGTTCATTTCCAGGTTCTCCCCTTGGACCTTGGTACATCATGTCTGGATTATCTTGGAAAGGCCCTGGACCCCCGCAACCTGGAGCATTCCAATCATCTTGTGGACCCATAACAGGCCCTGGAAAACTAAAATCTGGTCTTTCCTGTACTGGTGTTTGCCCCCTCTCTCCAGCACCTCTCCATTCACTTTGAAGACCTGGCCCACTTTCTTGGCCCTTCTCATCTGGACCTTCCTGGATAGGTCTTGGGCCCCTGTTGCCACGTCTTTCCAAATTATCTCCTGAATATTCCTGCTCATTGTCGACAGCCTCCATATTTGGCCCTCTCATATCTGACCATTGTTCTTGTATGTTTGCGCCCCTCCATCTCTCTCCCCGAATTAGGCTAGAATCTGGCCCTGGTCTTCTAACATTTCTCCTCATAGGCCTTGGAGCCCTCATATTTCTATCAGATATTCTATCAGATCCTGGACCCTCTATACCTGGGATTTCTCGGTTAGCATGTGAGTCATCAAAATCAGCCATTCCCCAGTCATTTCTTCTATCATGCCTTAGACCTTCTGTATTAGGACCTCTCTGTTTTATGCCTGGGCCTCCTATGTCTGGACCAACTGATCGTCTCCTTTCAGGTCCAGGTTCCCTGGAGCCTGTGCCTCCTGATTCTCTCCTACCAGGGCCTGGGCTCTCAATGTCTGGACCTCTGAATTCACAACCTGGTGCTCTAAATTCTGGACCTCTTGGACCAGTATCATGTCCCTCCGTAACAGCTCTTTCAGGCCTCACACTTCTGAAGGGTGGACCTCTCCTACCAAACTCTGGGCCATCCATATCTGGAGGGTATCTTTTTAGTTCAGGGCCCATGAACTGTGGGGGTCCTGGAAAGTTCATGCTGTTTTCTGTTTCCTTCATATCTGGAGGCCTTCTCTCTGGCCCAGGACCCATGAAATGTCCTCTGTCAGGCCCTGGATCCTGTATGTTTGAACCTGAATGTTGAAGTCCTGGCCCCCTCATGTTTGGACCACCTGCCATTCTCATATCAGGCCCTGGGCCCTCCATATTTGGATACTCTCTGTCAGACCCTGGACCCCTGAAGTGTGGTCCTCCCATTCCCTGACTTTGAGTACCAGGTGGTCTGTCTTGTCCCATTCCTATGGAGTCAGGCCCAGAAGGCCCCATATATGGGCCTGGCTTTTCAGGACCAAGTCCACCAGCATTTTGATGTCCTGGTCCTCCTCTCCTGTTAGGTCCCTCCACAGAGTGACCTCTCCATTCACAGCCAGGCCCTCTGTCTGGACCTGCTGGTACTCTCCTTTCAGGCTCTTGTCCTTGGAAATCTGGATGTCCTGGTCCTCTTTTGACAGGACCCTCCATAGCAGGACGTCTCCTTTCATGTCCTGGTGGTCTGAAATCTGGACCTTCGGGTCCTCTCCCGTCAGTCCCAGGGCCTTCGATAGTAGGACAGCTCCTTTCAGGTCCTAGTCCTCTTAAATGTGGACTTTCAATTCCTATCCTGTCAGGCCCCTGACCGGCCATAGAATAACCTCTCCTATCAGGCCCTGTAGGTCCTCTCCTGTTTATTCCAAGACCCCCCATACCAGGATCTCTCATTTCAGGCTCCGGTCCTCTGAAATCTGGACCTGCAGGTCCTCTCCAATCAATCCCAGGATCCTCCAAAGGAGTACCTCTTCTTTCAGGTCTCGGTCCACTGAAATCTGAACCCACAGGTCCTCTACTGTCAGGCCCAGGACTCTCTATTAATAAACTTCGGTTCTCAGCTCCTGGCCCTCTGAAATCTGGACCTCCAGGTCCTCCTCTGCCAGGTCCAGGGCCATCTATAGCGGGACCTCTCCTTTCATGTCCTGTTCCTTTAAAAGCTGGACCTTCAAGTCGTCTCCTATCAGTGCCAGGACGTTCCATAGCAGGACTTCTCCTTTCAGGTCTTGGTCCTCTGAAATTTGGATCTTCAGGTCCTCTCCTGTCAGTCCCAGGACCGTCCATAGCAGGACCTCTCCTGTCATGTCCTGGTGCTCTAAAATCTGGACCTCCAGGTCGTCTCCTATCAGCCCCAAGACCTTCCATAGCAGGACCTCTCCTTTCAGGTCTCGGCCCTCTGAAATCTGGATCTTCAGGTCCTCTCCTGTCAGTCCCAGGACCGTCCATAGCAGGACCTCTCCTGTCATGTCCTGGTGCTCTAAAATCTGGACCCCCAGGTCCTCTCCTATCAGCCCCAAGACCTTCCATAGCAGGACCTCTCCTTTCAGGTCTTGGCCCTCTGAAATCTGGATCTTCAGGTCCTCTCCTGTCAGTCCCAGGACCGTCCATAGCAGGACTTCTCCTTTCAGGTCTTGGTGCTCTAAAATCTTGACTTTCAGGCCCTCTCCTATCAGTCCCAGGACCTTCCATAGCAGGACTTCTCCTTTCAGGTCTTGGTGCTCTAAAATCTGGACCTTCAGGCCCTCTTCTATCAGGACTAGGACCTTCCATAGCAAGACCTCTCTTTTCAGGTCTTGGTCCTCTAAAATCTGGACCTTCAGGTCCTCTTCTATCAGGACCAGGACCTTCCATAGCAAGACCTCTCCTTTCAGGTCTTGGTCCTCTAAAATCTGGACCTTCAGGTCCTCTTCTATCAGGACCAGGACCGTCCATAGCAGGACCTCTCCTTTCAGGTCTTGGTCCTCTGAAATCTGGACCTTCAGGTCCTCTCCTATCAGTCCCAGGACCTTCCATAGCAGGACCTCTCCTTTCAGGTCTTGGTCCTCTGAAATCTGGACCTTCAGGCCCTCTTCTGTCACTCCCAGGGCCTTCCATAGCAGGACCTCTCCTTTCAGGTCTTGGTCCCCTGAAATCTGGACCTTCAAGTCCTCTCCCATCAGTACCAGGGCCGTCCATAGCAGGACCTCTCCTCTCAGGTCCTGGTCCTCTGAAATCTGGACCTTCAGGCCCTCTCCTATCAGCCCCAGGACCTTCCATAGCAGGACCTCTCCTTTCAGGTCTTGGTCCTCTAAAATCTGGACCTTCAAGCCCTCTCCTGTCAGTCCCAGGACCCTCCATAGCAGGGCCTCTTCCTTCAGGTGCTCTCCTGTGAATTCCAGTGCCCTCCATAGATATACCTCTGAAATCCAGACATCCTGGTCCTCTTCTGTCAGGCCCTGGACCAACCATATCAGGCCCTCCTCTTTTGGGCCATGGTTCGCTGAAATCTGCATCTGCCGGCACACTCATGTCAGGTCCTTGATCTTCTATAGCTGGGCCTCTTCTCTCAGGCCCTGGACCTCTGAAATGTAGGCCACCAGGTTCCTTCCTGTCAGTTTCAGGATGCTCCAAAGCCAGACCCCTCCTAGCAACCACTGGTCCTCTCATGCCAGGTCCTAGATTGTCCATAGTTGGATCTCTCCTTTCATACTCTAGTCTCCTGAAATCTGGACCTTCTGGCCCTCTCCTGTCAGGCATATGAACCTCCATATTAGGTCCTGGTGCCATGAAATCAGAAGCCTTTTGTCCTCTGTCAGGCCCCTGTGTCTCCAGGTTGGCTCCTCTCTTATCAGGGTGGTAAGCCATCCATTCATTTTGCATAAATGACATTCCTGTAACTGAACATAATTTTGCCCTATCTGGCCCTCTCCAATCATTTCTGTCTGATTCTAGGCCAGTCGAATCTGTTGGAGCCAGGCTTATATTTTGACTTCTATGACCAAACATATCAGGACCAACAACACCTGGTGCTGAACCTCTGCAGTCTGGATTTGTAATTTTGGGCATGGGACCTCTGTCCCCTTGGCTAAATTGATATGGTCTCCTTGCACTTGACTCACTTTTATCACCTCTTGTATCTGAGCCAACCGTACTATCAATATGTTGACCAGACCCTCCTGTCACATTGTGCCTTTTAGGCTCATGCATAGTGTCTGATTCTCTCGTGTTCAGACCATGCATACTCCTTTCAGCCCTAATATCTGTCTGTGGCTCCTTCATATGTTCTGCATGCGCACGAACTGAACTGTCATCATGTCTTGATTGCCTTCGAACACTTCTTTCATCCCTGAGAGATGGACCTGCACCGCTTATATCTGGACTCTGATCTCTTATATCTCCACCCATCATAGCAGATCTCATACCCCTAGTATGTGGACTCTCGCCTCTTTGTTTTTGGTCTCTTGACTCTGAACCACTTGTGTAATGCCCCAATCTGTCTGATGATTGCATTGGACTCCTCACCCCTGAGTCTCTAATGTGTGGCCCAGGGCCCCAAATGTTGGGGCCAATGCCTTGCATGCCTTGCATACCTGCTCCTCTCCGATCAGACCCTGGAAATCGAATTTCTGTGTCTCTTGGCTCTATCTGTTGTTTCATATCTAGTCCTGGATTCCTTAAATGTTTTGACAGTTGGTCTATTTCAGGGCCCTGAATATCTGAGTCTCTGGCTAGCTTTAAATCTGTCCCCCCTTGACCCAACATTTGTTGATGGTTTTTCCCCCCTTCTGACTGTTTCTCTGCCTCAATCATACATTGATCTCTAACACTTGAGTCATGTAGATGTAGAGGTTTAAAATCCAAATTTCTGATATTTGATTTTGGACTTCCCAGTATATTGGGCACTGTTGCTTGAGCACCAATAGGCAGATAAGTATTTTCAACTTTAACAAATGGCATTGAGACTTTGATATGTGTCTCAGGATCTCTGATTTCCTCAGTCTCAAAGGAGTCACTCTTTTCTATGCTGCTATGTTTCAAGAATTGTGGTTCTGGATCAGGGCTTTGAGGAGAATCTCGAAGGGGTGGGTCAATTTCTCTTAAAGGAACTGTATTTTCATATTTATTGTGAAACACAGTTTGCTGTTGAGGTTTTTTTTCCACCGGGGTAGAAGAACCACTGACTGAATTATTTTGGAGGTCATGGGATTTTGGTGGTTCTGATATCTCAAGCTTCACATTATGAACAAGTTCATGTGAATGAGGCAAAATGTCTTTATCTGGGCACTCAGAAACATGCTCATTTTTAATGGTAACAGGGGCAAATGATGGTGTGTTACCATCGACAGATTGTCCATCAACTGACTCCAGCAGATCACTTGGGACATTTTCAGAATTTGATTTCTCAGGGACTTGAGGGGATGGTCCTCTGTTCTGCTTCGGTGAAAGGGACGCAAAATCTGTTTTTATAGGAGATGATGGAGATCTTGTATGACCATGAGAATGACGGCGTGTACTATGCTCTTTACGATGGCGACCCTGATGTTCAGACTGGTTTCTAGCTCTATGCCTTGACCTGTCTCTTTCACTTCTTTTGTGTCTATCCTTTTCTTTACGTCTACGGGAATGTGAAGGAGAACGCCTCTGTGACCTACTTGAAGGACTTCTATGGGAGTCCCTTTCACGATGACTCCGCCTCTTTGGTGACGACCTTCGCTTTTTGCTGTTGTATGAATTTGGCAGAGCACCCTTGCGGCTAGAACTATGCCCTGGTGAATGCATACTGCTTCCTTGAAATACATCCTCTTGAATTAAATTAAAGAGTGATTCATCCTCAGGGTCATAGGCTACATCAGAATCTTCAATCTCTCCAGCAGAAGAATACTTGTCACTATCCTCAACATTGTTTTGCGTTTTATCTTGCTCTACAATGTTATCTGTGTCATTTTTAGAAGCAGGGAGGGCAGTGGCTGTTTCTAACTCAACAGATTGTGAATCCACATTTGATTTGTCCACAGCCTCTGTGGGGTTGCTGGTCTTGTCTGTTGATTCCGAAGGCCTGGATTCTGTTTGCATTATGCCACTCTGCAGTGATGACAGTTGACTAAGAGGCAATGATCTTTGTGGAGGAGACATCATGGAATCAGAAACTGAAAATTTAGCCATGAACATACCCACAGCCTCTCTCTGTTGACGTAGTGCCTCTTCTTGCTCTTTCAACTGTCGTTTCTGTTCTTCAATCTGTTTATTAAGCTCCTCCAGCATGCGCTGCTGTTCAGACAATGTTGCAGCTGAGACAACTACAATGCCTGTAGGAAGAGTTGGCATGACTGCAGCTGGGGTAGTTTGCACAGGAGTGGTAGTTGCAGATGGTGTTACAACCTGGGTAGAAGATGGTGCTGGGCATGATGTAGAATCTGATGTTGTAACAGGGGCCTTTGTAACATGATTATCACTTTGAATATCTTCGAAGATAGTCTCATCCTCTGGATCATAGGCTATATCGTCCTCCACGAAGCCTGATACTGCAGGGCCATCTTTCTTAATCGTTTCTATGTTCTGTGGAGCAGCCACTCCATATCCCATGGCTGGATCATACTCCTCCTCTGGGTCATATGGTCGGTCATAGTAATTTTCCTCTTCTTCTATCTTTTTCACTTTGGATTTCTGCCCATATTGTTGGACGATTGGATCCACCATGGATGCAGACACGTGAGAAAACACAGGGATGTTTTTAACACTTGTTGCAGAACTTCCTACAACAGAGGCCTTAGAGTCAGTTTGCTTGTTGCGGTACATCGATTTCAAGATAGTCTGTAGTGGTGTTTTGTCATTAGATTCTGTTTTGGAACTCTTGTCCGAGATGCTATTGGAGGTAGATGCAGAAACAGCAAAAGGGGAAGAAACAGGAGGAGTCACTCTCATAGAAGTGAAAGGAGGTGGTACGGTAACTGAGCCAGAAGACGAAGAATCTGATGGTGAGCCAGGGCAAGATGGTGAACGAGGATGGAAAGAAGTAGCAGGAGTCTCTGGATCATAGGGTTGGAATATCTCCAATTTGTTAGAACCATAGAGGACTGGTGGTTTTGGCATCCACATTGGGTCTTTGGCCATATGAACTTTGGGTCTCTTTTCTTCAATTTCCTGAGGCAAGCAACCTGGACGTTTTGTCTTCTGGATAATTGCAAGACCCAGAAGAAGATTGGGTCGGTTTTTTTCAAGCCCTAAGAAATAAAGAAAGGCAAGAAAAATAAATCCTTAAATGAGATCTTGGTCGGAAAGGTCAAATAAATATTCAGATTCACATAACAGACATGTATTGGCAAACAACTGTCAAAATTATATTGTTATGACCTCTGACAGAACTGACAGTGTGAACTGATGAGAGTTGTTTTAAAGCATTAAGCACATATTCAATATTTAGGTTTAATTTAAACAGATATTATTTTCTTTGCTCACATAACTTTTTGTTGTCTACTATTAGAGGCCAAATACTGACATCGGCCAAATTTTTTACATTTTATAAAAGGGAGTTGGTTATTTAATCATAAGAGATGTGCAAGAAGTGATTTACTGGTGGATAACATTTCAAATTTTTTAAGTAGATGGAACAGCAGGACACCTTTAAGTCAATAAAATAGAAAACCAACAGCAGGACAAACCATTTTTATTTGTTGTGTTATTGTGGCCTGAGTAAGATGTCACTGTTAAAGCCATTAATATAGTTGCTTGCCTATGCCAAACAATGTAAATGTTTTTTATGCAAGACTACTGCCGTAGACGAGGTATCATCTCACCTGGCCCTTCAAGAGGTTGCAGCATCGATGGGATTGATTCTTTTGCACCGAGTGGGACAAGGTATACATCCTTGAGAGAGCGGCTGCTATTGGCAACAACCCCAAAACGACCTCTACTGCTGAAATACGAAAACAGGGAGACATAGGCAACCTCCTCCTCTTCTGTTGCGGGCTGAAACCGGATCACACATAACTCCTAATACGCAAAAAACAAACAAAACAAGGTTTATGATACTGAAAAACTTGAACATATATTGGGTGCAGAAAGAGAAAGTACATATACATTGTGTACTGCTTGCCTTGTTAACAGAGGTCTTTAGCTTTGCAACATAGTCCCAAACTGTTTCAGGCATGATTCGTCCCCCGATTTGTATGGTATCCGGTAGATCCTACACAAAACAACATACAGTAAGACAAAGACAGATTTGATGAATACTGTGCTGTGTGAATAACAGAATATGTATGAAAAGTTAAAGTGCAGTACTGTACCGCTTTAAGGTTTTCGGCAGATCCTGAAACCAGATATCCCTTCGTAACGAACTTGGCTACATTGAGCATGTTTAGGAAGCCTTTCCACAGTATCTCTTGCTTAGAAAGGAACTGAGCAGTCTCTCCAGCACCCGGTGATTCAGAGATCACAGTCCTGAAACACAAGCCACAGCAGCACAATAACAATCACATCGTGCTTATTATAATCTAATGTATATAATTTAAAACAGAATATATTTACATTTAAACTTTCAAGAGTTGTATTTACCTTGATGATGGGCCATAGAGTCGAGGATCTGACAACGGCTTCATTAAGATAGATTTAGGTAAAGGTTTTGTTGGTGGTAGTGAGGATCCTGATGCTAGGGAGGATCCTGATGCAGAGGTCAAGGCAGAGCTTTTCTCTTTAATGGACATATAAGGGGATGATTGGTTAAGGGTTGTGTTGCTGGGACCAAAGGAGCTACTAGACGAAGCAGAGAACCTGCTTGCTGCCGTGCGGGGATCACGTCTTGAGATGGTCACAGTGGAGACAGCTGGAATCACAACTGGTGTGTATGTTTTCTTTGTTGTAGTAACTTTAGGAATGTCTGGAGTTGGGGATGCAGGGGACTCTGAGACAGGGGAAGCAGGAGACTCTAAAGTAGGGGAGGCTGGAGAATCCCTCATGGGAGAAGCAGGGGATTCTACAATGGTCAGTACTGGAGAGTCAATGACAAGGCAGGTTGGGGAGTCCATGTCTGGTGAGTCAGGTGGCGCCCGCAGAGGAGAGTCGCCTCCTGTATACCTTCTCCAAGAGGGTTCGTTCCTATCTTTTGTTTCAGAGATCTTGGGTTTTTTCTTTGCGGGTTCATCCTCTTCCCCGGGTAGTATCTGGCCTGTGGGAAGAAATCCAATCATTATTAGAATAACTAAAATAACAATATAAGATAATATCTGTTTAGTATTGACCAAATATATTATAATACCTGTGCATATCTTGCATTTCAGGTCAAAGAGGTGAGCTTTGTGCTCTGATGTTGTGTCCTTAAGCATACAGGTGAGAATATCGGATGTAGCGCTGCTCTGGGTTGGATGGTTTGGTCTGATCTTGAGAGCAGGAAGACTTCTCTTCTGTTCCTGGGAAGCAACCTGTACCGACAAAGACACAAAACCAATGAGACCCACGAACACATCCTTGGCCTTTCATGAGAAATGTGTACATGGGACACGAGGCACAGTATATTGATCAATTTAATGAAATAAGTTATTCACACCATGCTCTCTGGTCTTTTGTTGGATCTTCTATCAGGTCTAACAGGATTCAAACTGGGCAAATCAACCTTCACTGCTTCAGGCTTCTGCTGTAAACTTGTTGCTTTAGCAGGAGAATCCTTAACCTAGATACACACAGCAATGGAAGAACATGGTCATTTCTGACACAAACATAGTTTAACCTTTCTGAGGCATGATAACAAGTGTAAGTGTAATAAACCACTTTACCTCTGCTGTTTCTTTTGCACTTGGTTCAGGTGCCTTGGTGGCCTGCATATCCTTCTGGCTCATCCTTGCCAGTCTGAAGGGACTGATATCTCCTTGTACAACCCGATACAACAAGCCCTAGAGAGAAACCCATAATTAGACTGTTTACTAGAAACACATTTTTACTATGAGCTGCTTGTAAAAAACGTTCATTAGAAACATTTCTGTAATATTTAAGTGCCCATATTATGATTTTCCTTTTCCTTAATGTGTCACATAGCTTGTTTGTCTTGTTTAAGTTTTCTTTCTCTCCCACAGCAAACTGTTGCTCCTGAATTGCCATGAATATCTACCTTTATATTCCTGACCTTTTGGCGTAAAGTGTCTACATCACAAGGTAGGATGTCACATGCTACCACGTTAACATGTTACCATGGCAACAGCAACATTTACTGCTGATCAGGAGCATGTCGAGGGGCATGACATTTCTGACTCACTCTATGTTGTTGACCAATCACAAAAGAGTAAGCTAGTTGACCAATCAGAGCAGAATGGGCTTTTTAGGAAGCAGGCCAAAAGTTGATGTGTTTTGAAAAATACAACAAATAAACTGATTCAAGTAGACCCCAAAATTGAAATCACAAACATGTGAATAGCAAAAATATGGGCAATATTCCAATGTAATGTAAGTCACAAAACATTGACAGATTGTATCACCTTGTTTCTTGGGTCTTTTAGGTTGAACATTATGGTTCTGTACTTGTTCATGTATTTGCTGTCTGTGTTGCGAAATATGTCGAACATCTCCATCTCAATGCTTGCGACAAGCTTTGCAGCGTCACTCTCAGACATGTCCAAATCCTCACAGTCACACACCCTTAACAAACAAAAGCAGTAAGTCAACAAGTTGTTACACAGATATTCATGATATGTAAGTCAATATTATTTCCAAAATATGTATAGTTTAGGAAAATGCTGCTGAAATGTAGATGATTGACAAATAATCTGGTCAGTAAATACACCCAAAAAAAAAAGAGGTTTTCAGTCAAACACTTTGTAAAACAGTTCTCACCTCTTGAACAGGATGCCGGTGAGGGAGCGCTGGATGCTCTGTCTGACCTGGGTGTTGGGCTGAGAGGGTCTGGAGGAGGGAGCGCTGGGCGCAGGAGGCACAAGCAGGTTTCGGGTTTCATTCAGCAGCGTGGGGGCTGAAGAGGACTTCTGGCAAGATGCTGAGGCCAATACTGACGGAGGCTGAGGTCCAGACTGCTTCTTTGGTATGACGTACGAGGTCTTAGTGACCATAACGGCACCTGTTTCATGGTGTCTGAGCACTGAGGTGGTAGGGGATTGTGCAGCAGGAGACGGACTAGACATAGCTGGGGTGGGTGCTATTGAGGGATTGGATTCAGCTGGTTGTGGCTTCGACACACCACTGTCCGCTGGCTCTTTTGCTTCTTCTTGAGAGTCTCTGTTTGGTGGGCCTGGCTCAGTGACATGATGGGAAGAGGGAATCGTATCTGTAGAGGAGTCCTCTGGAGATTGTTTTGAGGGAGTTGCAGCCTCACTGTCAGCCTCTACTTGTTCATTGTCCTTATTAGCTGTTAGAAAGAAGAACAGTGGGACACTTTGTGAATATGAAGAAATATGTGAACATCGACATAAAGGATATGTCAATCAGCAGAGTTAAAAGAAGGCCCAACAGTAGATGACAACTAAATATACTATATACAGTATATTAATGATTTTTAATGATGTTGTTTAAAACAGAAATGCTTGTTAACATTGGAGTAAAACGGGCATGTATTTGGAATTTCTCAATTGTGAAATAAATAAAATCCAGGTATCCAATCTAAGTAAATGCAAGTGAATAAATCTGTAATTGATTTAATCAGAAAATGATGATACATAGGAGCAACAGAGCTTATATCACAACCTCCAGAATTAAAAGAAAATAGACCCAAGCTCCTCGGATCTCTGCTGGCATGGTTGTGGAAAGTGTGAGCCTGGATTCATATGTTATGGCAGAAGTGTTTCATTCAATCTCGGTAATAATAAATATAAATCTCTCCCCATGTCCTCTGGTTTTTTTTGTTTAGGATATAGAAAGAGGAAAGGAGAGAAGAAAGGAAAATAGTAGGCCTTGTCTTCATGGCTGCTTATGGAATGATTTTGTTAAATTGGAAAATTCTTAGGCCAGAATGTTTCTCAATAGAAACATGGTTACTTGAATTCTCCAATCTTCTTGGTATGGAACAAATAGCTGATGGGATAAGTGCTATAACATTTTGTGAAAAGTTTCTTCACTTTGGTTTTTCCATATTATACATTTTCATATATTCCTCAAGATAATGATTTCAATTACTACCTATGAGCCACTGTACTGTACACCCCCTTTATGTTACATGTTGCGGTGTATTGTGTCATTGTAGGTTTTTGTACTTTTCGTTGCCGTTTTTGTTATTGTTGCAGTTGTTGTGTATCAATCAGATGATGTTATTTTTTGTATGTCGATAATAAATACAAAAGTATAAATAAAAAAATAAAACAAAATCTGAAAAAAGGAAATAATGATACGTAGGATTTAAGCCAGTGATTTTTGACTGCAAATGACAACCTTATTAATGAATACATGTGTATCTTTTTTTACTGAGTTTTTATATTGAATACTGGAATGTTCAGATTTATATTGATCCTAAAAAGAATTTGCTCCAACTTGTTGGATCATGTAAAGGTGATTCACACAAAACTTTAAACTACATTTAGGTTGTAGTTTAAGTCTGCATTTCTTAATTTCATCATTATCATCATCATCTCGGGAAGTTACTGCCAAAACCTCTGAAGCATTTTTACACCACTGTTATTAAAATAACTAATCTTTTAATTGGCTTAATTTAACCTGTATATCACAAAGGACATCATTGATTGTGGATGATTTATCAATTAATTAATCTCCCAAAAAACTGAAAGTAAAGGGAACATAGATTTGCCAGCGCTGACATGTCTGCCCTTGTTTCTTTTATCACTCAGTGAAAAGGTGAAGTGCATAATATCGCTGCCCCACAGGGAATAAGATCAGAGAGCAACACATCCACAGCTGTTCCTAGTCACCTGCAGAGACCTTCACTTAAAAAAAATATATAATTTGTTAAACTTTTTGGCAATTTTCTCTGAGAGGTTGAAACAACATTCACCATCTCAGTATTTTTTTTAAGGTTTGGAAGATATGAGTGTGGGTGTTTAGTATTGGTTTGCTGAGGCAGCGCCAATATATTAAGTTGTGATATCCACACAGACACATAGTTTTTATGTATGTGGAGGATCATAGACACAAAACAACATAAATGTGATCAGTCAGTCTCACTGCCAGTGAGTGTAAGTGACTATTTGGTTCTTTACGTCAGCCCTGTGATATCCTAGTGACCTGTCCAGGGTGTAAAACGCCTCTCGCACTATGTCAGCTGGGACAGGCTCCAGCCCCGTTATCCTCCAAGGAGATAAGCAGTGCAGATGATGGATGGATGGAAAAGCAAAATCTTGTCTGCTGCCAATTTCTATAAAACTCTACAGTGGCAAGAAAAACTGTGTGAACTCTTTGGAGATACCTGCTTTTCTGCATTGGTTCTAAAGTGTGAACTGGTCTTCTTCTAAGTAAAAAGCATTGACAACCAATATGCTTATACTATTAATAATCTATTGTATCTTTATTGAACACATCGATTAAATAATCCCATTTTAAGTGGAAAGAGTATGTGAACCCTTCAACTGAACCTCGAACCTCGATGGCTTCATCCATAGTCTCATCTGTCCACAACACATTTTACCAGTAGCATTGCAGAGTAACTGTTTCTTTCGAGAACAGCAGCTTCCTCCATGGTTTCCTGTTGCTCCATTCAACCATGCACAATGATTTCCATATGGTTGACTGATGAAAAGAGATTCCTTTAAGCTTTTAGTTGTTTCACTGGGCTTCATCATTAATTGTTCTACATAGTTCCTTTGACGCATTCAGTAACGAACCCACTTCTCCATGTATAAACACTGGACTGATCAATATGTAAACACCTTGAGATGACAGCTTCATACAAATCAACTCTCAAAATGTTTGTTTGGTTTGTAAATCAAAGTAGCTCCAACCTTTAACCAGCTCTAATCTTGTTTCATTGATTGGACTCATTGTTTTTTAACTCCTGACTCCAGATAGTTGTTGATCTAATCAGCTTCAGGGTTCACAGACTCTTTTCCAACCAACATTGTGAATGTTTGATTGATGGGTTCAATATTGACAAGATTGTAATTCAGATAAAGATCTGAACATACTTTATGATAAATGTGTACATAAATGCGAGTGTAAAAAACTGATGTTGAAGCCTCCATGTTGAAAACGAACATAATGTGGGCTCACATACTGCACAGGCACGGACATAATGGTGCAAGTTATTTTTGATTCTGTCCTGTGAGGAAATTCATCCTCTGCATTTAATCCCTTCAAACTATTTACTCAAAGTGTGCAGCCACCGTGCAACACCTGGAGACCAACTCCAGTTCTGACGCCAGTGGCTCAGTCGAGCATGTCTGGGCAACAACAAAGCAACAACGAGAAAACCCTACACAACCACTGATCCAAAGGGCCATGACTTGCTGTACACATTCTTGTGATGAGGTGTAAATTCATAGCCCTTTGGAGTGAGAAGAATACAATGTGATAGAGCTGATGTGAGCTGTCCACTCACACCAAGTTTTTGTGTAGATGCTTGATTAGTTTCAGAGCCACGAATTGAGGCTGAGTTAAAGTCTGATTCCTATGAACTTCTTAGACTTCCTGGGCAGGCAAACAGGCTGGGGCAATGTCAATATACACATACTTCAAGAAATAGAAAACCTTAACAACAGCAATGCATAAAAGGAAGTAAGTGAATGATCCAGGTTCAGTGAGTCATCTGAAGAAATGTCCTTTTTCTGCTTTAGGCCACCGATGAGCAGGAAGCCCAACATGAATTAATAAAAACTTAATACTTATTAATGAAGGAAAGAACAAATATTTAAGTGAGTCACTTTCTACACACATTAGGAAAAGAATCAGGGTCCTGTACTTGTACTTCAGTATGCTTGTGTGTGTTTGTGTGTCAAAGTGAGGAAGAAACGTGCATTTGTCTCAGTGTAGATGTGGTTTCAAGATAAGATGCCCTGTCAGTGTTCAATCATAAAAGATCTCATCACATCTCTTTAAATTGTTGGGAAAACACATTCTATACAATGAAACTACTGTAAATAATCATACAATAATTTGTATATTCATTTGGGGTATTTCAT
Organism: Hippoglossus hippoglossus; assembly: GCF_009819705.1. Classification (NCBI taxonomy): domain Eukaryota; kingdom Metazoa; phylum Chordata; class Actinopteri; order Pleuronectiformes; family Pleuronectidae; genus Hippoglossus; species Hippoglossus hippoglossus. The sequence goes on from NC_047157.1 coordinate 21,067,363, forward strand.
GGGGTTTCCATCTCTACACACTTTTGTTATTTCTGATTTCATATATGATCAAAGTCTCTACATTCACAATTCTGACGTAAATGGTCCATGATCACTCTTAACCACCGTTACCTCCAGAATGTTCCAAGGAGATTCAACTGAAAGTTTCCATCAACCACCACCTGCCAACTTTACTGCCACCAGCGTCAAGACTCCAGGGGCACGCTGTCCTTTCTCTTATCTTAGCATGGACCTTTCTTTAATGAGGAGGCATCACATCAATGTAGGCTAATCAGCAAAGCCTCTATTAATAACTACGGCTATACACTTCCAATTACATGTCTGGTGAGCATGAAATCAGACGAGACTGTGAAACAGAGTTTAGAGCATCAATAGCATCTCTCTAACATGCTTTGTATCTGAAATAAGCTCACGATCAACCACAAACATCATATCTGTACGATTTCATTTTTATTGTAGCACTGTTCTGTTTTTCATATAACTTCCGCCCCGAGGCTGCTCGAGGCAGCCATTTTATCCTCAGCACGATAAACTCTCCAGCGCCATAAAAGTCCTCATCTCTTCTCTGAGCAACTGTTCACTTAAGAAGCAATCTCAGGGGCCGAGATGCTTCATAAATCCTGAGGCTTTTCTTCTTTTCCTGAATTTACACATTTCTGGAGAAAATCTGTAAACCCAATGTAACTCACTGAATTTCACCAATATGACTTGGGAGCTTTTATATTGCAGCTTTGCAGTCCTCTTCTTTCTGATGACATCTCACAACTACACCTTGTTTTGTGAAATTTACCAATAGGAATTTCCTTGACAGTAGTTTCTTAACCTGGTTTCAGATTCATGAAACACTGCTCATAACTTTGACTGCTCAAGATTTCTTTCAGAGAAAGGAAATGGAAGTTCAGTCTGAATATCAAGTCTGCACCAACAAACACTTAACGTACGTTTCTCTGAGCTCTAAACTATTTTCTTTTGCACAAGAACAAACTTAACATTTCACTTAACTTCCCTGAATCAAACTCCAAAGTCGTTGCAGCCATGGATCAATACCTGGCTTCAGAATGAATCACTGTACCAACCATCATGGAACACCATCATAATCTTGCTTGTCAGGTAAGACAATCGTTCATTGTGAGCATGGAGGTGAGAGAACCTCCAGGTGAACCAGGGAGAGGTGACTGGCACAGCTGAGACAAGTTGGCCAATCAACTCTCGCTGGCTTCAAAAGGCAGCAGCGGAGACACATGGGATAAAGACAGACACACAAGGAGAGCCTGGAAGAGGCTGAGCTTAGAAACCTGAAAAGGCTGTGTGGGACAAATTAAGTTGAGTTTGTTGAGTTTATGTTTACACTGTGTGAAGACAATAAAATGCTGAAAAGCTACTCATTCGTCTCTGGCTGTGTGTGGGAGCCCCCGGTGGCCTCGTCATATGCCACAGTGGCGCCCACATGCTCACTGTCATATATATCAATTCTTTTTTCAGAGCTCATTCAACAGATGAGTAACACATTTACTTCACATCTTGCATCAAAAGGCCTCCTGAATATGTCTCCTGTGACCTGGTCATCAGATCTCACTTCCCCGCTCTATATGCAAATGAACACGTACATCATTTCTGCTTAAGAAGACCAAAATGAAGTTGTTTTTGCCCGTCAGACTCTATAGAAAGTATATTTGTGTGTTTTGGTCTGAAAAGGAGAGAAAGAGGGAGAGAGCGAAGCCAGGAGTGGCCGAGGGAATCAATGCGCCTAGCTTTACAATAAAAAAAGATGTTACTCAGTTGAAAACAAAATAGAAAATCAGTATAGAGTGGCCAATGTTCATATCGTGGAAGTGTCCACAACTAAATCGATGTATGCACTGAGAAGTATAAAAATGTCTGAGTTGTGAAACTGTAGCAGGTCAGAGGATGGCGGTTGAGTAGGAGGTCCCAGGACATATCTGCATTCACACTGCTAAAAGAATGTGGCCACGTGTCCTCAGTGCATCTTGGGTATGTGCACATGTACATAGAGCTGTCCACTTGTTATTGGATCCCATCAGCTGTTAATACCAGGTCTGAACGAGGTCCCAAAGTCTGAGAAATGTTGTAGTGCGACAGTATGAGCACATCACTGAATGATATATGAATCCACCAGGCTCAAAAGAAAAGAAAAAAATTATACTTATAACAGCATTAAGCAATTCAAAAGTAGTATTGTGCCTTATTTACTGTGTGATGTAACGAGGTTGTAACTTTTCCACATTCTTGAAATTTGCCTAGTTTAAGTTTTATTTGCTGACATTGTGATCCTGTATGTCTGCTCTCATTCCATAATAAGGGAAATCCAAATATCATTTTGGGCAGCTTTGATCTTTTGCTTTGAAGTCAACAGATGGCATCATGGTCCACATATTGACAATTTCCCTCAACCCATCTCTGTGTTTGCTCAGTTGCTTCCATGTATAAAGGGAAATATGTATGTATGGAAATATGTTTATACACGCAAGCACACATACTGCTTATTACATATGTATAAAGGCTATGTACAGTTGTAAATGGGAAAGTGATTGTACAAAAATATATTTACACTGCAATCTTTTTGATGTTAAAAAGAAACCTGCATAATCCCTCACAAGCTGTGAAATATCCATGGAATGTCAGCTATGCATTCTCTGTGGCTGCATGTTTTCTGTTTAGCCAGTAGAGGGTGCTCGTGTTTTACAATTAAAAGCCAGAGACAATGAGGTAATGAAATGAAAGCGTTGAAAAAGACACGTGTAGGAAACTCACGCTTGACAGCCGTTACAGCTGTTAAGATGCAACAGAGAGCCACAATTGATTCACAAGCTAAAATTTAAATAGATTTGAGCTAAAAACCTGACGTTGCTGGCATCACTTCTTATAGTAAATACCTGTCTTGCTCAAAGCTAAAACTGATCAGTTTGAATTAAACCTAAGTGCAGAATTGAAATTATCATCCCAGACCTCAACATTTTTCCACCCAGATCATTGGAAATCAAATCACAGAAATCACATGTCTCTCTCATGCCAGTTACACTACGTCATGTGATCACACGGCACTCAAAGTCACCACAAGGGTCCGACTGTTCACTCTTAAAAGAAATTTAATTTACTCCAACATAGATATTAGTTCATCAAGAATAAATCCAATTTGTTTTAATGACCAACTACTAGCTAAAAATAAGTTAGCTTTAAGATCTCCTTAATACTGACATCCCGTGTCATGTATATTAATAATAATAGAGGTTTGTGTATGAGAAGTAATCCCTGACATGACAGTACCAAACCATTAAAGCATCATGTATGAGTGGATTAGACATTCGCAAGAAGTATGAATAATAAAAAGGCCAGTGTACCAGTCCTGAAACATGTCATCAGTGTAGTGGGGTGAAACTTTCAGACACCTGTTTGTTTCAAAGGTTAAAACAAGAAAGGAAACAGCTCTCAGTGAGAGTTTCACTCAGACCATGTGGAATACACATGATACAAAACCAGTAGATTCAAGAAACAATTCGTCAGTTGGGCTTAAATTATTCCACCGAGGTGAGACTGTATCAAGACAGTGGACTTTCCCTTCCAGTGACTTCAGACCAGTCACAGCCCGGCAAGGCTTTTACAGACACATAGGGCACCATTGTGTGCTTGTGTTGTGTGACGCAGCACATGATGCACCAGGAGTCAAGTGTGGCAGGATTTCGACTAAATTCAAGGAACGAAGAGAGATGACAGAGAAGACAAAAAGATGTTGTTCACTGGAAAAACTCCGGCTGAGGGCCCTTACTCCCTTTGCTCCATCTTTAAATCTAAATTATGTGGAAATGAGTGATTATCCGCACCCAGGTCTGATCAGCCTGTTGTGGGTTTGCCTTAGAAGAGGGTGTCTTTTGATTAAAAGGCTGTTGACGCTATCCGCTGGTGGTCGCTAACATCCGCTAACATCTACTGGTGATTGGTACCTTTGTATTTAGAGCGGTGCACTTTTTATTGGATCATCCAAGGTGTCTGTTAATGTCAGGTATGAACAGGGCTTTAGTATCACATACATTTAAAGGCGGTTTTAATATTTTCCCTTTTCTATATTGTCATTATGGGTCATATGTTTAAAAAAGTCAAAAGGTCTGATTTGTCTTATGACACTGAGGAAATTACCTCAAAAGAATGACATTTGTTTTAGATTTTTATAATGATAATTACAGTTTAAGCACCCACACCCATATTTGTTTAAGAGTTAAGTTATTTTTTGATGCATTACCTCCCACTAATAGTGAAAGTCAGAAAAACAAGTGTGACCATGACTGAGGGCTGCTTTCAACTCAGATGTAGGCAAAAAAAATTAAAACTGCAATGCAATGCAATATCATGCGTTGTAGGAAAACACGTCAAAGAAGTTTCTAATATATGATGAAGAAAACTCTCATTCCCATGACTATCCATCAAGTCCTCTAAAAGAAATCTAAATGTTTTTATGTGCATCGTAGTTTTTATTTTTAGATAAAGTTATGAAGGCATAGTCAGTTTGAACATGTGTAAAAATTTTATAAATTAGTTTCCAGAGGCGATGTGGAAATAGTGTTTATACTGATGGAAAAAAGTATGTTTGAAAGAAGTGTTCAAAGTCTTCTGCGTTATCACCAGAAATAGTAAGGCACCAAAACGTACAACTTGACATTCACAATGAGGATCACTGGGAGTACTCTGAGGTACAGCAGCAGAATCATTCATGTCGGCTTAAAAATATCCTAATTTTAAGTCAATATCGCTAGGAAACAAATGCCACTGCACTTTGCTTCCTGAGTTGATGTCATGTGTTGATGAAATTGTGCAGCGACGCCACCCCTCATCAGGAGAAAACCTCTGTTCACCAGGTCCCCTCTGCCCTGTGGACTGCTAGTTAGCAGATGCTGTCTCAGCCTGCAACATCCCCTGACCTCAACCCCACTGAGAACCAGTGAGGCGGGCTGTAACACACAGCTGGAGACGTGACCTCTGTCCGCCAAGAGCCAGAAGCTTAGTCAGAGGTTTCTCCCGAGAAGTCTCAGCACCTCACAGCTGCACATTCAGAGGCTCATTGGCTCCACGAGGTGTCGACTAGAGGCGGCTGCGACAGGGGATCACCCAGGGTTCTGATGGACTGCTGGTAAACTGATGAAATGTGGTTCTTTTTTTGGACAATGTCGAGAGAGATATGCTGAAAGTAGTGTTAAAGGAGTTTCTACTAAAGGTTCAGGTTCAGTGTGAATCAGCAAAAGTAACCGTGGGCCACTGGAAATATTTGCTGTTTTTGGGGTTGGTTGATCAATGTTTTTGATCATAGCAATAGATAGAGCAACCTTCTGGACGAACTTTAGCTACTTTTCATAGAAGTAGTTTGGAAGGAAGACTGTTTGCACTGAGAGACAAAACAGTCTTTTCTGGATAATACCCGGAGGAGCTGTATGTGTCAACACAAAAGTGTGAACCAGTTGAACTAGATAACAAACAGATTTTCTCCCGTCAGCTACAGAACACGGTCTGTGTAATGTCCGACTGAGTGGATGTGCACCAAGAGAAAAGCTTGAGCTCTGACACAAGGCAGAATGAAAATACAATGTGTTGACCTCACAGGCCTATTTTACAGCAGATACTTAGACATGTCAGACACTTGACAAAAGTTATCACTGAAGTTTGAATTTCATAGAATGTTTCAAATGCCAATATAGTTGACTAGTACAGGAAAGAAGAAGCGGATCATGATTTAATGCTCCAAGAAACATATACTATTGACGTGATTGTATAAATGTATAGAGAAAAGTTGAGATTTTGCTGCTATCACTTCAGATACCGAAGTTAAAGAGGCCCTGTGGAGTATCCTCTGTGTTATTCACCAAAACACAGGAGGTCAAACGGGTGCAATGCATTTCCTTCCTTATTAAATGTGCATAGAAATGTTTTAATAAATGCAGTAAAGGTTATAACCAAGCTTGTAATATTCTTCTTCTCTGCCTTTGCTTATGTATTGAAGCCTATCTTGGCCCATTAGTCAGAGGAACCGTGTGAAACCATTGTCTCATTTTCGTTGCAGTTTCAAACTAAGCTGGAAACCCCTCAAAAACAGTTCCTATAAGGCTGCTCGGTCAAAAACTCCCAGGGAACATTTAACATTTTGTGTTTTTACGTGTTTTTCTTCTTTCCTTTTTGTGTCGGGTTATGAGTCCTTTACAGTTGCTCACAGGGCAGTCGAGTCTGAAGTTACATCTGACTTATGTCAAGTTTTGGACTTTTGAAATGAAGTGAGGAATAACTACCTTTGCCAAGGAGGTTATGTTTTCACCCATTGTTTGTTTGTCTGTTTGTTTAATGGTTGGTTTAACTGTTAATGTAATACACAAAACTAAATAAACCTATATTCACCAAACTTGGTGGAGGGCCTGGGAAGAACCTATAACATTTTAGTGTGGGTACGGATTGAGGAGCAGATCAAGGATTTTTTTTCACCATTTTCTTTAACCGTTTTAGGACAAATAAATAATTTAGATCGGAGCAGTCTTTCTTCTTTTATATTTCTACTGCAAAAACTGTACATTTGTGTGCAAGATTGTTTGGCCTAGGAAGAGGTATATGGTTTACTAAGGGCCATTCTAGGTTTTTGATTATTTTTTTTTTAGACCTTTTAGTAATCCAGAAGTGTGAACCATTGTATTCTGCTTATATAAATCTGCAAGAAAACCTAAAAATGTAAAAATGCCAATCTAGTGTGTTGTATTTACCTTCATGCTTTATGCACTTTTAGTGAAAGTAAGGTGGAGTTGTTCTGTTGTTAAAATCTGCAATTCTACACTAGTTAAAAAAAAAGAAAAAAATCTACAGAAACCACAAACATTCAGTTTTTTAACTATTATTGATAATCTTATTGTAAAATAACATGTTCGCTTCTGATTGTGTTCGTCTGAATATGAGGAGGCACATGTGAGTGTGTGTGTAAGCAAGTGAAGGGTGATAGGGGTTCAAAATGTCAGGAGCGTGGGTGTATTCATTCTGTTTGATCCATAAAAAGTTAGATCAAACAGATTTCCTTAAACACTAAACCTTGTGTTACTAAAAAGAAAGTCTCATAATTCCTTCCTTTCTAGACTTTGTGTGTATGTATGGTGAGCAGCAACAGTTTCTTCCTTTTTCGCAGAGGCTCAGAGGAATGGAGGATTTCACTGACGGAGGCCCGCTAAAACTTCCAATCACATCTTCATGGAAACGAGCCCACAATTCTCCTTCTGGCTGTTGGGTGGAGTCCGGGTGGAACGTCTTTCTAGCACCTGCACGGGTGAATCCTCAAGTTCTCTCTGTACCAGCAAGAAGTCCACTCCTGCTCCAGTTACCAGACGCCCAGTCCCTAGTCCATCGAGATGCTAACCAATCTGGTATTTGTGTGTCTGTACCGACTAGTCCAAAAGTGTGTGTCTGTGTGTTGAGTGTTGATGATTACGACACTGTTAGTTGCAACATCAAGAGACTTGGTGTAAAACCAAGTTTACCAGGTAACTCAGACCTGGTAGGTTGTCTGAACACGAAATGGGGACAAGGAAGGTTGTAAAATGTGTATGTGTAAGCAATGAAGTGCATTTCCTGTATTAGGTGCAATTAAAAGTTCAATTAACTTTCGGCATGTTTTATGCAACTGCCATCAAAACTACAAGATACAGGAGGCCTCAACAAACCATAAGGTTTGGGTATAGCGATGTCAAACCAGTGTATTCACTGGTACTAAAGAGTTGTGAAGGGTTTGATGTCTCCGCTTGATGATGAAAACTGTAGGCATCATTTATTTTTCTACATTTGACTGACTTTTCACATCACGTCAAATCGTCATCAGCATATTCTATGATTAGTGTAGCTTTTCTTTTTAAAATCATCTTTCCACAGTGGCATGTAAAGGAAGTTGAAGAGTTCAAATGTTATGGAGAATCGGATTTTAAAGTTGATTCTTGAAGCTTCTTGAAGACAAAAATGCAAAAATCAAGGTGTTTCCATTGTTGAAATTATGTGAAATGTTGTGTGATCCTCTTCCAGTTGACTCTGAATTGACCATTTGCACTGCTTGTTATGGTGAAAAGCGGAACCTCAACCTTGATTCTCAGGTCACTGAAGTATTATTCAAACTCTTCAGTGCAGCTGAGTTCATCGAACGAATCATGTTTCCAGAATAAGAGACTCTTACCAAAGGGCTCATTGTGTTAAGTGTTCCCCATCATCCTTCTGAGTGTGGTTGTCATGTTGTGTTTTCAGTGAGCTTGCAAAAGACCTCGGGCAAACTGAACATGGCAATGGTGTTTGAATACATGGATACTAAACGTGGTAAAACATCCTGCCTACCCAGCACTACCATACACACTAGTGTATTCGGTATGTTGCTCATTTAGCAATTTCCAGTTACGAGACGCGTGTAAGTGAGTGTGTTTTGTTGAATCCTGACTGAAGACTGTTTCAGCAAAACACTTTGGACATTTCGATTCAAATACTACAAAAGTGAACATACTTACCCACTTCTGACCCCTGCTACTTGTCAGCCATCCCAGAGAGAGAGGGTATGTGTATGCGTGCTTATGTATGATTGTGTAACATACTGCATTAATTCAAAGAGGGAGGAAAATCTATAATGCCCATAGAGACGATTTGTGCACAGTGTTTGAACTGCTGTATGATTTGAATGTGTACGAGTAGTGAATGGTACATACACGCTGTGTACAACTTAGGTGATGGTATTGAAGTGGCCTGAACTTCTGTGAGAACGGGGTCACAGGATATGGGATATGCAGCCTCCCCATTTCCTTCATCCTCCTCCTTCATCTCCTCCTCTTCAACTTTTTCCTCAGCTTTTCCTGCTAACCTCTTAGACGTCCTAACAGACCTCTGACCCTGTGAAGAAAATATTTACGGAGGTCAAGAATAAAGACACCTAAAGGTTTGTGTTACACTGTAGTTTCAATTAAACACAGCATATGGAAAAGACCCAACAAGAAAATATGTAACAATGTGAAATTTTGGTGCCGTGATTATGTCAGAGGAAATATCATGGTTTCACGGTTTTCACGATTAGCGATATTACAGAAGGAAAAGCTGGAGGAGCTGGTCTGAACCCGAAAGTAAACAAGGATTTCTTCAAAACGTGACTTGCGGGAGATTTCTCCGCACGGTGCACACACAAATTACGTAAGTAGCAAGAGGAAGGACACCAGTTAGATATCGTAATTCTTTTATAATTCTAACCGTTATGAAACGGTTACGTAATGAAACCACATCCCTATTCCCTATACACATCAAACATCTGTCTCAATGTCTCGGTGGTTAAATTCCTTACCGTTGCAGCTGGTCTGGCAGTGGCAACCTTTCTTTGTGGCCGTCCTCTGGACTTGGGCACCTTAGGGCCTGATAGTGTCTTCATAGTGAAGGCAGCATGCTGAAGGATGCAGTCAGTGCCACAGTAAACAGAGTCCTGTAGGGCTTGTTTGAAGCACCCGGGTCCTATGCACAGGGGAAGAGAGCTGTCTGTCTCCATCTCAGCTTCAGGTTCAGGTTCAGGCTCAGGCTCAGGTTCAGGCTCAGGCTCAGGCTCAGCTTCAGGTTCAGGCTCTAGCCGGATCATAGGGACCTCCTCCTCCACCTGCTCATCCTCAAACACGACAGCGTCCTGAAAACAGATTCTCATTTTAAACCAAGAGAACATAATTCCTTCATGCAACACATTGTTTGACAGCACAACTATACTACTAAACAAACTACTGCTGCTGAACAAGTTGAACAGATATTTTAAAACTTAATTCTTGTGACTAAGCGCAATGAGCAATCTGTAGATCACTTGCAATTAAAATAAAATGTTAACCTTGAGGATTTGCTGCTCCTCCCCTTCTTCTCCAGAAGGACTCAGTGTCAAACACTCAGGAAAGCTAAGCTCGGGCTCTGGCTGAGGATAAGGCTCAGACTGAAGTTGCCTTTTGGTTGTGCAGGGGGGGCAGATATACTCTTGCCCTTTCTTCTCCATCTTACTACCTTGTGTCTCACTGACACCAACGCAGTCGCCATGGAACCATTCCTGGCAACTGTCACAGCAGATCATGAACCTAGAGGAGCCAATGAACAAATAGAAGTGATGAGGAAGTGAGACTAACAGATGGTTCTGGTATGCAAACCTCTGAAAGTGCAGCTCCGCCTAAAAGATCTTGTTACCAAAAACAGGTATGTACCTTTTGTTGTGTTTTTGACGGCAGATGCAGTACAGAGCATTCGAGTCATAACCTTCACTGTCCGATATGCTTGAATACTCTGCTATGTTTGTATCATCTTTCCCCTCCTCTGGTGCATCATCATACTGGCCAGGAGTTACATCAGTAACCTGGTCTAAGTCAGTGTCTATGATTATGCAGTCTGAGTTTGATCGATGCGCAGGACTCAGAGTCATAGCAGAGTGAGCAGGTGATATCGCCATTTCAGTAGGGATGTGTGGATCGTGTTCCTCCTCTTGCAACTGCTGCTGCGGCTCAGCTGCACTTACAAACATCACATCTTCGTCATTGTCCACTTCATCTGCAATGATTGAGTGAAGCTCCACTGCCCTGCCCCTCCCTCTGCCTCTTCCTCTCCCTTTTCCCCTACCTCTTCCTCTGCCTCTACCCCTTCCTCTGGCCTTTCCTCTTCCACCTTTCCCCCCTCTACCTCTTGTGTCTCCCTGACTGCCTTTGGATGCCAGCTGCTCTTTAATCTGTATCAGAGTCATGTCATCACTGTCCTCTTGACTAGAGATCAACACCACATCACTTGTTCCTTCTGACACACAGTCGGAAGCAACCGGCTGCGAAATTTCCATTTCATCAGCAGATTCCATATTATCAGGCACTTCAGTTTCTATACCCTGTGGAGAAAGAGCCTTAATGGCATCAGTAGCTTCCAAAATGTCAGGGGCTGCAAGTGCATCTGACATGTCCATTGACAAGCCGTCATTCCCGCCTAGCAGCGAGAAAGCAGTGTGGAAAGCAGACCCAAAGTCCTGCCACAAGCTGGGGTCGAGACTCCCTCCTGCAGAGGCTTCCGAGGGAGGCTTGCTCTCTTCTGAAGCAGGTGAGGAAGGAGAAGACCATTCGAGTTCATCTATAACACTCCTAGATGTAGATGCAGCTTTCCGAGGGGTGCAGGCCTCTGTAGCAGCCGGGGGTGTCTGATAGGTTCGACGAGCCCTGCCCCTGCGTACAGGTGGAGGGCTGTGTGTGAGGTCTCCAACTTCTTCCATGAACTCTCTTCTGGCAATGGTTGTCCGTCTGAAGCCCCAGGACTTTGTGACCTGCGAGAGGGTTGGCCGAACACTCGACTCTTCTTCTTCTGTCTGGCTCAGCTGTTCCTCTATAGAAAAAGAGAAACACACATCAGGAACATAGTGAGAACTAGGGGTGGGAATCTCTAAGCACCTCACGGTTCGATTCCGAATTAGAAGGCTACGACTCACACTTAGAGCTGATCTTTATAAAAACCCGCTAAATTAATATTTGTGTTCCTGGATAAGCGGGGTGTCACTTCTTCTGCAACAATGAAGTTAAAAAAAACTGTGATAATCTGCGGGAAAGTACCTCTCTCTTGTCAGCAGCCTGTGTGTATGTGTGTGTGTCTGAGTGTTTGCCCGTGTCTGTCGCTCACAAAAATTGATAACCACATGTATTTAGTTATTAAATCAATGATGTCGGACCATGAATCCGGATCATTCACTTTAACCCTGATGTCCTGACTATGCACGTCTCATGTTGTGTGTAGCTACAGTGCACACGTGTTTAAATAAGTACCTCATAAAATCAAAAGCGAATTAACAAACACAAATTAAACATCAGTAATGTTCAGGTCCTTCTAACTTCTGATTAGTGTCAGTGTTTATTGTTAAAGTGTAAAGTGAGTGCAGGTCAGCAGGAGAGTGGAGGGAGGACAGTCAGACAGGAGACTCTGACATGGTAAAAGATGACCGGACCTTTCATGTGCGTCTGTCCTGATCCTGAAGCAGAAATAAATGCTCGTAGCGGAAATTGCATCTAATAATGGAGAAACTTCCCCACCTCTAGTGAGAACCTACATCTATTTTATATTAATCAGCAATGACTGGCCAGTGAAGTAATTCATGAACTAAAAGAACATGATTTACCTGTATTACTATCATCTGTGAAGCAGTTATTTTTCATGGAGTCCATGCTGATGTCCAAGACTGTGAAAACACAGAGGAAATAGTTTGTTACTAAACAAGGAGCGTTAACTGTTGGTCTGCTAGACGAGGACTTGATGGAGAGATACATTAAGGAAGACACATTAGATAATGGGTCTTTATTAATCCAGACACACGACTTAACATTATAGCTGTTGAGCTCAATTTCTAAATATTGGCTGTTGTGGGTGATGACTGTCTCTGTTTAGAATTTTTTTGGGGACATTTGAAGATTTCATTAAAAATCTCATAACTCTGATTTAAGTACAAATACCCTCTACACATCAAACCATAACAAAGTTTATAAAATACCAAACTGAAATGACTTGTTTAGTTTTAGTGGGCACTGTTTTAGGAATAGATTCAGTTCAACTCAAGTTAATTTGTTTTATCTTTAGATGTGTTTCTATTGATAATTCAACCAACGCTAAACATAAATAAAGGTGCATTAATTTACTTGTTTGTATGTTTACCTTAAAAAATGGACAAGATACATCTACTGAAGTTCTGCATTTTAGTACAATATGAAATAACTATTTTACTCCGGCTGCTTTATACTCTCACTCTTCAAATTGAAATGTAAACATAAATGCAAGAAATTATGATCATAAAACAATATATTATGGTGATTATGATTTATGATTATCTGATGAAATCACCAATCAACCAACGACTGCATCTCTACAGCTGCTATGTTTGGTTTTCCAGTGAAATCGACCTGGTGTAATTGGATTAATCCTGCAGACACTAATCAGCAGAAATGAGAAGTAGGTGCTCCTCGCCTCCATGTTACTGACACTCGAAACAGAAACTACAACACAGACCTGGTTCATTTCACTACGAGAACACAGTCAAGTGTAGAAGGTCGGAAAGGAAACGTCCTCTCTCTCACACTGTCACAAACCCTGAGTGTTTCTGCAGAGGGAGAACAGGAGGCTTGTGTCGGGGGGCGACCGACATTGTTCTCTGCAGCTAGCTTAGCTAACAGCTAACAGCTAGCTGCTACACTACCTGGTAACAAAGGCGACACGCTGACAGAATAATGCTCCTTGAAGACGAATAAAACGTTGCTCGTATTTACACGGACACGAGGTGAAAACAGAAACCATACCTTCGGTGTGTGAACGACAGTTTCCCAGTTGCGGAGAGATTATCTCAGCTAGCTAGTTAGCTAGCGCAGCCTTCCATTTTCTCTGCCGTGGTGACACGAAGTCTCGCGAGAGGTCACAGCAGGGAAAACACCGAGGTCACAGCATGTGTTGATCATTTTATTATTTTACTTTCTTTTATTTAATGGAATTTATTTATTTTTCCGTATATACTCCATAATATTTTAGTTTTTAAATGTATTTTTAGCCTGGACGTCTTGGCTTTTACAACTTATTTGTGGGACTTCTGGTTTATCCCTGTTTTAAATCATGAATGTATAATAATAATAAATAGTAGTAATAATAAATTGAATGATACATTATGATTAATAAAGTATAATTGGATCATAGTATCAAATGTCATAAGTTGATCCGTGGTTATATACTTATTTTATTATCTTATTTGAATCTGAATCATTTTCTATACCCATGATGAAAGCTTGACTTCTCACGACAAATCAATAATCGATAAGCACCTCACTGATCAGAGCATTTTTATTTTTGCTTCACAAGTCCATATATTGTATTTACAATATGTAAACAAGAACGAGACACAAGCTCAAAACATACATGCTCACAGGAAATAATAACCAGCCAAAAATGCAATTTTCTATTCATACCTTCCCAGTTCTTAGACACAGTCTGACCAGGATTTACATCAGCTTTGGATAACTGGTTAAACAGAGACTTTGCTCAGTGCTGACATTCATATGAAGTAATTTATTTTTCAAATAACTTCTTTTTTTAGACACATAGAAATGTGATTTCATTTAACATACTATAAAAACATATAACACTATAAATATTGTTCAGTTATCTTCTTACAAAACTTTGTACAGTTTACATTTTTTAGTTCTTTTTTCTTTTAATAAATCACAGATATTTTTTGATGGAGGCCTTTACAATGTGGAGCAACAATACAAAACTGGTATGAGCCAAAAAAATTCATGAAGAGGACATGGTTAAAAACAGTCATGATGAAACTACTCAAAATACCTCAGATGGCACCGTTATAAATGAGCATCAAGTGTTGATTGGCTATTTTGAATTGTTTGTATCTTAGAATATGGAGAGTAAATCAACTCAATGAAACCGTCAGGAAGTACTTAAAAGCAGCATTGAATGTGATAGTGTAGCAAATAATCTGTGTGGAGATACAATCAGACTGGAAACAGAGTGGTAACAGAGTTGTAACACAGACGACAGTATGAAAACAGACAGACTCACATTTTATTTCTCCAGACAGTCTACTTTCACATGGTGAATCCACCTGAACACAGATTTGTGGGAACTGCGATTGATTGACAAACAAAAAAATATCGGCGAAGCAGATGTACGTGTGGGAATGAAAAAATTAAGAGTTTCTTTTTGTCACAAAGACACAGGCCTTCAAGCACCAATTTTTTTTTACGGCAAATGTTTTTGATGCCACGAGCCCTTCAGTGGCCATGGAAAAATCTTCCAGAGTCTCTGTAGCGTCGCAGTTAGGTCACAGTAACGGCAGCACTGTCCTTACTCTTGTCCATGAATGACGGAGAGTTGCTTTTGTCTGATATGGATCCTGCTCCTAAGGGCAGGGTCTGTGTGGCGGGAGAGTGACCTGATGCTTTGATGGAAGGTTCCGAGTTGGGCTCTGCCTCCGGGTCCTGTTGCGAAGCTGAGGCTGGAAGGGAAAGCAAAACAGAAAATGAGAACACAGACCACACACAGGTGCTTGTATCACAGACGTATACATTTTGCTGTGGAAATCGCGTATTTTTGTTTCTAGCACATCAACACCAGTGTCAGCCCTTAATGGATTTTTTGACCATCTTCACACATTACAGTATATGCCACTATATATTATGGTCATAGTGTGTATAACTTCTGTACACCTTTGGGAGAGTGGGGACGGTTTTCGTTCCACACATAGTCCCTTCTCTCTTCAAGCTATACCCAAGGTCAGTTTATAGATAAAGGGCCAACCAACAGTACATTGTAGTGTCTACGCTTAGTCCCTTTCATATCTAACTCTCTTGCGTATTTCCCAAGTGGACACAATGTGATTTAGGAATGCATATTTAGACTTAACTATCCAATAGGATGCGAACACCTCATGAAACATAGAGTGACAGCAATTCTAGCCTTTCATGTGCTGTTGGAATGGGTGACGCAAGTAGAGGAAGATATACTGGGATGCTGGGGGAGACATCTTGACAATTGCTCATGTTTCTCTGTTAGCTTTTGTATATTGTTCCACCTTCTGGTCTCCTTGATGCATCAAGTCTACATTAAACTCATCTTCTTTCACCAGCTTCCAGAAAACTTCCATCACCAAAAAGCTCTGGACTCTCATCATCAATGTGACATCTTCTACATGTATGAACACTTCCTTTTCATCCGCAACCCCCTTTGTGTTCTTTTCTTTCAGTTTTGCATCTGGCATGTGTTAGAAACGTCATCAACATGGGCTCACTTCCCCAGAGGTTTTACGAGAGAGCTGGCAGGAAAAACTGCAGTTCAGTGCTCGTCTGAAACCAGCTTAACACGATAGTTCTTATTGACTCTCATTGCCAAATGTCCTACAGCCAATAACAGTTTTTTGTCAGTGTACTCTATATTACCTGACTGCGTGCAGGACTTCATGTGCTCAGGCCAGTGGGCTTGCTGACAGGGGTAGTCACAATAGCTGGTGTTCCAGCAGCAGTAGAAGATGGCCTCCTTCCTGCAGTTGGCGCACCACTGTTTCTTTTTGGTCTCGTCCACCGCCTGCTGCTTTTCCACTTCCGTCTGCTTCTTCACCTCAGCCACCAACCGTTCTCTTTCCTGCTCCAGACTCTGCCTCATCTCCGCCATCGTCAGTTCTACGTTCATAACATGTAAAAAATTTAAAATAAAAACACAAATGTAATCACATGATGTTCAACTACAGACTGGTTTAGTGGGATGTTAACGCTTAAAAAGGTGTAGTGACGCCGGGAACTTACCTAGATTGTGTTTCATCTCTGACAACTCTTGTTGATGCAACCACTGGAGTTTTTCAATCTCTATTCTTAACCGTCGTATCTGAGACAAAAATACACAGAGATTAGAATCCGCTAAATATTAGTATTATAGCACATTAATCCCAGTGTGTGCCAGTATTTACCTCTGCAATTGTGTTTCCTGACGTGTTTTTGGAAAGGTCGCTGTAGATTTCAGTCATTGTCCCTTTTATTGTGTCCATAATCTGCAAAGATTAGCCAAAAAAACATATATTAGTCAAAGTTTAGAGACATGGCACGTTTTTCTTAGATTTATTTATTTTTACTAGTTGCCATTGAGATTATAATGCCTACAACAGCCTGTAAGATAAATTACTGTGAGTCCTTTTAATCACTGGGGTGAGAACTCTTAGCTTACCTTGTTCGTGTACTTGGTTATATCTGCAGCCACATCAGCAGAGACTGTGGGGATCTGTACGTCTCCTGACATGAAGGAAGAGGAGCTAGAGGATGTGACCTGTGCAGCTGTGGATGAGGACGTATTCTGAGGCGGGTCTTTGTGTTGCACTTGAGGAGATAAAAGTGGATAAAGGGGGAAATGATGCATCTTTAAATACACATTTTATCCCATTATATTAAGAAGATTGCTCAGAGGATTGATTATAGTGACGTATGTACCTTTGGCTGCCTGTCTGGTCTGATAGCGGGTGCTGGAAGAGGAGTTCTGCGGTTGAGACTGCAGCTGCTGTGGGCTTCGTGTTTGACCTGGCGTCTGGGCCTGTGTTTGCACTGCTGACTGCTCTCCTTGCTGCTGCTGCTTCTGCACCTTCTCCATTTGCAACTTCTGAGAGGACGCTGGAAACTTGGTGGGATTCCAGACCACTGCCCGCTGCACGGCCTGAGCTGTCTCTTTGGGCAGTAGGGGGCGCTGTTTCTTTAACGCTGCAGGTACTGGGGATGCTGCGGAGACCGAGGTGGAGGCAGGAGAGGCAGCACTGGTTGGTCCGCTGGTAGCTGTGGTGGAACTGGACGGACCGGATGCTGCAGTGGAGACGAGGTTGAGGGCAGCGGTGATGGAAGGTTGCAAGGCATCTTTCAGGCTGGAGGCAGCGTCCCGTGATGGTGCTGCTGCTGTAGCAGATGAAGGAAGTTTACCTGGACAGAAAAAATATACATATATTGTTGTTTAAAGAGGGAGCCACTCTGGATTTCTAATTAAAGCACTTCCAGCACAAGAGGGTTAAGTTATTACAAACTTGAAGCAATTTTTAATGAGTCTACTGGATTAAATTTGTGCTCAAAGAACAGGATTTTTTGATTTATTATTATTTAGGATTACCAAAAACAAATTGAAGGAAGTAATTTGAGTGTATTGTGTTTTGGAAAATGCAACTTTGTCTGTTGTTAACACAGTAGGAGATGTTCCAGGTCATACACGTTCACAACAACAAGAAAATCTCTGGAGTGATCAGGGGAGGGGTCAGGTGATATCTGGGGAGAGCACGCAGGAGGCAGCAGATTAAATTCCACTGCGGAAATCACATGTTTTTGTTTACAGCACATTAACTTTGACCCTTATCACAAAAAGCTCTCTGATCTCGTTGTCTTTCCAAGCTCAAGTCTTCCTCTGCGTCTTCTATGTGTATGTATTGGCATATTTAGTTTTTTTAAGTTTTAACTCTGTCGCATGTTAGTACCACCATCGATGCGCCCACTTGCTCACAGTGAATGTCCGGAGCAACTGACTCGGATGTTTGTATTCTCACATATAGCCCCTCTGGATATATTCAGAGGATTATCCAGAGTTCAGTGCATGTCTGAGAGCAGATTATTTTATTGTATATTTTGCACTTTAGCTCTAAATTGCCTGTATGTGTGAACGTGAGCATGAATGGCTTTATACGTCAGCTCTTTGGTGAACTGGTAACCTGTCCAGAGTGTACCCTGCCTCACGCCTAATGATGGTGGGATTGGCCATTGTGACCTAAAAATGTTTTTGATACTTTGAATCTATGGGAATTAATCACTCACGACAACAAAAATGGCCACTGTGAGAAAGGCAAGATAGAAGAAAGTTTTATGGTAGATAAAGGGGTGCTCTGGAGAAGTACTGATGGACTTGTATGGTCTCTATATTGGATACGTGCATTTAAAACATAAGGATATTATGGATGATCACCACAGAAAATATTTCCAAGTCCTCACCTTCCAACTTGGCAGCATTAGACTCTTTGGGAGTCTTGGCAGCCGAAGCTCCTGGCTCTCTTCTCGCCCTCTTTGAGTCCCGACCTCCGTGTTCATCACCCAGGTCAATCACCAGCTCTCTTTCAGAATCAGAGTCTTGCTCCGTTACTGATGTAGCAGAATCTCCTTTGCCCTCCTCTGGAGCTTTGGGCTGGTCAGCGAGGGGCTGAGACTGGGGCGTTCTGGGCTTGTCCTGGAGGTCCCTATCTGGGCCATTGGTCCCCTGTTTCTCTTTAAGCAGGGATTCAATGGTGACTTTATCCCCTGGCCCTGTTCCTCCCTCCTTATTCTCTCTGTCCGTGCTCGCCTTAGGCCTCTTTTTCTCTGCTTTGTCCTTGTCGTCCTGGGTTGAGATCTTTGGCTTGTGTTCCTCGTCGCTGAGATACTCGCTGTCACTTGAGTCCGACTTCTCAGAGTCTTCAGAGTCACTGTGATCCACACCTTTATACACATCTTCAGAAATCTCATCAATCCCTGCATGGATGAGAAACATACATTCTTCATTATGTCATTTTAAAAAGAGAAAAAACACTTTTTGACAGAGTAGAATATTAGAAGTACAATAAAGACTTACATATCTTTGGTAACAGCCAAACATATACGGTTTCATAACTATAATCCCTGTCACCAGAAGTCACACAGTGTCAGCTGCACCATGATTTGAGTAAATTCCTTATTATTCATCACAACTTAAAATTTTGATTAAAGAAAATTATCGAATCTGAAATCTAAAATTAGGAAAACATTTAAATTCGTCTTGCGAATGGAAATACTCTTGACATAACTGTTAGATGTTATGGCAGTTTGTCCTACACTGGGTCTGGTACCCAGCACCAGGTACAACCCAATACAGGACCCATTGTGACCCGCAAAGATTGTTCTCAGTGGCTTTGCTGCCTGTGAAAAAAGCCCACAACATTTTAGCTTTTGATGGCCACAAGCTCGGCACGTTGTCGCTGACAGTTTACCAACACAAGAGGAGGCCATAACTCATTTGATCTGAGTGGCACAGTCACAATCCCAGGTGATGGGTCGGGTCACTTGTCATATGTTAACAGGTCTGGGTAAATCCGGTTTTGACTTGGAGATAATAGTGGGTAATGGGTCGGGTCCTTTAAGGAGCTTTGTGGGTGCAGGTCTGTGCAGGACGCTGAACAGTGCAACAATCAGCACAGGTTGATTGTCTAGTTACCGAGCTGAGCCTTGCAGCTTTCAATAGTCTTGTCCAGGCTCCTGATGTGTTTCTTTGGGGTCGGGAGGGCGGCAGACGATCCTTGTTGCTGATTTTGTTGCTGCTGCTGCACAGTTTCACTTAACTCCTTCAGATCCATTTCGGCCTTTACTCGATCTGAAAAGGTCAACGTTTAGTTTCAGAGCAAATTCTCTCATCCTCATAATGACACCATCAATGGTGGTACTGACCCAGGTTGAGATTTAGGATGCCGCCTGTGCCCGAGGTCCTTTCCTGTTTGGGCACTAGTCCAGGGTTAAAGGGTTTTGGGCTGCCTGTCACACTGCCTGTAGGACCCATCCTGCCTGAGACCGGAGACCCTGTAATCACACACACACAGACACAAAAAACTTGGTTACCTTTGATTTAGGTGATGCATCCTTCTACTAAAGGCTACACAGTTAAGGTGATGTAGACTTTACACCTGTGATGACTGATTTTGGAGAATGGCAGAACAGAACACAAGCTGGACCTATCGTCACTTAGTGACTCCAGAGAGAAATATGCCCTTTTGGCCACTAAAACCTTGTCTCTAATTGTATCTATATACTGTTGAGCAGGGAGAGAGAAGTGGATGTTCTGCTGCAGCTGACGATGCTATAAGAGCGATGAAAGTGAACCATAAGTATGTCTATAGAATGGGCAGCTAAACAATCAACGGAAACAAGCTCTGTCAACACTTCCATTTGATGTATTGCTATCATTCCGTATATCTACACGTTATTTACCTGAACAGTCCATTGATTCCTCTCCAGTGCTGTAGTGGAAACCAGGATTCCTGCCGGCCTTCTCCATGTCCTGCTCCCCATCAGACCCTGTGTGGACAGACGAGCTGGTGCTCATGGGGGACCGAGGCATGTCCGTCATGGAGACCCTGCGAGTCATTCCACTGGGTGTGGAACTCTTGCTGAGGACCATCTTGGGAGATGCGGTCGTATCAAAGTTTAAGCGAAGTTTCTCATTTTTCTCCGTCTTCACTGTCCCAGCACTGGGGTTGGAGGGGTCCAACAGCATCTGCAGCTGGTTGTTGGGTGTGAAGGGAGTGCGGAAGGGCGCGTAGTTGAAGACCCCGAATTTCTTGCGAATGTTTTCCACATAGACCTCCATCTCCTGCATGGCACTGTTGAAAATGCTTTTCGTCTTTTTCACGGAGAAGGGGATCTCTTTGGACATGAGGTAGCAGTTGTTGATGGGGACCCATGCCCTGCATGAAACATTGACCACATTAGATCACCTGGAGACAAATCTTGGCTCACTTTTGTTTTGACGACAAGGAAATTTCTTCTACGGTGCTCAAAAGGAAATCTCACCTGTCATGTTGACCAAAGAACCGTGCGTCTACCTGTCCGTCCTTATCTCGAAGTGCTTTTGCTGGCCAGAAAGGAAACCCCTTTAGCTTGGCCCAGACCAGGGGGTGGGGTTGACTCTATTGGGGACAAATGAATAAATCAGCGTTTCACACATTTACGATCCCAACGTGTATAAACACTGTTTAAATATAGTATTTAAGATCATGTAAAAACCTACACATGGCTCACAAAACCAGTTTTCCCTTTTTTGGCATGAAGACAGGTAACACTCTGGACACACCTCGATCTCGTTCATCTAAGATGCAAATGGAAAGACAAAGATATGTTTGATTTCTAAATGAGAAGAAACGTCGGAAGCTTTGCAATCAGTGAGTCAGAAATGCTTCTTTACCTCATGTTCACAAATCTTGACGATGACTTTCGCAGTTGCTGTGAGTTTATGATTACCTGGAATAAAGTCACAAGCAGATTAGATGTTTTCTTTTTTAAGACTTTGATATGTTGTTGATATGTCTCGAAGTTGCCTACCTCCATTATAGATGATGCAGTTGTGCAAGATCCATTTCATATCAGCAAGAAAGGCTTCAGTGCAGCCGAACATTTTCTTTTTTACATTCTATGGACAAATAAAGGAAATTTGATTAAACACGAGGAACTTAAATGAAAATAAATCACATGACATTTTTGTGCAAAGCAAATGAAATAAACAATAGTACCTTCTCTAAAGTACACAGGTCCATGGCATGGAAGATATACTCAGCGTAATCTGGGTGTTGTTCCAGAGACACAGGCTTCTGAAAAGGCTCAGTCTGCCCACACAAATATTTAAAAAATGAATTAATGAAACAGGCTTTAACAATGATTTGGATTTCTCATTTCCTCACAGAGATTGTAGCATTCTTACCCCTGGCTGTTTAATCTTTTGGAGTGCAAATTTGAGCAAGTAGGACAGTTGGTCTAATGTCAGCATCGTCATTGCCTTGCTCTGGGTTTCAATGCATTCGGCAACGGTTATTTTCTGCAACAAAAATTATGAATTACATTGATGAAAATATAAAGAAGGTAATAAAACATCAAGCCAATACAGAAATCCAAACAACTTTACAGCTTGGTTTTTGTAACGTTTACTTCATCTGCATGTCTTTTGATTTAGCGTGCACAGATGTTAGATGATCAAAATTGTGCCAATTCAAAAAAGTTAAGAAGCGGATAAAACTTTAATCCTCTGACATGTCGCAGTGTGAGCTATCGGTTAAACTTGCAGGGGTGTCAGACCGTGTGTCTCAGAGGAAACAAGAGAGGTTTTTTTGATAAACCTCAGATTGTCCCTGGCTGAAGCCGCTCACGACACACGATCCGACATCCCTTTCGTCAACCGAGCAAGCGAGATTGTGCCTCGAGTCCGACAATCACTTGCGTACACCCGCACACATACACGTGTCTTCGGCAAGATACCTCACACTCTGGACAGAACCAGTCGCCATCGGGCTCGGCTGGTAGTTTGAGGCACTTGGCGTGGTACACCCTGGGGCAGAGCTCACAGCAGAGCACCTGGCCCTCGCGGTGGCACAGCCAGCAGTAGAAGTCATTCCTGCCGTCCTGCGGTACAACATCAACAGGATCTGTGGTGAGTGCTGGCTGCTTCATATAGTAAAACGGACCATGTCTTAGCTCTGACTGAAATGCAGGCAAGAGAAACAGGGGGGCAGGTTTCAAAAAAACACGCAGGAACACAAAAAGGTGCAGTGCAACAGAAACAAGGCAGCAGTAGGTTGGGATAAGCAGGGTAAGCAGCATAGAGGACAATATAGCTAATTAACCCAACACAGGACTTTTTTTTTTTTTAGCAAATACAGTACACAAAGCTGTGACACCCCTGATCAATATCACTGAAATGTTAATTATAGCACAAAAACTGTACATTCAATACAATTTAATTTGTTTTTAAGCAAAAGCATGAGAATAATGAAACCAATTACAAATTTTTGACTATTCTGACAATAACGAAATTTGGAAAAGCAAGTAGAAGAAAAGTCCTTAGTGACACTGCAAGTATCTTTTATGTCCACCTTTATTTCTGACGACAGATTCTATTAGAAGGATGCAATGAGTGGTGTGATGTTCTGCCATTTCTCACTGATTAATTCTTGTTGACAGTATATTTTCTAATGTTGCTTATACAGATGTGTTGCAGTGTCCCAGGTAAACTGACTTTTCATGACCCATATTTTCATTTAAGTCTAAATTATTCACAAGGTTAAATCAAAATACAGCACATTTCAACATAGGAATAATCTAATTATTGTAAAACGACAAAGTTTAGAATGACTTGACATTGTAGTGATACTTCACAGGGGTGTGTCAGCTTTGTTGTAAACAATCTGGTCATGTGACATTTTCAACTGTGAGTCAATCAAAACTGACACAACAGGTTTCACTATGTAAATGTGGCTCATCTTTTACCTGAGAGCAAACACTTTGCATGAGGTGAGGACACCACAGGTTCTTTTGTTAACTAGTTATTCATGCATATTATTGGATAAATCAAACTGGTAAACTGTTAATCAACCTGTAGTAGTGGTGGTAAAATGTAGCGGTCACTTATAGAATTAGCTTCTAACATCATGCAAGGTCAACATGGGGCTTAAGGACACAAGGGAATCACTCAGCACCACATTAATCTGGCAAACACATAATAAAATCATCTGCATCAAATTCCACAGAACAATAACTGAACATAAGTGACCGTGTGTTATCAATGTCACCAAAAACACAAGAATCTAAAATGTATTCAAAGTATATTTGAGCTGACCAGGCTCATGACGCAGCTATAACCTAAACAACTTGTACGAGACAAACCCACTCTCAGTTTCAGCTGTAATCTATAGTCATAATCAAAACTGACATGTTCTCACAGGTAATATGGCATATGTTATGTCACAGTATAACAATGTGACTTTGTGCGAATCAGGGGGCAGATCCAGGAACTTTTAAGTACTTTATTAAAACATTGTGAAACAGGGCGATTTTAAAAATTTTCACTGATTTCTCAGGAAATAATTAATGGATCTTGTTAAAAAAAAAGGCATATTTAGGGATCTGATATCTACAGCCGTCTTCAGACATGACCTCCGGAGGAAGGAACAATTTAGGATCTGGACTTTCTCTGCAGTTTGTCTTTCACACATGCAAAACGTGTTCACAACAGCAGCAACTCCTCCGGAGGATTCAGGCAAGGGGTGGCGCCGCAGGCAGAGGCAGGAGGTATCATTAATTCTGCTGAGGAAATCACTTGTTTTGGTTTACAGCAAATCAACACTAGCGCCGACACTATCCCCACAAACTTTGAAACGTTCCTCTGTGTCCTCTACCTCTGCTTTACCATCCATTTGTTTTGTTTTTACATTTTTGTGACTGTCGCGTGTTGGACGCGTCATCAGCACACCCTGTAGCTCGAGGTGAATCCAGCAGTGGATCCCCTGCTGTGTTCTAACGTTGGCTCCGTTGGAGTTTCAGCTGACTTTCTATTTATCGTATTAAGTCAACAGAAACTCTTCAGGCTTGATTGAATTTAAGGGGACTGTTGGGCGTTGCTTTCCACTGAGTGCCATTCTAATTATTGTTTTGGCTTCTATCTTAGGGTTTCGACTCTGCCTATGAGAACACACCAGATTTCGAAAATGAGTAAACTGAAGACACTTACCTGGTCTTTGTTACTGCCGATGGCCCCAGGCTTCTTCTTCTTCTTGACAGGGCTGGGGGAGGTGTCTGAGGGAGAGTGTCCATTGGAGGAGTGAGTGGGACTCGACACCTTCCTCTTCTGTGGCACCACCGGTCGTTCTGCCAACCCTGGTGGATCAGGGACTGGACACAGAGACACAATCGGGTCATGACACTACACCAGACAAACAGGCCTTTAAGGCTCAAGCACAATCCTGTCCGACAAGTTACACATATTTAATATGAATTAAAGTCTTGAGGGCTAGGACGCTAATTTAGCTATTCCTAAAATACATCGAGAAAACTGAAACCATAATATTATCATTTAATGTAAATAGAGCTTGATGAAAAATCAAGGGAGGAAGTGCAATTTGAGGCAATTTAGTTTTCAGCTGATCAGTTAAATAACAAACAATAATAATAATAATGTGTTGAGCTACGAGTATTTTATTTTGAAAGCAACCACGCTGATCTAAACAGCAATTACAGAGTAATTATTTGAGATGCTACAATAAAATTACACAACTACATTAACACTTGATGAAAACGAATGGCCTGAGGGCTTCCGCTTAACTAACTAGACCCTGTGTGGATACTTTTGACACAAACAGGCAGCAAGGTATAATGAATTATCTTTGAAGTCCTGAGAGAGCAACAAAATGCATCACACTGTGCTAAATAACCTCTAAGTGAAACTAAGTCACCTCAGATGTCTTGGCCCTTAACGTGAGCCGCTCGGCCTCTGAGTCTTACCTTTTGATCGCAGAGACGCATCCATCCCCTCTACCACATCCGACTCCGTCTTTATCTCCTCCTCAGCCAGACTGCAGAGCGCCGCACAGGAAAACACAAAGTCAGAAACGCTGTTCAGAAACCAGAAACCACAACAACAGCACAAGAGCAAACAAGTGGAGCGCCACCTCATGCACCAGGGTCCCAGTGGGTCCGTCAACAGGGACCCTGCAGGTTTCCATTGTTACCGTTTTTCCACTGGATTTCAGCACATCTCTGACACCAAGTTCACATCCCCTCCATACTATCAGCAACAAGCGAGTCTGAATATGTTCTTTATGTTGCAAGAGAGAGGATGGTAACAATCACCATGGCAACGCTCTTCTCTGCTAAGCACAAGTTGATATTCACAACAACACATGGGGCCATTTAGCTGACATTTCCCTGCATCTCGCTGCGTCTGGAGACATCGCAACTGTAAGATTTTCAGTCCGAGTAGTACACTGATATGTGATCTGTGCTAACGAGAAAGCCAGAGGGAATTGGTCCATACGACTGTGGGAGCAGCGTCTCGTGGTGAATAACAGCATATGTTTCTGCCACCTCTCAGGTCCCTTCAGTAGCTACAAGGCTGCACACCCAGAGGATTTGGGCCCATTCTTGGGAGTCAAATAACAACAGATTCATCTAATAGGCTTCCAAACGAATGTCGCCTGTTGTTAAGCCTGAACCTTCATCACAAGCGCTGCTGATTAAAGTCATGTTTATATCACTATCATCCATCTGTAGACAATCTATACCACATGAGCCACATTTTATATTTAGAATATATCAAAATAGAACAGTAATAGACTTTGGCGTTCCTCAGATTATAGCTCACATACGGGCCTCGTTTACTGACGTGTTTACAACCTGACATTGACATCATATGTTAATAAATCCACAGATTGTAAAACATTCCAAACGCTCAGCATTAAGTTCTGTCCATTACACACACACACACACACACACACACACACACACACACACACACACACACACACACACACACACACACACACACACACACACACACACACACACACACACACACACACACACACACACACACACACACACCAGGCATTTCAAAAGCCTGATTTCCCAGGTCCAGCTCTCGTCTCATTTCCTCTGTGGGGGGAAAAGAGAAAGAGAATAAAGAAGGGTCCAGCCATAAACGAAGGGCTTTGAGTGTTTGGCTCCTCCTTTGTTCGAGCAACAGAAGGCCTTGTTCCAAAGATTGTAGCTTTTATTCACAAGCCCCGAGCAGAAGACACCCCTCCCAAGGACCCCTGACAGGTCACACACTTGACCAGTTCATAGCTTTGGCTGCAGCTCTGGGTTCCAGCTAGGATGATGGGTTTACAGGCTACGACACAAAGGTCAACCCCATTTGAAGGGATAAGCTTTTTTTTTAAAACTTTTCCTCTCGTCTTCTGAAAGTAAAAGAATGTTCTTCGTGTCCCCTCCTCCACCCTTATACAGGCGTTCCACACACAGCCGATCAAATGTCAGTTCACTGACAGGGACACGATGGTTAACATACATATCATAAAGGCTTTAGTGAATAAGATACAGCAAACCCAATGCTAACAGATGAGAGCAGAAGTCTATCTCATTTAAACACTAAAGGATTTAACACTGGTTAAAGATCTTATTTCTGCCCAACAAAAATAACACTGTACCAAGCCAACACTGTAACTCACAACCATCAAGGCTTTTCTAAATAAATCCCCTGTTCTGTCAGACTTTAAAACTGGAAATCAGAAACAGTGCCTCAAACTGAACCTAAGAGGAATGTGCATTGTAACTTGTTTTATCTGACATGGCTTGAGCACAGATTCTTTCACAATATGGCACATGGGTATCTTGTTTCAGCCTGCCAACCGTCTCACACACGCACACACACACACACACACAACCCCTCCGGGGCCTTCCTGTTCCGGACTCAGTGAACAAACCAGGCCCACATGAAAATAAGAAAACATTAAGCCAAGTCGTTCTGCTACGTGTACCACAGCCCTGAGAGAGAGAGAAAAAAAGGAAGATTCGCCATCATCAGGCAGCACCAGAGCTGCTGAACGACGTACAAGCACCAGCTTATATTGTACACACAGTCAATGCCAATGACAAGACACTGCAGCCGCAGCTACCAGGAAGACAGGATGAGCAGGAGTCAAAGAAGTAAGCTGATCCAAAGGGCATTCTCAGATCAGGAGCTATGATCCATCACAGTTTAGGCAAATAAATCCTCAGCAGGTTCTGGGATATTCCACAGAGAGACCCGGGTTCAAGAAAACACATGACAGCCATTTCCCCCCTCTGCTGCAAGTGGTACCTGATGGATAAGAAGGAAACAACACTGAGTCAGTGCCTTTGGATTCCACTCCTGTGAGAGAGAGACGAGCAGGGTTCTCTCGTCACAGAAAATGGAGGCCACGGCTTGCTCCCCTCCCCCCTCGCCCCCATCCCCCACTCCAAGGCTCGCACTCAGGCACTGGCACATCCATGCAGGAGGACCAGGGAGAGATGTGTGGAGATTACAGTCCCACATAAAAATAAAAATAAATACAGATACAAGATCATCTCAAAACAAAACAAAAAACCCTCATGGTGGAAACACGGACATGAGAAAATCCAGCAACGTGAGAGAAGCACTCATCTCTCACTCCCTCTCTTTTTTTTCTAATGTCTTCAATCTTGGCTTCCCTCCTTCTCAGTGAATACAGCTGTCATAGAATAATTACATTTCATTCTGAGGCGAGAGACACCAACATTGTGGAGCCACACGCAGATCCCAGCAAAGCTATTCCCTCATACCTACAAGAGCAAAACAGGTTTTTACACATCAAACAGACAAATATCTGAGTAAATATACAAGAGCGGCATTTTATATAAACATTTACACTAGAACCGGCATAGACAACCCTTAGGATTAATGCAATGGACCAAAAAACAATAGGACTCCTGCTAAAGAAAACCTCTGAAAGATTATTAGGTTCTGTAAAATGGTTAGATACATTCACAAACACCTAAAACAACATGCAGACGAATAAAGAAATACAAATTATTAGCTTTTACACAATTAATCAAAATGAAGATGATTTTCTGTTTTTTTTAATTTAACTACACTAACATAATCATTTTACCCCCCCAACAGTTAAATCAGCAGATACAGTATAGAGCCAGTACGCACTGAATATCCTGTATGAAAGATAGATTTGACCTGGATTTTATATAAGGCTGTAAAAGGGTGAATCAAAGATGGCTGTGGAATTTTCCAGAAGGCCCTTGCTCTCCCTGCTGCTCTCCCTCTGATTGTCAACCTCAACTGCAGCTGCAATTGGCTGGAGGGCCAACAGGGTGGAACATTATTGGTCGGCTGTGCTATGCCACACTGATCACAGTGTGCAGGCTCCCCTCGTCCTTCTAAAATGCTTCTTTTTTTTTCTTTTTTGCTGCAATGCAGACATTTCTCACTGCATTAGACGGTTTATTTTCCTCCGGTTTAGCAGGTCCTTCTTGGGTTATGACAGTAAAAGCTGGGGGGGATTTGAAAAACGGCCTTCATGGAGATGATATTTGTGGTTGCGATGCATAACTCAATGGCCGTGCTGTTCAAACGCTGCCGTCCTGTTTATAGGCTGCGTACGCCAGGCTCAGAGAGAGAGGCCCAGTGGATTTGTACTCAACCCTGTAACGTTACGCACTGACATCTCTGTCAACGCAACATTTATACGGCATGCTCATTTAGGCACTGCGGAGTCGTGCCTCTTTAGTAGAAGATCACTTTTGGTTTTGGTTTTTACAAAAGGGAGTGAACTGGGCTGAGATGAAACACAGATTGTAACGTGACCATTTTCTGGCAGTCATGTAGATAAAGTGAAGCGAGCCACAGGAAGGGAAAAAAAAAACCTTTGTCTTCTCTACACAGACGACACTGTTATAATGATGATTAATGACGTGAAACAATGTACTGTCCTTCCATGTGCTGGCATTTTATATAACATGTTCATTTTGAAAGAAACAAATGATAGTTTCCACACAGGGATTTTAACCACCATTTTAAATGTTTTTTTTTCATGTTTTCTTATATAACAAGGATCCAACTGCCTCTTTGAAATGTGCCATAAATAAACTTGCCTTATTTTGGTGTATTTTGCTATAAATAATCAGTTTGTATCTATCGCACGTATATGACATTTCTGTTAAAAGGTTAAATCGTGAGAAATGTAGTGTAAAAACCTAGAAAAACGAGGCCAACAGGGTGAGAGGTTGTTGCTCAGCTCTGCCTCGGATCCGTGAGAGAAGCCTCTCTCCCGAGAAGACCTCTCTAGACACAAAATGGCCACTGTGTGAGGATCAGGGAGTGGAGGAAGCGGTTTCACAACACGCCGTGGAGCTGACGAAACCCTGCGCTGTAAAACCCTGGGCCCGAGGCCTGTTGACAAAAGGGTTTGTTTCAAGTGGGTCGTCCTCCGACCAGACTGGAGTGAGTGAGTTCTCTCCAGTTTTCAGGAGAAGCTGTTCATGTTACATGTATGTGAAATCAAACGTTAGACAGAAACGTTAGACAGAATACAGGTTTCAGTCATGCGTCCTCTGACAAGTTGTTGACCCCTGCGTCTATTTCCTGGTCTGACAGAAGAAAACAGCACAGAGCCAATGCACTTACAAAGGACATACACTTCCCCCCCCACCCTCTTTCTGTCCCTCTTCTCTTCCTCCACTGCCCATCCCCCATCTCTCTCTCTCTCTCTCTGTCTGTCTGTCTGTCTGTCTGTCTGTCTCTCTTTCTCTCTGCCAGGCTGCTACAGCCTAAAAGGAGGTGTGGGTGCCATTTTTTAATATAACTCTCCTTTGAATTCTAAGAAATAAAATAAAAAATGGGGTGAAAGGGATTTGCCATGGTCCACTCTGCCTCCTGTGTGGCAGCATGGCAGTCTGGGGGGAGGGAGGTGGGGGGGGGGCACCCATGTGACCCTGAGACAGAGAGAGAGAGCAAGGGTGAGAGTCGTTACCCAATCCCCCCCCTCTTCCTCCCCTCCTCCTCCTCTCCTGCAGCCGTGGAGCACAGAGGCCTGGTGTGAGGCCTCCAGCTCCTCCTCCTCTTCCTCCTCTTCCTCCTCTTCCACTAAACTGATTTCAAGGTGTGAACATTCATCATGAGAAACCCCAACAGTCACCACAACAACGAGGAAGGAAGCCATGTTTGTTATCACAGAGCTGAGAGAGATATATATCTATGAAAAAAGGAGACAGAGCTTACCTCTGTGGATGCATGGCTGCCTGACACACTGTTATGTCAACACTTATAAAACATGGAGGACACTCTCAGCCCTCTCAGCCGAGGGGAAGGCTCCGCTCTGCAGGCAAAAGGCGATCCAGGCCCCGGCGATGCAAGCCGCCCTCTGACTGGTCGCCCTCCTCGCAGGCGGGATGCAAGGCCGCGCCTGATTGGCCGAAGCGTTTCCTTGAGTGATTATCTTTGTTCGGTGCAGGCAGGGGCAGAGACAAGAGGGGAAGCGAAAAATGAGCCGCAGAATCAACGTGGTTCACACGAGTCCCTCTGCACAGCATCGCCTTGAAAGCCTCCCAGCGAAGAGTCAGTCGGTGGGTTTTTTTCTCATTTAGCAGAGGTGTGAGCGTGGGGAGGCAGAGGAGCAGGACACCAGGGCTGCTCTGCACCAGCCTCCATGTTTTTTCTCTCATGTGGACTAGGCCTTTGTTTAAACTCCTCCCTCCCTCCTGGCTGTTTCCAGAGGAGAGAGGAAAAAACACAGCTCTCAACTATTATCAGTGAACCAATCTGCAACAGACATAAAACACCAGGTAGACGTTTATTTGGCTTCAACACTCTTTCAGTCACCTTGTTATTAAAATATTTGTATTGTCCATATCTCCACTGGCACATACTTCTTTACAGAGACAGCTTTGTAGTAGTTCTGGTGGCCTGACTTCCTTTTATTATTCTTATGCTCTTGTGTTTGACTGTTTTGTGTGATACTGGATGACTACACTTCCCTCACGATCAATAAAGTATCTATCTATCTATCCTATCTATCTATATTTATATAACCATCCATTCATCTATCTATCTACCTATCTATATATCTAGCCATCCATCTGTATATCTATCTATCTATCTATCTATCTATCTATCTATCTTTCCATCTATCTATCTATCTATCCATCTATCTATCTATCCACCCACCCATCTATCTATCCATCCATCTAATATTAGATAGAATGAGATCATACTGCCTAACACCTCCTCATCACTGAGTACTGTGCACTATTCGTGTCTTTGCACCATTTTACCTTCCTCAAATCTGTGGTTATGTATATTTTCAGTTAGAACCGAAGAAGCCTCTTGGATGAGATGTGAAATGTCTTCAAGAAACTCAACCAAGTCCAGTTGACCTGGTTTTTACCACTTGGATAAACCACGACCTGGATGACTGAGAATATTCACAGACATTTTCTGTGTATATTTTTGCTGCTCTTTGTGTTTATGTATCTTTTTACTACACACTCCTAAAAGACTGCTAAACACACCTTTGTTGTTTTCACAAACAATGACAATATAGAGCTTTTCTATTCTGTTCTCTTCGTTGTGGCACATTTGTCAAGGAGTCAACGGTCTTTAGTTGCTTGGTTACGAACAGGAATCCTTCCTCTGGCCCTTGAAAAGGTGGACGACACTCGGGTTGCGTGAATTTTTTCAATCAGGTGAAGTTTTCTGTTTTTGTTTTCTCAATGGTACTTTGGGCTGTGTATGTTTAATGCTTTACACAATAAATAAAATCAAAATGAATACAAATCTAAATCTATTCTATTCTATAGTAAAGGAAAGGAAAAGAGTTTTGAGGTTACCTTTCCTTTTATGTCATGCACAATATTGTTACTCTTATGGCCTTCATATATAATAACACAGTGATAGTGATAGATAAAATAAAATAAAATATGCATGGCCCTGTCTCCTTCTCCATAAAAAGAATTACCAAAGCATGGTTTGTTGGAAGTGTGTGTGTGTGTGTTGGGTTTCCTCTTTGACGCCTGTGCTCTAACAATGACCATTAATTATTCAACACAGCTGGATTAAGTACCATTTTCTTTCTTGTGTGTTTAACTTTCAGCAGCACATTGACAGACATTTATAAGCTCAGTGATCAGAAAAACACATATTGTGTAATCCTACATAATAACACATATATCTTTATTTGGGGCGTTTATAAGTACGTGAAGGTGTGTCCAAATATTAGAAAAAGAATCCTAATGTCAACAAACCGTGTGTGCACATGGCGTTAATTCTGTTACACTTGACTGAAATAATGACATTATGTTATCTTAGTCTGCAATACACCAAGAAACGTGTCAATAGATATGAAATAAAAAAGTTGGCCAGAAGAGGACAGGGTTGCTTCCGGAGGATCAGGCCACATCTGCAGCCGGTCTTCATTGATGGGGCTGATGTTGAGGTGGTCAGGACCTTTAAATACCTCGGACTGCAGCTGGACGACAGAGTGCACTGGTCAGCGAACACAGACCCTCCACAGAGAGGGGCCGAGCCGGCTCTGTTTCCTGAGGGGGATGGGGTCCTTTAACATCTGCAGGAAACCGCTGCTGATGTTTTACCAGAAGGTTGTTCCTGTGAGATGCTAAGCGGATGGACAGACTGTCACCATTACTGCCCAGGCCAGATCTAGAAGCCTAGAATTTCTACTCAGCCCACCCAATTGGTCAACTTTATTCTGTCTCATTTGAATCAAGTTTATTTCATTCCCCTCGTTCATTATTTCCTGATTTCAGAATTGCTGGTTGGACACAGGGCTGGATTTAAAAAAATGATTCTCTGACTAAAATGTATCGTCATTTGAATGATCTGATATCGATTCATAAAAAGGACGGGTCAATCTTTTAATATTGTGACCCGTTCTTTAAAAGAGAAAAATGTTCACCACTAAGTCCACTGTGTAAAGGGGCCCAACCCAAATTTCTAATTGCCCCCCCAATCTAATCAGTCTAGATCCGGGCCTGTTACTACCTATGTTTATCTTTATCTTATTTATATATTTTTTATATATCTCTCTAGTCTCGAGCACTGTTTTCACCTTTTTTTTAAAAAACACTAACATCTGCTGTACCATAATTTTTACAGGCTATGTTAGTCTAATGCACAACTTTGTATAGCTTCAGTTATTTATCTTTAAATCTGTATATTTGGCTTAAATACTCTGTTACTTGTGTCTTTCAATCACCTTATAAGACACTTATATAATATAACATAAATAATACTAATATTTGTATCATCGACATCTCCATAAGCACATAGTTCTTTACAGTGACAGCTTTGAAGTAGTTCAATTTAGATAAATTTTTACCTTTTTATTATTCTTATGCTCTTGTGTTTGACTGTTTTCTACCTACATTTCTCTTGGAAACAATAAAGTATAAATCTATCTCTCTATATATTTATCTTTACCGGGACAACAGCAGATCTGTGAGAGCTTTACGGAGCAAAAAAGATGAAGCCCAACGTGGGGCTCGAACCCACGACCCTGAGATTAAGAGTCTCATGCTCTACCGACTGAGCTAGCCGGGCGACGATGTACCATAATACCCGGATGTTCATTTTGAATAGGCGATAATGATGTAACTTTAGGTCGTTTATGCCCGTCTGTGTCATACTGCCTCCTAGCGCCAACAACGTATAATAACAGATATTTCAGTGGAGCCAGTTTGTTTCCAGCATTATTCACTGGCTGCTTTACTTATTATCAATGTATAGATTCTTTTTTTTATTTGTGATTATAGGGCACAGGCTTTGTTATTACTTTGTTATTTGAAGTAAATTTGGGTGCAATCCAAAATTGGGTTCAATTTTGATGCAACCTATGAAACGTAATATGAAAATATGTGCATATATAGTTTTTATCCAACCTGTGTAAAATATCTAGTTTGTTTACATTAATGCACAAGGTTATTCCAATATACAAATACTGTAAGGCTGCAACCAACAAGATAGACAGACAGACAGACAGACAGACAGACAGACAGATAGATAGATAGATAGATAGATAGATAGATAGATAGATATCTTCTATACCTTTATACCTATTATTATTTTTCAGTCAAACAACTAATTGATTATTTAAATATAGTTATTTCAAATAGTATTGAAATAGTTATGTCAGCACTAGAGCACTAGTTGCTTTGTGAATACCTTATAATCATAATAATAACTGTTTGTATATTATATTATATTATAATATATTATATTATGATACATTTTTTTATTTAACTTCCTAAAATAAAGTTACAAAGTTGCAAAAAATAAAACACACAGGTACATACACATCAAAACATACAACATACAAACCTAAAAACAAATGAAACCACTGAACGTGTAACAGAAATTGAAGCACCTATCATTTATGTTGATGTTTGCTCAAATACTAAACATCCCAGAATAATGGTGCATAACTCAGGCTGATGTCAGAGGAGAGTTTGGAGATCATCCTCTCTGTGTTGTCTCCTCTGCGGGCACTGATGAGCCTGAACACCGGCTTCTTCCGTGCAGCACGTGAAGGCAGCGCGGTGCCGGGTTCTCCTGCTACGTCAGCGGCTCGGGGCGGTTCATGAATGGGGGGTCTGAAGTGGGAGGACCCCGTCATCTGACTTCACCACCGGGGCAGCAGCGACGGGAGAAGCGGGGTGTAGCGCGGCGGTGCGCGGTCAGTGCGTCTTCATGCCTGTTTTTAAGCACACGAGCAGCGGTTCAGTGCAGCGGAGCGACCGGAGCAGCGCGAGCATCCAGCGGTTGAGACGTGCGGCGGGGGTAAGCTAGCTCCAGCCCCGGCGGAGGCAACACTCAGTGACGGACAGACGCGCGGGCAGCACCCCCCCTTACCCACCTCCCAGGGACCCTGAAGGTAGAGCCGCGTCGGTGAGCCATGGGTTTCCGCAAGAAGAACAAGAGCCCGCCGGTGCTGAGCCACGAGTTCGTGATCCAGAACCACGCCGACATGGTGTCCTGCCTGGCCATGATCATCCTCCTCGGCCTGATGTTCGAGGTACTGTGGAGTTAGCCCGCCGATGCTAGCTAGCTGCGGCTGCTGTCAGGTCAGCTAACGGCAGCTAGCGCTCCAGGGGCAGGGCGCTAGCGTGTCTCTCCCCTTCTCATGTGTCTCAGTGCTCGGCAGAGGAGGTGGCGAGGAGGCCCGGTGGCACCGCTAACAGGTCAATCACCAGCCTGCGGCGAATCCACTGCCTCCATAGAAAACCATGACATTACCTGTGATAACAACATGATCAGGCTCTGTCTGTCTGCTCCACATTTGATCATCAACCATTTGACTTTAATGTCTATCGTGACTAAGCCACGTTTAAAGCTCGTCCTCCACCTCCTTTACCTGTCTCCACCCAAACCATCCTCCAGCCTGACATGTGGAAAAGCTTAAAATCTCAATCAGGCTTTATCTGTGAGGATGGAGAGAGAGAGAGGGTTTGAGCTTGAAGAAGAAAAAACAATGTCTGTCCTCAGGATGCAGATGATCCACTCCCACCCTGAAACAATGACAGTCATTGTAGCAGAGGTAGTGAACTTAAAGGTTTACCTCAGGCCCCTGGGAGCCCCTTCAGGCACCTTCTGCAATGGGACCACAGTTATAGACCCCCCCCAGTCACAGCAGTGCTCACTCATCACATGTGTTTATAAAAAATGACGACAGAATATTTCACAATCGTGAGGGAGTTTTTAAAAGGTTAAACATGGACGCAGTCATTATAAACAGTGCACAGGCTTCACTTTTTCTTTTGCAGCTCATACAAACAAGCAGAGATTTCAAGCAAGTCAAGTCAACGTGTATTTATATAGCACTTCTCAAGTTACAAAGTTCTACGCGATTACAAAAACACGCAAGTATAAACACATTAAAATAACAAAAACGAAATACTATGTAAAGTATGGATGCGTTCAGGCACACAGATGTTCTTCGTCTACATTTTCTTTTTTTTTACCTTTTAATAGTCATATATATATATTTTAAAAGCAGGGAATAAATAGGAAATACAAAAAGCAAGTCAAGGTCTCCAACTCAACTGGAATTGAAAGCCAGTGAGAATAAGTGGGTTTTAAACATTTCAAGGGTCTGAAGGCTTCTGATATGAAGTAAGTTGTTTCAGAGATACTGATCTGGTGAACTCTTATGTTTGAGTCTATATCTCGGGACGTCCAGAAGCCTCAGGTTGGTTCACCTAAATAAAATAGTGTGAGTCCATTCAAAATCTTAAAAAAAAAAAAGGTGTAAAATCTTCTAAAACAGCAAAGAGAGGCCAGAGCAAGAAACTGAAGATGCCATAGATGCGTTATTGCTGCTTCTTCTGTAAGTGTCTTGCATGTGTGTGATGTGTTTCTTCTTTTGTCTTCCAGGTCACAGCAAAGTTTGCCATCATGTTCATCACAGTCCAGTACAACGTAACACAAGTTCTCGGTGAGTCAGAGTGTATTGGTTTCAGTATTTAGATTTCAAAATAAAAGCCCTTCGGTTATTGCTTTGTTCTGCCTCTTCAATGTTTTATTTTTAATTCTTTGCAGATGAGAAGAGTGATCCAGTGAACTTCTACCAGTACGGTCCCAAAGATGTGGCCACCGTGTTCTTCTACCTGCTCATCGCGGTCATCCTTCACGCCTTGATACAGGAGTATATTCTCGACGTGAGTACCCGGGCTGAGCAGCCATCACGTATCTTTTCCCCTTTATAACACTGATTCATTTTTTTTAGTCTCATTTATATGTAGAGAAGTGGAATAAGTGAAACTGAAACCTTTTGTGTAAACGTATCGGCTTTGCAGACACGTCTCTTTTTTACAAGAATTAAAGTGAATCCCAGCAGCTGATCAGACTTCTTTACTCTCCACAATAATCTTTCTATTGTCTCTTATTTCAAAAGGTATTCAAAGTATCAGGGGCAATCATTTTTATACGATCAGTTTTCTTAGAGCTGTTTGTACATGATCATTTCTCATCCTTCCACTCGTGTGAGCAGTGAGCATTAAAACTTAATGACTGAAACAGAGCTTGTGTTCCTCAAATACATCTTGTGGCTGCCATAGCAATTTAGATATCATAAGGATGGTATCCTTGTTTATTTTAAAGGATTTATAATAAAAAAAAGTCACCCACTTTTTTTATTCTTGCACTATTCGTGTTAACAGCAATGACAGTTATAACTCATTTAAAGGCAGTTTTATATACTCACCTCCCTTTCCTCAAAAATCAAGTGAAAATGAATCTAAAAATATCTCTTGATATCTCTCCTTTTGAAATGAGACATGAGTAACTAATACATGTGTCGTATAAGACAGGAACTTAAAGCCCCCCCCTCCGTGTGACATGCACAGCATTAATGTGTTCACGTGTTTAATTTCAGAAAATGAACAGAAGGTTGCACCTGTCAAAGACCAAGCACAGCAAGTTCAACGAGTCCGGACAGCTCGCAGCGTTCTACCTGTTCTCCTTCATCTGGGGCTGCAGCATCCTGACGGCGGTACGAGGGTCGGCAGTCACACATACTCAGCCTCCGTTAGGCTTTGTCTCACACTCTCTCTTCTTCTCTGACAGGAGGACTTTGCAACGAATCCTACATTCTTATGGGAGGATTACCCACACACC
Organism: Hippoglossus hippoglossus; assembly: GCF_009819705.1. Taxonomy (NCBI): domain Eukaryota; kingdom Metazoa; phylum Chordata; class Actinopteri; order Pleuronectiformes; family Pleuronectidae; genus Hippoglossus; species Hippoglossus hippoglossus. The sequence continues at coordinate 21,105,634 of NC_047157.1, forward strand.
CACATGGTGTAAGTAAATGAATATATAATCATCAAAACATCATATTGTATAACTGTGATTCATGCATAGATCTAAACTCTAGGTTTTTAATTTCTCAAAAAAGTACTTCTTTTATTTATTTAATATTATGATCTTCTATCAAAGTTTAATGTCAGCGATCAGTGAGTAATAGTGTCAAGCTACACAGATCAGGGGTGTTCAATTACAATTCATGGATCTCCAGATAAAGAACAGAACAGTGCACATCATGTTCTATTGTATATTAATATAACTTGTGTCCATGTTGAATTAACACAAAGCTCTTCTCTCTGTGCCACCTGTCATCTGTCCAGTTTTCAGGTCAAGTTCTTCTACATTTGCCAAATTGCCTATTGGCTCCATGCACTTCCCGAGCTGTACTTTCAAAAAGTCCGAAAGGTAAGAATCAATTCAAAATAACGTACTCGTAGAAATGTTTCAGAGTCACTCGTGTGATGGCATAAGTTTGAGGAGCAGCAACTTGTTCATGCAAATGAGTGGTGTTGCAGATATGAGATGGAACAACGGCTGTAGTGAAAGAAAAATCTGCTGGTTTTATTTTGGTATATTTGGGAAATGCATGTGAAAATCACGTTTTCACCAAATCACAAAATTTTCATTCAATGAAAGAGAAGAGAAAATTCAAAAACAGATGTTATTATCGAAATTTGAGGACATTCTATAAAATTGCTCAAATATTAGGTCAAGCTCATAATCAATTGGTTGTTAGAGTCGCAATAATCTTAATGGAAATTGTATGTTCAAGAAAATCAGTTGAATGGATGAATTTATGAAGGATAAATTTAAAGTTTGTAAAACAGTCAATATATCTTAGAAATAAGATTTGGCTTAACTCGACTTATTTTTAGTCTTCAGAAAGTTACAATATAGTAAAGTGTGTTAAATACGTAAACCAGCATAATAATCGTTCATCCAAGCTGTTAGTCGTTGCCATAAAGCGTCTCCTGTTACTAACACACTCTTTTCCTTGTCTTTTCCGTAGGAAGACATTCCCCGCCAGCTCTATTACATTTGCCTTTATGTTGTCCACATCACTGGTGCCTATGTCTTAAAGTGAGTGAAATAATACTTCACTTGTTGAACGCATGTTTTAAACCAGCGCCGGGGAAAACACTTCTGTGTAGAGCATTGTTAGTTTCCATGCCTCCGCACCAGCTGACGTCTTTGGCTGGAGGCGTTCTGTTCACAGGTCGTTCATACGTACGTTCACACGTCTGTCCCATTCGCATCAACACGATTTCTCCACAGGGGATTTCTTTCAATTTGGCACAAATGTTCACTGTGATGAACTGATTAGACTTTGAAGGTCAAAGGTCACCGTGACCTCACATCCGTCCCATTCTTTTGAATTTAGATGTATCTGGAATACTTGGAGGCGATTTACTAACATCTGTCACAAATATCCACACAGACTCCAGGAGGATCTGATTTTAAAATTGGTGGTCAATGGCCAAGGTCAGCGTGACCTCACAAAACATGGTTTTCACCATATCCAAAGAATTTAGACAAACCTTCACACAAATGTCTGACAGAATAGAATGAAGCGGTGTCATTTTTTTTATCTAAAAGGTCAACTTCACTGTAAACGCATTACTCGAGAACAGAGGGGGAGATTGTGGATGTATTTACTGCAACGTGACTGGATCACAGAGTTGTGCTGATAACTGCAGCACTTTCTAGTTTCTGTTGCAGGGAAATGTATGAAAGCAGATTCAGTTCACTATTCTGTGATTAGAAAACTCTTCTTTGGGGGTGACCTGATAGCCCGATGGTTAGGGTGTGTATCACATAGGCGCACATGTTCTGGGCAGCAGGTCCCTGGTTGAACTCCCACCCGGTCGGATCATTTACTTTTACTACTCACCCCTGGTTCCTGTCTCTCCTTCACTGTCTCTGTCGAATGAAGGCAGAATTGAAAAAATAAATAAAAATCCTCCTCCTACCTGATGCACTACTACATCTTACCTAAAGTTAATAAATCACTGATAGTTTTTTTAATTTCCTACTGAGATGGACTCCGAAGTGGCTCAATTATCATATTAGACTTTCTCTTATTGTCCTGAAGATCATTTTTAAACTCTTCAAAGCTTTAATTCGACTTAATTCCACCCCCCCCCTCACAGGGAACTGATGCTGAAATTAATGGATGATTTAGTATTTTGACCTGTGAGTCTCTTCCTTTTAGACCTCCACTTTTCTAAGTCAATTGTTTTATTGATATCAAACTGATGTCTACAGGTTTTTTCTCTAATAAGAGGACGTGTAATTCATAGTACTTCTCATAACTCTGCTGCCGCCTCCCTCTTTGTGTCTCTTCAGCCTCCACCGACTGGGCCTGGTGCTGCTGGTCCCTCACTACCTGGTGGAGCTCCTGTTCCACGCTTCACGCCTCTTCTACTTCAGTGATGAGAACAAGCAGAAAGGGTACTGCATTCAGTATTTATTGGGCAGAAACATGGTGCTGATCTGGACAACCTGATGAAACCTGTATTTCTCCCCCTCCCTTCACAGTTTTACCCTGTGGGCTCTACTTTTTGTCATCGCCCGCCTCCTCACCCTCACACTCTCAGTCCTGACGTTTGGCTTCGGGCTGCCTCGTACAGAAAACCAGGGCTTTTCTCTGGCGGAAGGAAATTTCAATGTGCTCACTATAAGGTAAGTCCAGGTGGCAACTGACCGAAGAGGCAGTAATCTCCTCCAAACTAATTACCTCTGCCAAGGAGGATAAGTTTTCATTTGCGTTTGTCTGGTAGTTAGCAGAATTTCACAAAAACTACTGGACAGATTACCACGAAACTTGGTGGAAGGATGCAGTCTGGTTCAGGGAAGAACCCAGTACATTTTTAGTGCAGATCCGTATCAGGGGGCAGATCCCGGAAAAATATTTCCCTATCTTTAACATTGCGAGATGGTGATTTTTAACCTTTTTGTGAATTTCTCAAGAAATAATGCAGAGATCTTCATGAACAAAATCATCTGTAGGGCTAATATGTATGAACAGGTGGAAATTTGTGCAGATCTGGATAATGACCTGGATTTTTATTTTGTGAATTAAAAGTATTTGTAGGGGGGGTGATCTTTATTCAGTTACTGTACAGGGAACAAATATTCCTTGTAACTAAATCAGAGAATGGATATTCTGCCTATGTTTAATAAATGTAAAAATTCATGTATATACAATATGATGACAAGTGGTATGCGCTCTCCAAGTGTCCTTACCAATGGCATTATACTGTAGTTATACTGTCTCCTCCTCTCCCCCTCAGGATGACTTGTCTGGCAGCTATCTGCCTGACACAGGCCTGGATGATGTGGAAATTCATTAACTTCCAGTTGAAAAAGTGGAGGGAGCACAGCCAGAATCAGGCGTCGAAGAAGAAGACGACGACGACGACGACGGTCAGCCCGAAGAGCAAGCCTCACAAAAGGGAACCAACAAGGGGTGAGAACTCACTATCTCAGTCACAGCAAACAGACACAATGTGATTCTACATTTCAGTTTGCATGTTGAACACTTGGTTTGTCTGCTGTGCCGTATATTCCCTTAATCGGGGGTGTTTCCATTCACTTGTCTTGGCAGGAGGCGCAGCTAATGGGGTTGTGAAGTCCGAGGATAAAACATCACCACGGGCAAGAAAAGCCAAAGCTTCATAGAGACGGAGGAAGAATCCAAGTTACAACTGAGTGAGGGAGTTCTGACAGTGTGACATTATTATATGTCTTTACACAACTTCACATTTTGTCTACTGCTCTCCAAAACAAATGTTTCAGCGCACTAAAAAACCTTTCCTGTCCCTTTTGGGGTTGAAACTCCCCCTTTTGGGAAAAAAAAAAAGTTCAGTGTTACTGTGTCTGCTTGAAACGTTTCTGATTCCTTTGGGTTCTCTGCAGATGAGACGGCGGTTTGGGCAGAGTTGGTTTTGATGCTTTAACAGGAAAGATTTAGTTCTTCAAAGTGTCCTTTGTGTAAAACTGCGATCACTCGTCGGGTATTTCGAAACGTGAGTTGCTCTGCGGTAATTTGACGTTGCATCAGTTAATATCATGGTACCTTTTAAAAAGAAAAAATTTTGACTTCAGGGCAACTCAGCAAAGTGTTGATGTACAGGTCGACTGTGCGAGGTGTCATTTTTCAGTTTGGACCTTATTCAGCTCAACTCACAAAACAGGCCACTGGTTCATGTCCCCAAAATAAAGCTGTTTCTCGCTCTGCAGGACGGCACCGAGATATTCTGCTGCTTTCAGGAAATGATCCTAAATCAGTCGCTCCACGGGAAGATTTGTGCTATTTAGGTATTTGATATAGCTGCAGCCAGAAAACTGAAGCTTGTACTTAACTCCATGATCATATACTGCCATTATTCGACAGCCTCTGCCTTTGAAATCCGACACGCTACCGGATTGAGGCGCTTTGGTATTTTCATTGCTTTCATCACCGGCCTGGTAACCAGCCTCTTCCAGGGGTTCATCCAGGTTAGGAGACCCACTGAGAGGAAGCTGTACTGTCCACACAAACCTTCATATCAGCATGACTGGAGACTTGAGCTAGAGGCTGTATTGAGGCTGCACTTCAGTCTTTTATATGGTAATGTCCGTGCATGATGGTTTTAAGGCTAAAAGACGTTAATGGCTAGTTCCTACCTGTGCTGTTGTGTTTGCATCTCTCTCTCACACACACTCAAACACACACATATATATATATATATATATATATAAACACACAAGCATTCAGTGGCCTTTTTACAACTGCTGCAAGAGGTTTGAGTTATTTATTTTTGTCATATACAACAGATAGTTATTATTTTCTATGCTTTGAGAAGCTATAACCAGCAAACACAGCGGTACATAGCAACTGCGTTCGGTTAATCCAAACAATACAATCTTTCTTAAAGTGTCCTTATAACGTCGGTGGTTTGTATCACTCGTTCTGCTTGTGTTGCATTCTGTTTGCCTTCTGCTTTTTATTCTTGGGTATCAGGGGACAAGCTATCCGCCACTTAAACTATAAGTTACATCCCATATTGCAATGGGAGGTGTGTTTGTGAGGGATTGTGCTTGAATGTGTGTGTGTGTATGTGTACTGTGTGCAGTATTGTTTCGCCCACTGTGTGTGCGTGTGTTGGTAAATTAACTGGGCCTGAATGATGATGACAACGATGTTTATTGCTTGTCTCGTAAAAAGCTAAATTATTGCCTGTGTGCAGAGCATGGATTGTGACAATCTTTTCATTGACTCCTGCCCTGTTGGTTGTATTTCACAGTCACATCCTGTCCTTTTAGTTCACTTTCATCGGGCCCCGTCCCGTCAAGCTTCTATGTGTAAAGCACTGAGTTGTGGATTGATGTATGTTCTATAGAATATCAGTTACTAAATGCTTCTGTGTTCTGTCTCTGCCCCTCAGATGCCCTTTCCTGTGTGTGAGAGAGATTTTGTGATTTCTGTTTGCCAAATGTGGCATGTTCGGTCCCTCCTGCTTCGCCTTTTCAATGATCCTGACATTTGCTATGACGGAGCACACGTATTGTACTGTTGGCCGCACTCTTTCCTGTCATGGACCAAGTCCTGCGCCACTAACAAACCACTGTGCATGTGAAGCTCTGTATTGAGACGACTGTACTGCCTGTCTGCAGTCAGCTGGAGTTTGAGTCCAGAGCAGGGAGGAGATGCATATGCCGTTGATGTTTTCTCCCTTTAGTGCTCCTTGGTGGGACTCTGGTCTTTTAAAGCCCCGTGTCTGTGTGCGGCAGTGTCATAGGAGGGAAGGGGGAGCAGAGGACTTATGTACCAGCCTGTTATTAAACTGTCTCAGATGTAAAAGAGAAAAAAAAAAAACCCAACCCAACACTGTACTAAAATATGTGTCAGATTTTTAAGCTATTTTTATAGAGGGGGGAACAGTTGAAAATCACTGTTGTTCAGTACACACGTCTGAATATATTTGTTTTGCATCCATATCGATATGAATTGTTTTTTTATATATAAGAATGAAGCTTGCTGATCTGTTAATGTGGGTATACATTGTGGTATGAGTGTAAATATCATTTGACTCATGGCCTTATTAGAGCAAAGTGAACTCGGTTGTATAACAGTGCTCAGTTAACACAGTGCTGCAGGTGTACATGGCAGCCGTCACCACTCCATGTTTCCTTATCGTGAGACGCACCCTCATAATGACACTCCACACAAAATATGACCAGAGGTGAGTTGGTCAGTAGATGTGTTATTATATATATATTTTTGTCAGTTGCTGTGATCACTGGCCCGGATGTAGAACCAACAAACAACATTTTTTGCAGAGTGAAAGCATCTGTAAGCTTCTCTCGCTCATCAGATGTACAACAATCAGCAAATGTTCGGGCTCTGAAACATGAGCCGCGCTGCCGTTCACACCCTCCTCGCTTCAAAACACAATAAGCCTGTATAATCCCACAGGAATGCACTTTTTTTCTTTTGCATAATATGCATTTTGTCAGAGCACCATAACACTGCTCACTTTGGGCCGTTTCTGGATCGATTCTCAGCGATTTGGAAATTGCCCGATTAAAACTCTGTGAATAATGCAATTGTTGGGGAAACCTATTTTAAAAAGCAACCTCTGGGTGGCAACAATCATGAATGCACTCGAATGCATGGTCACTGAAACAAAAGACAGAGACACACGTTTATTGTATTGGATTAATTCATTCTGCATTGTCCTTGATTTGTTTCCATACCGCTGCTTGTCCGTAGATGTTGCAATATATATTTCGTTTTTCGGATCTGTTGTCTCTGAACTGCTCTGATGGTATTATATTTATGCAAATTCTTGTGAGCTCTGATCATTTTCTGTCACTATTTTTTTATTTCATGTTTGAATAAAGCTTTTGATCATTACACAAACTTGTTGAACATGTTTTGTATTTTTTTTCCTTCTGCCCACAAGTAGTAGATCTGTCACATTGGAAAAAATATTGCATTTTCAAAGTGTGTAGTAAATTATCAGAGCTGTAGTCATTTATTTAAAAAAAGTCATTCATGAAGCAGGGATACTCACGTCTTTTGAGGATTCCTCCCTTCTCCCCTCCTGCTCATTACACATTTCCACTGGATTTCACTTGAGGGTATATTCCGAGACCTAAATTTTAAACATTTTTTCATTTATACTACCCACCGGGAATGGTGTCAGGAGACGTGATGAAATATTGGCCAAACTGTACTCTGTGGCTAATTACCACCAGGGGGCAACGCTGAGCTTTTTTTGCCTGAGGGACCGAGGCAGTCTGCAGGGGCATAGCAGCATGCAGACCTGCATTAATAAATCACCAGTCAGACTGAGAAAGACGGAAACCTTGTCTTATCGCACAGCGTGCAGCTCGGCACTCTGAAAACAGTCTCCACCGTGCAAACCAAATCTACTGATGGGTTATAATGTCTTTTATATACATTTAATAGAGAATCTTGGAGAAGGGACGTGTGCAGGTTTGACTGCTGGGCCACTGTAAACATGACATCTGCGTCCATGGATGTGAGGAACGAGCCCCGGTGCAGACGAGAGACACCTGCAGCTCACTGCTAATGTGTTGTGTTGTTTCAGACTAATGGCTTTTCTCTGGGCAATCAGACAGCATGATGGATCAGTGGGAACCACAGAGGCAGGCCGGAGCTCTGCAGGGTCAGCACAAGGACAGGGGGTTCACACACACCGCTCTCCATCACACACACACTGATTGCTGTACCGTACCCCCCCCACCCACCAGCCAACCCAGACATACATGACCTGAACCCTGCTTCAAAAGCAAACCTGCAGAAAGAGGCTGAGAAAAAGCAAGGGGCCAGCTGAGGCGAGGGGGGGGGGGATGATGATCCTGCTCCTCCCCTTCATCCAATGAGGATAAATCTCCCAGTGAATCGTCAGTATTATGTGTAATTTCCATATAAATTAGCTTCATTAAAAGGGGAGTACTTTCTTATTTAACGAAGCTCATTTGAAATTCTGTATTTAATAAGACATGTAATCCCAGACTTTCAGACTAATAGCCAACAATTAGCAGGACTGGAGTATGTGTGTGTGTGTGTGTGTGTGTGTGTGTGTGTCACAGTGTAATCTCTTGGAAGTATTGTCGTCCGTCAATGTTATTTCCATTGATTGTCCCAAATGAGCAAATTGGGGAGCAGCTGCTCTCTCAGCCAGGTTTACTTGCAGCGATCCATGAAGCTCAATGGAGATCTGAGGCGTTCATGACCTCACGGCTATTTGTGAGCAAAAGCAGACGAGAGGGGAGAGTGTGTGAGGTGAGGTGAGCGGCGGAGCAGGTGTAGGCCTGGTGGAGGATGAAGGAGTGTGGAAACATCTGGAGGGATCAGAGGACTGAGATGGGAGAGAAGACAAAGTGTTGAAGTGAGAGGAAGAGAAACAGACCGACGGAGAGTAATGTCGAGTAGAGTGCTATGATTTACAGTTGAGCTACAGAGAATAATGGAGGGGAAAGAGAGAGCGTGTGTGTGTGTGTGTCTTTCTTCTCCTGTGAGGACAAATTTAGGTTCAAAGCCATCATAGTAGGGACATATAATACAATAAAATTAAAATAATAATACAATTTCTGTTGCATCTAAACAATGTTACTAAGTGCTCTACAAAATTCATGGGAATAAAACAACACAGAACATAATAAAAGATATAACATGAAAGAAAAAATACATGGCTTTGGGTTGTCCACCAACCAGAGGGTCCGCAGTTAGATCCCAGTCTCTCCCATTCCATTTTGCCGAAGTGTCCTTGGGCAAGATACTGAGCCCCAAATTTCCCCGGACGGTCGTGTGTGAGTGATGTGTGATGAGCATTTGCTGCACATGTACTGTAAAGCATCCAGACTAGAAAGGTGCTATATGACCATCTACCATTAAAGCCATTCAAAAATCAGGCATTAAAGGGCTTTTCTGTTGAAATATGTGTTAAGCAAAGATTTCAAAACAGGTAAAGTGCAAACAAGTCTCCTCTAGGTAAAGAAATCCAGAGCCTCAGGGCCCGTATAGCTACCAGACTTGATGTAGGAGCTACTACCGAGCAGATCTTAGCTAACGTCTTGGAGCATAGGGAGTGTGTAGCTCTGTAATATAACTGGGAGCCAAGCTGTGTTATTAAAAGAATCTTAAATCAATCCTAAATAAAAAATTTCGCAATGACAAGGGCTTTTGGAGGGTTAAGACTTGGTTTTAAGGTCATGATTAGATTTAGGTTTAAGTCAGAGTTTTGCATTAGGATAAGAGGTTATGAAACGGATCCTGTCACTGTCGTCACAGCTATACAAAGACAGACGTGTGTGTCTGTGTTGTGAGGAGACGAGTCGTGCCCTATCAGTGTCCATCAGAGCCGGCAAATGCAAATTAGAGCAGACTCTGAAATGGTACAGATAAAAAGAGGAAAGGTGAAATAGAGAGGCTACAGAGAAGATTGAGATAAATGAGAGACTAAATGACTGGATGGAGGGAAAAAGAGATAGGAAAAATAAGAAAAGGAAGAAAAAGAGCTCTCAGTAGGTTTATTTCCATCATTAAATGGCTTTTAGTGTGCGCATGTTTGTGTGTGACAGTTTTAATCAAGGCCAGTAAATAACAAGAACAAATTATTACTCAGTCACAGCTTGGTAAAAAGAACAACACTGACAAAAATAGAGAAATGCGGAAAGAGACAAAAAACTTAAAAGCCATAAAGCTACACGTGTATGGAAGTTCATTAGCGAAAAAAACAATTGAAAGGTCAAGACTTAAGCAAGCACAGGGATAAGTTACAATAAACTGAGAGCAGAGAAAAGAAGACAGAAGTGTGAGCTTGGACACGAAGAGTCGAGGTCCAATCACAATTAAAAACAGGAAAAATTTGCAGTGAAATTACTTCATTTCATTTCAGTTCAATTCCCTCTCTGGGGTTAAGGTAATTGGGGCATAACTTTCTCACAGAATTGAAATTTGGCGAACACAAATATGCTGTGTTGACCGAGCAGTCTCGACAATGCTGATCTTCATGGGAGCAAAAAGCCAAAGAATTAAAAAACAGATGAAGCTATCAAAGCTTATTAACTGTGCTGCACATCATCCAGTTTTAGTTAACCTAAAAATAAGGAATGGTTTGCGGATCAATGATAGAAATGTGTATTTTGAATAAATGGTGTAAGCCATAGACATATACAGTTTATAAAGATGGACGACATGACTGTTCCCTAAAAGTGAAGCCAAACAATCTTCCCCCGGTGGCCGGCTGCAGAATAGGTCATAAATACACATCAAATGAATTCAGTGGATGTTTTCTGTCATTTAAGGTAGATCCTACCACACTGATGTTTGTTGAAATGTTCATTTGATGCTATAAAAACAAGGTGAAAAGCCATGTTTGCAAAGTTGGGTTTTCCATTATGGCACTAATAACTTGCTCATAATAATTATGATTTAAAACAGAAATCCTTGAGAGGTCACCCATCGACATGGTCTGGTTTTTTATCATTTACCTCCAGGCAGAACTATGGAATAGATGTTAGCTAACAAAGATACTTATTCTCATTAGAAAAAAAAAAAAAAAACAGTTTTAAAGCCTCTCCTCAAGTTCTCAAAAGCTCAGACTACCAACACGTCTGGGTGAAATTATGAGGGCACGTGTTGAGCTGAGTGCGCGCAAAATCAGGATTTTGTGCTTAGGACTCTAAATCTGTCCCTGTGTGCTCTCAAATGGAGATTGATTGCAGCTTGAATTTGTTCTGTTCTCTCTTAGTAGTTTGGCAATTAATTAACTTCCCTACATATGGACACTTTTAAAAGCTTTTGTGCTCTTGTGGTTACTCCTGGCTGCCTGGGGGCGTGCGCAGGATTATTATGTGGCGTGTAGCACTGTGAGCTTATAGAGTCGGTGGAGACCTCGGCCGTGGAGTCAGCACATGTCCTTTTTGCCTCAAGTGTTCACATTGGGCAACACAGGAATCAACAAAAATGTGGAGGGAATATGAATATGATTTATGCATGTCCTCTAGACTGTGTGGAATGTTTTCTGTGTGTATGTGCAGCATGCAACGTGGGGGGGGGGGGAGACGACAAGCTGTGTATCTGGAACATGAATTTTTACACACCTATATACGTTTGTGCATGCAAACACACACGGCCCAGCCGGCAAGTAGGACAGCTGACAGCACTAGCAAGGTCACGTGTGCTTGTACAGTCTCATCTGCTCCTTCAGTGCCTGCACTCTCTCTCTCTCGGTCACACTCGTTTCGTGCACTCCTCCACTGTGACAGTAAACACACCGTCCCAGGCTCCATCTTCCTTTCTCACTTGTTCCTCCGCCTCTGTGGGGTTTTGTTTTTTCCAAACAGGAACTTTATCGTCCCCTGAGGCTTTTGAGCCAGCGATTCAACAACTGACCCCGTTTTCGCTTTATCTGTTCAATCATGTCGTATTGATTTTGCATTGGACGATGCTGAGGTAGGTTTCACAAACACAAATGGAGGCAAGGGGCTAATGGCTACATGGGACTGGGCCGAATGGTGGATTCATACATTTACAACAAGCTAATCGTTTTCCACAGCTCCACCTTAATCTTTAGGACGGAGTGTTGGGGCCACTTGAAGGGTAAAAAATATCAGAGATTTTGAGAATAAACATGTAGATGAAAAAAAGTCATATCGCAAAACAGATTTTGAGGAAACAAGCAGCAAGCAGAACCCAGGCTCGCCAGAACTGATATCTTTCTGGATCCAAAATCTTGATGAACAATCTCACTGCTTCTTGAGAAACTATGAAATCCCTTTGAATGGACCCCAGATGTAAAGATTCCATATGTACGATAGCCCTGCTGCAATTTCCTCTTTTCAAAGTCTTAATTGTTACGATAATGTTAATATTATGAATTAATTCTCGTAAATTTTACATCTTTATTCTCAAAAACGCTGACACCGTTATCTTTGTGTGTCCATGTGGGTAGACCTCCTTTTCTTTTTCTCATGAGTGACCTCAGAGTAATTTCCTTCCATTTGTTTTTTTATACTGTTCATTTATTTGAGTGCTAATAAGCCCACTTCAAACTCTGTCTATATATAAATATATATAAAGAAGGCCACCTATAAACCTTCCTGTGTCATATTTACCAGCAATCCTGTTGGATGTGGAGCATTAGCACTGCAGCTTCCAGGCTCCACAGTCTTATGTGTGAATTACTGTCGTTATACTCAAATATCTTTTCAAGCTGCAATTTTCCTGATGAAGGCAAAATAAGGACGATTCTTCCAGTCAGTCACCTGGTGACACTGGAGTCGTTTTTTCACATTTAGCCTGAAGTAATGTCTCCATCTTAAGTTTCAAGTTTCTGAATTCAAACCAGTTTATAATGTATATTCTCTTACAGCACATACAAATAGAGCAGTGACTAACTCATTCTTTTTTTATCAGTCAATCAACTGTCAGAAAGCAGCTCAAGATACCAGTTACAATTCTCCAAGTCTTGGGGGAAAAAAAATCTCATTATGTCTGATGAGCGGGACAAAAAAAACGTATTGTTATATTAAACAATCAAGATTTACTAACACATTAATCTATAATTAGGGAATGACTGAGTGATTGATCTATTCCACCAGGGAGCTATCAGTTCATTTTCTGTTTATACTTTCACTTCGACATAGAAACGTAACAGGATTTTCTGCATTTTCTACAGGTTGCCTCTTTCCTCTGACCATGTCATTGTGTGTGTGTGCGCGCGCGCTGCTAGCGGTTCCACAACCCTCCTGAAGCCTTGTTCCTACCTGTTTAGAATTTTAAACAGCTTCCCTGTTCCTCTCACCTTACCACAACCCTCTCTCTCTCTCTCTCTTCTCAGTTCCGTCCCCTAAATTGTCACAGAGGAACTGTCTCGACAATAAGCTGGTAAATAAAACACGGCCGTCCTCTGTCCACTCTCTACACATCTAATGAATTGACATTAGGCCATAAGTGTGCTTTATTGTATCTTTTAGGAGACGCAGTTTGATGCTGAGCTACTGTACAAGTAATTCTGCTGCATGTGTGTGTGTGTGTGTGTGTGTGTGTGTGTGTGTGTGTGTGTGTGTGTGTGTGTGTGTGTGTGTGTGTGTGTTTCCTTACATTTTTCACTTCCTGCCATTTCCATTTTCTTTTAGCCTCAGGCAGCACTATGGAATTTTCCAAATGACGGACAATAAGGACCATAATAATGTGGCTTTAAATATTGTGGAAGTGAAACCTGAAGCTACAGACAACAATTCACCACTGTTTTTACTTGATGCAGAACAGACCTGATGAATTCTACTGTTTCACTCTGAAAGGCGACTGTGGCAGATTTTCTTTAAAGCAGTTCATCTAATTCTTTGTGATGACAAATGTCTGAAATATCTCCGATAGATTTCAGTAGAAATCATCGATTCCTTTGCTTTTATCAATCAATCAAATATATGTGTATATCCCATAATCACAAATCCGTTTGTCTCATAGGACTTTGATGTAATAATAGTTTAAAAAGTATATTAACTGTCAGTAAGTTTTTAATAATATAACTCATGAATTATTCCGTCTGTCCCTGTTAAAATGTTTTGCCAGCTGTCGGCCATTTATTACAAACCTTACTGCCAACTATTGTCCGAGCCGGACGTTTATGTTTTACAGTTCTAAATATTTTATCCTACCTTCCAGGCAGGCATTAGTTTTCCTTCCGTATCACATGAATCAAGTTGTGTTTCGTAGTTGAGTTACTAAAAAAAAAAAAACATTGTCCTTAAATGAAAGACGATCAAACAATGATTGTTCCTTAAATGAAAGACGATCAAATAGTGATTATTGTATCTAGATTTTTATAAATCTTAGTCATAAGTCCGTGAATATAGACTAATATATAGTCTTTATGTATATTAACGTGCTGAATCTGTTTACATACAGTGTAAAGGGCAGGTATAGAAAAGAAATTGCATCTTGAAGCTCACCTGCAATTAGGTGCTCTGTAAACTGACGATAACTCTCTGATGCTCAATGGTATAATTCGGCCAGCAGACCTCAAATGTCTTCCAAGTCTAATTTCTTTTTTTAAAGGGGGCTTAAAACGTCTCTAAATCCTTTGGCTTCCACTCATCCCTGCATGTGTGTGTCTGAGTGAATGTGTCAATCGGTTGGTTTACAGTACAAAATGAACCGCTCACACTCCGTTTGCTTGTTTCTTTTCAGCATGATGTGCACAAAAGTGATAAACTCATAATTAAATTCTTAAGAATCTTTGAAGCATCATTTCTGCTTCACAGGATCGTTCACATTTTTGCATCTCTCACCGAGTGATATTCGAATCACATTTTCTCCTCCTTTAGCCGTTCTGTTGCTCTCGCCTGATGAATTATGCCTGACCCACGAGGCTAATTGCTTTAAACCTTCTCCACAACCATACTTCAACATTTCCTTACACTCCATCCTTGGTCCCTTACAGTTTCCCTCTCTCTCTCTTCTCGTTTGCACTCCCTCCCTCATTTTTCCCATAAAATTGGAGCAGGTCTTTCTTATTTTCACTCCCTCTAGGTCCTTTCTCCTTTTTTTTTTTCGAGCTACTTCCCGTCGTCCTCTATCAAACTGACAACTCTGCAGTCTCTTCTTCTCTCCCCGTTCTCTACTTTGTTGTCTTTAACACCTATAGGTTTTCCCAGCTCCCCTTCTCTTCAGGCAATGGGCACCATTTATCATTATCTGTGATCTTGTCTCCGCGTCCTCTTAATCTGCCTTAAACTAAACTCCACTATCTCATCATCTTGTCTCACTTCTCTCTCACCTTCCTCTTCTCATCTTCTTTCATTCCCACTGTCACTGACACAATAGGATCCTGACTCATGGCGTGTGTGTGTGTGTGTGTGTGTGTGTGTGTGTGTGTGTGTGTGTGTGTGTGTGTGTGTGTTTTCCTGTGTGTATCTATCCATCGATGTGTGCTCCTGTCTGCCTGGTATAACCATGGTGACGGATTCTGGTGCTGTCTTTGCCTGCCTTGTATATCTTGGCAGCAGAGTCGGGCACCGTGTCGACGTGTCCCAGTTCATAGGCCACCCGGCTCCCGACGTCACTGCTCCATTCTGACCCTGCCAGCTCGCATATGGAGCTCACATATGCGCCTCATCTATAAGAGATACGTGGCCTGAAGGAGCCACAGACCCTCCGGTCAAACAAACCCAGTTCACAGAAGGCTGGCTCCTGCAAAAAGAGCTGCAGGGAAGTGAAGTGACATTTCGTTTCATGAGGAGGAACAACCAAGATTTGATGGTAGAACAAGCCTTTTTCTTAACAAGTTGCCTCAAATGGAAAAAAGCGCTGCAAATAACATTTCCGTTAGCAATTAATCTGTCAAACATGGGGATATTACCAAGGAGTGCACATCACATTACAGGTTTGCTTTTAAATGTCTTGTTTAATTAAAGCCAAAGTCATAACAGCCCAAAATATTTAGAATTCTCACATGTCATAAGCTGGAATCAGATAAAATTTGAATTTATAGTTAGTTTGGATAAGAGGATTTTTGTCAGGTTATTACACACAGAAAATTATGTTCCTAGTTTGTTCTGACACATCCCACTGTGACTGAAAAACAGTTATAGAAATCATAAAATGGTAATAAATGTAAAGAATACAGCTTAATTTGTCCATACAGAAATATTATAATTCACTTAATAAGGGGGTGTGACTATTTGATGTAACATCTGATAGTTTCCTGTGGTAAAATAATCTATAGTGATACAACTGACCCACTGTAAGATCAAATTTGTGACCTTGTTTTTAATATGAGACTTTGAGTTTTTAAGCCACAAGCTGGTCCAAACACCACTGTGGCTGACAATCGATTATTATCAAACCCCCCTGTAGTTAATGCTAGCATATAGCAGGCGTCAAGAGAGGATTAACAAATCAGAAAATAAACATCAACTACATAATTAGTTTGTTCCTTTACACAAATGTTTCTGAATTTTATCAATAAAATGCTTTCAGTTCATTAAGGTGGTAGAATTCACTCAGAAGTCAACAAATGCTCACAGCTCATTAAAATATAAAATATTGTGTCTGATGAATCACAAGTTCACTTTAATTCATTTAATTGGACACACAACCAGCCACCGTTTCATAATAAAAAATATTGTAAGAAATAGGCAGAAAGTTATTAGACTATAATTCAGACAAAAATCTATGTAAAGAACTGTACCAGTGCTTTTGCAAATTTCACTTCAATAGCTACACCACCAGGCCGGCTCGGATCGATTCGACGAGAGGGCTATCTTTTTAGTTTGTTTTTCCAAGTCAGCCCAACTACAGCAGCATTAGCTGCAACATGCAATTCAGCACTGACCAGTGGGGGGCGATATCAGAAAGTAAGGTCGGCGGCAGTTTTGGCTCAACACATCATTGGTGGAAAGGAAACTTTTAAAACTCGTCCTCCTAACGAACCGTTTCTGATGTCACTGCGACCAGTTTCTCTCCTGTGATCTCAGTTTCAGATCACTAGTATCTTTTATTACACAAGTTGAACGTTGCTCCTTACAAAAGACAAACAGCGACATTTTTTGGAGGTGTTTTGGGTCCAGACAACATTTTGGCTAAACTCTTTCAACTGCCATCTGCTTATGAATGCAGATAAATTAAATAGCTGATGCATTTGGGTCAACGTGTTCTTGTGCTCTCCACGTGGACTTTGTACCTGCAGGGCAACCAAAGCCTGCTCACATGTGATTGGTCAAACTGGAAACCAGAAGGCGTCCAGCTCTGAAACCTCGAAACGCTTGCATACATATTCTGAATCTTCAAACGTGGAATCTGTTTATAGCGATTTCATTAACATGTTTTAACCTCAACCCAAGTGTCGCCACACTTCCTCTTCCTGATTTGACCCCTGGTGGATGTATGGTTTAATCCTACATATGCAAAGTGCGCAAGGGGGCACGTGAACCATCATGCTGGTATTGTAGCAACATAAGTAAAAAGTAATTACATTGGAGACCTAACAGGTTTGAAGACAGCGAACAGCATGGCAGGGAATTGAGTTTTACAAATGGAGCCGTGCTGTAAAGTGTTAACTAATCCCAGCTTTCATTAAAGAGGATGACCCTGGCACATGAACCACTTTTACTTTTCCAAATGGACCAACTCCTCCTCATCAGTGGAGGATAAGACGCCCGCGACCTAATTTGCTCTGAACTTCAGTCTGTCTACTTCTCTGTGCGCTCAGACGCGTCTTTACGCACAAACTCCGGATATTCTGCTCTACTTCACGCGTCTTGGAGCAAATAGGTCGGAGTTAGTTTTATCTGCTGCTGCCGTGAAACAGAAAATACAAACCGCCGCGTGTGTGTCTCCTCTCCGCCGCTGACATCCGTCTGTGAGCAGCGACACAGACAGCGGCTGCTTCCCCAGCGCCACCCCCGTCTCCTCCCTCCTGTGGCGGCGGTGGAGTCCGCCTTGTAGTCCGCTTCCGGGTGGTGGGCGGCGGCGCGGAGGCGACGCGCTCCCCTCGCAGGAACTCCTTTACCCAGAACCCCCCGCGACGCCTCAACTTACAGAACTGGCTTCTTGAGCTCCGGGAGTGTTTCCCATTTAAACAAACAGTGCCGAAGATGGCGGAGAGTTAATGGTGTAAAGAAGAAATTACCGAGCCCGGCGGAGAGACAGCGGCGTCAAGGTAAGACCGCGCCGCGCGTTTTCTGGTGTCACTCGGCGGATTTCACGCCACTTTTCATTCGGTGTGCGTTTCGAGGTGGAGGACGGAAACGCAGCGAGTGTGGTTTCCCAGCGGCGGTGCAACACACAATATTGGCATCGGTGCGGAGGGCACAGTGCATGGTCATCCCGAGCGTGACAGCGGGGCTTCGCTAACCTCTCCATGCCGGGGGGGTGAGGTGTGCACCGGGGCTGCTGCTCGTGTGACAGCCCGGGCTGCGGCGCGGAGAGCGGTTCAGCCCGGGTGAGAACTTGGAGACGGTGCCGGGGCTTTGGGTAGTTTACGCACAGGCTGGCTGGGTCGTAGAAGTGTTCCCAAATTGAGACAGTACCGCGGGAAGTTTGTTTTATTTTTGCACACGCACACATGCACCGCACAGTTTGCACTTGCACACGCACACACGTTGCAGGAGACGGACAGCGGTGACAGTTGACGGGTTTGTCCGGGCTGCAGAGGGCTGTGGGTGGGGGGGGGGGGGAACTGTGCACGAGCTGACGCGGTCGCTACATGAGGGGAAATCTGGACGGAAATGTTTGTTGGAGCAAATTTCGTGCATGCACAATCAGATCGTGTATCACATGCATCATGTCTGATAGATTCTGAGTGTGCATGTTAGTGTCAGGACTGAGTGGACGTCGCTCAGCCTGCCCGGGTCCCGTGTGCTGAGCCCATGAAAAAGTGCACTGACTCCCCTGCATGTCTCCAGTGTGCGGGGTGGTGCACCGGCTGGATCACGCATTGGCTTGTACACGCGTGTGTTGAGAGAGTGAGTGGTGGCTGGTGGTTGTGTGTTTTTTCACGTTAGGTCTCCTTCATCACCTCCTCCTGTCATCTGCTTCTTCCTCAGTAAAGTATTTCACTGTATGTCTGCAGGGGGCAGCAACGTGGCCCTGTGCGTAATACACACACCATACACTGCCCTGGATCCCTGAACGTCCCCGGGTTGATCCCTGTGTGTGATTGTGTGTGTGCGTGTGTGTGTGTGTGCGTGTGGAGAAGCACCGTGTCCTTGAGCATGTCACCAGAGCCCTATTACAGTACCTGCTCACACTGAATAATAGCGGCCCTCCTCTTCACATAAGGTGAATGGAGGTGTGTGTGTGTGTGTGTGTGTGTGTGTGTGTGTGTGTGTGTGTGTGTGTGTGTGTGTGTGTTGTGTGTGTGTTGTGGTGTGTGTGTGGGTGTGTGTGTGTGTGTGTGTGTGTGTGTGTGTGTGTGTGTGTGTGTGTGAATTTATTACATTGTGGTCAGTGTTAAAATCTACCTTTTTTAATCTGCAGCATTCTTTCTCGATAATTATTTTCATTATTGTCATTTCCCTGGATTCAAATTGACGTCTTCTGACGATAAGCAGCCGACCCTCATATTTGAGAAGCTGCAACAAAAGAGACAGTGGTTATGACTTTTGATTGATAAATGACAAACACCCCCTTCTTCTTCTTCTTCTTCTTGCATAAACCTGACAATGAAATACCCAAAATAAAAACTGCAATTGTTCTTGATCCCCTTTTAATGGCGTGAAACTATCTAGATCTGAAAGGTTTAATGCTCAAAATTTCATAAATGTAAGTGAGAGCAAGATTAAACCAAAACAAAAGAGCGGATTTTCATGAAACTTTGTGGAAGGATGCGATTTGAGTCAGGGCAGAACACTTAACATTTTGGTGCAGATCCAGGAATTTTCTTATCACTTTCTTTAACATTTTCACCTTTTCCGAGAGAATAATTCATGGATCTTGATGGAAATAACAAAGACGCATTTAGGGACCTGACATCTAGGAGTGTGTGAAATTTGGTGCAGCTTGATTGAATGAAAGGGTCTTAGCGGAGACATGCGCTCTATAGTGCCATTCTAGTTTGGATGTAGAAGTTATCCCATACACTTGACCTTGTTGACATGTTGGTTATGTTGTTGCGATTATTGTTGTTACATTGTCAGGTGTAGTTGTGTCAGTGTTGGTTGTGTAATAAAGAGATTTGAGGCACAAAACTACAACTAAGATTAAATATCATTGTTTGAGGAAAAAACGTGGAAAAAAACCACGCAGCAATTGAAAACTGATTTTGACGTCATTTACTTTGGCGAAGGTCAAACGTTCGAAGCTTCAAGGCATTCGGGTCAACCTTAAAACCGTTGCAGATTTTTTTTCTTTTGATTGAGTTGATCAACTAATCGTTCCATGTCCTCTTTACAAATTATTTTGTTTATTAGGTTCTGAAATGATTTGGAAGTGGTGTCATATAAGAGGTGTCACTGCTCTTTCTGTCGACGTAAACTCACACTTAATTTACAGCGTATTAAAGGGTTTTAAATGATGAATCTATTATCTAAATAATTGGTGATTAATTTGCGTAGATCAACCGTTTATTGGACTAATCGCAGCTGAACCGTCTGTTGCCCAAGTGAAGGGGTGTGGCAGCAAGTAGCCCACGACGCCTTTCACAGCCCCTCTCTCCTGACAGATTTACAGTCGACTCCGTGGCCCGAGTCTTCGCACACGTGCCGACACACACGCGCCCACGGCCTGCACACAACGAATCACGGTCAAGGAGGGGGACGTGGGCAAGCTGCTTGGACCCCATAGGCCCCCATGAGAGGTCTTCGGTAAGCGGACTGTGGGATGAACGCGTGGACGAGGAGCAGGAGGCGGGCGACATTGATGCATGATGTTTGCTGAATGGGGAAAAGGGGGACAGAGGTTAGCAGGGGATGCTGGTGACTGGGTCAGGCGCTGGGGGGCTGGGCTCACCAGGCCAAGCAGGAGGGGGAGGATCCTCACACACCAGTCCCTGTGTTTGTGTGTGGGTGTGAAGGGGAGGGGCTCAGGTGGAGCCTCTTGTTGGAATTTAACCTGGCATTTTTTCTCTTTTGTGTCCTTCCTGGTCTTTTGTTGATCTTGCTTTTGACGTCCTTTACTCTGTGTGGTTCTTTTTTTTTTTTTTCACTACTCTTCAGTGGAATCAGGAAGTCGTCTGACTCAAACCGTCCACATTCTTTGCTGCTCTCTCTCTATGGTATGTCTCTCGCTGTCCCCTGCCTCCCCCAGCAGCAGTGTAGTGAGCTGAACGGTTGTCCTGTTGTCGTCGAGGCCCCTCTCCCATGTGTCAGGATGTGTTAAACAGGAATTAATCTTCACCAGCTCTCATTGATTTTGCTTTGTGGAGGAGGGGTCTCTTTCTTTTCTTTTTTAATCTCACTTATTTGTGTCCTCCTGTCATGGACTCAGGCGTCTCGAGTCCAGTGGTGGACATCCCCCGTACTCAGTGTGTCCCAAATGATCGGGCTGGGTATCTTTTGTCATTACTGACATTATGATCGATCACTATTTTGCTAATAACCACTGAGTGTTTATTGAAGAAAGAATACGAAACTTCTCTCTCGCTCTCTCATATGATTGTAAACGTAATATCTTTGGATATTTAATGGACAAAACAAGACATTTAAAGACATCATGTTGGACAATGAACATTTAAGATGAGCATTTTAACCAATTTCTGACACATTATAGACAAATAGTATACAGCAAATTGTGGCAATATATTATTTGAGTTTTGATAGTAAAACAATACTTTTACCATTATCTTGTGAAAACAGAATCAGCTCTCAAAGTTTTTCGTAATAAAATTGGCAAAATTAGTATTTAAATCAGGACTTGTCTTATTAAATAAAAAGTAAACACGACTGCTAATGAGTTAGTTAATTGAGTGGAGCTATTTCAGCCCCCCCCCGGTTCTGGTAATATAAGTCTGATTAATTTGACAATAGATGATATTAAGTGACTCAATGTTTGAGCTCTAGCTCTTGAGTACTAGCAACTGTCTCACAAAATATATCACTTGCAGTATTTTTTTTTCTATTCAATGTTCAGAAAGAAAACTTAGGATGATGAATAACCTAATTGCAGCTTGTGTTAGAGCAGATTTGTTTTCACGAGTTTGTTGTTTTATTTGTTAGCAGGATTGCACCAAATTTTGGAGCAGATGTGGATTAGGAGGCATTTAGGAATCTTTTCTTTACTTTGCAACATATGGATATTTTCAAGATTTTTGTAAAATTGTCAGGGAATAATAGATAACAACATAGCTCTAGATAAACCTGCAACTATCACTTGTGTGTAACTGAGGTCATGTGGATTCAGGTGTAGATTAATATATGTTTGATTGTTTTATAAGTGTAAGCAACTAGAAGTAGACAATGGTGTTGTTCAGCCTTGCAGGACGCCTTGACTCTACTGAGAGACACTCTTCTGTTTTAATTAACTTCTTACACTTTAGCTTTATATGTGTGGTTATGGAAAGGTTACGGTTTCAATGTTATGACTGGCTCCTCGGGGGAGCGGTAAATACTAGTAAATATTGACCTGACATTTGATGCCAACTTGGGGCACCAGATTTTCGTTTCAGTACTGCAGGCAAAAGATAAATTAAGTATTGAGGTTTGATACTCCTTGAATCATTCAAACAATAAACACAAAAACAGAATTCGGATGTGTTCTCCCTCTAATGTTTCATATGTCGATGTAATATGTCTCTCTCCTCCCGAGCCACAGAGTCAGCATTCCCACCTGCAGCGTCATCAGGACTCACACTTTGCTGCTGCTCTTCTGATAATGAATTGGAGATAGACAGAGGATTTATGAGCTGGCTTTGGCTTTGACACCCAAATGAGTTTTATTTTATCGTACAGCGAACAGTTTGAAACCAGAGCTGCCATCCACATCCAGTTAAAAAACACATTGGCTGCTTTTAGAGCCTCGTAAGGGCGTTGGACTTATTTAACAATCAATTAAATAGTGTGAATGTAAAAGCTTTAAGTTCTTTTTAATGAGCATTAGAGATGTAAGTTTATCCTGTGAGGTTACGATTATTGTAATTACCTGTTGACTCTTGTTTCTCTGACTCTCACTGTCCTTCCCATAAATGCACTCATAAGTATTTTACACTCGTATAAAAATACAACTGTAACTTCCTTTTACTGTGTGTGTGTGTGTGTGTGTGTGTGTGTGTGTGTGTGTGTGTGTGTGTGTGTGTGTGTGTGTGTGTGTGTGTGTGTGTGTGTGTGTGTGTGTGTGTGTGTGTGTGTGTGTGTGTGTGTGTGGATCTATTGCTCTCGTGGTTGTGCCGGAAGCTGCTTTCACGAGTCGAGATAATACAGTAGAAAGTGTCGGTGCTTCAACACCACAACCTCTGTGTCGCCAACAACACCCCCTTTAAAAAAGTTGTGAGGACACTCAAGTCCAGTGAATCAGATTTGTATAAAACTTTACTGTCATTGAGACAAAACAGACTTTAAAAGGAAAAGTCTGACATTTTGTAATTACAGTTTGTGTCGAGCAGTCTGACATTGTAGTTCCAAAAGTGTGAAAGTGGGATTTGCGACTGACACAAACTTTTGTGTTGTGATGCATCAAAACTGCCTTTGACCGCTTACACCAGACTGTTGGCTGCAGTCGTTATTGTTCATTCACGCATTAAGTCTGCAAGAAACACATCACTGCTACAGCTTCCCTGTAGATTTTTACAAGCACTCATATCAATCTCAATTTTCACTTCTTTAAAAGTGGTTCCGGGCAGTTTTCTAAATGGAAACCTCACTCTCTCTCTGTGTGTGTGTGTGTGTGTGTGTGTGTGTGTGTGTGTGTGTGTGTGTGTGTGTGTGTGTGTGTGTGTGTGTGTGTGTGTGTGTGTGTGTGTGTGTGTGTGTGTGTGTGTGTGTGTGTGTGTGTGTGTGTGTGTGTGTGTGTGTGTGTGTGTGTGTGTGTGTGTGTGTGTGAAATGACAGACAACAAGCGGTTTACTTAAACCGGGGATTATTTGGCCCATGGTCACTTAAAACCCTGTCGGCCTCCGTAGCACGCCACTATTCACAATATAGTTACACTAATTCTTCAGCAATTCTCTGGGGACGACATGAACTGTATATAAAAACGGACGACATGATTGCTCCCCAAAAGTGAAGCCAAATTTGCCACCTGGTGGCTGACAGCAGTATAGGTCATGAGTCCCGTCTCCTCCGTGTTAGCGGATGGGGAATGGGGCAAACTAAAAAGTCACACTACACGTCTAATACATTTTTCTCGAATATGTTTGTATTACTCTGATTCATTTCTCCAGTAAGGTCAGGTTTTTAAATTAGTTATTTGTTGCTATATAAACGGGGTGAAACATCATAACTGACGGCAGAGACTGACTCACGATTGGTCAGCTAATGATGTTGGGTTTGAGCTTCATCGCCATGAAGGACTGAACTAAAAATTGTGTCATTTAAATGAATTATTTTCGTGCTCAATTAAATTGTAGTTTATGTACTGATATGATTTCTTATGTTTTCAAACATGTTGGATGTTGTTTTTTTTAAGAATTAATTAATAAACTATTACACAAACCTTTGTTTCATGACACTTTTCTGACACATCATAGACTTAAACGATTAATCCGAATTATTTACATTTTAATTGTTGATCAAATTGCTTTTTAAAATGCATATATTGTTGTACTTAATATTTTTAAAAGTGAAAACCTGATGATTAATGTAAACTTTCACCAGACACAGATCTGGAGCGAGTTGTGAAACCAGGTCACATAATACGTGTTGACTCGATCACACTAACAGCAAACATGGGTCAGGTCTGCGCATTGGCCTGAAATTGATCTATGAGCTTTGCCAGTAACTTCTACTATTTGACCTGTTTGGAATTTCTGTCAATCTTTATTTCTGTATTTCCTCATTTCCGAGGAAAAATGGCTTGAGGGAGGTTAATAATGTATTTTTGCTAAAGTTAAGTGGCTGAAAAATAGTTCTTAGGTTTGTCTGTGATAATGGAATAACTGAATATCAGTTCTCAGAATGAACCGATGAGATGAGGAGAGAAAGAGAGAGAGAGAGAGAGAGAGAGAGAAAGAGAGAGAGAGAGAGAGTCAGGGGGATGAGCTGATGCGCCGTCAGAACAACAGTCGACTCTGTATCCTTGCTTTCTGTTTCCTTTCTTTCCCCACAATGCCTCAGTGCAGCTCGTGTCCTTTTCTGAGAGCTATTTCTTCTGTGAGAGGAATGTCAAGTGCCCATCTCGGTGCGTTTCTCCCTGTTCTGCGTTTAGTTTTGTTACTTGCACTTCTCTCCCGATTTCCGTCTTTCTCTCCTCTGCAGTCTTTGTCGTCTTCTCCGTTGTGTTTCACTCCTGCTATCTGCAATTACCTGGTGGCCAGGAAGCTAAATAAGTTAATTCATTAAAACATACTGTACTCGTGCGGCCGTGGCTTTCTTTTGTGTTGTGGTACGGGCCCATGTGTCTGAGTGGAGAAAGATGAAGAGGGTGGGGGAGGGGGAGTGAAGAGAGGAGGAGAGGAGGAGAGGTGGAGAGTCGTTTTATTAACGTGGCGACTCCCGCTAAAATTCAGGGAGTGCTGTTGCATCCAGCTGTTACTGGTTGCGCGAGGCTTCGTTGCCATGGCAACACAGCCCTTCGCGCCTGCTCAAGGTCGTTCATCCAGTTCTGAGGCAGCGTGCTGCACGTAGGATGCACGCGAAGAGAGAGAGCGAGAGAGAGAGCGAGAGAGGGTGAGGGAGAGGGAGAGGGAAACAGAAAAACTACTTCAAAGTGACCAATCAAAAACACTCCGGTGACGTCGTGGTCAGTGAGCATTCTCAGCCCTCCCTCCACCCCCCTCTGACACACACACACACACACACACACCACACACACACACACACACACACACACACACACACAGTTACTTTCTTCAATAAAGAAACAAACAAAAAAGAGCCTCTGGCCTTGGGGCTTGTAGGTTCTTTTGCCAGCTGATAAAATATTTAGCTGGTCAGTGGGAGAGAGAGGAATACAGTGGCTGGAGAGGAATCGAGCAGCAGAGCTTGGCTTTGTGTTTTCCTTTCTCTAATGGTGAAGTTACCTGGCTCCTCTCCTCTCCTGTCCTCCTCATCTCCTTTTCTCCCCTCCTCTCCTTTCCTCGCCTCTCCTCTCTTGTCCTCCTCATCTCCTCATCTCCTTTTCTCCCCTCCTCTCCTGTCCTCCTCTCCTCTCCTCTCCTTTCCTCCTCATCTCCTTTTCTCCTCTCCTCTCCTCTCCTCTCCTCTCCTTTCCTCCTCATCTCCTTTTCTCCCCTCCTCTCCTCTCCTGTCCTCCTCTCTTCTCCTCTCCTCGTCTTTGTAGGATCAACCATCTTGAAGGTTCATCGCATGTTGCCTGAGATGAAGTCTAATGAAATCTTGGTGACAGTCTGTGTCAGGTGATGAAATCTAGTTTGAGGTCTGTCAGATTGTGTGGTGAATAACTGGGGAATTGAAATGTGCTTGATAGCAGAATCAGCCATATTAACAGCTCTGTGAGACTTAAACACAGTGGAATGCTAATGCTAGCATGGCAACATTCTTGCACTGACATGTGTTTGCATGATCTGCAAAATCAAACTCAACATACAATAAATAATGCACCTGTGTACGTGTGTGTGAGTCATCATCGCACAATATGGTCCTGGAAACACCCAGTGTTGTGTGAACTACCGCAGGTGGGACTGTAGGTACTTTGGCAGATGTTTGGACAGATTTGTGTCACAACTGTGCAAGATGCACTGACGAAAATGTTTGCACGTGTCTAATTGAGATGAAAAATAAAGGTCGAGGTCATGGTCGTGCCTGTGTTTACTGAGAACTTGTGTGATAATGGCGTAATGACCACTGAGCGTCAACATGTTGTGTTGCAGCTGGTGTGATCCCGTAGCAAGATGGTCTCTGGTTACTTCTGTAGGGTTTTAGTCATATTCCAAAGATTTGAACCATATTCAGAGAATGACCTGCGATTAACTTCTGTCTGAATCTGATTTTAGGTTGTAGAGGAAAAAAACACAAATCTCAACTACTTATAGTGCATGCGGAAAAATCAGGACATCCCTTAAGTCTGTGAGATTCATCTTCTGGGTACCATGAATATATGCACAAAATATAACGGCTGTTCGTCAAATGTTTCCGTTAAATCATAGGACCACTGTTTTAGGATTGATGACGAGAGACTTGACCTAATTTCCATCATGATTGTCAACTTTTATCTGGGGGCCACGGAAATCAAACAGTGTAGGGTCACTAAGAAACCTGGCTCACGTGTTGTGGCTCCGCAAACACACAAAGGTCAGATAGAAGAAGACCATTGTCGGCGTGTGTCACTGATAAGAGCTCGGCTACTGACAATATTCTTCAATCTGCCTCAAAATAGCGTAAAGACAACTTGTGCAGGGGCCTAATATGGAGACAGGTTTTGTTCTACTTCTGGTTTTCTCCTCTCGCTCTCCACAGAGTGCACACGGAGTTCAACAGGAATTTTTCGCAAAGCTGACAAAGAGTCGCTATTTTCTGGGAGAACGGTGAAGAATCGTGTCACCTTTTGTGGTCAGTGACGTGATGGTGTTGGGCAGCCGTGTGTGTGTGTGTGTGTGTGTATTATTGTTAAAGAGAGAGTTAGAAAAACACAATTTGTCACTTTTTATGTGAGCCCCAAGTAGAGGAGAGCTGGGGGTTAGGGGGAGGAGGGGAGAAGGTTCACGTTTCTTCTGCTGTAAGGTAATAGATGTTGAAAGAGAGAGGAGAGTGTGTGTGTGTGTGTGTTGTGTGTGTGTGTGTGTGGTGTGTGTGTGTGTGTGTGTGTGTGTGGTGTGTGTGTGTGTGTGTGTGTGTGTGTGTGTGTGGTGTGTGTGTGTGTGTGTTGTGTGTGTTGTGTGTTTGTGTGTGTGTGGTGTGTGTGTGTGTGTGTGTGTGTGTGTGTGTGTGTGTGTGTGTGTGTGTAAGAAGGGGACTTCTGTTTTTTTACTTATTTTCCATTGTAAAAATCCAGGCCTAGTTTATATGTTTTAAAGCTCCTTAACATGCCCTTGCACACACACACACAGACGCACAAATGCATACACACGTTTATGGGGTAGGAGCTGAGGTAAATGTTACCAGCTGCAGCACAGCGAGCAAGTGGTTTCAACTCTGCCTGAACCCGGCTGTTACGTGACCACCTCCTCAACTTAATTCACTCCTGTCCTGCCTTCCCCTCAGTCGCCACACCTCCTATATAACTCTACTCCAACCCACCCCTTACACACACACACTCACGCAGCCATCTTCATCCACCAGTTCCTCTCTCCGGTGTCATCAGCAGCAGCATCACTCATCTCAGGATAGCGGGAGAGCACTTCAAGGTCTGCTACCCCCACCTCGTCACCTTGGTGTATGGAAGCGGGCTGGCCGAGCGCGGCTCGTCTGATTGGCTACCTCTCCACCCTCCCCTCTGAGGCCACACCGTTGGAGCTGTGATGTCACAGGCTTGTTTATTTGTACCTCCTGTCAAGCTCAGTTGCGACATACTGTACACAACAGCACCTTGCACAAGCATCGGTGATTGGCCTCACTTTATTTATTTGAAGGGATCTGCATCCAACTTCCTACTGTGTGGTCGCCATACTTCCTGAAGTCGAATCGAAACCCAACAACAAGCACAATTAACAAAAACAAACAAAACAATTTGAATTCCCTCTGTGTCTGTTAAACAAGAGAAGGCAACAAGACCAACGTTAAGATGAGACAATTTGCAGAATAACAAATGAAAATGGTTGAAAATTAGCTTCATTTGCCCCTTTTTCTCGAAGTAAAATGTTCTATCAATTGTTTTCCTATAAATGATGTTATGAGATGGTTGGATGGTTGGAGCTGTGACTTGGTTCAGCATCAAACTCCTCATGTTCTTCTGGCCGGTTGAATTATTTCTGAAACTGTTATTCTCCTGGGATATTTCCTGCACAGCCGTCTCTAGAGCACTTTTTAAATTAATAAAAAAATGTCCTCACTGCTAATGCCTGAATGATGAGAGAGGCCCAGTACACGCCTGGCATTTAAAATGTGGCCCCACATGCGTCTCGTGATCTCACCTTCCCACTTTATACAAACAAACACGCATGTCGTTTCTGTTCGTGAATACCAACTCGGACAACCACTCTTTATTACTACTCGAGTGCAGGAAAGCATCTCAGAATTGGATTTTGACATGGATGGACTGCAACAGCAGAAGACCACTCAGGTTCCACTCCTGTCAGGCAACAACACAAATCTGAGGCTTCAGGGGACAGACGTTGATAAAACTGGACAAATGAAGACTGGAAAATCCTAACTTGGTCTGATGAATCTCGATTTCGACAGTGGCACGCAGATGGTAGGGTCAGAAATGAATCACCATGAATCCATGGACCCAACCTGCCTCGAGTCAACAGTCCATGAGGCTGGTGGTAGTTTAATGGTGTGGAGTGTTTTTTTTATGGCAAACTTTGGGCCACTCAATATCAATCAATCATCGTTTGAATGCCATAGCCTTACTGAGTACCATTGGTGACCCTGTGCAACCCTTTATGGCCCAAATTGACCATCTTCTAATGGCTACTTTCTGCATGGTTTGTCGAACAGGAACATAACAGTCAGGTTAGTTTACTTCAGCGGCCTCTCCAGTCACCGGATCTGAGATTCAGAACATGAATTTGCAGATGCTAAATCGGCTGCAATGATGTGTTACAATCATGTCAAAATGGACCAAAGGAATAACTTCTTTTAAAATCCATGCTATGAAACATTAGAGTTGTTCTGAGAGCAAAGGGAGTCTCTACCCAGTATTAGTATGGTGCTCCTAATAAGTTTCTCAGTGAGTGCATGACTTGGTAGATTTCGAAAGCGTGGCAACGACATACAAGCCAGACGCACGCTCATGCTTTAGTCAAAGTGCTGAATTTCACACTCTGCTGTGGACTTAGCAGAGTTACTGCCTTTACCCATCTGGTTCTGCCAAGCTGGGGAGTGAAAGAAACCCTCGGTGCATCGGCCTCAGCTCAGGCAGAGGGGAGCAACTTTGGTTGAATCAGCTTTTCTTGTCTAAAGCCCCACCCCTCTCATTTTCTTATACTGCCTCCCTCCCTCACAATGAATCTGCTAGTCCTGGGAGATCTGAGTCGTAGTAAACAGGCAGTGACATCCTCATGCTCTTGTTGGAGGAAAAACAGGCCAGAATTAAAATATTGATTTGATGCAATGTGAGACAAAGATTCCGGTTCTTCTTGTTGTTCCTCTTTCTGGGGCTTTTTATAGCTGTTGTTTTTGTATTTTTAGCCGATTTCCAGCAAATCACCAAAAAGAAGGCTTTGCTTGCGTTAATGCTCGTTGTGTTTGTGTGCAAGCTCCTGTAGCTGAGTTTGGCATCGGTTGGTTAGATTTGATGCCCAGGATGAAATATCATCTCCTGCTGGACTCAGCTGCCCACTCAGGTAATCATCAGGTGAGCTGCCTCAGCTTTCCTGCAGATCGAGAGGGATGTAGGTGTGGTTTATTGAGCCGATCAAGCCCGACTACTGGAGGACTGACTGACAGACAGTTGACATGTACGTGTGCTATGGGAAATTCTGCATTTCCCTCTCCAGGTATTTGGAATGATCAATCAGATCGACATATCGTCATCTCTAGAGCCATGCCAGTAGCATATCTAGAAAAAAAGTTATTTTCAGGTCAATAATATTGATTCAGTTAAGACTTGTCTGTGTCTTTTTCTGAGGAGAAGTGGACGGAATTTTTTTGAATGATTACCTTTCTGCTCTTTCCATGAAACTCTCTTCTTAATGGACACAGTGTTGAGTCTTTGTGACTTTAATGGGTTACAGTGCCAATTCAAATCAGCCAAAGGGTCCTTGAGCAAGTCAACGTCTTCACTGTCCCCTGTGTCTGTAGTGGTTTTACACTGTTAACATCTCAGGAGCATCCCCTGGCAATTGTATATATAAACTGGAACCAGGAGCACAAACTTGAGCTTCTCTATATATTTAAGTAAAGCTCAAGTCCACCCATTATCGCTTCTATGTATCCTTTGAGGGTCGCGTGGAAGCTGAAGCCAATCCCAGTGGACATTGGGCTAGAGGGAGTGTACGCCCTGGATAGGTTTCCAGTGTATCCAAGGACAACCATCCACTGCATCTCACATTCCCATTTAGAGTCTGCAATTAATCTAACCCCAATCTGTATGTCTTTGGACTGTGGGAGAAGGACGGAATACTTCCCACAGACATGGGAAGAGCATGCAAACTCCTCTCAGAATGAAACCACTCCTCAGTCTGAGGTCACGCTCAGCTCCGAAACCACAGCCCCTTTAAGTGCGTATGGATTTAATGGTCTTCCTCAATAACATATAAAAGTCAGATAAAGCATTTTTGTATAGTATATTAATGATAATAATAATAACTAACCCTCATACCAAACTTCCTTGGATTCAAAAACTCTAATCACACTTGAAAGGCTGTATTTTATCTTGCAGACTCTCAACCTTGACCCACTATCTAAAGCCAAATATCCCACTTCAAGCTCTGAAGAAGTATATTTGAAACACTGGCCTGTTGTT
Organism: Hippoglossus hippoglossus; assembly: GCF_009819705.1. Classification (NCBI taxonomy): domain Eukaryota; kingdom Metazoa; phylum Chordata; class Actinopteri; order Pleuronectiformes; family Pleuronectidae; genus Hippoglossus; species Hippoglossus hippoglossus. Next base: position 21,136,787 of record NC_047157.1, read on the forward strand.
ACGGACTTTACTGACGAAAACAAATCTTTAAAAATCCCCACATGTAATAGTCATTTTTGTAGTGTTATGTTAGTATTACCTAAACTGTTATTCTATTTGGTCGTAACTACAAGTTCTTAATCATATTATAATATTGAGGTTGCTTTTGCAGTCTACAAGAGGGGAAAGCAGCTTCATGTGATACGACAGTAAACACATGGCGGAACACATTCACTGTGTGTTAACTGAATACCATTTTCTCTCACATGTTGGTGACAGGTCTCCAGTAAAGGCCTTGTGGTGAGTACGTGGTAGCCCAGCACGATCTCTCCCCATCTCATCAGGGCTAAAAATAACACCATCTCCACACTACACTTGGACAGTGAGAAGGAGGGAGGGAGAATTCAGAGCGGGTGGAGGGGAGTGGGAAGGAGAATGTGGGGATGACTGGATGTGAGGGAGCAGAGTGAGAAAACAACAATCCAAGCAAGAGAACAGGGGGGGGGGTGGGCAGGAGACGGATGGATGGATGGAGAGCAGAGGTGCTGGGAGGAAAAGAAAACAAGTCATTAATAATTTACCTGGAGGACACTTCTAGTTCGACCTTTAGTTCTGGTCAGGGGTGTTCAGCAAAGAACAAAGTGTTCTGTAGAATGTTGTATAGTGTTGGGAAACTCTTTCACATGCTCTAACTGCTATGTGCAGGCTGGAAGTCTATGCCCACAGCCACTGCCCAGGTGTACTCAGGTGCGTAGTGGACGTTTAGACCCAAAATAGCACTTGGCTACGAAAAACGGCTCCAGCGAGGAGATGAAATATGATCCAGGAAGGACAGTTTAAGTAAAAGATTAATGAGTTTCAAGCTGCCAAAACGAACAAGGGTATACTATGAGGATTTTAGAACTGTGGGAAGTTATCACAGCTAAAATAATGTTATCCTCCCTCATGATGAACTTGAGGTATACTTAATACTTGCCCTGTTCACATTGCGAAGTAAATTACCCACAATCTGCATTTTACATTCTGCTCTTAAGGGTTAAGTTCTAGAAATCCGCTGTCTGGGGATGGCACTTGCTTTCCATTTCCTGCAATTAAAGCTTTTTGGTTTGCTGTAATTTGATGTCCAGGCAATCATGGATAAATAGAGCAAAGGCAGCAATTACGTCTACAAATGAATGTTTAACTTTTGGGAAAGACTGCTGTTCAGAATGCATAAAGGAGGTATCTTCAGAGCACAGATGAACTTTTCCAAATTAGTCAAAGGTGAAAACTGAAAACAGAAGATACTAAAAATCAAATATCAAAGATAATTTACTTTAAAAAGGAGGTGATCTCTCTTTACCTCCTTCCTGAAGCTGCTTACACTAACTCAGAAGTTTTAATCATCATTCTTAAGTAAATAACTAGTTTTTTTTATTCTGGTTCCTTATCGTCCTTTTCATAGTAATGGTTCTTTTCTGTTTTGGATTTGCAAACTTTTACCATGAGCCAGCTACAGGATGTGTTGAGCAAGCAGTCGTTGGCTCAGACATTGAGTAGGCTTCAAACATAATGCTTGTAGGATCATCTACCAGCTCTCTGGGCACAAATTTTCGTCTTCGGAATTGCTCAGGGCGGCATCCAACTACTTTCTTAACTTTCCAAAAAAGACAGTTCAACCAGCAAAGTCACTTGAGGCAGACATTGGCCAGTTCTCGATTTAAATTTCTAGCACAACTAATTCCTTACACTGTGGCATTATTCCCATTTGCGCAATTCATCCCCATTTACCCTATGACCACAGGTTTTGTCCTATGACCGTGGGAATGTGGCGAGGGACTCTGAAGCTGTGGAGAGTTTCCTTGCCTGAAGTTGTTGGTTTAAACTTTGTACCAACTGACTTTTTTTCAAGCACATCGAACCCATAATCCATTGCTTGGTCAAAATTGATCAAAACCTTGGCACTTCAGCATTTTAAAATACACCAAAGATGAACTATGGGGCTTGATGAAACTCAGCGAAAGGCGTGTGAACAGTGAAGATTATTTGCAGAATCTAAATCACCGGACTGAAGTTTTCATTAAAGATGATTTGCTGCGTCAGGAAGCGACGGCAGAATTGTTTATTTTTATGGTTCCTCAAAGCAGTTTGGCTTTGTGCAAGGTAAGTTTAACATGTGCAGGATATTTAATCTGTGAACCAGGAGGCTGATTACAACACTAACAAGCTGACAAGCCTCTGTTTGTCCTCACTGATTTTATTCATTGTAGTGTGCCTGCTGTATATCTCCGTTCGCTTTTAGTGTCCTTTTGACACCACATTACTCACACATAGATTCAACTCTGAGTAGTTAGGACTAATTTGTGACCGCTCTGCATTTAACCTTTGTCCTGACACGCTTCAGCTGCACAAAAGACCAGAAATATAGCTGGAGGAGTTAAGCAGGGTTAAGGGGGTTGGGCCACTTGTTGCTGTGTGACTACCATTCTATGGCAAACACTGCGTAGAGTGTGTGTTTCTTTCTTTAAGCACTTTCGGAGTTTGTATTTACCAACAAAACAAACCGAGGCCGTGGATAAGGGTTAGGGTTATTTTTCCCCCCAAGCTCTTCAGCTGCTTCACTTTGCTTCTTCTGCAAGAAAGAAAGTCAGAAGGCGTAGAGGAGAGAAGACGAAAGGTTTTAGGTTTTACTGCCACGGGGGGGTTGGGGGAGTTGAAGCAGCAGAAGAATGGGCAATGCAGTTGACATTGTTCAATTTCAAGTGTTTTTCAAACCGTCCATTTACGGTGTAACTTCAAACCCAGGGGTAACACTGCTCTCTCCCCCAGGCAAGGTTACTACAGACCACTTTACAACAGCAGCTTAGTCCGGTAACGGTGCTTGTTTTGAACTCCCATTTTTACGGGTTTCCATGATTTTTGCATGAATTAAATGTTCATGTTTTTATATAAAATATAAATAAAACAACAACAACTTAAGCAACTTAAAATTGTTACTCCGTCAGCTTTGAACCAAAAGTTCACTGGTGGAATGGGGAAACGCCACCAGTTGCTTTCAGTGTCTTTTCAGGCTCTTTACAAACACCCTCTACACAAAATTTCACACTGGTACAAAAACAATCCACTGGTGATCTCTGTGACCTAAGAACTGGTCAAAGAGAGAGGTGGAAAAACAGAGTGAAACTTTGAAAAGGAAAATTATACAACCCCCCTTGGCAGATGAGAAAAGGATGAAAAGGCTGAGAAAACACTTAATAAGACTGAAAACAAATGTAGTAGTTATCATGTACGTACTTGGAAAAATCAAATCCTTCAGGGTTGGCTGGTTGGTCCATGTGGGTCAGGTTGTGGGCTGGATGTTGTGACATCACAAAGTTACAGAAGCTGAATAAGCACTTTGTGTACTTCTTTATGACTGGCGCACTTTCACAGCCTACTTTATAATGAAATAGGACATGGAAATCAAATTTCTGCAAACATGGGACCTTTTTAAAGACGTCACTTAGTACTCGTAACAGGAAATGGTCACATTTGAGAAGCTGGAATCAGTGAATGTTTGAGATATTTCCTTGATAAGGAAAGACCTTGTCATAGACCTGATTTTTAACACACTACAGTTGGAACAAATTGTATTAAATATGAGTATTAATATTAAATCTTTAAAAAAACTTCTCATACTTGCCTCAGGGATACATGTAATAAACATTTAGAAAAAAGTAATATTAGGGCTGGTGAAAGACCGTATTTTTGTCATTGTCCATAAAATGCCATGAAAATAGGGGGGAGGGGGTCACAAATTTATATATGTTTTTAAAAAGGCTATATAATTCCCTAAAACAGCTGGACATTAAATTTTAAATGCTTGAATAAGTGGTACCATTGTTGAGCACTGTTCGGTGTTGGATTCAATGCTTAAGTATTGTAAATATTATAAGTAGCAGAACAGTGTATGTGGGATTGACTGAAAATCTTTTTTTATTGTTTCTGTCTGCGTCTTATTGCTTTTGGTGGCAATAAGAAAAATATAAAATATCACCAGAATTATTCTTGGAGTGAAGCTGAATACAACAGACATTTTTTTTTAGTGCTAAATGGGAAAAGAAAGTCAGCTACAGGTGGAGGGCGGCTATATATCTCGTCAGGTCTCAGAGTCTACACTTCATCTGCTCACACCCGTGAAAGCCTGGTGCTCTCTCATGAGGATGTGCGCTCGTGTGTGTGTGTCTGTGTGTGAGAGTGTGTCTGTGTGTGAGAGTGTGTCTGTGTGTGAGAGTGTGTGTGCTCACGCCTGCATGTGCCTTATTATCGCAGTCAGGTGGATGGAGGAGGAGGAGGGTGGGAGCAATTGTGCAGTTGATGTGGGGAGAATAGAACAACAGGGAGCTTCTTCAGTGACTGTGGCTGTTAATTAATCAAACACGCACATACAAACTCAGACAGTGATGAAGCGGCCACAGAAAAACACACACACACACACACGCACACGGTCTCGTCTCCTTACAAGAGGCTTGAAGCCATTCTACTGTCGCCAGCCATGCCGACTCTCTGCTCGCTCTATTTGCAGAGCCACCCCTCCCCTCTCTGATGCTATGATCTAACTGCAGCCTCCTCCCCTTTCATAGATACACACTTACACTCTCTCCACTCTCACATGCCTGCACACACACACACACACACACACACACACACACACACACACACACACACACACACACACACACACACACACACACACACACACACACACACACACACACACACACACACACACACACACACACACACTCAAACAAGTGCTTATACACCAACCGTTCTGCTCACTGGCAGAGTGCGGGGTGTGTCCCTGCACTCGGTCTGTGAGTGTTTATGTGCATGTTGTTTGGATCAAGTGGTGTGTGGACTGTGGACCTCAGTGTCAGTGTTCATCCTGGAGCAGAGGCTGTTGATCTTGTGGTTTTTTCGACCCACACGCCGTCTAGGTGGCGTCTGGTTCGTCAAGCTTAGGAAAAGTACAGAAATGTCGAAAAACAATGAAGGCTCAATTTTCCTCCCCCTTCTCACAATCCCTTTAGACAACAGAAACAACTGGGTTTCATTTATTTTTCTGTCCTCTGTCATCAAGGACCTTCAGATAAACATGAAGCAGGAGAGGGGGGGTGTCCACTGCATGGTAAAAGTGAAAATAAAAAATAAGAAACAGAAGAAAACGGAACAAAGTGAGAGAAGCAGAGGCGAGTTTCAGATCTTGACAGTCAAATTCTCCGACTAGGTCAAAGTTCCCCCAGCAGCCGGGGACGCACTCTGATTGGCTGCGGAAAGGTGAAATTAAAACCACAGTAAACTTTTGACCCCGCAGGAACCGGGGAGAGGAACGCCCATCGCTATAGTGAGAGCGAGCTTTTCCCCCCCTCCTCGCCGCTAGTCTCCCACCAACCTAGCCCCCCCCCCCACCTTCTCTTTTTCCCGATGCCTCTCACTTTCTCCTCTGCCTTTTTCTCTCTGCCGTGCATCCTTTCATTCCCCGTTAGTCTGTCATTCGCTCTTGTTTTGCTCTCTTTTCAGTCCGAACCAGGCTCCGTTTCAAAACCCCCTCCTCTATCTCCAGCTCTCCTTGACTCTCTCTCTCTCTCTCTCTCTCTCTTTCTCTCTCTCTCTCTCTCTTGCTCTCTCTCTCTTTCCCCTGATGAATTTGTGCCTTGCTGCATATAGCCTGATGAGAGGGAGGGAGGGAGGGAGGCAAGCAAGCAGGCAGGCAGGCAGGCAGGCAGGCAGGGAGGGAGGGAGGGAGGCACAGAGCAGGAAAGAGCTGGGGGAAGGGTATGGAGAGGAAGGAGACAGCCAGAGAGAGGGGGGATGGGAGTAGAGACAGAGGGAGAGAAGCAGTAGAAGAAGAAGAAGAAGAGGACACGGGGAGAGCAGGGCAGGAGGAAACGCAGCCCGACTCGGTGCTGCACAAACTGCTCCCTGTCAGAGAATAAGACAATGTAAAGGGGAGTGAATGTATAAATAGACATATAACTGTCGCTCTGACTAAAATCTGCTGAGCGACAGGGCGGGGAGAGCCCATTTTTACTGCTAATGGTTTCTCTCATTACACATCAAACGACTGGGATGGAGTGTGTGTGTGTGTGTGTGTGTGTGTGTGTGTGTGTGTGTGTGTGTGTGTGTGTGTGTGTGTGTGTGTGTGTGTGTGTGTGTGTGTGTGTGTGTGTGTGTGTGTGTGTGTGTGTGTGTGTGTGTGTGTGTGTGTGTGTGTGTGTGTGTGCGCGCATAACGGGCCGATTTTAAATTATTTCATGAGCCATTTAAAAGAGCAGCCCTCTCACTTCACCGCTTTGATGCATGCACGTAGACACACCGGCTTGCAGCTGCATATCGGTCATTAGCCATTCCTTAACTACACAGCACGGCGGCGGAGATGTGTCTACTGTAATTGTTGAGTTATTTTGGCATCTTCTCCCCCCCCCCCCCCCCCCTCCCTCTTGTGCTGCACACGTGCACGTGTAAACATGCTCTCGAGTGCTCGTCGTCATCATCAAAGATGTCACATACCGGGCACCGTCAGTTGTCAGATTTTAATGCGATGGAAGTAATCCTTTTTGGTTCGGATTAAGCGCTCTACAATGAGTCGAGGGGTTGCTGCAGCATCTAGGTGTGGAGGTGTGGAGGAGACGCTAGCCAGAACCGGTTGTCTGGGATGAGAGAAAGCAGGAGGAGAGAGGAGGCTGGATGGGTTTTTTTTTTTTTTTTTTTTGCAGTGAGTTAAGAGAGGAGGATGTGGATGTTATTGAGTTAACCAGACAGAGGCGGAGGGAGGGAGAGAGGGAGGGAGGGAGAATCTGTGGGAGCTGAGACTGGCTTGATAAACGAGTGGATGAGGGCTGCGCTGTGGTGCCCTGCCTGCCTCTGCCGCACAGTGGGCACCATATGGTCCTCTGATGTACAGAGCATACGTCAAGTTTGTCTGGTCTCTCGAAAACTCTTCTCCTTCTCTCTCCTCCTCTCTCGTCCTCTAGTCCTCTATCCTCTGCCCTCCTTCTTCTTCCACCAGCCAATTACTTTTCCCAAGAGACAGGCCATTAGATAAAAACACACACACACACACAAACAAATACACACACACAGGCACTCCCCATGCATCCCATTAGGTAAGGAGCACCCCACTGACATGCACCCATACCATCTTCAAGATAAGAGGCACCCCCCCCCCCAACAAACACACACAAACACACAAATACACACTGTTAGATAAGGGGCCCCATCCCCCTCTAATGGGAAAGAAGATTGATACCGACAGAAAAAAAGATTTCTCAAGATATCGCTCTGCCCCTGCTTCCGCTCTAAATATTTAAAGCAACCATGTTTGTTTTTTTTCATTGCATTATCATAGAATTGTCTGATGCTAATGCAACTTTGCTGAGCGCACACACACACACACACACAGACACGCACAGACACGCACACGCACACAGCTGCAGCAGCATGGGGGCGAATGAGTGTATCCCTGAACGTACAGTTGATGCGTCCTGACAGTGATGTGTGTGCAAGTGAATGCCGGTTGATTTCTGATTGGGGAATATTGTGAGAGGTTTTCTTTTTCCTGTCGTATGTTTTCAAGGTGTGTTGGCTGCTCTGTGACCGAGTGTGTCTGTGTGTGTGTGTGTGTGTTTGTTTGTGGGTGGTTATGCATGTTGCCATGCAGTTTCCCTGCCTCTCCGGCATGTGCTTTTGTCTGTGGGAGTGATGGATGTCAGGCAGGCAGCTAATGTGATTTAGATGCTCCACCAGGAGTGTGTGTGTGTGTGTGTGTGTGTGTGTGTGTGTGTGTGTGTGTGTGTGTGTGTGTGTGTGTGTGTGTGTGTGTGTGTGTGTGTGTGTGTGTGTGTGTGTGTGTGTGTGTGTGTGTGTGTGTGTGTGTGTGTGTGTGTGTGTGTGTCATCCACGTGTGCACAGCTGAATCTGCAGTGTGTGTGTGTGTCTACCTCCCTCCTCTCCTCTTCTTCTCTCCTCTTCCTCCACACGTCCCACCCCCCATCATTTTTTTTCCCTGTGCTGTGCAGTTTTTGGACTGAGTAAATAAACAGAGGGAGGAGGAGGAGGAGGAGGGAGGGAAAGAGGGATGGGGGGGGTGTTTATGTGTCGAATCTGCTCCCTCACTGTCACAGCGAGAGAGTGTGAGGAAGGAGGCGCGGAGGGAAAGTAGAGGTTGAGGAGAAGATGGTGTTCTCTCGCTAAGACCACACTGATGGGTTATTGTGAGCCAATTATGTCCCATTCCCACTAAAGAAACTCTCAGCTTTTTTTTTTTCTTTTTCGCTCACACACTCACTCATCGACACACGTCAGCAGAAGAATTGCTCTTTTTTCCTGGCAGCAGTGAAGAGCTTGAGTTTTATATGCATGCAATTATCTTGTGAGAAAAACACCTTTACGCTGACATACTGTTCTTTCACACTAACGCCCCCCCCCCCATGCCTTTTTAAAAATTTGTTTTCAACTGCACCAAGTTTCGTTAATTGACCTTTATGTTCACCTCGCAACATTACTCAGCTTCGATGTACAAAGGCTGCTTTTGATACAGGATACGGAACACATTCGACCATTTACGTGTGTTAGTCATGGGGTATTTCCTGGTCGTCTCCATTTACACAGGATCAGTGGTAGGTGTGTATACTATAGCTTTGATTACCCTCTCTACGTGTCATGTAATTTGGTTTGTAACCATGTACATTTACTCAAGTATTGTATATGAGTATAAATAAAAAATTCAAGTTTTTATGTTTTCCAACCAGGCCAGTTTTATACCTTTTGCTTCATGACAATTCAACACATTTACAGCATTTACACAAAATATAAAATCGTTCAAACTAGCTCCAACTCAAACAACAGTAATATTCTGCTTACACATTATTATCAGTAATAATAATTCAGTAATATTACACTCTCAAAATCATGTATTAATATGTCCTCTCTGATACTTGTACTTGTATAGGAGTATTTTTCTATCTCAGTATTGCAACTTTCTAAATTTAAATGCTTACTCCACTGCTGATTCCCGATTCCGATACCTGGAATATCGGCCTTTACCGAGTGCCAATCCAATAGCAGTGCATTTTAAAAAATAACAACTTAACCAACATATTTTAACGGCTGTATGATACTAACTCTGTATGGAAGGGATTACTGCTATCATTGTTGTATGGCCTGACTATAGCACGGTACATGTGGTAGTTCAGCGCTACTGCTGATTTCCGGGAAAAGAAAATTGCAGTTGTATCTGGATGAAACTAATATATTTTAAAGATGCATTATCGGAGTGGTACAAGGACTTCTGCACTATTAGAGGCATTTCCAAAGCTGGTATCGTAAATTCTCTAATTTTGTGTTTGAATGCTAAATTACAGAGTAACTACTTGATGGCCATGTGGTTTACACCTCACTTAAATAAATGGCTAATCATCTAATCAACAGTCGTGCAGTAAATCTATGATCAGTTTTATTTGAAGCTGTTTTAATTTATCTGTGTGATGAATATATTGGCGGATGAAGGTGCTGCTGCTGTTGACCTGTCCCCCTGTTGTGTTGCATAGTGCATAATATGTGCATATTGTTTCTGCCGTGAAAAGAGGAAAAACCTGCACGTTACAGTGGTGACAGAATGAGGGTCAGAGGCGTGGTTAGAGATGGAGGGGGGGGGGGGGGGGGGGGGGGGGGGGGGGGGGTTATTGATTGACCTGTTCCACTAATTAGGCAAGAACAGTCTGGAAAACTAGCCACATCCACAGCCCGTGGCCTCATTGTGCCTGGGCTGAATGACTGTAGAGATTTGTCTATTTTTCCCCCTCCTGCTTCTGATTCATTTCACCAGCGACAAAAAGCAGTTGACAACTGTTTATCTGCAATTTCACCGGATTTTCCTTCTCTTCCCCATGAGGCCTGTAACTAGGCAATTTACCCTAGTCTGTCAGGAATGTTTTAAGTATTTACTAAATCTCCAGTCACTCACTGTCTTTATATTTGACAGCCTCGTCTTTCGGCTCATTGTTAATTACCTCAGAGAAATGGAACTATATGTTATGATAATGTAAAGCTCCTGAATAAGTGATGGTTTCCAATGAGGCGTTTTATTTAACCTAGTTTTCTGCTCAACTACGCAGACGTGTTCAACTGTTGCTACGCGTTACACGTGAACAGTCCCCACACGTTCTGACACTGAGAATAAAAAGTCTGTCCATGTGACACAGTCCATGTCAAGTGAAGGTGAGAAATGAGGACACGTGTGGTTTACTGTCCTTATCTAATCAGGGACGGTTGCTGGCTCTGCAACATTACTGTTGTCACTTGACAAACAAGAATGTGTCCATTCCTTCATACTGTCCTCCACCCCCCCCCCCCCCCCCCCCCCCCCCCCCCACCCTCCCTCCTTCCTCTCCACACACATGTTCAGCACGTGGCCAGGTTCAAATAAAGCTGTTGTTGACAACATGCACAGTTATTCTGCTCAGGGTTCGACTGAAACGCAAGATTACAGTCCAGCAAAGACTTTTAATGATCTCGGTCAGCCCTCATTTAGGGCGTGCAGCTCACGTCCCCTGACACCGTTCATGGAGGTAACGTAGAGACTCTTCAACTGTTGTGTGACTGCCCAAACCTGACTGTGGCGCGCTCATTTACTGCGCACACAAACAGTGTCAACATTGACACTGAGAGCGACTCGTTTGACTCGGAGGCACAGGTTGAACTTTTTTATGCAGGGTCAAGAAGTTTTGACAAAGTAAAATAAGCAGCACGTTAACTCGCAGTACATGATGTACTGACGGTTGACAAATTGGGGGAAAATCTGACTTGATGATAGGAGAAGTGTAACAAATGCATCCATACAGCACAAAGTTCAAGTGGGGGGCACGGAATAGTTTAGACAATGAAGCTTTTTCGATTTGTCACTTATTCGGATGTGTCAGCATTGGCACACTGAAGCAGAAACTGAAGTAGTTTGCACCTGCAAGTTCTCAATTTCTGTTGCTGCTTTCAGACGTGCGCTGAAGTCTGGACATTTTCCCGAAATTTGCCAAATGTCAGAGTCAGTTGATCTGGCCATTTTCCTGAACCTTTCCTGCCAGCCCCCTAGTGAAATGTCTGGAACATGTCAGCTTGAGTCCGTGTCTGGAAAATTCAGAGCGGGCGAGTGTGTGCGTTGATCATGTGTCAACGCGACAAGGATGCAAAACAGGAAGAACACAAATATATCTGGATGAAAAAGAAGAGCCAAATGAATAAAAATAAGCTGTTTTGAAATTATCTTAGTAAAAGTTTGTTGTTAGTTTATTTAATGGTCAGTTTTCAATCGTGAAGTGAAGCAGTGAAGCTCTGTTACAGTAATTTTGATTAAAAACAAATCACAATGGTATAGTTCGCTCTTTTTTTTGTTTTTCATATTTCTCTCCTGAGCATTGCATATACTTTAAAGGTATCACCACAGATATCATTAAAAAATCTATTATTTTTATACCGAAAATACCCTAACCCTACGAATTAATATTTTAAATTGAATAGTGAGCGTTTGTAAATTGTAACATATGTGTATTATTAAAACAGTGTGTTTTCTCTATAGTAGAGAAAGAAGCACAGGTACCACGGACCAGTCAGGTGCCAAGGTCAGTTCATCAGGAGAAACACGAATATATAACAGACATGAAGCCGTGCGTGTGTGCAGTGATCCCCTCGTTTTTTGATCTTCAAATGTGGTCTTATAGTATTTATATCCCAAGAGAAGAAAATTGCCTGTTTTATTGCATTGAGTGTCGGCCTGTACTCAAAGCAGATGTTGCACTGTAAAGTCATTTTAAAATGGCCTCGGGCTGTTATTACAAAAACCTGATGCAATAATTTGTCTTTCGCTTCTTTTTACGGTCACTTCTCTTTCAACAGTTTGTCCTATCTGTGAGCCGGCTACTGTTTGTGTTGTGTACTGTAGCGCGGCGCTGCGAGCTTGGTTTCCTCTACCTTCTTGGAAAGGATGACTCATGCGAAGGCCTGTTTCCTTTTTTGAATATGTAAATGCATGTTTGATGGCAGCCTACGGCAGACACGCCCTGGATGGCTGGATGCGTTTTAGATTTTTAGACCTGCCTGGCCTCTCTCTGCCCCAAGCCAGACGCTCTCCCTCTGCTTTTCTTCCTCCTCCATCTCCTCTCATCCCTCTGTGAAGTGTGAAGTTTGAAGCAGCAGGCACTGTGCTATGATAGCAGTAATTGGTCTAAAGATGGAAACTTCACTCCCACTTTGTCACTGATCTGAGAAGCGGTTTGTTTTTTCAACCACGGCTAGTTAAGAACATCACATTGAAGAAGTATTTAACAGTGAACAAAGGGGGGGGTGGATGGCGGAGACGTTGGGGAGACTGGCACTTTTTGTCCCGGCTGAAAAGCAACGCTCCGTCTCGTACAAGTTCATTTTAGTCGGCGCGGGGCAGCTGAGAATGGCTCCCCTCTTCGGTACCCCCTCGTCTGTGGAGGAGAGCTTTGGAGTTTTTTATTAGCCTCTGTGGTCTGATTTGTTTAAGGGGAGGCAAGGTGCCAAGATGTGGCTCGGCTCCTATTTTGCTCCAGTGTGAGTGCTGGATTTGTTGGGAGGGGGGGTGAAGCAAAACGAAAGCAGAGTCACCCAAAGTACACACTCGCACACACACTTACACACAATGTACTTTTATGCGTTCTTCACTGCGCTGTTGTGTGTGCTGGCTGGTGCACACAATTTCCCTTATTCACAGTCTTTACAGAAGACAGATGCAGAGAGGGGGGGGGGGGACTCCTGTTACAGAGAGAAGAGACGGGGGTGAAAGAAGGGACGAGAGAGAAGCTCACACAGAACAAACTTGAATTTCATTTTTCATCAGTCACCCAATGATGCTTCACAGTTTTTTGGCTGGATGCGACTGTTTAATCAAAGGGTGGTTCTAATACTCACTTTTGGCATTTTCCACTGTAATTGTTAGTATATTCAAATAAATTAAAAAACTTCCAGTTCCTGTTTGGCAAAATACCTTGAATTGCGAAGCTGGAATAATAATTAGTTTAATAGTGTTAGCAGGCTTCTCAGTATCGCTATCGAAATTTTTTATTATTATATAGTAACTGTAATTTTTTCTTTGTGAGGGCTTTCACACCTTCCTGTTATGTCCAGACCTTTGGACTCCTCAGTTTAGTCCCGACCATAATAACCGATGAGAGAATTTCCTTTGACCTCAGTCTGAACCAATGGACCAAAATGTGGTCTGACAAAAACAGGTGATCTAGGTCTGGATCAAACAAAACATGTTTTGGTTCGTCTGCAGTGTGAAAAAAATTGTTTGTGTAGTTCGGACTTTGGTCCAATAGGAAGATAAGACAGGTAGAACAATGGAAAAAGAAGCTGAGGCACGATTGCTTTATAGACTTAGCCTCAGACGATATAATTTTTGAACGACAAAGACCTTCATTTTGCTGGTGATGCCACTCCAATGATATTACAGTCGCAACGAAATACACAAAGTGAAGGGGTTCATTATTTTTCTCCATTCAAACTGAAACATTACTCTTTTCTGTACTTGATACAAAAAAGTAAGCAAATCAAATACAATAGACGAACTGACAACGAGCCGATGTCAAACACACGCCCATCGACAAACCAATGAATGCCGAGTATAGGTAGACACAGTAGGTGATGACCACAGGACGTACGTATGTCACACACACATACGTCTTTAGTTTGCACCCTTAGTTGCAATGAGAAACCAAAACAATCCCGATTACGTGTAAACAATGTAACAAAGACATGAACCACATGTTTTCTCTGGTGGACAAATGATGTAATGGAGGCACTGTTTTTCAATAACCCTTGAAAAACAAATTTGACATATCTGTCCTGCAATTTCTTCTTATTGGCCGATGCACATCCACGTTCATCTATCCGCAGTGAACTAATATCAGTTTATCTCTGCTCCTCAGTTTTGGCTGGTCACTTCCACTGGTTCAAATTAATGATCACCGACGGCAGATCATATCAGCGGCACCTAATTATTTAGTCCATTTTTGCAAGTTTCTTGATAAAAGGCCAAAGTGAAATGTTTGGCTTTTTGTCTGGTTAATGGGCTCCGTCTCTCTCTCCGAGCTCCGAGTTCCAAATGTCCACTGTGAGGGAAAAAGACTCAATCACTTCGTGACATGACCTTAACTGGACTGTGTGTTTGTGTAGTTCAATTATTCATCTCGACTAAAACAATGGTAGGTGATTGCACAACGACAATTTTAAGAATCTGTATCTAAACTTGAAGAAGGACCTAAAGTGTCAGGAACCATCTCTGAGAGAAATTTATTTGACATTTATGTTGAGTTTTAAGTTTGGCCCATGTCCCATCCGCTTACATGGAGGTGGCAGGAATTTAGGATTTTGGGGAGCTGTCATGTTGTCCATCTTTTTATACAGTCACAGACTCATACCAACCTCTTGGCAAAGTGCCTTATAGACTATTCATATGCTGTGACGGATTACCGCATGGGCGCGTGCCAAGGTCCCAGGAGCCAATGGGGGCCCTTGTCCTTGAGATTTATTTTTAGGCTATTTTTAACGTGTTAAGTTTTGTGTTTTTTATTTTGTGTCTAGGGCCTGTGGCCATAATAATCCATCCATGCTCATACGTCCTGGTAGATTACGTTATAACGTATTGTATAGAGTGATCACATTAAAAAATCCTGTTTCCTCGTATCACAACCCTCTGGGCAATATTTCCACGACTGATAATCCCTCAAACTCATTAACTTACACACCCCATTTGTAGTCATTTGTACTACAGGTTCCAGATATGGCCCCATTCTGTTGCTGCAGGTATCGAGTCTTGTAACTTTGTCTGATTCAGATCCAAGCAGCATCAGTATCAGCTCTGATCACAGGCCCCTCTCTGGAGGTGTGAGGTGTTATTTCACAGACGCACTTATTCATGTTGGCTTTCACACGTCCATTTTGGATCAGGAACTAGTTCAGAGTTTACTGTCGCAGATCCTCTGCTTGACAATCATAAAACACGCTGACTGATGAGTGTGCAGGTTGAAATGGACTTTGTTACCAAAAGATAGAGGTTGTCGTACTCTCGCTCCCCAACGGCCATGTTCACACATTTCTTCAGCACGTGGCTCTCTACGTTTTCTTCCTGGTTCAGACTGAGGTGACCGATGAAGGTGTGTGTGTGTGTGTGTGTGTGTGTGTGTGTGTGTGTGTGTGTGTGTGTGTGTGTGTGTGTGTGTGTGTGTGTGTGTGTGTGTGTGTGTGTGTGTGTGTGTGTGTGTGTGTGTGTGTGTGTGTGTGTGTGTGTGAACCCTCTTCATGTTATAAGAGCAGTTTATCAGCTCTGTGCATCTTTACGGTGGTCAGGATCACACTATTTGAGAAAGTGTGATATTCTGTTCCTGCTACGGCTGTGGCTCGATCCACCAGCTCAATGTGCAGTAATTATACATCACTTGGTGTGTATGTGGTGTTCAGGAGGACCACTGTCATCAGAGCACAGGTCGATGTGGATCATCATCGACAGGTTGTTGAGCCCAGAAGGAAACTGGAGGACACAGGTTTCCCTCTAATCCTAATGAATTGTTTGGCCTTGGTGGAGGTATGCGCTCTACTCAGTGCCATTTGAGTTATTTTTGGCTGATCCTCTGCCTTATTAAGTTTAATACTTATGGCAGCTTTAACTTAAGGTTGGATGAGTTTCAAGGAAATACAAAGTAAATTGGAACCAAGAGGAGCCCAAATAAACATTGATTGATATATATGTCGTGGGCTGTGTCTACCTATACTTTCGATATAATGTATAGGTCATTTCTGACCCCCTAATATCAGCATCAGTTGGCTTCTAATAGTCTGATAATAATACAGCTTTTAAATGCAGAGTCGTCACTGAGGTGAGATCTGTGCCTTTTGTATCATGACATTTTCCTTGAGTTAATATGAGCATCCTCAGTAAACTCTGGTTGAATCTTTTTGCATTTTTAACAAGAGCAAGATGCTGTTATTCAAGATGTTCATTGTGCTGCTCGAGTGTGCATTGATGACATACAAGAGCACAAACATTCTCACAGTGAAAGGATGATGGCTTGTTTAGATCTCAGCTGACGAGTTATTGAAAAGCGAGGAGATAAACAGACGTGTCGAGAGCTGGAGCGGCGACTGTAAAAAAAATGCTTCAGCAACTGCAAGCTTCACATTTTTCCATTGACTCAACCTCTGTATCTTAAGCTTGTTCACACTGCTTTTATGATTAAGGCTTTACACCACTATGAGCAGCTCCACGTGCTGCAAACAACATTCCATTCACTCTAGTTTTCAGGGCTGTGTCAGCGCGAGCACAGAGAGCAGTGATGATTGCACTGAAGGGTCTCTCATCCCTGCTCGTGGCTGCCACATAGTACCACTCTTTATTTTTTTTACCCCACTTTTGCATAAAAAATGGAGTCGGTTGCTTTTTGTCACAGCCGAGCTATAAATTCTTCCTGCTTAAGCAGTCGCTCGCCGACTCCATTATTCTTCCCTTTTAATTAATAGGAAACACATTGGTTGAAGGAGGGTCTTTGTTGGTGTGAGAGTCCATACATCACCTAAACTAGAGCACGCACCCCTCCTCCTTCTAACACACACACACACACACACACACACACACACACACACACACACACACACACACACACACACACACACACCAACAGTCCCCATCTGCTCCCAATCACGGGTGCAGCCAGCGGTCAGGTTGCTGACGATTAATGGTGCACATGCTAACACACACACGTAAACATACACAACATAGGCTTGGTAGGCATGAAGTCAGCTATACACACACGCATACGCACACACACACACATACATACATTCATATAAATACATACAGTACATTTATATAATTTTTATTATTATATATTAATTGTATTGATTTGTGAGAGATGTGTCAAAATTGCAATCAAAAAAATGTCAGACTTTGTGTTTATTTTAATTTTTTTACAATTATGCACTTTAATGAGCAGCTCAGGTGTCAGAGGTGAAAAACGTGAGTTACGTTCACCGAAGAAAAAGACCGAAGCTCAGATTTGACGTTTCCTTTTAAGACAGACCACAGAAAGTCTCACTGAGCTCCCACAGCTTTTTGGCCACAGCATCGTCTCTAGCCTTCGACGCGATGTTGAGCATTGGGGCGCAGTCTGAGAAGAAATGGCCGCTGAGGTGTTCGATGCCTTGTACCAGGGCACAGTGGAGCGTGGTCTGACATCCAGACACAGCATCTCTAGTGAAGACTTCGGTAAAACGAAAGAGGAACTTCCACCAGTTGCTGAAGTTACGACCAATCTCTGTCTTCACATATCCTGGAGAGAAAAGAACCCGAGAGACAAGACATTTACTGAGAGTTAATAAAAGAACGTCACTGCCAGAGGAGAAATATGAAATGTGTGGAACAACAACAAAAATCCCAATCATATTAATTGATGATTCTTAGTCAAAATTAAGTGAAGAGAAAATATTGAGATAGAAAGTTGAGACCGTGTTTTCCTATTTAATGTTTAAGCTGTAGAGCTGCTGATTTTATTTGTATATCATCATAATAAACATTATCTGAAGAAACTTTACATATTAATGTTGAGATCTTAAAAATGATAGAGAAACCAACAGTTCCCACAATGAGCAGCTCTGATGACTGCGAGAGAAAAAACTCCTCATTAACTGGAATAAAGAACCAGACTCAATGTGAGGGAGAGACAGAAAGACAGAGAGAGACAGAGACAGACAGACAGAGACAGACAGAGAAAGATAGACAGAGACAGAGAGAGATAATGAACTGACAGCAAAGCCTCATATTTTGCGAGGCTCAAACTGTTGTATAATAAAAATAGGAGAACAAAGACATTATCCGGACTAAAATAAATACAGTTACAGCTGCTAAATGCAGGAAAACAGCTGGTAAAACATCTCTGTGTGAATGTCCAAGTTACGGAGCCCCCTGGTGACCTTGACTTTTGACCTCCAGGCACCAAACCTAACCAGTTCATCTTTGAGTCCAAGAGAATATTTGTACCAAGTTTGAGGAAATTTCCTCAAGGCACTCTTAAGATATCTCGTTCACGGTATCGGGAGGACAGACAACTCGAGAACATAATGCCCCTGGCCACTGGGTGTCGCCGGCGTGGAGACATAACAAGCAACAAGCAAACATGTGAGACGAGTTGAAGAGTCAGTGGTTGACTGCTGCTGTGAACTGACCTGGGTGGACGCTGTAGCAGGTGACGTCGCTGCCCTGCAGTCTCTTTGCCAGCTCGTAGGTGAAGAGGTTGTTGCACAGTTTGCTGTGGCTGTAGGTCAGGAGGAGCTGGAAGTTGCTACTGCCCAAAGCCAAATCTCTGTGAGTCCTCAGAAAGCTCAAATCCACCTCCCCAGCCTCAAAGGCTCTGGAGGACAAGTTCACCACACGGCTCGGTCCACTCGCCTTCAGCCGGTCCAGCAGCAACACCGTCAGCAGGAAGTGACCCAGGTGATTGACGCCGAATATCATCCCGAAACCATCCTCCGTTTTCCCAGAGTTCAACAGGCCTGAAGACCGAAACACCAGAAACACACTAAACACAACACAAAACTTCCATTCTAAGAGTTGAAGAAATCCCAGGTAGCTGTGTCTCCCACAGGTAGATGATGCATCCAGCTCAGAGAAAGGTTTTGAAGGCCCAATACTCAAGAAAATCTGTCCACACAGTGCTGTTAAGCATGCAGATTAATAACAGAGGCCTGACCTGCGTTGTTGATGAGAAGATCCAACCTGGACTCCGACCGCAGGAAGTTGTCTGCGAAGGATCGAACGGACTTCAGACTGGCCAGGTTGAGCTGCATGAAGATCACCTGTTTGTTCTTGGTCTCCTGATCACGACGCGGTTAGAAAAATAGGTTTCTCAATCATTACATGGTTTCCAGTGTTTTGTTTCTCAGCTGTGTTGTTTTAATACAACAAACCGCACTAAACTATCGCTAATGAAAAGAAATGGGGAGCTTAACTTGGTGTGAAAAGCTGTGAATCATCAGCATAACAATGAAGATGATAGTAGTGAATATTAGTAGTGAATAGCAGGCGATTACATACTAAATGTAAAAGAGAAGAGGAACTAGGATGGAGCCTTGAGGTACACCAGATGTTGTTATAAAAAGTCACACGTATCATTGGCCGTATAATATGAGGAAGAACATTTTAGGTTTACTGAGTCATGATGTCAAGTTGAAGTGAGATGAACCTTAATCTAAATTATTGGGGTATATTCCTGACCTCTAAGCTCTTGTGTCCTCACCTGGACAATTTCCTGGACGGCTGCCTCAGCTCGCCGCTTGTCCCGGCAGGCGAGGATCACTCTGGCCCCCCTCCTGGCCAGGTCCATCGCCGTGGTCTTACCGATGCCGGTGTTTGCTCCTGCAGAAGGACGACAGAATCAAGGAGGGAAGATTTGTTGAAGTCATGCTTGAGACGTGGCTCAACTTTAAATCTACCAGTTTGGTCCTGATTGGAAAAATCTCAAAAACGGTGACTAGATTTCTATGAAAGTTTGGACATGAATGAGGACCGGGACAGCAGTGTCTGTCCTCTGTCACCATCAGGACTAACGTTCGATTTGTGGCTTCACTGAGGTTCGGATTCTGAGAACAGAGTTTTTGTTTTTGTCTCTTTCACTTTGATATCGCTTTTGTCTATTTTGGCACAAAAGTCGAGCTTGTGCTTTTCATTCTCGACCTCGGCAACAACATCTGGAATCAGCTGATGTTGATCTTCTGTGGCAGATACTTCTGGACTCTGTAGTGAGCAGCTGTTGTGAAGAATGAAATTTCGATCTCAAATCCAAAACCCTTGATTTGGACACACCTCTAAAACGCACCTGCTCTTCAATGGTTGAAATTCCTGGACAAAGTTCAAACACAGTGATATCTTTCATAACCTAAATGGGTTTTAAAAGATTTGAAGCCTTCTGATATATTTCCTGTGAAAAATATCACTAGTATTCATACCATATATCATTCATATCTCTGGTTCTGTGTCCTCAGATGGAAAGAGCAGTTTCCAGTGTGTGCATGTTAATAGTTAATCCTGTGGAGGAAGTTCTGCAGTTCTCAACTCACCTGTAATGATCACCGTATTCCCGTGTAACTTTGCACTACTCTTACATCTGGGACTCTTTACAACATAGAGAAAATAAATTGCTCCACCCAGCA